>NC_068356.1:145287402-145945410 GCF_020536995.1 Dreissena polymorpha | reverse complement strand
TTTTTCTGATTTTAGAGATTTATTCATGTAACCTTCAGAAACACTACCTTTTAAAAAATGATGAGCATTTCTCGCGATTTCAACGCGTAAATCGTGTTTAAAATAAAAAAAAATCCATGGGATTTTTGTCCCATGGATTTTTTTGTCCATGGGATTTTTTTTCCCATGGGATTTTTTTTCCAATGGATTTTTTTTAAGGTATAAGTTTCTAAAAGCTATATAATAATAATAATATAATATAATAATAATAATATAATAATAATAATAATAATAATAATAATAATCGTGCTCAATATGATGAATTTGTACTTTAAGCGACTAACATTTTATTCGAGCCGATCGTCGAGTCCGAATGGTGAGTATAAGAGCAATTTACCAGTACAAATAAATCTCACTTGTTTAGAGAACGCTACCGTACTATAAAATAATCTTGATAATAAGTCATATCATTTCTCGACAGAAAATGAAAACAGTATCCATATTGATGTCAGCAATGTCCCCTGCTATGATAATATTGACAAAATGAAAAACCTTGACAATAATTCCGTGTCGAATACGCATTAGATTATAGCAATCAAATTCATATAAGCATTGATAAGATAATATGCGAAAATGGGTCTTATGTCAATACGGCCAGCGTAGCTCCATTCCATAATGTCCGGTATTAAGTCACGTCAAGTTTCGTGGTCGAATTATAGCATAATAATCATTTCACATTACGCGAATCATATGAGTTTCCCTACATATATTGTGTTAAAATTTATGTTACACTAATGTGCGATGATGAAAAGGGGATTTCGGTAATTCTACATTCGCCCGCCTAGTACCGAAATCCCCATATTTACGCCTTAAAGGGTCAATAGGTCATCGGTATGAATGGTTTTTGACTTCACATGAATGTTAAGGTGCAAAAAAATGATATTAATTTTAATTATTAAGCACTCTTGACAGCATTAAGTTGCCTCTCAGTGGGGATTTCGGTAATTCTACACTAGAAAATTAAACGCGCGCGCGGGTACCGAAATCCTGCTGTACAAACCTTCAAGTGTCAACAAAATTATTATAGTGTTTTTTTTCATTAGCAACCAGTGACATGTATTATCTCCCATTCGGTTACTTCTTTTGGAAAATAATTAGCGGGGATTCGGTACTGCTACATTCGTACGCCCAGAGCCGAAATCACCCATGTTTACGCCAATCCCCATATTACGACCTTAAAGGGTCTATATGTCATTATTTTGGGGTTTTGGCTTTGCATTAATGTTGATTTGTACACAATCATATTAGTGTTAATCATTTAAACACTCTTATAGAATATTTTTTTCCATTATTAAATAGTTTAATTAATGTGAAAAATGTGTTAAAAGCATGTAAAAAGGTAAAATGTACATTTAATAACATTGGTTACACAAAAGTATATGTAAATATAACATGACATAGTAATAATAAGTCTTCAGAAAGAATTTCCAAACAAATCTGATGAAACAAATGATATCGTACTACCTATTTACAATATGCTATACACTTTTGCAATTTAGTTATCAATGTTTAATCAAAGCATAAATCAGCATATGTTGCCTCTTAGCGGGGATTTCGGTAATTCTTAACAAGCACATAAACCCGCGCCGGTACCGAAATCCCCGCTGTACAAACCTTCAAGTGTAAAAAAATACTGATTTAGGTTTAAATAAAGGGAACAATAGTATTTTTGGCCACCAAAAGCACTTCCGCGTCAACAAAGATTGAAATTATGTCAGAAACCCAGCTTTTCATTGTATATATTGCAATACACCATCGGCCGCCGAGAGCGGAATACTGCGCTTGGCCGCTAAACAATGTGGATTGCATCAAATTAAATGTCAATTTCGATTTTATTACAAAAATAAACACTGCCTTTTTATAAATATGTCAAGCACGTACACTTAACAAAAAATCGATATATCTTTATGTAATGTAGAAAAGTAAAGCGCTTTATATATAACAATGTTTTTAATGTCTCTCTGGTTGAGAAAAAAACTAAACAAACCATGTAGAACATATAATATGTTTTCATAATTAAAAAAAATTTTAATGATGCACGTGATAGTTTTTATAATGATATAAGTTCACGTGTCATTGACGCGTTAAGGGAGAGCATGCGAATTAAATTACACATAATTAAAAACTGATAACTATACTGTCAGCTTGATTTATAAATTGTGTTCTATCGCGCCAATATATTCATTGTTCATGAAATTGTGTATAAAAGCAAACGATTGAAATTATGTCAGAAATCCTGCTTTTCACATGAAATGATCTTTAACACTTTATTTATTCCAATCAGGAAAATAACAATACAATAATAGGGGAAGTCTATACTGGTATTAGAAACTTGTTGTGGTGATCCCTATCTTATCCGCCCTCAATACACATCCACCTGGACTACTGTACAGAAAAATTAGATTTACTTCCAAAATAACTTGATTTCATTAATGCTAACTGTTGTCTACATTTAAATTAACAACGATAATGGATCAACATCACCGTTGCACAATTATTAAGTTCACAGTAATCTGTACTTTAATAGAGCCTAATTAAAGACGGTGCTAATAAAGAACAAAGCGTGAATGTGGATATTAAGAAATTAGATCCTTTTTTGCATGACACTGGCAGTATATCATTTTATCTTATATCAATAAGCGGACATTTAAGACATGGATAAATAAAATAAGAAACATTTGCATCTTTCATTTCTTGAAAAAAAAAATAAGCACGCAGTCACATATAAATAAGATACATTGAAGACACAGAAAAAATAAATAGACACATTTGCATCTTTCACTAAATTTTCTTAGAAAAACATGTGAAACTGAAGAAAAACATTTATTACTGACACATTATTCTAAAAGTCGACTGACAACTTAAGTTCAAAGAGGGATTTACAATTAAATAAGATCCATTTTCGCATGATGCTGGTTGTAGAGCAAGCAATACATTTCTTACTGACACATTATTCTAACGTCGACAGGCACATTAATTCAAAGAGGGAACCACAATTAAATAAGATCAATTTCGCATGATACTGGTTGTATAGCAAGTACATGTAGTCACATATTAATTACATCTTGCATTAGTTGCAATAATTTTGTAAAGTGCGCGTGCTTCTGAACGTTGCGTTAAGCGAGAGTGTTGTCATTTTGCTAGTTTTATATTTTGGGTATTATGTATGATTATTGCTTGTTTTGAATTTGAAATAACGCTTTCTGGCAAATAAGCATCGTCTTAATTTTAATACAAATAATGAACATTTGACATACAAAATGTCCAATAACATACCGGCAATAACATATAATATGTTAATTTCTTTGCATGTTTATACCGAAAATTATAAGCCGACATCGGCAGTTAGGAATTTTGTGACACACTTTAACACATCAACATGCATGATAGTTCTTTTTCATATGATATTCCCCTGGTTGCTTACCGGTGTATTGGTGCAGTTGATAACCCCGCCGGGACTACAGTAGGGTTGCTAATACACTGTGTATCGTGTTTCAATACAATCGTCTTAATTTTAATACAAATAATGAACATTTGACATACAAAATGTCCAATAACATATCGGCAATAACATTATATATATGTTAATTCTTTGCATGTTTATACCGAAATTATAGCCGACATCGGCAGTTAGGGAAATTTTGTGACACACTTTAACAAATCAAACATGCATGATAGTTCTTTTTTTCATATGATATTCCCCTGGTTGTCTTACCGGTGTATTGGTGCAGTTGATAACCCCGCCGGACTACAGTAGGGTGCTAATACACACGTGTATCGTGTTCAATACCCGAATCCATGCTACAACGTGTAAGAACGGGAATTTCGGTAATTCTACCTTTTTAAGCTTGCGCACCTCTAATGGGCACATATCCAAATATAATTAAATTAATTATTTTCCTAATCAGCATCATTTCACTAAACTACATGCAAATTTGTAGGTAGGCTTTCCATGCTTAAAAAAAATCAACCGATTTTTTCAAAACCACCCCTCACGCTCGGCTTTTGTCCAGTTTATTTTCACCCCTGGGGTATATAAAAGTTCCATAATTCATTCAAATTTCCAAATATAGGGCATGCAGTTGGTGTGTACAGATGCAGTAAAGGTGTTTAAAGTTTAAACAAGATGAAATAAGTTTTCTTTCACAGACATTTATTTTTACAAATTTAATTTATGGAATAGCGCCATGAAATGTAAGTGATATCAGCCAAGTAAAATTGGGTCGGTTAAAAACAAAGTGTCATACAATTCAAAATAGTATCATTTAAGTTATATTTTAATTTTTTTTTATAGAAACACTATATACAGCAAAAATACAAAAAATAGACAAATTTACCGTTTACTTTTTTAAATAAAAATAAAAATGCAACATGCATCATTCGTATTTTCAGCAGTAAATTAATCAATTTAGCCATAACGTTGTTTTAATTTTAAATTGAAGGATGTGAATACAATTTCAACATATTTAACAATAAACATAGCTTATGTGCTATATTAAATCAAATTACGTTAGAAAAGAAATAAAAACGCCGTCGCAAAAAGTATGCGATGTCGGCAGGAATCGAACCTGCGCGGGAAAATCCCAAAACATTTTTGATTCATCGCCTTACCCACTCGGCCACGACAACTTCACATCTGTGTAGCCTTAAATTAGATATATATAAGTAAACAGGTAAAAAGGCTCGCTCGATCTTTGAGAAATCGCGAAATCGTATTTTTCAGATGATAATTGGATCAAAGTCAATATTTATAGTGAAAATAATGTAATCTAAATGAATAAGTTAAACATATATAAAATTCGAAGTTTGAAAAAATAAAATGCATCTCTCGGAAATAAGCGATCATTGAAGATCGGCAATGGCTTATGTATGAAGTGAAAGGACAGTTGAAAGTTTTCCATTTTGCACGTTAATGATTCTGATAATATGGTGACAAAGGCAGCAGTCATATGTAGTATTGTGTTTGACCGGAGAGTAGCGTGATCTGTGTCGGTGTTGGGCGCTCTGAGGGCGCAATCCGGCTACATAGGTACATAGGAACCTCTAGTGGCTATAGTCCATGGATCGGGTTCGGCACACAGGGAAACATGTAAATTTTTATATGTATGTTTTATATCTTAATTACCTAAACGTATATTTATCCTGGTTACTTATTTACTGAGGTTTGAGTTAGTCGCAAATGATTGTAGATACGTTGTACTATATTTAGTAAGTATTTTGGAGGACGAGTGGCACGGGCACGCGCTTTATTATCACTTATGCAAGGAACGCGTTTTGTTTATATACGTATTTTTGATATTCCGATAGGCTTAAGGGAGGTAACTTATTCAAGTAAAACGCGATATTTTTTGCGATGCCTTTTTATAACTCTTGTTTAATTAATTACATACGAATATACAGCTAAATTTAAGATGATTTTTACCAGAAAAAAATTCGGAGAAAGATATATTGAGATTTTGATATTCCATAGAATGCGAGTCTCCATATATATTTTCTATTGCAGGGGAGGTAATTTAAAATTTTTAAAGTCTCCGAATTGGTCTTGTTGTATCTATTTACGTTTATTTTCAAGCTAATGGCGATTAAAAAATTAATTATTATTAGTATGTTCTCACATGGATATTGGTACGGATATATCGTGTTCATATAACTGTTACTACATCCATTCATTTATCATTACAACAACCACACTTGGGTAAATGAAAGCCAGAATACAGGACATAATCTATAATATTATGAGTTTTACAAATTAACATCAAACATAAATATATCATATTATATATCAACGGAGTTTTTAGATCACTTATTTACTTAACCTATCCAACTATAATAGCAAATACAACATAACAGCAAAATTAATACATCCCAGCTTGATATATGGTCTGGATGTTTGGCAGGCGGGTGGGAAGGAACGATGGTGACTCTGGGTAGGGCCTTTTAAATGGCTCCATGGTTGGTTCTCGACTGATTTGTTGTCGCGCGCAGCAAGTGGGTGGATGAGGGTGCTTGTCTCGGGGGTCTTCGGCGGGTTGGGTGCTCGGGCCGGGGCCGTATGCGGGCGCGGGGGGGGGGGCTCGGGCTCGCTCGGCGTGGGTGCGCTTGTGCGGGGGCGGCGGGTTCTGCGATCTGGGAACTGCAACAATATACAACCCTTCACGACTGACCGACGACCGTAAATTACCGACAGACACCTCCTCTTCCGCTCCAGACAAATGCACAACAATCACATACCACACACTATACACAACCATACACAGATCACCACCAAGGAACCCGGAACACACGGGCGTGGCGCTCTCATACGCGCCACCCGTAATGAGTGGGGGTGTGAGAGCAATACGTGTGTGTGTTCCGGGTCCTACGTACCGGGTGGTGTTGGGATGTGGGTCGCGTTGAGTGTCTTGTACATTAGTAATGTGCGGGACACTCGGCGGGATCCAATCCTCATCACCACCTTTAGGTAGATAGCACATTAAGGGTCTCATTGGCCAACGTGCAATGAACTCTTTTAAAAATTAAAGTATTTGGCGAATACCCGGGAAACCGGGGTAAATTTGACCGACTTTGACTCTAAAATGAATCTTTTTCCCCTGAGAGGTCACAGGGGCAGGTCGGGCTACCGTAACCTCGTGAATAGGCCAGTAGGACCTGTAAATAAACTCTGAAACACACACACTCATTTATCATTCAGGTCGGGCTACACAAATCTCGTGAAGAGGCCAGTAGGACCTGTAAACAAACTCTCATACACACACTCTTCACTCATCGTGGCGCTCTCGCATGTCTGAGGCGATATATAAGACCGATGTCATATATAATAATGTATTCGCTGGATTTTTCGGTTGATATGTTTGATTGCCTTAGGACGCAATGAATATAGTGTATTTATATTTAATCGAAGTGAGCTCATTGTTGTTTCTGGCGGTATTCATTTCTGGTAATAGTTTCGCGATTAAAAGACGTCGGTTCTCGGTTAGGTGTGGAATGTTCTTATTTGTTAATGTGCCAAGTGCTTAAAGGGCGGTTTATCGCACTTTATTAGTCGGCGTTTCAAGAGAATGGGTAATAATGCAAATCAGTAGGTGCTTAGAAGACTTAAGTACGGCAAGAACCACAACTCACTCTGCTAGGAACGATTACCACTGCCTGTCTGCAGCAGACGACAAATGATTCTGCTCTAGCAGTGAATGTATATACCAGCTTGTAAACGCCATGGCCAGTCTAGTGTTATCATTAAAATATGCACATATGGCTGCTTTCATGGAAAACGAGGCTTAATGCACGTCAAATAAATTAGCCTGTGCACAATGATAAGCATATGCAATGCGAACAAGCTAATCAAGGACGACAACAGCGAACAACTTCAGTGCCTTCAGCGCTTTGATTTATAATATACATTATGTCCTATGTTATATGGCGTATAGCTACTTATATATGTGCGTATAAAATATGTTAACCGTCTTTATTTTTTAAATAAATGAAATCATACTGAAACTCTCCGAATTGAGGATTTACATGTTTTGATGAGCTGTCAAAGATTATTACAAACAACAATTATTATCTTTTTTAATGCAGACACTTTAAAAGACTGTGGGTGCGGACCCAGGATCCTGCGATAAATCAAACGGAAAGGTACTTTAGGTACTTAAGCTACGTTGAAGAAACTCGGACATTGTTGACGGCCCTGTCTTCAATAAATACTGTTTTTGAGTGAGGTAAAACTTACAAATGTATTTGTTAGCCAATTGACGTTTATCGTGGTATTTTGAAATTATTTTTAAAATAACTGGACTAAGCATTGGTTTCGGTAGAAAAGTACTGCAACAATTTCGCTAGATTTGAACACATTTTAACACTCCGCATTATGATATTTGATTCAATTTTTCATATTTATACCAAGTGAGTTTTCATTTGATCGCCTTGCGGATACAGATCCATTAGCATGTGCTTGTGTATTATAATAACAATTAATGATTTAATTTACTACTTACAGTATCGTTATTTTCATCAACATCATCGTTTTCATCGTTATCATCATCATCATCATCAACATAGTCATCATCTCATCATTATCATCATCATCATTATCATCACATCATCATCATCATCATCATCATCATCATCATCATCATCATCATCATCATCATCATCATCATCATCATCACATCATCATCATCGTCCATCATCATCGTCATCATCAACGTCATCATCATCGTAATCATCATCATCATCATCATCATCATCATCATCATCATCATCATCATCGTCGTCGTCGTCGTCTTCGTTGTCGTCGCCCTCGTCCTCGTCCTGCTCCTCCGCCTCCACCGCATCATCAGCAGCAGCATCGTCATCAGCAACAGCAGCAGCATTATCGTCACTATCACCAACAACATCGTTATGGTCGCTATCGTCGTGATCATCATCATCAGTGTCATCATCATCATCATCATCGTCATTGTTATCGTCGTTGTTCTCCTCCTCGTCGTCGTCATCGTCATCATCGTCGTCATCGTCATTCTCATCATGAACAATTTCAACAACCGTAAAACCTATCGCTCAGCTCATTTTTGCAGTGAATTCGGATGTTATATCAAATCTTTTTGATTAATAGAGTTTGCTGCTTAATGTATTAATAACTAAATAATAATGTTGATAATATTGAAAATAAATGGTTTCAATTTCATTTATCCGTTTAAGATGCAGTATTTGACCAAGTCAATTTGTCGCTAAAAGTATTCATTACACATTCAATCCAAAAAGCGTTACGAGTTGCTATTGAAACTATAATCGCATTCCGATAAAAATGGTGTCTGTATTAGGGCCTGTTTAATTTCTACGCTTCATTGCAATTCATTAAAATATTTTTAAGGGTACCGGTATATCTAGACACACTCTGTTATCCAAACAATCCTTGTGATCATAAACAAATAAACAATGAAATATAAATAAAATTAGATGATAAAAAATGGTATCTTCCTTTTTGCTGTTGCTAGTTATCAACAGAGTAGCAAAACTTTTAAATATAAATTATATTCAATTCATAGCACGCTTAAATATTTGAAGTTTATCTAAATCTATAAGCACAAACATATTTATGTTTGTTAATACAAAGCTGTAGCAGTTTTCTGATTGCGCTTGAAAAGATGTCATTGTTGTTGTTGCATTAATAGTATCATTAGTTTGTATTTCCAGATTAGGTATTCCACCATACATTTTGTTTTTAATCAGATGTCTTATAATTGGCATTGCAATATTTCAATAACGAGTAATCAACACAATTGACTTTATGTATTTTTAATTGTTTATCCATATTATCATTAACACTTGAGGGAAAAATAAGCTGTGTCATTTTTTATTTTTTATTTTACTTATGGTTCAGACAACTCTGCTTTTACTATATGCCGTAATAATTATAAGTTTCCGTTCACTTAAAGATATTGTTTTTCGTGTTGGAAAATTTAAATACGAAAAATATTTAGAGACAAGTGTGTTATGTTTGTTTGTCAATTATTTAATTGAAGTAGAAATAATACATCAGTGTACATAATTTTATTGTGTTGTTCCCTTCGTTCTTTACTTTAAAAATACAACTTAACAGCTTTGCAATCAACTGAAATAATATATAAAAAGTAAAAACAATAAACGTTTGGCTTTCTGAATACGATATCATTTCAAACGCTGTTGGAAGGAACCATTGCTTATTAGAGGTTTACAAGGTAATTTACCCAAGTACGCAAATGTAATGGTCGATTGCCCTTAGGCATGATTCTGTTTTATTACTTTAATCCGGTTGTAAAAATGCATGACCGAAGGGTCATCAGATAAGCAAAAACAGGGCCAAAATCTGATAAAACAGCGCTGTTTAGCTGACTGTACGAAAATCCGTATGTCCGAAAATTTAGAATCATGAAAGCATAAATATTTTGGCTTAAAAAGGAAATGTAAGAAAATTTAGAATGTAAGAGAAAATACGGTGGTTTTATGGTGTTTAAATCGATTAGAAATAGCAAAACCTAAAGACATTATCTCAAGTGTGATTTTCAAATGATTTTATATGAATGTACACACACGGTAAAACTAGTCTATTAAAATGCAATACCTTCATTGGTTCTCATGTTTTTAATATTTATTAAACATAGGTATTTGTGAACACTTGTTGTTATATAATATTGAAATGTACACGCATACTGAACATAAAATCATTAGCATAACGGCTAAGTTGGTTTTTACTAAGATTGCAATAGTGTTTATTTTATTATTATGAATCTTATGAGGATAATTTTGAAAGTATGACACAGAGTATCTGAAAAAGATATATACATAATCACATATGTTGTTGTTGTTGTGGTTATTGTTTAAATATTTTTATGAGTATCATACATTCAATGACGAATAGCTATTAATTTGTCATACAAACACCATAATTATTATTGGATTGCGGAGATTAAACAAATCGATTCCCTTGTAACTGATATAACTGATACATTTGTTGAGCGACAATTTGAAACTAAATCTACTATTATTTAAATTTGATTATTTTAATTGCAGACTTTTTTTATTAACCCCAATTAATGTGTACGCAACGTTTCTTTTATTTAAATCGCTGAGTACGAAGCATCAAGCTATTTTTTAATTAATTGACAGTGATCTTTAATGTATGTCATAATATAAATTGAAATCAATCTTAATTAAAGCTTGAGTGGTTGGTTTGTAATAAGTTTTGTAAATGTTGCTGTAGGATATGTATGCACAATAAATACTAACGCTCTGGCATATTGTGATGGTGATATGATAATATGTTGCACAATAAATATGTTCTTGTGATAATATTGAGGCTATAATTAGTTTTTGAATTAAGCTAGCTAATTTCAAATAAGATACAAACACATCCCAATCCTAAAATTATCAGTAAGTTATAGTATTGTTTGCCTCTAGGCGCATAATTAATTGAAGGCCTAGTTTATCTGTTAATCCTCGCCCCATGTGGTGTCCCAGTGGGTACACTGATATTAATACACGATATATTGGTCCACAATTAAATCTTTTATAAAAACATGTCTCTCAGGTGACTGAAAAATGGCTGTGTAGATACAACAAATACTACTACAACGGAGACTAAGATAACACATGTTACAATTAATTTGTCTTCCTTGCGTTCTTCTTATACGACAAACACTTCTAAAACAAAAGAGCAAAAAGCCGCTACTGCTACTGCTTCGGCTACTCTTACTGCTACTGCTACTGCTGCCGCTGCCACTGCCACTGCCGCTGCCACTGCCGCTGCCACTGCCACTGCCACTGCCACTGCCGCTACCACTGCCACTGCCGCTGCCACTGCCGCTGCCAGTGCTGCTGCTGCTGCTACTGCTACTGCTACTGCCACTGCTACTGCCACTGCTACTGCCACTGCCACTGCCGCTGCCACTGCCGCTGCTGCTGCTGCTACTGATAGTGCTACTGCTACTGCTGCTGCTGCTGCTGCTGCTTCTGCTGCTTCTGCTGCTTCTGCTGCTGTTGCTACTGCTACTGTTACTGCTACTGATACGGCTACTGCTACGGCTACTGCTACTGCTACTTCTACTTCTACTGCTACTTCTACTGCTACTGCTAGTGCTACTGCTACTGCTACTGATTCTGCTACTGCTGCTGCTGCTGCTGCTACTGCTGCTGCTGCTGCTACTGCTACTAATGATAATAATTATCCTTCTACTTCTCTTTCTACTATTGCTAGCGATGCTTCATAATTTATTTTTAAATGTATCATTTTGTTCAAACATGAAAGAACTGTTATATATATTTTCTTAAAGGTGTAAAGAATCTAAACTTTTCTGCGATTAAAGTTTTATTTAACTGGATTAGTATAGGCCACATAACAGACGCTATTGTACTGATTTGTACTAAACAACATTTTGTCATAATCAACAGTTTTAACATGCCGCAGTTTCCTTGGAAATTAACCTTTGATTGGAGTTATGTATAAAACATTAACAAGGTATTTGTTGACAGTTTGTCCTGTCACAATTATATATTAGTTGAGCCAAACGTGTGATAAAGATCCCTTTTGGGGTGGCGATAAATACTATTTATATTGTTCAACAGTGGGAGACTGAGAAAACATATGTTACAATTAATTTGTCTACTTTGCCTGCTTCTTCTTTATATATGTTTCTTGCTAATCGTTTAGTTTCAGTTAAGTAGGTATATCAATTTACATTTTTTGATAGATATTTATTTGGATAGTAATAGTATGTTTTATTTGACTTGACATCATTGAATCGGTTTATTCATTGATAAGATCGGGATCTCCACAGGTGTTTAATCTCGATTGTTAGGTGGGGAGAAGGGTCCGAATGATAATGTTGTCGTCGGCTTACGAATCACATTTCACAAGTTTTAGACAAATATGCATACGTTATAAACCTAATTTAAGTATTACATAGATAATAACTTATCTTTATTTTGATGAACTACGTTTAAGGTATAAAACTTTAATTATCTATGTGCTGTGTGCCGCATACATACCATCTTGCTTTTTTAAATTTGATCACAACGGTCCGAAGTCATAAACATTCATTATGCATGGTTGCTAAAGCACAGTGTATACTAACTAACCTATGTTTATTGTTGTTTGCTAGGGTTATTATTTTTTTTAATTTTTTTTTTATTGGGGGGGGGGGGGGGAGGGCTTTTATAGAAGATTTCAACTAGTCCTTCAATTAACGAAAAAAATATTGGTATAGGAAATATAAAAGAGTAATAGACAGCTTCATTGATGCTGTTCTATTATGGTGTTTTAACGCATATAATTATGTATGGTTGATGAAGCACATTGTATGCTACCGATGTTTATTGTTGTTTGATGATGATGTTAAGTTGGTGTTGCTGTTGTTGTTAATGATGATGATGATGAGGAGGAGGGAGAAGAAGAAGATGATGATGATGATGGTGGTGGTAGTAGTGACGACGACGACGATGATGATGATTTTGATAATGATAATGAGATTTGAATAAAATTAATGCGCAAAGATTTTTCTTTTTAGCGGCCAAGTGCAGATATCTGCGCTCGGCCGCTGTAAGGGTTATGTAATATTTGCAATCTTCATAGGAGTCAATAGCAGATACCAAGCACCATATGCTTATGAGAAACAAAAGCAAAATATTGGCAATCGCTGAAATCTTGAATATGACTTAATCATTTTATTAAATGAAAACCGGTAACTATTTTAAACGGTTATTATATTTCAACAACTTAGCGTTGTTTATCCAAAAGACCATTGTTATAATTACAGGGACGTCAATAGGCCAAACTATTCAGGAAATATGATTTGATTCGTCAAGGATAGATTTTGAGATCAATGTACGTCCGATGAGATTTAAAGGGAGTTGGAGGCGTATGGACAGATTCGTTCGAGTACGCGATCATTTGAGAACAAATAATGTTGAAGCTTTATCGGAATTCCGGAAATTTGCGATCGGTACCGATTTTTCCAGGTTCTTTTTTATTGATTCTGATAAGTTAGCGGCCGGCACGGACATGAATATTAACTGACGAAAACCTCTTCGCTACTTTCCGAAAATCTTCGACATGTTGCAAATATCCGTAATATTCCGCATTGTACTCACCAGAAATTGCAACTAGAAAGACTACAATAAATCAATTAGCTACGGCTCGGGCGGGGATTTAACTTTTATCCCTGTAAGGGACCTAATGCCTCAGACTACCGGCTATTTTTTCCGGAATTCGAACTTGATACACTTGATATCCCTGAATTAAATATTTATATCCGCAATTTTGATCTCTAGAGTGCTGACTGTTAGTATTGTATTTGACTGGAATGACTGTCGATTATGTGTTTTTAAGATTAAAACAAGCTTACGAAGAACTTTGTGTTTGCTTTTTTGTACGCTTTCTTTTTAAAAATGTATTGTCCGCCACGGACGCAACAATTGACCAAATGTACCAGATTGTGGTCTCTTTAAAGTGCTATGTTTTTACTGCCGTGATATCTTTAACAAACTACACATTAGTGATCGTGGACGTTTTATACTCTTATTGAATTTGTTTCCCCAAAATATGCTCTTCTATTAGTAGATGTTTAGGTGACGATGTTCTAATTATAGATCTTACACGGCCAAGAAACACTAGATAGGTCTTTGCAAAGAGAGCTGTTGGATATCGTGAATGCGTTCAATGTGGCCTGTTTATTTCAGAAAGCTATGTGCAATGTTTTATGGGGATTTCTATTAAATTGCCAATTGCAAAATTTGATTTAATTCATTCGGACCTACAAGCGGGAAACTTCTTCATTAAAATTCAATGGGCTTTTAAGAAGTTCGTTGAAAGGCCAAATTTGACGTTTAACAGCAACGCCGAAAAAATTGCTACTCAGTCTTATTTATCACTTTTTTTGTAAGATTTACCAGTAGACGTTCTTCAGTGAAATTAAGCAAACACACAGTGCCGACAAATATGGAAGGGTATTTAGGTAAAAATTGCATCCTTCTTTGTGACTGTGTCATGATTCTTGATGGTACTTTCAATTAGTATGTAGACACCTTTTCATGCTTGATGAAACTTACATCTTGCCTGATGTCCAATGTCTATTTACATTCTGCTTAATGGTATCATGCATGTGTACAGATGCAACATTCTTGTTCGTTAATTGCATGCTGCATATGTGTATGTTGGTTTGTGCAGAGAGACTTGTGCAATAGGCGCAGTGCATAATGGAATCAAATATTAATGCGTTTAATAAATTAACGCGATGGTAAGATGTGAGTTTCACCCAAGCACAAAGCAACATACTATCATGCATGATACAATGATGTCAATTGACAGTCATTCCGAAATGCTACGGAGGACTACGGAAATTTACGGCGTATAACGGCAATTTTATGTTATAGGAGAAGTTGCGCACCTTTGTAAGATATTTGCTACTGAACCGAAATTAACCGCGTGTTTGTAGACTTAACTTTTTTTTGGTTAATGACTAACCATAATTTTTGTACAGTAATTTACCTTCAATAACCAAAGAAAGTCTATGGATATATTTCAATATATGCTACTAATGCATGTATGCAGAGCTCCAGATAAGACGCTTAAAGTCGTAAAAAATTGAATTAAATTTAGTAAAAAAGTAGACTTAAATTCTGTGCGTACGGTTACACATTGGAAAAATAAAATAAGAATTCAAAATTTGTGATCATGCGTAAAACTCAATATCAATGCATATAATGTAAACATTTTATCAATGAGTTCCCACTTGTCTAGGCCCTCATTACAATTATGAAATCAACAGCACTTTAACGTTATTATGAATAACAGACCATCTTTACAACAGTCGAAAAGCCGAACGTTTTCCATTATCTGGTCCTTTTATCGCAAAAAGTCTGCTGTAACCCGGCAATTGTCATGAACTCTTTTTAGACTATAAACCTTAATGCGGATGTGCCAAAAATTATATTTACCTGAAAAAAAAGAATTAATAATAGACTTTAAGGCTGGATTATTATAGAGTGTAAACCAAGATTTTGCTGAAAAAGTTATCTGGAACTTTGCATGTATGTTGAGAGGAAATCGATTACATAATTTCAAATTTACTAGAGTACTTTTATATTGCACCACATAAAATGCTATAAAACTATAATATTGAAGTGCACATATAAACTTTATTATAGATGGGTAGGTATTTCGTGTCAATCTCTTTCACATATGAAAGAGCTGTTGGTCATGCTGCTTTAAGTACATATAGATGCATGACACAATTTAGATTAAGCAAAATAAAACACTAGGTATTTGCCAAGAGTCAAATATATACGAGCAGTAAGAGCGTAATCGTGCACAGCGAGACTTACTCATGTAGAATTGAAACTCTTATTGCTTTCTTTCGAAATAATTTCATGTGTCCGATCTAATATGCAATATGCCCGGTGGTTTTTTTTTGCGGATTAATGTTCCGTTTTAGATCCATAATTAACGAATGCCTCAATATTTTCAAAAATTAACACCGGAATAATGTTCACCGACATTTTTTCATACAGATTGGATATAAATATTATAGAGTTTAACAAAAAATACATTAAGCCCTGTTCTCCCGGCACACGTGCTGGACACACAGGTGGTTAGCGTGTGGCTATGATAATAATTAGTGAAAACATCTTTTTGAATGATAAATAATCATATTAAAACGAAAAATCAAATTTTCTATAAAAAAAAAATCACTATCGTTTTATATATAACAAGGTATCCAACTCGAAATCATCCGAAAACGGGGTGCATCGTTTTGAGCAGCCATTACTAAATTAATTTTGCAGCGATTTTCATGACCCGGTCTTATTCAACGCAGAAATGAATTTCCTTTTAGGAAATGTGTATATATTGTTATATTTCTACACATGCTGGGTCAAATTTTAAGAAATAAAGCTATACATAATTCGCTTGACCCAGTTGTGATCGATCAGACCGTATTTATGAATGAAATCTCCAGTTGTAAAGACACAACTCCGCATTGGAGCAATGAAATCACTCTTGTGTTTAAAATGTCAGTTGGTTGAAATGTATGTAAACAAAGGTTTGAAAATGCGCTGGACAGTTAGTTTTGATGCATAATGCTACGGCAAGCACGGTAAGAATGTTTTTTTCATACGTTTTATTGAATTATGGTATCGAGGTTCGTGAACTTTGCAGGGAAAATGCCCTTTTCCCCGTGAAGATTTCAGTCATGAATACTGTCTGATCGATCACAGTTTGGTCACGCGAGTTGTGTATCGTGTTATTTCTTAAAAGTTGACCCAGTATTTGTAAAAATATTGCAAGACATATACATTTCCAGAAAGGAAATTTATTTCTGCGTTGAATAAGACCAAGATCGTGAAAATCGCTGCAAAATTGGTGAAGTAATGGCTGTTTAAAACGATGCATCCCGTTTTCGGATGATTTCGAGTTGGATACCTTGTTGAATATATATTTAACTTATTTTTTTTAAGAAAAGTTGATTTTTCGTTATAATATGATTACTTATCATTCCAAAATATGTTTTCACTAATTAGTATTATAGCCACACGCTAACCACCTGTACCTGGACACTTTTAAAAAACACTATACAAATTCAAGTACTTATGTACTTAATTGATTGTAAACAATGACGGTTGAAATCCGTGCGTGGGAATTTTTCTGGTAACCAAGAGCGACGTCAACGTTCATGACTAACCTGTTTATATGACATTTATTTATTGATTTTTTCCAACTTGATTGAAAATTATGTTTTATGATATTTTAATACATGTAGATGAAGTAGTTGTTTTCTCAACGAGGAGTACAATAGTTGTACAGTACTAGACACGAGTACTTGTAACTTTCAGGTTTCTCTTTATACCACAGACATTATATAGTCATAAAATGATAAATATGTGTTTATAGAAATTGTAATTATAGCATGGTAAACAGACTAGAGAAATCTGAAAGTTTCACGCACAGGTCTGTGGCAATGGGGGTTTGGGCTACTTTATAAATATGAGGTCGATATGCAATGCACATCGGTAGATTACGTCTACTGTAATTATTTGGACTAGGGAAGGGCCACAATTCCAACACATCAGCCCCGTTATGTCCTGAATTAAATACATGTATAATTTCTTGAGTGCCAATTGCATCTTACAAATATCAAAAACATTCACGGCAGTCAATTCATTGTGTAAACCTACTGGTCTTCATGGCAATAATGAACGTATTTAGTTTAATGGAGATTATATAACGAAGGGAACTAATTCAGCTTATTCAGTTTACTAGTCAAAATGATTCGGATGTTTTCGCTTTTTTTTCCGAAAAGTAATTTATTCAACATACGGAAAATAAACGCGCGCCACCTGTTGTCATAATTTAGTAACTTGCATTCTGCTTACTGCCTGTTGCTAACTGCCGTTGTTAATGACGCTTAGTGGCAAAACCGATTATGACTGGTTTCAGGAATAATGAACACACAAACATTGGATAGTCACCAAGCATGTTGAAACAATCATCAAGTATAACCGATAGAGAACAAGCATGTTGGAACTGTCATGAAGCATGTTAGAATAAACATCACGCATAATGTAAATATTCATCATGAATGATGTAATGTTGCAGCAATCATCAAGTATAAACGAATAGACAACAAGCATGTTGGAATTGTCATAAAGCAAATTAGAATAAGCATCAGTCATAATGTAAATATTCACCACTAATGATGTTACTTTTACCTAAATATCCTTCCATAGACATGTGTTGTTACTAAAATAGACATAGAGATTTGAGCATTGGGAGTGACCTAATCATACTGTGCTTTAGCAGTATTACGGAATACCGTTAGTGCCATCGTGGTTACACATTAAAATCCAGAGGGCGAGAACGCGAGAACGCAAAAGTACGATGGCGACAATGTGACAATACGATGATGACAGGGTGACAATACGATGGCGACAATGCGATAGTACGATGGCGACAATGCGAGAACGCGATAATACGATGACGACAATCAGACAGTGCGATGACGACAGTGCGACAATACGATGGCGACAGTGAGATAGTACGATGGCGACAATACTACAGTTCGATAGTGCGATAATACGATGACGACAGTGCGAAAATACGATGACGACAGTGCGACAATACGATGGCGATAGCCGACAGTGCGATAGTACGATGGTGCCAATGCGATAACGCGATAGTATGATGGCGGCAATTCGAAAATGCGATGGCGACAGTGCGACAATACGATGGCGACAATGCGATAGAACGATGGCGACATTGCTATGATACCACGGCGAAAGTACGATATGACTATCGCATTGTCGCCCTCGTACTATCGTACTGCCGCCATTGTATTGTCGCACTGTCGCA
Organism: Dreissena polymorpha; assembly: GCF_020536995.1. NCBI lineage: Eukaryota > Metazoa > Mollusca > Bivalvia > Myida > Dreissenidae > Dreissena > Dreissena polymorpha. Next base: position 145,926,494 of record NC_068356.1, on the reverse strand, counting down.
TTGTCGTCATCGTACTAGCGCGTTTTCGCAATCGTACGAACGCATTGTCGCCATCGTATTGTCGCACTGTCGTCATCGTACTTTCGCGTTCTCGCATTCTCGCCCTCTGGATTTTAATGAGTAACCACGGTGGCCCTAACGGTATTTTGTACAGTAAAGTGCGTAAAATCTGGAATAACAATTTATATGCCGAAAACAGATGTTGAAAACCCGACTTTGTTTTATAAGTAGTAGTCTAAATATACAATGAGTTTTCCGAGCATTAAATAAACATATTAAAATAAAATTCATGTTCGTATCGGTTGAAGTTCTTGTTAATAGTAGAAGCAAAGAACACAATAAAACGCTGATTGGGCTTACTAATTTGAGGCAAGAAAAAACACATCGCGCTATTATATATAACATATAACGCGCATCCGCAAAGTTCGAGCGCCCGTCTCGGTGCCGTCGTTTCCGGTGAAAGTTTCGCACAGGAGCTACCGAGTTTGGGGTATGAGACCACGAATCATGGCTTGACTTGATATATCAGTCAGCGTAGAACCTGACCAGACTGCGCGGTTGGACAAGCTAGGATGGACCAACTTTGGCCGCATATGACATAAGACCCATTTTCGCATGACGCGGGTCATCTGACCTTTATAATGTGTATATAGCTTTGAATGAAATTTGCACATAGTTTTTGGCATGGACTTATTGTTATGTTAATGTGTTGCACGCTTTCAAAAGCAGAGGGCATATATAAGATCAATTATACTACGGAGTTCATTTTCTGTTGCAAAATGAAATGCAATAAAGATTGTTACTCAGCGGTGTGTACAGTATGACAGCGTTGTCTGTCTGCGATGCATTTATACTGGTTCTAAGCTGGCATACTCACCAATTGGACTCAACCATCTGCTCGAACAAGAAATGATAAGTTCTACTAGCATAAACCTTTAATTGTAACTCATTTTAAAAATATTCATGTTATTTATATTATTCAATTTATTGTTCAAAATTATAATTATTATTTCCTTTATTGTTGTTTTTCGCATTAAGAAACTTATTCGGCTTACGAAACTGAAAAATCCCATTGGAAAAAAAATCCCATGGGATAAAAAATCCCATGGGATAAAAAATCCCATGGGTTAAAAAAATCCCAATCCCATGGGATAAAAAATCCCATGGGATTTAAAAATCCCATGGGATTTTTTTTTTTTTAAACACGACTAAACGCATTAAAATATCGTAGTTGTTCATCATTTCATAAAATATGATGTTTCTGAAAGTTTCATGAATAAATCTCTCAAAATAAGAAAAAAATCCCATGGGATTTTTTTTCTCCCATTTAAAAATGGGATTTTTTTATTACTATATATTTATATATATAATTGGCATAAAACCAATATACAGTCCTTAAATAACGTTGAAATACTTGCAAACGCAAATAAAACACGTTTTTTAAAATGTTCAAAATCCCATGGGATTTTTCTCCCATTTGCAAATTATGGGAGAAAAAAAAACCATGGGAGAAAAAATCCCATGGGAAAATCGAAAATCCCATGGGAAAATGCAAAAATCCCATGGGAACCCCAACTTTGCTTATAAATTTCATAGTGAAGTAAACGCGTTTTTTGAGTGAAAATAACCAATTATTAATCAACGATAAGACTTTTATCGCATACTATGTCTCAAAGTAGCAAATCTTTAAGAAAAAGGGTACTGAAGTTTGCGAAATTTCGGTTTCGCAAAGTTTTTCCGGTGGCCGTTAATAATAAAAGCCAAACGCTACGTATAAGCGATCTGGTTATGACATGAGCAAACAGTCTATACAAGTGTTCGTGTCATGGTTTCATATCTAATGTACCCATTATGCCCCGGTCGTTATGTTGACACCAAATCCACTACGCCTCTGATCAGAGCAATGATACAAGCCGAACGGTTAGTATAAGCGATTTGGTTATTACAGTCTACACAAGTATACGTGTCATATCTGGATATCTGATGAACTGTTCATACATCCCAACTTGATTCGTTATTTGCAACTTAACTTTAATTTTACATGAGCTACACGCAACTTAATTCAGTAAACTTCCATTGAATTGTAAAACACTTGTATTTCAAGCAAAGTTCTTAAAGATACAGGAAGGCGGATATTTGACACATATACTTTAAATATAATTACGGTTCTAACTGTAATATGATACTTTCTATTTACATTGCGACTTATGTTTTTAATGAAGTGTGCCAGTTTCTAAATTTTTAAGAAAGGGATACAGAGTTATCAAAACACATGAATTGTATTTTAAATAATGCGTTAGAGAACCATATCACGTAATTCCAAACATAAACATGCATACGATAGTTAGTATAACGCCATGCAATATAATGCATTCATTGTGCACGCATAACATTACACATAAGTAGTGTTTCAGAGTATTCTAATAAATTGCTTACTTTATATGAAATATGTTCATATTTGTGGTCTTTCATATTTGGCAAAATGCCGTTTTTGTGGAAGTGCCTTTCAGTACTGCATGAATCTACCGATTACAAGTTAACTTGAAATTTTCTCCTTCTCCAGAGTTCGTTCTGCAATGCGCTATGGCAGTGCTTATGTTTGATTCATATAAACATGATAGTTTCCTACAAAGCAGCTGTGTTAAAATCCATGCCATGTCTTAAATATATTATCAAAGAAATTCAGTTTACTTTCATGACATTAAGGTACACTAATACCGACGAAAATTCAGTAAAGAATTGCATTGCCTTATAAATATATAAATGCTCATCAATCAAGCGAAAGTTTACATACATGAAAACTCGGATAAATATATTCACACAATTTCTAAATGAGCAAATACAATTGATGTAATGTCCGTTTACATAATACATACTAAACAATACACAATATAATTCGTTTGTGTTCTTGTTTTTATCATGAACCCTCTGATTAAAACACACGAAGCAGTTCAACTAATAATATTTACATCTCCAGAGAATACTGAAAACAATTTTTTTAGCTGTGATTCTTTTATTATCGGAATACGGACAAAACCCCTCCCGTCATTTTCATAGGCGGCGGACAAAATCCCTCCAATGAAATAACGGGGGCGGACAAAAACCCTTCCATGAAAAAAACGGAGGCGGACAAAAACACTCCCATGAAAAAAACGGGGGCAGACAAAAGCCCTCCCGACAAATGAAATTGCTTCACACAATGTTGCATTCATCAATCCGAAAAATTGAATTCGTGGCTCTGATGTCAAGGTAGGACTTTTGTCTGCCTCAGTTTTTTTCATGTGAGGGTTTTTGTCCGGCCCCGTTTTTTATGGGAGGGTTTATATCCAGCCCTTATAAAACTGACAGGAGGGTTTTTGTCCGGGAGGGTTTTTGTCCGGCATTCCTTATTATCACATTCTCACATTCGGGAATAGTCATTCATGTTTGAAAAAAAATCTTCCGTGTCAATAATAGTCATTTACGTTTTTAATAATATTAAGTTTAGATCGATTTTCTGATCGATTTTCCGATCGTATATTTTAGCAAATTGGTCATATTATTTCCTTAAAGATATCATTTATTTTCCGCATGACAATACTCCAGAGTCAACTGTGGATAGTAGGGTAAGTTAAAATAAATTGCCAAAATAATGTGCTTCTCATTTTTATTTGTGAGCATTAGCTCACAAATAATGTAGAGGCAATTTTGCAAGTCAGTCTGCGTTAGGTACGCTAAGGACCGTAACCACTGCCTGTATGGATAACTGCAGTAAAAATAAGCAGACAATGAAATCTAAAAGCGTCTGCTCTAACCGCCGCATCTGCCTGTTAATAGTTCCCACTGTCACACTATGTGTGTATGCATTTAACAGCTTGTAAGACAACGTTGGCCAGTCTAGTGTTTATCATTGAAATCTGTACATTTTGGCTGCTTTCAGGGAAAACGGGGCTAAATGCATGTCCAATAAGATTAGCCTGTGCACACTGATTAGCATGTGCAATGCGCACAGGCTAATCAAGGACGACACTTTTTGATTTAGTGGTGTTTTCGTTTAAAGAGAGTTTCTGGTACTGGGATGACAATTTATGCATATGCATTAAGCCCTGTTTTCCTACAATGAAGCTTAAAATATCTTTTTATTAAGACATACTCTTTATAAATTTGAATGGGTTGTGGTTATTTCAAACTTGCGATATAAAAAGCTATAACATAATCTTGAAAACCAAGTTGCGTCTAAGATTATACAATAGCGAACAAATGGAGTGCATTCAGCGCTTTGATTAAGTGGAAAGCAATGATCGTGTTAAGAATAAAGTAACGAACGCGTTCATGCTTATTTAATGCAAATAACCGGCAAAGTACGAGTATTACCTTTGGTTCGCTAAACACTCTGATATAAAATGACATGTTTGGAGGTTTTAGAGACGTGGAGATTATTGCACTTGTCTTGTAATGACATTTCTCATTACCATTCACAATAGCCTGTAAGTTTGAAATAAATCGCCTGTGGACTACTGCACTAAGAAAACTCACTGGAGAAACCACATGTTATATTTATCCACTCGAGCTATGTCAAAGCGTGCATATTTTCATGTTTTACATACCTCTTAATGGCTTATGTTGTTTCTTGGTGAGTGCTGTAAATGCTATGTTCGTAACTGATGCACATGCCATATTCGTAACCGATGGCAAAAATAACATTACATACAGTCATTAATTAAAACAAATAATGACTACATTGTAATTGCTCGAGCTGTATTGAATATCAACTGTATTTGTGATTTGTATTGGGCAAATATAGTGATGGATCTTTCAAATTAACGCAGCCAGATTTAATTATTTATAAAAACTAGCTATTAAAGTGTATATGGAGTAGGTTTATGGATTGGCTAGCATTTACATTGTATCTGCATGAAAGAAGTTAAAGAATTTTCGCAATAATTTGCATTAACGCCGACGCTAAAAATACACTTTATTTCTTACAACGTCAACATAACAAGTATTTCGCAGTTTTAACAATCAGAAGTTTATACGGACTAAATACGATGGCGAATGTACCTAGTTCCGTTTCGGTTTCATCAACGACGCACGTCACAACCCTGACGATCGCTAAAAACTTACATCATTTCGATTTTGATGAAAAGTAATTTCGTTAAGATTCAAGCAAACAGTTTCGTCATTTGATAACCTGAATATGGAAAAGAAGTACTTATTCACATTTTTATTTTCATAGTAACCGTAGATAATTCTTCGCGAAATGAAAACAAGACCCCGTGGGCCTGCTATCTAATGGAAATGCTGTGTTAACTTGTATATTTATGGAGTTGAAATTATGTATGTATTCATATTTTTTTTTTACATGAATGACTTGTAAATATATCACTGTAATAAGCATATGCTGTTATGTCTAACATGTTGATACAGATGCCTAATAAAATAAAACTAAAAACTAAATGATATTTGTGAAAATCATGTTTTGCTTTTATTCATTTTTTACTGTTTTATTTAGTAATATGTAAACTTGACAAAAGACACATGTGCAGCTTCCCCAATAATCGTTCTAAATAATCAATGGTTATTCATTATGAACTTAAAACCAAATTTTAGGAAAGCATTTTTGATGGTAACTTTATTGGGTTATTTTTACACTGCTGTCATATTAATGGTTCTTTACGCATGCCCTGCTTGTAGGAAGGATTAGGTCCTATAGGTTGGAAGAGATCTTGTCGGTTTTCAAGAGACTTGACAGGTTCAAGTAATCTCTCTGGGTTTATACTTGCATGATGTCTAGGATGGTCGGTCGTATTGATGGCCGTGAGGTATTCCAAGAAATTGAGGAAGCGAATGACCGCGGAACGCTCTGGGTGTCTGGGCGTGATCTGGTCATCGAGCTTGGACTATGACTATGTTGCTCTTAGACCATGGTAGGGTCGAAAGGGCGGTGCAAGGACAGGTGAGTATGGCTAGGAAAGAGCCAAACATGGCTTCATAGCTGAGGTCAGAAAGTATGGTCATCAAATCCTCAGCGATGCTTTCATCCAAAGGGTTTTGGCAGGTCCTCAGAGGCGAAGAGGAATTTCTGGAGCTTCACTGAACCCGAGGCGGTCCCGGAGTAGGTATTAACTACCCGGATTGCAGCAAGCGCCTTTCCCCAATTCCGACCGCGCACAATTTCCATGCGCTGCCAGTAGGGTCGGTCCCGATGAGAGTCAAATTTAAGTTTAAACCTCAGGTGGAGGTAACCAATCCCAATCTGGCGCCTCTGAGCTTCATTGAGTTGCCGGAGACGCCTGGGTTGGGTGGGTGGAAAATTGAACCCTGAGGAGAGATCTTTGTCTCTAATCCGGCATTGGTGACCCTCTCTGGGCATCCATTTGTGCCGGTGGAGATGAAGGTCGAACGGATGGTTTCACCACAAGCCCCACTGGGCTTCCCTGTGTCGCCAGTGAGGTTGGTGGAGTGCGTGGTCGGGGCTGGCTAGGAGGTAGAGGTGATTGTCATCTCTGACTCGGAAGAGATGGTGGTTGAAGCTCCTTTAGAGGCCAGTCTTTGGCTAGTGCAGGAGATTGTAAGTAGGAGGCCTGCAGAGGAAATCAAGGAGTCTGTACGTATGGGTCGGAGTGGGAGACGCCCCAGGCGAACAGAGGATGAAGTAGGGATAGGGACAGGTCCCAGTCTCAACAGGATGAGGAAGGAGAGTGGAGGAGGCAGGTTTGATATTGCCCGGTGTGCGGATTCAGAACACGTGCGGTTCGGTACCATGTGACACTAGCATCTTCCACCTGCTTTTGGTCGCGAGTAATGGGAGGACCCGGAATTGGATCATCTCCGGTTCAGGGGAGTCATGTGCATTGTCTATGGTCTGGGTCTCCAGAGCCTTGATGATGCCATGGATTTCGTGTGCTGGGTTAGGTTGAACATTCCGGAAAATTCTTGGCTTTTCAACAATGACCAGGCTTTAATGGAAAGGTATGTCGTCGGTTGCACTGGATAATACCGGCCGTGTTCCATGTCGCACGGATTAACTCCCGTGCACTTCTCTTCCACTGGAGAGTGATGGCCGCACTTCTTAAAAAGTGCAGTCCTGAGTTAAGGTCCAATTTCCGGGCTCAGAGGTTCGATCGGCGCAGCGTGGTCCGGGCAGCTGGGGCGGCTCAGGAGACTGAGTCGTCACAGAGACCCAAACCATCTTGCACGGTATCGGCGGTTCAGGCGACTGGGTCGGCTCAGGAAACTGATCTGGCACAGGAACACGGACCAAATTGTTGTGTGACAGAAGCGGATCGGGAAGTTGACTCGGCTCTTGAACCTGAATCGATGCAAGTGCTCAGGCCGGCGGTGTTGATGGAAGCTCAACTGAGTCGGGTCAACATGATGATTCGGCTCGGAGACCTGAGGTTACTAGCGATCTAGTTGCAGGGGATCGGACTGTGCCGTCGGCTTAAGTGGCATGGTCGATTCCGGAGCCTGAATCCCTAATAGAAGATTTGTTGGACGATGTACACGAGGTCCGTGCGTGGGAGTTGGCTAGGAATGCGGAACTTTCCGAATTTGACAGCAACTTTCACCTGGACCGCAGTGGCAGGGTGTCCCGGATCGGTTCCATTAAGACGCTGGTGGGGCATTCGGTAGGGCCATACCTGAGGTACCGGTGAGGGTTAATGGGGGAATTGTCATCCTCCCAACTTCCCACGGGAATATCCCTGTGTCGCAGGTTTGGGGTCGGCCGTTGGGGTGCATCCAAAGGCGCCATTAGGGGACGTTGAGTGGTGGTCCAACACAGGTTGATAGGGAGTTAAGGAAGGATGGAGTGTTCGCGCTGGGAGAAATTGGTTTGGACCAGACGGTGCCTGAGCAGGATTAGGGGATACAGGAGATGATGTTTGTGGGATTGTTAGAGCTGGCTTTCCCTAGGCGACCAGTAGTCCTGCATATTCGGGGACGGGACACTCACTATTGTGCAGTGAATGCCCGTGCTCTCCGTTTCATGAAGGATGTCAGTACCACGCAGAAAATACACCTTCACTGTTTTGCGGGAACTCCTGACCAGGTTCTGGGTTTGTCTGCCGCGTTCTATCGGTGCTACCTCAGCATCTCTGGTATAGCTGCGCGCGTTTTAATTTTAAGTTATGATAGATTTTCCCATCGTTTATATTATAGCTACTCGGTCATATTATTTCCTTAAAGCTTTGCTCTATTTTCCGCATGAGAATACTCCAGAGTCAACTGCGAATACGATGGTAAATTGAAATAAATTGTCAAAATAATGTGCGTCTCATTTTTTAATGGAAAGCCATCTTCGTGTTTAGAATAAAATAACGAAAATGTTTATTGCTTATTAAATACAAATTACCGGCAAAGACGAGTATTGCCTTTGGTTCGCTAAACACTCTGATATAAAATGACTTGTTTAGCGGTTTTAGAGACGTGGAGATCATTGCACTTGTCTTGTAATTAAACTTCTCATTACCATTCACAATAGCCTTTCTTTCTATATCAACATGTGCAGATTCCCCAATAACCGTTCTCAATAATCAATGGTTACTCATTATGAACTTAAATCCAAATGTTTCATTTTAGGAAGGCATTTTAATGGTTACTTTTTAGATTAGGTTTACAATGATATTATATGTATGGTTCTGTCGGTAAAGACGTTCGATCTTCTAAATATGAACACGGCATACGTTCAGACATATTGAAGTTCAAAGTCTAATTACATGCATTAAGCAGAATTGCTATTGTCAGTTTGATGATGGCAGCATAATATAACACCACTGTTTTCGAAAGGACTTAATACAAGTAAAAATATGTATTTCTACGGATATTGTCGTGAATACGAATAGTAAGGTAAAGTACATATTGTAATTTCAACATCCGTATGAGTTCCTCTTTACCTCAAATAATACACGCCAAATGTGTGTTACGTCTTATGTTGTTAAGATGAGCTAGAATTTTAGTCTGAGGACGCCATGTTTATAATGCAGGTTCTTGTAATTGAAATATCCACAATTATAAGTTTCAATGTAGACTCCGTTTTATGGAGCTGTTTGTCTTCGAACTTGAATAAGAAATTCGTACTTAACTGGTGAAAAAATTATGTGTTCGTATTCTCTTGAGATGTTCGTGTGTCATTATCGTATGTTGTATTATTAAATATGACAAAAGCAGTTCGTTTTCCGTTGCTGATATATACAATACAAGTATGCCACGCTGGGGAAATACACTATAAGCTGAATACTGGTTGCTGGCTTAACGGTTCGAACGTTTACACTGAAATAGAAATTCGCTAAAAGACTTGACAAATTAGTTAAATATATATCACCGTACGCTGAAGTAATGCCATTTTTATCACACTTAAATACTAAATATATATATATATATATGAGGTGCGTTAAAGTGCGTTATAAATGTACACACCCAGTTCCATGTATTGTGTCACTTAAGCATTACTTTTCTAAGAGAACATGAGCTCAAGTTAGGTATCCATGTATAAACGTTTTCGAAAATCTTGATTTCAACAATTATAATACACTAAATCATGACCTTTAGATGAGATATGATTTGCTAAAATCTTCAACGTGACAGTAGTACATACTTTGTTATAAAATGCTATATTATTAGCACGTAATGTGTTACTTTATCTATAATAAATCGAACAGATATCTCAATAGTTTTGCCTTCAACATACACATATATAACATATATAAAACAGGTGAATTAAATTTAAAAAAAACACACTAAAACACGTTGTTTTGGCTATATTTTCATTACAAAAAAATGAAAGAGGTAGTAATTTCTTTTTAAGTTTTTGTTTGGGGGGGGGGGGGGGGGGAGGGTTGCGTTTTCGCAGACGTTTATAAACATTAATGCTAAACATATATTTATGCCAAATATATAAATTAATAGTAATTACAAACATCATTGCATTATGTATGAATCAATTACTAAATTAAAATTTATCCTTTAATAAAATACCCTTATTATTACTAGTAATTCATTAAATAACAACAGTTTTGGTTCAACATCATACAAAGTCCGGCGCATATGTCAAGTTAGCCCAAAGGTCCATGTAATTTAAATGCATTTGCTTGCTTTCAAATATTTTGTAAACGTGATCTTTAACATTGGACAAATGCCGTTATGAATGTGTGAGAATGCGGTTTTAATATCCGAAAGAAATATAGGCTGCGTATATATTTTCGTTTGACTGTTACTCCGAAGCAAGATGTATTCCTTGTTGTGAGATTATGGCAATAGAGCTTGGTTCATTGTAGGGCTTAATGTTCTTATAATCAGCTATGTTGAGACTCTGGAATGTCAACTATAAATTATTCCAGACATCCAACAATCAAATTGCAACGAGATATGCTGATATTATCGTAAATCCGGTTACAAATGACATCGCTTTGAGAATATAAACAAGCTAATAAAGCAAACATTATTTTGTAGGAAACATGTTAAACAGATTGATACTGAAATACATAAATAACCTATTCACCCATTAAGCGAATATTATGAAATAAATTGAAATCTCTACCACGACTTGTGGCTTGGTTCCTAAAATTGCAATATATAATATATATGCTTTATACAACGAAAGTAGTTCCTGCAAATTTTGCAAGTTCAATAAAAAGTACATTCGAAACACGCAGTCTTAATTTGGTATGCTACAGATTAATGTCTACAGTAAGGTACTGTATTAATACATATGACTATACACCAACGATTGGGGTGTTGTAACTAAACACATGTGTGTATGTAATACATAAGAGGTCCACAATTCTTTTTTATAATCAAAACGCATGACGTAAACCTGTAATTAAAAAAACAACAGTGTAACACGTGTAGTATATATTTCTTTCATAAAGTGTATTCATAGAACAAGTGGCTGGTTCGCATTTGAACAGAAAAACTGTTTTGGGCATGACGGATATTAGATTGAATGGTTAAGACACATCTAACAACAATATGTCATTCGAATATGCATGTATACATATGCCAATATAATTCACTTAACGACAACGGTTCTTCAAACATAAGTAAATCCATTTATTTGGGTAAACCAGTACACTTTCAAGGTGTATTGTGTTGTTTAATATTAATAAATATTGAATAGTTGTATACATATTTATGCGATCAGTAAAACATGCTTGTCGATTTATGTTGCTTTTAGACAATTTTCTGAACTGCTACAACCTTTTATATATGTTATTAATCAAGAAGTTGTTATTGACAAACATTATGCATGATGCCCGCGCGTTAATTATTCAAATATAAACTTTGTCATGAAGTACAATTACGTAAGCCTAAAAGAAATTGACCAACCATTTTGTGTTATTTATATTCATATGGAAATATGATCATAAGAACAAACGACATCGTTGATGATTTGTTAAAATATATACAGTGTTATGAGTAGTTTCAAACATTATTTTTGTGTATTTTATTTGACATAAAATTAAAGAAATCACATTAAGAATGAATCTGATCATTCTTGTTTCCATCGATAATCTTCCGAAACCAATACTCTCTATTAAAACATAAACTTATTTCACTGAACTATTGTCGCTTAAGTAAGTTGCGAATATTTGATCAGTTCATGCATAGTCAGTGATTCATTCTATACAAAACAATTCGAATGACAACTTATGTCGTTTATCATCAATATTTTTGTGTTTATCTTACAAATACATGCAACGTATTTTATAATTTAATACAAGCTTTAAATATTCTTACAGTTACTAAATATTGATTTCATCAATTTTCATAAAAGATCAGCACACACAAACACAATTTGTTTTACATGTGAACGATTAACGGAAATCTCAATAGCTCATTCTGAATAAAAGGTTCATCGCAAAAACAGACCCTTTGTGAATTTTCTAGGGCCGAAAAAGTTCATTTTTGGATTAGCCAAATTCCGTACTTAAGTTCAGTTAAGTTAGAAAAATCTGATTGCGAGTAACGTGTGACACTTACTTATTGATATTCCATGGGATTGCCTATGGAAAGGAGGTTGTCGAAGCCAATGACACTTTTTCTTTAAATAGAAACAAAAACCCTGATAATTTCTCTATAATAATTAATCCATAGGAAGTTTTACATAAGTACAATATATCCCGACCTACCACGGGATCGTAACTGGGGATCGTAACTGGGAGCGATAGGTGAAAGGTCACAGCCATGAAGTAATTATATTTAACACAGTCGTCTTAACGACTTAACAATAATTTGAGCTTTTGTAAAGTAACTTAACAAATAGATACCGATTATGATGGCGACAGGTTTAGTTTATAAAACACCGTAAATATTAAATCTTAATTAATACTGCAATCATTTTTATATTTCCGTTTAAGAAATAATATGATTTCAACGGTGATGTTCGAGATTCGAATCGCACGCGATGCTTTTAGTCTTATCTTAATCACACTTGGTAAGCAAGTTTACTGTCGTTATGCACACAGAACGATACGTTGCCATATTAGCATTCACTTCACACATAAAGAGATACGGGGTCACGTGATATCTTATGTAATCATGCAAAGGCATCCATATAACATTTCAGAAACAAGAAATGATTTGTATTTTGATGTTGTTTTTTCAATTATAAAACAAGTTAGTTTACACTTCACGCAAAACACGTACCGAATAAACAGGAAACGCAATACTTGCAAACTACCGAACGTAAAATTCACTTCATATCGTGATTTCGCACCATCGAACACGGACCACGATGCAAAGTGTTAATATAACGATTCGATGTCGCGAAACCACAGTTTGTATCGCTCTTTTAATTCAAACGTCGAGAGTTAGAGGTATCGATATTATTAATAGAGTCTAAACGATCGCGATGAAAAAAAAACGAGATATCTAAATATCTATATCTCGCATCGCTGTTGTGCATTACGCGGTCGCATCGTGAATTCGCTCCTTCACACTGTTCTCTCTTTCTCGCACTTTCTTTCTAGTAATCGAGTATGCGAAATAAATAGATGCCGAAACGAAACACCGTATGCAAAGTGTGAGACTTATATATATGTCCTTATTTGAACAAATAATCCACCTGTTATGTGTATAATAACATAATATACATACTCTGGTGATTTTTTTGTTTAAGAAGTCGGCTGCATGAGTTAGAGTTTTATATATAGCAATCTCATTGAAAAGATGAAACTAATCGTTTGGAATTATAATTATGACTATTTCACTTTTCTTTCATTTACACACCAGAACTAAATATTTATATAGCGTAGTGCAAACATTATTTATTTGAGAAACACCTTTATATGGCATAGTATGATTCATAAGTGTGTATTTTAAATGCGAAAACGTATACGTGTTAATATCTTATTTATTACATTTATTACATTTATGTACAGTGAGATTGCTTTTGAGTAAGTATTATTAAATATGCAATAAAGTAAAGCAGTATTAGTAAATGTCCATAACTACTCATAAATTGCATCGTGTACATCTTTGTTGTGATTGTCATAGGACTCCACTTGACTGTAATAGCAAATGAGAACAATATATGTTCTAAATATAGTGTCATTGTTTGGGTAGTAAATAAGGGTACATAGTTTTATTATAAAAACTGACATAGAAGTATGTTACCAAAATAATTATCATAAACATTACAAACACGTCAAAAAGGTTTATTTATTACAGAAAATATCCTTGATATAAAACGTATATGCGCACAGTTTGGTGTATAACTTTTAATTTCTTTACAACACATCATGGTCAATACGATTTTAACGTGGACGTGTTTTGTCCTCCGTTGTTACGAATCCTATGTATCGCAATTACTGTGATACAACGTAAAAAGGTCATGTGCATTAATCATCTGAATTGGAATAATTCCTTGTCAAAATAGCTATTGTATGTACATTAAGCCTTTATATTAGATTATTCACAGTTATATAATATTGGCATTCTTTATCCACAGTTTTACAGCTATAACGGTCAGAAACAACGAAACACCGCCATAAAAGAAAACATGTAAATATTCATTGATCCAAATGTGTATATCTCTTAACTTAAAGGACATATACTTAGACTCTAAAAACGCGAGATGGTAATATTCTAGTTACAATAATTGTGTCATAAATGTTTCTTCTACGCACACGGGTACATGCGATTCAAAGCCACCAGTTGTCCTGATTTTATTTGTAAAAGATGTTACGATATTTTATAATTATGTAGGAATTTCTTAACCACAAATACGTAATTTAGACGTATGCACGCAATATCCATCAAACAAAACGTATCGTTATGCAAACAAATAAATATTGGTTATAAATGTGTTCTCGGGTATATCCGTCTTTCAAGGAAGACTCGCCACGATGATCATATTACGCCCATCCTAATCGTATATGTACAATTAGATTTAACACACCCTTATCAATATGCACACTCGTATTACCATTTATTGAGCACGTTAAGAAGCAGACAAAGCTGATGTGTAGACGTTCCGATCAGCGAATTGTTTTTTGGTTTGTTCCTGTAACGCATGGGTATGTTTCCTCTTAAGCGCAATGCAAATACTGCTGGCTAAACGACACAGAACAAAATCTTCATATGCGCATTGCCATTTGAATACAAACATTAATTTGCCGAATAGCTAATTTTGTAATACAATCACATTATATCTTACTTTTTGTTACGAAGATTATTATGTACAGGCAGTTTGTCCGTTTTCAATTAACAGGAGTGTGTATTACCAGGAATTTCTTTACAAATATTAATATCTCATGAGGAAATCATTAATGGGTATTACTTCTAATTCCCTATCAGAAGTCCATTTCGCCCACTAGCGTCGCGAATAAAGTGTATGCCTTTTATATGGTATCACAAATAAAGAGAACATATAATATAATACTATTACTACTGTATTTATGGTCAAAATTCGAAAACTTATTACTATGCTTTATAATGGAGCAACAATCTATTTGCACATGTGTTAATTATACTAAAACACACATTTACTGGCTTTAAGGTTCCAGAACTATTATACGTCATGTCCATTGGCTGTTAATGTGTTGCGTATTTCCTATTATCATACTTTACAAGTCTCAGTCATTTCCTGTCTCTTTAAATTATTTGTTTAGATAGTCACTCAAGGACAATACAAACTTTAAGTACTTAAATGTTCTGTGATGTACTCTTTATCCAAAAACTACATAATATTTGTATCGTAGAAGGTTAATGTACACTTGCTATGTCACCCACGTGTATATTAATGAATATACCGTCGTCATGCTTCAGTTGAGAATGTTAGGTTTTGCATTGTTGTTTGGAAAATGTGTATACAATTATCAAATACCTATCACGCAATGTTAAGTTTTGAATAAAAGTATGATACCAAATGGTGTTCATTTCTTAGCAATCCGACCCGAGATTTTGCTTCATAATGAGAAGAAAAATCATGTCATGTCATGAAATGCAGTTTGCATATATCAAATGGAATCGTAATGTGATACATTTATATTCGAAATTTTACGAGACTGGTGAGTCCTGTAAGCTGAAATGATCCGTAAACCAAAATTGTGTCTTTGTGTCGTATGAACGAATTTGCACTAAAGATCGTACATGCATGATACGCTGTCAAACGAAAGTACGGTTGATATTCAAATGCATTATTTTTCTCTTTCCGGGATATTTTTTAGTATGTTGATGCTGCATTTACAAATATAAGTGTTTATGAAGTGAAAACACCAAACATTAACAACGGTTGCGATAGACACCTATAAACTGTTAGATGCCCATAATTTCACTTAAATGAGAAAAAAGAAAAGTAGGCGTTACTAAATTTTGGAGGAAACGAAAGTATAATTATAGTTTGCTGTACTCTAAGCCGCGTTTTAAGAAAACTATGATTAAGTCCATATACGTAACTTGTCGTCCAATATAAGCCTAACACTTTAAGATTGTATGGATATGTCTGTTGTTTAAAGGAAATCTCTTCTTAACAAAATCCAGTCTAGGTGGACAGTGGTGCCCCTCATTAGCCCATGCGCACCGCCCCGATTAATCAGGAACGACACTTAAAGCACTGATATCTTGACAAGTGTCCATAGCTGGAGGCTTGACTAATGAAGTTCAGGTACATAAAGTCTATCACGCCAAAATACACACTCTGCGTACAGAAAAAAGAAAAGAAAAGAGAAACATAATAATGCTGTGTGGAACCTTAACTTTCCTTCATGCACTCAAAATTTAAATAGGCATTATTTTGAAACATAACAGTTCAATGTACATAACCAGTCTGTAACGCATACGTGTATGAACAAGCTTGTGGCATTTGTTTTCATATTGCCGCGATTGTTTTGTTTGTTTTAACGTACGTTTGTTAAAAAAGCATTTGGACGGAGCCTGCCTTCTTATGTAATATACTATGCTTATAGAAGAGCAAAACAATTGTCTAGCCAAACAAATAAGAATCGGTTTTAAATGAATGACACATTCCGTCATCCGTTTTATAACTTAGTGGATTTATAACTACAAATTTCAACTGTTATAACAAAGTGTACAATTTGTATCAAAATAGTTCAATAAACACTTACTGAGATCAGTAAATTTCAAATAGAAATCATTTTATATAGAAACAAACTTCTATACAAACATTGTGTGTTTACTATATTGCACTTGTTTATATACCCAATGTTATACTTTTGTCAAAAGCGAATGTAAAGTACATTTATAGAACACGCTTCAGATGAAAAGGAGAGGATTCAGAATTAATAAATGTTACTGAAACCCGCACAATAAACGAAGTCTTGTTATTTAAATTGATGCTTCGAATGTTTGCGTTATGTTTACAGATATTTTATTCTGTTCCTGTTCTTAATTATTAAATAACATTTGGTTAATATAACAAAAAAAAAATGAGATAGCTGAATTTCAGCCCACGTTCTTTAACACGCCGACTGTGAGACGTATTTTTTTAGTTCCAATTTTAATTTAATATATAGAAATAATGTTTCTTGTTAACATCAATTGGTGCTTTTATAATATGAAAGTGGCCGAGTGCATGTACATAAAAGGACATAACATGCAAAAAAAATAGTTGACGTTCAATAAAAAAAGGACTTAAACCGATTGAAAGGCATGTAAACCTCACATAAAGCATATAATAATCAGATTGTACACACATGTATAAACACATTCACCTTATAGCATAACGATGCACATAACCAGGTTATACATTTTAGTTATTTTAAATGCAATTTTATTTATCAATGGTCAATATGAACCAGACAAAGATATTTAAGACTCGCGATTAAAAAGGTCAAAACTGCAGTGTCGACATTTGCAATATATTATTTATTATCAAGTCTTTACGTAAGTTCATAATGTTTTGTTGAAAAAGCATTATATTTAAAAGTAATAAACATAAATATTTGTATAAATTAAAAACGCTGCATTCTTCTAGTGTGGAAAAGTTCACAAATGTTCACAGCAACGATAACTTTAGTTATATTTACAGAAACATCCACGCCTAATTAACACTTTTTTGTAAGGCAATGTTTCTTATCACCCGCTCTTATCTATGTTTTGCTTTAGGCAATTGAAGCATTAACTGTATTCTACAGGCCAATAATTGAAACACAACATTTGAAAACAAATACTAAACGTGTTGTCACCGCCTCTGAACCATCAATGCAAATCATTATCAGGAAGCATTTGTTGTCGCTATTTAACGCGTGAGCGTATGCAATTCAAATACAATGAACATTGACATATAATCAATATTAATAGTAATCTTGTGTTCAATCAATCAATTAAACGGTATAATTATAGTAATATTTTAAAATGTGTACGTTTATTTATCGTCGACCGTTTCATCCATTAAGTAAGAAATATAAGTACCTGGAAGGCGTTAAAGTGACATTAATTACAACATATATAAAACCATCTTGAGTATGTTTCGTCACCTGATATAACAGATTAACAATACGCATAATGGCTACATCTCCTCAGGTGTTGTGAAATTACCACAAAGGGTGGGCACTCAAGTATGCGACAGCTTTGTCAACTTCCAGATTTGAAAATAATTGCTGTAGCATAAATGAGCATACAGAGTCGTCGAGGGTGCCCTTAAGAAAGTAATCATATTTAATTGTAGAAATAAGTGTTAAATTACATTCACAAGCAGAACTGATGCGTACTTAGTCAATAATTATGAACACATAATAAATAATGTAATTACATGTGTTTGACATTATAGACAATACTTAGTTTTATTTGACCAACAATTGACTTCCTGTTTCATGAAAAACAAAAGGTGGTTAGTATATTCAACTACGCCATTTGCAGAGCACATGAATATAGACATAGTGCGTACCACTCGCCAAGGCTTCATCCACCGGAGATGTGTTTTATCTAAATTCACATTTTACTTACATTTCGGTTCAGTTGTCCTTGTTTCAACTTCAAAAACATGCATTTCCCCAAAATACTTTTATAAATTAATACATTATTTTGACTTAAATGATCAATACGTTGAATACATAATATAACAACGGATTTGTGTGTAGAGTTACGTAGTTTTAAGATGCAAACGACCGGAAACTGTTCATAGTCAAATTATGTATACTGTTTGAGACACACGTGGGTACCTTTAAAGTATACGTACGCCTTTTTTAAAATGAGTATTTATTATAATTGCATACAAATATACTGATGTTAAGCGCTCTATTGACTTTGTCATTCCTAAGTTATTGTACTTGTCGGCATTTTGATTAAATGTGATAAATTCTTCCCTTCAATTACATACTTTGTAGTCATTTTTAAGTGTTATGTTGTTTCCGTTTCTTATAACACTTTGGTACAATTAATAGAAACATTGAGTAGAATGCACATTAAAAATAGTCAATAACGGTAGATGATGCTAGAAAGATACTTACAACTAATACCATGAATATCCAATTCCTGTTTGTAATATAAATTCCGAAACATGGTGTTTACTAACTGAGTACGATATTGCAACTTTCATATTAAAGTGATATGTGCAAATATATATAGAAATATCAACAGACAATTACAAAAAGGCATGCACCCGGCCAAAACGGGCCTTTAAGTCACATAATACATGATAAAACATTAAACATGAACACAGTAAGCGATTAAATGGTCAGCAACATAGTCAGTATATCAAGAATTATGGACATGGTCATATCACAAATTCAGATGTCAATATATGTAGTGATCAAAATATATAACCTTGTACGAAAATTCAAAGTACAAGGATAAAACATGAAAACAACTAATATTTATTGCACTATTTAAGTAAAAAAGTATTCTTAATCGCGACGAAAGATCAAGATTTACACTACAAGAAAATAAACAATATCAAGGGGTTTTAGTATGCGACTGATGAATTCAGAACATAAAACAGTAACAAAACGCCACATGTATACTATACTTATGTGTTATACATATGCTTAACATGAATGAAGTGTAACAGCAGCATACATGTAACGTTCAACGTATCTTATCAATGCTTTTATTAACATATGGCATCGACATTGATTACGATATGATTTTATAAATACAGTCATCATTCACAACAAAAATGGCTTATATTAACGGATAAACATTATAAATGCTTTATATATGGAATAAATTGCTCCTACGTTTCAAGCTAAGCTGTACGAGAAGAGACCGCTCGTTTCGCTTTAAATTTAGATTAAGATACGATTCCTTTTCAAAATCAGTCTTAAATTGGATGTACGTTCGTAATTTGGAAACCTGAGTTACTTGTAAGCGTCAATCAGTTTAATGCAGTTCAGTGATTGATTGGTTTAGTGAACTGATCATTTAATCCAATTTTTGTCATAATATCTTTTACTTCACTACACCAGTTATTTTGACAACGGATATCGTCCATATTGAATACTTGTTTGGTGATTCTATTGGCATCGAGTAAATATATATATATATATATATATATATATATATATATATATATATATATATATATATATATATATATATATATATATATATATATATGAGCTTTGTATAACATGTCTATACTTTCATTTTATTACGGGTAACGCTTAGAACAAATAATATACGTTCACAATTCTTGTTGTCATTACAAGCATACCATGTAATGCTCTAATATGATCCAACAAACAGGTTTCGATGTCTAGTATTACCATTTTCAGTCGAACAATTTAATATGTTGTTAAAAGTGTGCAATAGTATTACATTACTATCTGTTGGCACATTTTATAAATGCAAGATGTAAATTGTGATAGGCCCTTACCGCAAAATTTGCATTTCTCTACCTTCTTGGTTTAATTTGTGTTTGTCTTTGATAAAATGTGTTGAAGACATAATATAGAATGAAGCAGGATAAATCGAATACATAGCTGGTGCCGAGATAGAGAAAGTTTATCCGGTTCGGCCCGAAAAGGAAAATAAAGCTCGCCTTCTTTTCTTTTTCTAAGCCTCACCTGATAAATGTTCTCCATCTCGGTACCAACCATGTTTTCTCTATAAAGTGTATGTAAATATGGCATATGCATTGCAGGGAATCCCTTTTTATAAGAATTTAGTTCCTTTATAGCTTAACTAATTAGTTCTAAGGAAATGGTCTTATTTAGTAATCAAACATAACACTAAATTCGTTCATCACATACCTTTCCAAGAAGTTGAAACATCTTTATCATGCGTAAAAGCCAAACTGGTTGTATTGATTAAAATGTTATAATATTGTTAAAAACTATTTGGGGATATTTGGCTGGTGCTGGTGAATTCCTGGATATTGTTTGGGCATATTTCAATTACATGTAAGCATTTTCAAATCTTGATTGTTCGAGTTTTCGTGGGTTTGCCCTAACTGAATATATTTTTTGTTTTGTATACACAAGTTTTAATCTGACATATTTTAATTTAGCAGTATGTTTTCACCTGTTTTATTATTTCTTAACTAATTCAGTTGATTGTTAAAATGATATTACATTCTTGAGGAAACAATTGTTTTTTGTTTTCAGCCAACATAACTGCAACTGTTTCTTAATTTTTGTTTTAAAAGAGGGGGAGGGGTCGGCAACTCAATCTTATAGTTACTCTAGTTAAACTATCAAACGGTCTTGGCCATATGATGACGCGCTATTACTAACAACTTTTTTCCATACACTTAAACTATCAGTCACATCACCTGAGAGTAAAGCTTTCTGACATAATTGCCTAAGGTCAGTTTGTCATATGTATTTATGAGCTAATCCATCCAGCGTACCGTTTTGGTCAATATAAGTTTTGTTTGACTGATTGTTATATTTAAAAGGAAAAGAGCAATTAATTAAGCAATGGTCGGACAAAACATTTGGATCCTCAACTCGGAAAGAGTGAACACTATTAAACTTGCGTGGCTTTTACATAAACAACTACACTATAGCCCGTTCTCCAAATGAATATGTACTTCCCATCTTGATTCATTTGTCAACGACCATTTAAAATGTGTATTCCGGTTTAAGACCTTTACCGATCTTTATCCTGGATACACCACGCGAAGCCAATATCAGATACGTAACCATCGGGTTAAAAATAATATGAGTTTCACTTACATCTGGCACACAGTCGTTCATATCATCACACAGTAATACATTTAACTTTTTACTATGTTTATCCCCACGCTTTTTGAAAAAAAGGTGGGGATATTGTGGTTATCTCCGCCGTCCGTCCGTCTGTCTGTCCGTCCGTCCTGGCCACTATCTCCTCCTACACTAAAAGCACTAGAACCTTGAAACTTACACACATGGTAGCTATGAGCATATGTGCGACCCTGCACTATTTGGAATTTTGATCTGACCCCTGGGTCAAAAGTTATAGAGGTTGGGGTGGGGCCGCGTCAGAAATTATCACTCATTTTTTTAGGTTATTTTACATTTACTTCTTTATTTCTACACCGATTCACCTCAAATTGATACTGGACCTCTCTTATGACAATACGGTCAATCTCAACCATGCATGGCCCCATTCCCCACCCTGGGGCGCCCCGCCCACATAGGCCACACCCACCAAAAATTTCCATTTACTATAATTTTTTCATTTCTACACGGATTCACTTCAAATTGATACTGAACTTTTGTTATGACATTAGGGCCAATCTCAACTATGCATGGCCCCAATCCCAACCCTGGGGCGCCCGCCCACATAGGCCACACCCACCAAAAAATTCCATTTACTATAATTTTTTCATTTCTACACGGATTCACTTCAAATTGATACTGAACTTCTCTTATGACATTAGGGTCAATCTCAACTATGCATGGCCCCATAACCAACCCTGGGGCCCCGCCCACATAGACCACACCCACCCAAAATTGCCTTTACTATAATTTCTTCATTTCTACACCGATTCACTTCAAATTGATATTGATTTTCTCTTATGACAATACAGTCAATCTCAACTATGCATGGCCCCATAACCAACCCTGGGGCGCCCCGCCCACATAGACCACACCCACCCAAAATTTCCTTTTACTATAATTTCTTCATTTCTACACCGATTCACTTCAAATTGATACTGAACCTCTCTTATGACAATACGGTCAATCTCAACTATGCATGGCACAATTACCAACCCTGGGGCGCCCTGCCCACATATGTCACACCCACCCAAAATTGCCTTTTACTATAACTTCTTCACTTCTACACCAATTCACTTCTAATTGATGATGAACTTCTCTTATGACAATACGGTCAATCTCAGCTATGCATGGCCCCATTACCAACCCTGGGGCACACCTAGGTCAAACATTCGGCGTGGGGATACGCGTCGGCCTCTGCCGCGCCATTTCTAGTTTAAAATAAGATAATATATATTACCGAGAACTCTATCAAGTGTTTGGCGTTCTTTCATAGCCTGTCACGAACTATTCAAAGGTATTACATAACAAAAATATTAATCATATTCTTAACAAATTTTAGATGCATATATTTTTCACAAATTATATAATCTTCGCTGGTAAACACTAAAAATATCTTTTCTAATCTAATAAATTCATCTCTAATGTAATTTTAATAACTGAGACTGATTTAATACATAGTGATAAAAACCATTTACATTTAAGTCCGAAAGAATCGTTTTATCCTGCCTCAGTTGCAAACATTGACCAAATAAAGCAGGGTCGGATAAACTAGTTGATATCCGGCAGTACATCACGTGACCGTGATCTAACCGTAAGTATGTATTCATACGCGCTGATTAACATGTTCTAATATTTGACCTTTGAAATTTATTGGGACGCATCATGAAAGTTATCGTAATATTATACATCATCAGTTTTATCTTCTTAAAAATATATTACCGATCCAGACTTCCGTATTTATCATGTTCATTTACTTGATTACGCAATTTATGACGTATCTAGTGTGACGTCATTTCTCTGACAAAACATATTATCTAGTTTCTCTTTCTAGGATTTTAGGGACAACAATTTTGACGTGGTGGTTTTAACAGTATTTTTTAAGTGGTGGTTTTAACAGTATTTTTTAATATTTTAAAGCATCGAACGAATCATAAACGATTTTCGGAGTGTGTGTTTGTCATTCATAAGTGTTAACTTCGATAGGAATAAAATAATTCGCTACGACAGGATTACGGTTTCGTTAATCGGGTTTTGGGTCAGAATGGTTAGCATTCGATACAAACGCTATCAAAAAAGAGTGTGGTTTAAAATACATTCCGATAATAGAGATGGAAAAACAGAAAATGGATTCCGACAAAGTGATGGAAGAACAGACAATGAATGTGTATATCGTTGTACATTTATTGTTATAAGCAATGTATTAAAGTTGTCATTAAGGTAAATAAAATTTAGTTTTTGTTTTTCTGATGCATTTTGATTTCATTTTTTTACCAAGAAAAATATCACATTCTCGATTTGTTTTTTATTTCTTCTCTTAATAGTTTCGATAGGAAAGTATTAAAAGGAACAGTTTAATGTGGAACTATTTTTAGCGTGACACAATCGGTAGTTATTCGGTCGTCAGGAATGTAGGAGGCCCGACAAGAATAATTATATTGTTATGTAAATTAATCATTTGTCTTTGATAAAATGTGTTAACGGCATGAAGCAGGATAAATCGAATACATGGTTGGTGCCGAGATGGAGAAAGTTTATCCGGTTCGGCTCGAAAAAGAAAAATAGGGCTCGCTAAAGCTCGCCCTATTTTCTTTTTCTAAGCCTCACCGGATAAACTTTCTCCATCTCGGCACCAACCATGTATTCTCTATATTCCATGTTTCGGTGAATGAAACAATATCACGTGAGGAGAAAATATTAATAAGCTCATGATGTTGCCCATCATTAATGGTAACTGGTAAACCTTGCATATGGTCCACATGATTAGCGTTGTGTAGAGCATTTTTCCCCAGCTGGTCAAAATAAGTTGTTGATAAATAAGCGCTGGATAAACCATACCTTGCTATTTTTATTGTCGGGAAACCGTTTCATCAGTTTTCGCTCTCGTTGAACTGGCACTGCTATATGGAGCGTATGAATGTGACCTGCGCTCGGCTCTTTCAGAGTATCTAATGGAGATTCTCGTCCCTTGTAGGCATTGTCTCATCGCGACTAATTGTTTTGTTGTCGCTGTCAGCAACGATGGATTTGATCACCGTTTCACCCATCGACTTTGTTGAATTTGCACTTAGTAGTCAAGTCGGCTTTTAAAGATTAAAGTGAAATACTGGGGATCCTAAACGATATTATGCTTGTAATTTGATTTGCCATGTTGAGAAGTTTGCTGCCCTACCGCCCTGGTGTGCTGACGGAAATGACTGTGTTGTGAGAAACAGCTTCTCTTTTCGGACTTAGGGCGCCTTATCCCGAACGCCTTTAGATACTGGATCCCATGACTCTATTTCGGATGTAAATTTTCAAGCTACATCAGTCTCCTGAGGTTTTTCGATACACTTTCAACATAACCAAAATCCCGAAAGTTTGCAATTATCGGACTTTGCTGATGCTGCTTACAGGAGTTTTGTTTTGCTGAGTCTGCTTGATCGAATGATATACAAAAGCCGACTGCCATTGTCAAAGTAATTCTTGAAGATATTATGAGTATTTTCTTGCAATGGTCGCCATAATTTGCAATAAATCGTCAAAATATTAGATTGTTTTCCGGGCTCTAGCTTCCATGTCAATTGATTAGTACATTACTGTTTTGATCAATTTCGACTGGGCATTTATAGTATTGACTACTGGACAAAATTTATCCCTTTTATGTGCAACAGTTCTGTGCAAGCGCGTCAATTGTTGCCCATATTTCACTTGTTCTTTAAGAATGACTAAAAGTTCGCAGAAGATGTTATCATTTTATTATCAAGTGCACTCTGTCAAAATATTGTCTTGAAATTTGAGGTCGGTATGATTACCGGGTACATAATTAGGCGTTCCGACAAGGCAAAATATTTGTTTTTAACAGGCAAACACAAGTCTTGATTTTCGTTGTTTTCTAGCTATACATGTAATGTTTACTCACCTTTTGATGAAGTCAAATCGATCTAACGTTATGGAAAAAATATTTTAAACAAGTATCAAGGTAAAGCAAATATTTAATAAACCCTCTTCTTTAGCACTTGAAAAAAAAATATTTTATAATGTTTTAGATACGCGAATTAAAAACGAAGTTGTTTACGTCGAACGGTCGTGACAACATTTAATAAGCACAAGTGATTTCTTTAAATAAAGGATAATACCTTTCTATAAATATAAACATTTTTTTCAAGAACAATTCCTTTAATTCGTTCCTGCCCAATATTTGCAAAATTCCATGTTTCCTTAAACGAAATATGATCAAGATGACCCATACATTTTAAACCGTAAAGTAACATTACTACTCAAAATCAACGAAAACTTCGTACAATATTTCGTAAAATAAAGCTAAACAATTACAAAGCATTGTTCCTTATGGCCATTGTCGAAATTTTAACGCCAGATATGGTCTTGGTAAAATAGATGTCTGGGGATACAAAATGCTCGTTTTTATTATGGTTTTAACATGGTATCATTTAAGTGTTCGTGTGTCGTATCAATAGATATATTCGCAGGAAATTAACATGGAATTTATTGTGGTCACAAATAAATTTTGTATCTACAAAAATCTATGTAATAATACCACATCTAGCGTTGAAATTGTGGCTATGGCTATAATGAACACTGATTGTTTAGGTGTTTACTTTATTTTACGAAATATTCGTTGATTATGAGCGTTATAGAGACTTCAACAAAATATTTTGAAAATAATGTTTTAATATGGCTTTATTAAATTAATCGTAGTTGCTTAAAAAGTTTAAATATATTTAAAACTGCGCAACAAAATAATAAGCTGCATTAGTATTGCCTGAAGGAATATTAACATATAATTCCTAGCTTATAGCATATGAAAAGAATACGTTCATCCCCTAATAACGTAATACCAAACCCGCACACACATACACAAATGGTCATATGTTTTTAATGTTCGCCCTTTTAAAGAAAACACTAGTATTCCAATACGTCTTCGTAACAAATATTTGTGTATAAAAAATACTATTGTGCTTATCTTATCCGTATTGCAAATCAATTTATTTCACGCAATGGAATTTGTAAACCAATTTTTAATGTTTTAATAAATGGTTTTTGGTTTTAGATTGTTCAAGTAATTCACATGCCAAATAACACCGTTCCCCGAAAATAGTATGCGTGTGATTAAAAAATCGACTTCAACTAATTCAAGTTATGTTTGGAATAATGCATTTAATTTTCTCTTGTATTGGTAATATTCCAGTGAGACTAAAGTTGGATAGTTTTCGTCGTCAACACCATATACTCGTTATGATAGAAATAATGGAAATTATGCCATTTAATATTTTTTATGAAATTTGAGACATTTACGTTATTGCCACTGAATCGTGCTAAATCGGCTATCGATGTGTGATCTCTTTTTTTAATTATTTGATTTAAACAAAGAAATGTTTTCTGACAAGTAAGGATTAGGTAATGCATCGCTTGTAAAGATTATAATTGTATACCACAATAAAATAAGAGGATTACATCTACGTCCAAACACCTCGTTTCCATCACAAATACAGTTTCCCATGTACCGCAGATTTTGACCATTCTATATAACTTAAATATTTAATTTATATTTGCTTCTCAGTACAGTGTAAAATGTCACTGTACGAATATGGTTTATTTGTTAACAAAAATGAATTGTAATGAAGCTATTACGAACTTATAACGACACATAATAACATTCTAACGGGGCGTAGGATTAGCTAATCTTTGGGAATAATATTTATAGAAAATATTCGTCAGGTATTGTTTTAATTTATTTAAATGTAAGTTTTAAGTAACGAAACAACTTTTATTTTTTATGCTTAAGATTATAAATTTTAATTTATGCATTCTTCTCTCTGGATGGATTTTCGTTGTTGTTTGGTAAACTGAAATTTTTAGCATATATGCTGTTTGACCCTTTTTCCGGTGTATACGAGTAACCGGTGCAATCCGTGATATCCGATTATCGATGACGTCAGTTGATTTGCATAGACGAGTTAACGCGTGACGTCACACGCACCTGCAAAGTTTAGACTCCGCCCACTGGTTGGCAAAAGAGGTGGAATTTATATAAGCGCATATAGAGAAGGTTGACGAAATCTTCGTTTTTAATGATAATCATGCACAATATCAAATATAATTTTACTAATCATGTCTGAATAAAACATTAGCATGCAAGGAAATGCATCTTTGGAACGATTACATTGTTGTTATTATTATTTGTTTTTACTGACAACGAACTCGGGAGTGGAACACAATCTAAGAGTTCGGTATGTGGTTAAACAAAAATCTCTATTCTTGGCACTTCCTCGCGACCATTTTTAGTTAAAAAATGCTCAGAAATTGAAATTCTTTCAGAATAAATTAAATTTAATGAACGAAAACAAATAAGGATAAAACAAACGACGAATAGGTCAATTGTATGTACGCGACTTATAGGGTAACTGATTTGAACCTTATATGTCTGGAAAAACTTACCTTCTTATACATTCAATAAATTATATTGTTTAATGTAATTGTTTTATTTAATTGTTCACACTAATTTAGGCACTCTTTGTAGCAGCATTTATATCCCGGTGTTTAATTGCACCTTTGTTATCACTAACCGATTATCTCGTTATGATCGGAGACTGTCCAGACAATTACAAAGAAAACATGGTGTCATAAACCCAGGGACCTATACTTGGGCCCCTGCATAAACCACATGTTGCTGACGAGTGTCTGGTCAGTAAACATAAGTCACGATACCTCAATGTCATCTCTTGGCATATTGAGCAATCATTTAAGCCACATTTTAAAGCTTAAAATACTGATAAGTTAATGTTAAAATGAAATATTTTAAAATTTTAACAAAAATGAAGTAATTTGTCGGAAATGTATTTACGGGAACGAGTGTATAAATTTATTAGCCAGTTAACCTTAATAATACATTGTTTAATAACTATACATTTTAAATATTGGGCAATTTTACTGCTATGCAATTAAGGTATTAAACGGGTACCGGCAAAAGTTAACTCCGCTATTACGTGTAAAGATTGTACATTACTGCAGTGTCCGAAACACGATCATGAACATAAGCAGTCACAAAAGGGGCCGTTAGATAAATTAAATATATGCATTTATCATAAAATGCTATATTTTCATCACTCCTTATTACTAATAGAGATTTCAATAGACATGCAAAAACAGTTCAATTTGCGTAATTAATATGCAGGGTTTTTCCGTTTGCATGCTATATTGAATTTATATTCATTCAATGTAAACGAAACGTAAATTCATTCAATGTAAAAGAAAATTACCACAATATTTAAAAACAGAACTGTATGCCGCTTTTTAGGGCTTTGTTTTTATAATTGATTAAATGCACCTCTGACTCTATCGATCGCTGATGAAATAAAACACTATCCACACCACTATTAATTATAATACAATTAATATATGTTTTATAAGTGTTGAAATATAATTTATTCAAGTCTTATTATCAGATAAGGATACGGATAATGTATTATTTTGTTTTGCGGAATTGTCAGTATTAAATCTTCCGATCACGTTTACTATATGCTAATAACTACTTCGTATTTTTATGAAGAGGAAATTTTATTTGTGAATATACATTTATTTGGTACTAAATATGCTATACTTGCACTTTTTTAAAAAGGGTTTTAATGTTTATTTCGTTTTTATTATCAATTTATTGACTAAACAAAAGCCCTTTATACATGTTTTACGTTACTGTTACCAGTGTTTTTGCCAACCAGTCAGTGCGCATGCGCGGAAAATCCCGAATGTAAACAATAACAATTAACTCGTCTATACCGGAAATTTCACCCGATCCTGTTTTATTAGCTACTACTAGTAGAAACTTATTAGACTTTTTAGACTACTACTACTAATAATAAAAGATGCCTTTCCTACCGCGGTAAAATTTATTAGCTACTGCCAACACTAATAAAAGATCACGGTTGGCCTGAATTATTTCGACCAATCAATCAAAAGCACTCTTTACGGCAACAAAGATGGAGGCATCCAGCTCTGTTGCAGTAGGCCTACCGACGGTAGGCTACGTTCTAAATTTCTATATCATCACGATGAAGTGTTGGCGTATCTGCATGTTTGTTAGTAGACTATTTAGCGACTGAAGACAATAACGATTGCTTTCACTGAAATATTGTTTCAAGGAATCTGATTGTGCTATAGACGTCTATTTTGGATTTAAAGCGTTATTATTTTCGACTGACCTACTTTCGCTAGGTCGATCTACACAATACTTTTTACTCAAACCAAACTGAAATGAAAAATGCTGGTGTACCCTAGTATGGTTAGCAACGATTGTACTTTAAGACCGGGATTTCTTTACCAGAGTATCGTATCGATATATTCATTTGTCACTGTTTCTCTTGTTTCATGTTTCGTCCTCTAGCCTTTCGTCCTTTGTTTTTTAAGAAAAGCATTTTAACAAATTTCATCAAACTTCTAATTTGCCAAATCTTAAGATATTTTTCCATACCTCACCCACTATTTTATTGTTACGTTTTTACCTACTCTACTGTAAACACAATAAAATCAAAATAAAGCATAAACACAAACCAATTTAATCAAAGAAACTAGGCTATTAACAAATCACAAAAAATCCTACCATATAAGTTATGCTGGGGCTAGTAGTTATATATGTGGGGCGAATCCTTATAAAATAAGGGTCGAGTTTATATGGGGCGAGTCGTTCCCTATCTGGCTACATTACTAGTTCTTTTTGAATGCTCTGAGCTTGTATGGGTGCTTACGGAGTGTCAATAGCTGTGAGTAACTATTTCACAACTGTGTTTATATTGTTTCTAAAATTTCACATTTTCGATTAAATGACCCGCAGCCTTTTCACAAAATGACCAGGCTAGGGCATCTTCACAAATTTTGGTGAAAAACCCATGCAGTCCTATAATACACTGCTTTTTATATCCCCCGCCAACAAGGATATGTGAATCGCAGCCATCCGTCCGTTCCAATTGTGTTCGGAGCATAACTTCATCATTTGTAAAGCCAGTTTTATTAAACTTGCTACAAATGTTCCCCATCATTAGATTATGTGTCACCCTAAATTACCAGGTCCCTGGCCACATCCAAGGTCAAGGTTACACTTATAGGTCAAATGTCTATGCGGTCAAATGTTTCCATCCAGTTCATGTCCATAGAAAATAACTTCATTTATTAATATTAAGCCAATTTCATTAAACTTGCTGCGAATGTTCCCCATTGTTAGATGGTGTATCGCGCTAAACAACCAGACACTACCTCCAAGGTGAAGGTCACACTTAGGTAAAGCGTCTTTATATGGTACAATGTTTCCATCCAGTTCGTGTCCAGAACATGATGTTGTCATTTATTAGGTGAATTTCATTTAACTTGGCACAAACGTTCGGCACCATTATTCAATGTGTCTTGCTTAAAGGGTTTCCTGCCTCCAAGGTAAAGGTCACACTTATATGTCAAATGTCCATAATGTTCTACACTTATTTATGTCAAGAGCATAATTTTGTTATTTTTAGCTTTTGTCCGTTGTGCGTCGTCCATCATCAACATTTTGCCTTGTGAACACTCTAGAGGCCACATTTATTGTCTGATCTTCATGAAATTTGGTCAGAACATTTGTCCCATTGATACCTCGACTGAGTTCGAAACTGGGTCTTGCTGGGTCAAAAACAAGGTCACTAGGTAAAAAAAAAAGAAAAACCTTGTGAACACTGTAGAAGTCACATTTGATGCCCAATCTTCATGTAACTTTGTCAAAATGTTTGTCTAAATGATATGTTGAATGAGTTCAAGAATGGTTCCGGTCCGTTGAAAAACATGGCTGCCAGGGGGCAGGGCAGTTACGCAGTATTTCTTATATGGCTATAGAGAAACCTTATGAACACTCTAGAAGTCACAATTTTTGCCCAATCATCATGAAACTTGATCAAAACATTGGTTTCATTGATATCTCGGACGAGTTCGAAAATGGTCCAGATCGGTGAAAAAACATGGCCGCCAGGGGGCGGGGCAGTTTTCCTTATATGGCTATGGTAAAACCTTGTTAACACTCTAGAGGCCACATTTATTGTCCAATCTTCATGAAATTTGGTCAGAAGATTGGTCTGTATGATATCTTGGATGAGTTTGAAAATGGTTAACTTACGTTTGCCTGAAAAACGTGGCAGGCTGCCAAGGGGCGGGGCATTTTTCCTTAAATGGCCATATATGGCTATAGTAAAACCTTGTAAACACTATAGAAGCCACATTTATTGTCCAATCTTAATGAAATTTGGTCAGAAGATTGGTCGCAATGATATCTTGAATGAGTTCAAAAATCGTTAAGTTGGCTTGAAAAACATGGTTGCCAAGGGGCGGGACATTTTTCCTTATATGGCTTTAGTAAAATCTTGTTAACACTCTAGAGGCCACATTTATTGTCCGATCTTCATGAAACTTGGTCAGAAGATTTATCCCAATAATAGCTTAGACGAGTTCAAAAATGATGCCGATTGGTTGAAAAACATGGCCGCAAGGGGGGCGGGGAAGTTGTCCAAATATGGCTATAGTAAAACCTTGTTAACACTCTAGAGGCCACATTTATTTTCCGATCTTCATGAAACTTGTTCAGAAGATTTGTCCTAATGATATCTTGGACGAGTTCGAAAATGGTTTCGGTTGCTTAAAAAATAGGGCCACAAGGGGGCGGGGCATTTTTCCTAATATGGCTATATATCATGCTTTAGAAAAGCCTTGTTAACACTCTAGAGGCCACATTTATTGTCCGATCATCATGAAACTTGGTCAAATGATTTGTTCCAATGATATCTTGGATGAGTTTGAAAATGGTTCCGGTTGGTGGAAAAACATGGCCGCCAAGGGGGCGTGGCATTTTTCCTTATACAGTAGACTCTGCCAATACCGGACTCTCTGAATACCGGAACTCTCCCGATTCCGGACGGTCGGGCCAGTCCCGTATTTTCTCCTTCTATTTCTTTGTTAAAAAATGTTGAATAAACCGAACTCTCTGAAAACCGGGAACCGGACGGGTATCTCCGTAAATTTGGTCATTTTCAACGTAAAATACATTGAGTATACCGGACGGTCTAAATTCTCAAGATGCCCGAGGCGTGAAAATAACAATACCTAGTCAGCACAGCGAGTGCGGTGTCACACATTTTGCTCGCGCAATTATCGATAATCGGATTAAACATACCATAAAGGTGTCAAGTCGTTACCGCGCTATGGGAGTCCGATTAAGTAATGTAAAACAAACTGTGAATGTCTATAATAGACGTGCGGTAACACCAAAAAGTGATTGACTCGATCGTTTTATTAATTATTTATTATCGCCTATGATAAACAATTTAATTGAAAAATTAATGCATGCCGTTGCGACGATCACTTTCTTGTGATCTTCTCTGTATTTTACATTAGAGGATAAGATAAAGCTCATCACGGAATCAACTGCTCAACCAAAACCATCTCTGAAGGCACTCGGCGAGCGCTTCAAGATCGGGAAGTCAACGGTCGGCGATATCTTGAAGAAAAAGAACGTCTACCAGGAGATTTTGAGATTATGAATATCTAAAAAAATAATTATGACGCTGTTTTTTGCTTGTGTGTATGTTTTTTGAAATGTGGTACATGTATGTATTGAATAATAAATCATGTATCTACAACAATCTTATTTGTGTCGTCACTCGCCTATATGACACATGCCACGTACGTACATGTATAAAGCACCACGCTTACTTTGGGATTAATCAAAACAAGTCGGTATGGATTTTTTTTGCTTTTAATCGATTAAAAACACATTTTTTTAAGAATGCAATTAACATCATCAGTACCTGCGTACAGTTATCACATGGTACATGTAAATGTATATAGTTTGTTTTATTTTAATGTGATTCTGTACACAATGCATACCATGTATATTTCGGCAATATGAAAACTCTTGGTAAACCGGAACTCTCTGAAAACCGGACGATCAGGCCGGTCCCGAGACCGTCCGGTTTACAGAGAGTCTACTGTATAGCTATAGTTAAACATAGTTAACACTCTAGAAGCCATATTTATTGTACGATCATCATAAAAATTTGTCAGAAGTTTTGTCCAAATGATATTTTGGACAAGTTCGAAAATGGTTCCAGTTGCTTGAAAAACATGGCCACCAGTGGGCGGGGCATTTTTCCTTATATGGACTTAAAATCTTCATGAAATTTTGTCCGTATATTTGTTTAAATGATATCTTGGATGTGTATGAAAATGGTTCTGGTCTGTTGAAAAACGAGGCAGCCAGGGTCTTCACTAGTCATGAAAGATGGTAAGAACATTTTGTTCTAATGACATCTTGGGCTGCACAGAACAGGTCAGTTCCTTTGAATCTCAGGTGAGCGACTTTGGGCCTTTCAGGCCCTCTTGTTTAAGCAAATTTAATTAAACTTGGTACAAATTTTTCCCATCATTAGAAGATGTGTCGCGATATAAAGCCAGGTCCCTACCTCCAAGGTCAAGGTCACAAAGGGCGAATGTCTATACATTGTACAATTTTTAGCTCACCTGAGCACAATGTGCTCATGGTGAGCTTTTGTGATCGCTTTTTGTGCTTTGCGGCGTCAACATCTGCCTTGTTAACTCTTTAGAGGCCACATTTATTGTCCAATCTTCATGAAATTTGGTCAGTAGATTGGCCCAATGATATCTTCGATGAGTTCGAAAATGGTAATGTTTGCTTGAAAAACATGGCTGCCAAGGGGCGGGGCATTTTTCCTTATATGGCTATATATGGCTAAAGTAAAATCTTGTTAACTCTCTAGAGGCCACATTTATTGTCCGATCTTCATGAAACTTGGTCAGAAGATTCATCCCAATAATATCTTGGACGAGTTCGAAAATGATGCCGGTTGGTTGAAAAACATGGCCGCCAAGGGGCGGGGCATTTTTCCTTAAATGGCAAAAGTAAAGCCTTGTTAAAACTCTAGAGGCCACATTTATTGTCCAATCTTCATGAAATTTGGTCAGAAGATTGGTTTCAATGATATCTTGGATGAGTTCGAAAATGGTAACGTTTGCTTGAAAAACATGGATGCCAAGGGGCGGGGCATTTTTCCTTATGGCTATATATGGCTGTAGTAAAATCTTGTTAACTCTCTAGAGGCCACATTTATTTTCTGATCTTCATGAAACTTGGTCAGGAGATTTGTCCCAATAATATCTTGTAATCTCAGGTGAGCGACTTTGGGCCTTTCAGGCCCTCTTGTTTGTTTAAGTTATCACCCGTCTTGTCGCGTTTTTTTTAATAGCTTTTCCGACTGTGTCGGCAACTGAACATACAGCATCGTTTAAGATCTTTTCTATAATGTCTTTCTTAACATTCAACTTCAGCTAACTTTGCAAACAATATGTTAAAAGCGTGTTTTTGCACGCTTTGCAGTTTTTTAGGACGCTCTCTGGGCGCCGCCATTGTTTTTTGACAGATAGACTGTACACGCCGCTTTTATTGGAAAAAATAGCTTTGCAAAACAAACCCGATAAACATTCAATATAAGCACCGAAAAGATATTTATTACGCAAAAAGAACTCAATAAAAATCGATACGAACCGATGTAAAAATAATATTCGTAACTTGATTTTGTAATTCTTAATGGTACGACAAGATTTTAAAATAAATACGTAACGGACTTGAAAATAATTCGTTATTACGAAAATACGACCCTTATCTGGAGTTCTGAAATATGAGTTTTAGATCCGATTCCAACACTTTTTATAATGACTTGCACTGAATTGTAATGACCTGTATTGGGTTGTTTTGACCTGAATCAAATTATTCGATGCCAAGGCCCTGTTGGCGGGGAATATGTCTGCAACTGTGAAGTTCTTGTTTTATTTTCAAAACAACCTGTGGCTCTCAAAAGGAAAAATTTGAGCTGATAATCAACAGAAAAGATATTAATAAGGTATAGATCAATATGAATTTCATTTATATGGTGAACCATCATATATTCGCATCCAAAAGCTGATTGAATAAAGCGTGTTATTATAAAAAAAGTAGGTATTTGGAATGAATTTAATGAAAACATCTAAATGCTAGGGGAGAAATCCGTTTTAGGAAACTTGTAGTTTGCTAGGGGAAACAACCTGTGTTCGGCTGTAAAAAATTGGGGGAAAATTCACTGATATAAAATTAAGAAACTCCCAAAAAATTATCAGGAGAGAACACCTTATTATCAACAAAAAATCCCTTATTTAAGGCAAATGACCATTTGGCTAACAGAAAAATAAAAAACAGAACATTAAAACATAAAACACAAAATGTGACTAAATCTGGCAGTGATTTTTTTGCTTTTATTATACCCCCAAAAACAAAGTTTAGGGGGGTATATAGGAGTGAGCTTGTCGGTTGGTCGGTCTGTCTGTCTGTCGATCCGTCAGTTATTAGTGTCCGCTCTCTAATTCAAGTTGTTTTCATCCGATGTTCACCAAACTTGGTCAGATGTTGTATCAAGATGATGTCTAGGTCAAGTTCGAATATGGGTCATGCCGGGTCAAAAACAAGGTCACGGGGTCACTTAGTGTGTTTTAAACATTTAGCATGGAGTCCGCTCTCTAATTCAAGTAGTTTCCATCCGAGCTTCACCAAACTTGGTCAGAAGTTGTATCTAGATGATCTTATGGCCATGTTTGAACATGGGCCATGCCAGATAAAAAAACTAGGTCATGGGAATATCAGTGGTAATTTTGAGCAAAAAAAATCACTGTCTGGGAACACGGTCTGACCTTGGAAAGGTCAATATAAAGCACTGGGAGGTTAAACAGATTTGAGAGATCCCAACCTTGGTCCAGCAATATACATGTACTAATTAGATATAAGAAAAGACACAAAACAAAAAAACATTGAAAACTCAATGTTTTTTGAAGCTTGGGTCACCGCCTTGGAACTGTCAAAGGGTCATGTACGCACTGCCGGTTTAAACAAGTTTTACCCGGTTTACAGGGATACCGTACCTCAGACTTGGTCCACAATTGACCATCGTACAAACATGTGTAAATAAACATTGACTTCATAGCATTCCTGTTCAAACAAGCAAATTCGTTGAATTGATATCCACCGCCAATATGCTTAAGGACACAAAAGTGTTTTATTTGACACTACAAAAGCATTTTTTTAAGATACAAAGGACCATAACTCTGTTATTAACAGATCTTGTACATTGCCATTTAGCGTGTATCATCCTCTTATCCATATATATACTCATACCAAGTTTAAAGGAAATCTGCCAAAGCACTTCCAAGATATGGCTCCAGACACAAAAGTGACGGACAGATGGAAAGACGAACGGACCAAAAGATGGAAGGATGGACGGACGGACAACGCAAAACAATATCCCTCCGCCTATAGCGGGGGAAAATTAAACAGAAATACGAGAGAATAATAATTTTATTGATTTAATTGCACAATAGTTTCATGTTAAGCACCAGAACTGCAACTATTTGAGAAATGATGATTTAAGTAAATACGAGTATGTACATAATTTAAGGCCAAGGCCAAGGCAGAAAAATCGTTCAATTGTAAGGTTATCCAACGAGAGCTGTGTTTGGTTCATTCACTTCTCAGTTATTGACACTGTTTGAGTACTCTATCGGCTACAGGTAGTTAGGGTGTAGGTCACGATTAAGCTTTTTTTTAGCTCACCTGAGCACAATGTGCTCATGGTGAGCTTTTGTGATCGCCTTTTGTCTGTAGTGCGTCGTCCGTTGTGCGGCGTCAGCATTTGCCTTGTTAACACTCTAGAGGCCACATTGATTTCCAATCTTCATGACATTTGGTCAGAAAATTGGTCTCAATAATATCTTGGATGAGTTCGAAAATGGTTACATTTGCTTGAAAAACAGGGCTGCCAAGGGGCGGGGCATTTTTCCTTATATGGCTATATATGGCTATAGTAAAATCTTGTTTACACTCTAGAGGCCACATTTTATATATTCAGAAGTCTGAATTTGGTCAGAAGATTCATCCCGATAATATCTTAGAAGAATTACAAAAATGATGCTGGTTGGTTGAAAAACATGGCTAACAGGGGGCGGGGCATTTTTCCTAATATGGCTATAGTAAAACCTTGATAACACTCTAGAGGCCACATTTATTTTCTGATCTTCATGAAACTTGGTCAGAAGATTTGTCCCAATTATATCTTGTTATTTCAGGTGAGCAACTTTGGGCCTTTCAGGCAATCTTGTTTAAAAACATTGCATGTTCTGTGCATTTCCAAAAAGGAAAACCATTTTGTCATTTAATAAGACCCAGTTCATTCACTGCACAATTTATGAAGTTATGACTTCTTAAAGGGGGCAACATAAAAACAGCACCCTCCTATTTTGCTCTTGATCTCTCTTTACCTCAGATGTAGAAGGACCTCATAAACTTATTTTGAAAGTTTGCGTTTCCTTAAACCTAACTCTATTTTTCACCATTTAAAAATTCAAGAGCACATAATTAACTTTAAACAATGTTTGCCCACATGTTGGTTTCGCCCCGCAACAGTCCATATTCTTTCTCTCATACTGCTGCCAATGTTCTGCCAAGAGTGCATTTTATGTATAATCATTTGATAGTTAACTATCTTAACACAAAATTTAAAACTCGTAATTATCTTTATGCAGGTAGGACTGCCTAAGGATGGATTAAACAATATTGGAGGTGCAATTTGCGGCATACCCAGGGACACTCAATTACTCCCATGGCAGGGCAGGACCCCCCCCCCCCCCCGGCACCCAGTGAATGCCGACTTGTTCTTTTCTGCAATGAAGACTTGTAAGTATTCCACATTGTGAAAACTGGTTCATGGGTTTGTTTCTGGAGTTGAAATTATTGTTTGTGAAATTGTGAAGTAGCCTGCAATCAGCCGCTGTTTTATTAGGTGAAAATGCCCTGTATCTATGAACACTTTCAACACTCCTTAATCAACTGACCATATTTGGATCTTTAAAATGACCTACTTTTGCACTTTAATTAAGAATTATCAAATTCTTGGTATACCAAAATGGTGCATTTCATAAGACACCAATACTGCTTGCTACAAAGCTTTCACAGTTGCATGGATTTTATCTTTAAACCGTTTCAAAGACCCACTTCACTCAACTTCAGTTTGATCTTGACATTGACCTATTTTTTGCACTAAGACTTCAAATGGGCAAATGAATTGATACTGATCCGGCTTCCACCAGGGGTGTCACCATTTATATTTCTATTTTAATTTAGGGTCACTGTCACATAACCCGAAATTTAATGTTAAAACCCTTTCATGCCTTAGAAATGTTTGTCATGCTTTAATAACCTTTTTGCGTTTTGGCCATTTTAAAAAACTTTATAAAAAAAATTGTTTTAAATTAGTGCAATTTCACAAGGCATTCAATTTTGCTATAGGTCAGCCCCTGTTTTCAACATGGAATGTTGAGTTTCACTGTGGACACTGATTTATCAGGAGCATGCTACTTAGATACTAAAGGCTTCAACTAGACTATTTAACTGTGAGAAAAGTGGAGCTTGCCATCTGCAGATGGCAATTGTATTATCCTACTAATGTAACCATTGGGAGAATTTATATATATAGAACCATAGTTTTTCATCTTTGCATATGTTTTCTGCCATGTCTTAGAAGCTTTTCTTAATTCTTCTCAACGAAAATGCATACAGTCGGAAAGAAGAAAACTTTAAAACTTTTATACATATGAGTCGTGTTCTGAGAAAACTGGGCATAATGCATGTGCGTAAAGTGTCGTCCAAGATTAGCCTGTGCAGTCCGCACAGGCTTATCAGGGACGACACTTTCCACTTATATTGGATTTTTGCTAAAAAGAGACTTCATTTAAACGAAAAATGTCATAAAAGCGGAAAGTTTTGTCGCTGATTAGCCTTTGAGGATTGCACAGGCTAATCTGGGACAACACATTACGCACATGCATTAAGCCCAGTTTTCTCAGAACATGACACATATATACACATACTTCAAGAACAATCCCTGGGGGCTATACTGAGACTATATATCATGTCTTGATATGTATAAATATGATTAACAATTTAGACAGAGTAATATAATAAAGTTTGATGTTTTACATTTCAAATACCGGTAAAAAAACAATTGTATGATTATGTTTTGAAGATTATTTAATTGTACTATATCTATACAAGGAGATTGTTGCTACATGTAGTTGGACACGTAGATTGTTATAACAAATACTTTACCTTAAGTATTGCTGCTCATGCGAGTCAACGTTCCTGCATTACAGGTTTAGGGACGTCTTGGGATCTAAGTGCAGAATTTGAAGCAAATGTGACATCAACCCTCTAGACCGATGAGAGAAACAACACTGAACTTAAATTTCGGATATAACCCTGAACAATTGTCATCAATCACATGACATGCTGCTCACCACTAGAGGAAGACCCCTATTGAATTTGGCGTTGATTCCTCTAAGGTAAAGGTCACATACATACTTCCTTTATGTGACAGCCTTGTTGAAGGGATATCTTAAGTTCTGTCTGTGACTCTTCCTCATATTTGGAATAGTTGTTGCTTACCGCTAGAGGAAGACAGCTATTGATTTTGGCGTTAATATCTTGAAGGTCCATGTCACTAGGCCATATTATCAATTTTCTTTATTAGCAACCTTGTTCAAGTGATTTTTTTCAGTTCTTCATGCCAAGACGAAGACTTCTATCCATTTTGGTGTTGATACTCCAAAGGTCAAGGTCACATCTTTATATGGTTTTGTTGTATGAAAATAGTGTCTGAGAGATATACTTAAGTACCTCTTGACACTCTCAACCTAAGTTGCCTGTAACTAACAGAACACAAGGTCAAGCTCACATTCTAACCTTTCTATTTCATGAAGTAATTTCTCATCTGTCCTGGGAACACATAATATGATAATTGTATTTTCATGTTTTTTGCCAAGAAATTTCTATTCAGGATCTTTTATTGTATGGTAGCATATGAACGTACTATTGTACTGTAAATATGCATTTAGGGTGGCATGCATGTTTCACAAACATTTTTTTTTCTGTGATATGAGGCTACTTTGTGATTAAATTGCAATTGCTGCACAAACAGGACAAATAATGATGTCCCCCCCCTCCTTTTATATGTAGGAATACATTTTAAAAATACCATAAATTTCCTAATTTTACGTGTAATGGCTATACATTTTATAAAAAGCAATCCTTTATTGATGGACTCTTTAAAAAAAAAAAAAAATCACAACATGGTCCTGGTAGGATTTCTTTTCTGAAAATAGTGCCATTTAAAGACATTAACTAAAGTGCACATGCTCATACAGGTTTTCTCGTGTACATTTTATTCAAGAAGGTTTTACTGGAACTTTAATGTTCCACTGCACACAAGAATTGTCATTATGAAATGAACCCTTTCCCATATATACATATAAGGGTTCATTTTACGAATGAATACTAAGTATTGTTAAATTATAGTATTTATACATTAATTAATTTACAGTAACTGACCAGACACTAGAAGGTCCAGGTGCTGATAAACTACACAAGATCAAGTCCTGGTGTACTACACCCTACAGGTATTGGCTTGTGATAAAAGGAGTGGCATGGTTGTAATTTTATATAGGAGAAATATTGTGTATGACATGCATTAAGAAAAGAGATGAATTTTTATGCCTAAAGGCTGGCACATAATTTTTAGCTCGGCTGTTTTTGGAGAAAACCCGAGGTATTGTCATAGCAAGCTCTTCGTCCGCAGTCCGCGTCGTGCTAAAACCTTGACATTTTGCTCTAACATCAAAGTGCTTCCACCTACAACTTTGAAACTTCATATGTAGATGCATCTTGATGAGTTCTACACGCCACACCCATTTTTGGGTCACTAGGTCAAAGGTCAAGGTAATTTGACATTTTTCTCTAACATCAAAGTGCTTCCACCTACAACTTTGAAACTTCATATGTAGATGCATCTTAATGAGTTCTTCACGCCACACCCATTTTTGGGTCACTAGGTCAAAGGTCAAGGTCACTGTGACGTCTAAAAAAAAATTCTCACAAACTTTCATTTATTCAAAATTGCACCCACAGCCGAGCGGTGGCACCCGTTATGTGGTGCTCTTGTTTTAATCGTATGTTGGTCAGTACGTCTGTCCACAATTGTGTGTCCCGTTTATATCTTTACAACTTATGGATGGATTTTTAAATAACCTGGCACAAATGTGTAGCACAGTAAGAGGAAGTGTCACGTGCAAGACCCTGGTCCCTGTCTCAAAGTTCAAGGTCACACTTAGCTTTTTAAGGTCATATTTTAAGATTCTACATTGATTGGCCTGTTTGGTCGATATTTTTGTCATTAATGGATTTTAAAATGACATGGCACATATGTAAAGCACAGTATGAGGAAGTGACGCTTGAAAGACCTAGGTCCCTAGCTAAAATGTCAAGGCCACACTTAGACTTTCAAGCTTACCGGTATATTTCATGATTGTGCATTTATAGATGTGTCCAGTCCATATGTTTGTCATTAGTTGATGGATTTTAAAATACCTTGGCACAAAAATGTAGCACAGTAAGAGGGAATGTCGGGCTTAAGACCATCCTTATCTCAAAGGTCAAGGTCACAATTAACCTTTTAAGGTATTATTTTAAGTGCATTGATAGGCGTGTCCTGTCCATATTTTTGTCATTAGTGGATGGATTTTAAAATAACGTGGCACAAACGTATAGCACAATATGACGAAGTGTCATGCGCAAGACCCAGTTCCCCAGGTCAAAGGTCAAGGTCACACTTAGACTTTCAAGATCATATTTGATGATCGGCATTTAAAGGCCTGTTGGGTCAACATCTTTGTTATCAAATGATTGCTTTTAAAATAACTTGGTACAAATGTGTAGCACAGAAGACGAAGTGACACGCGCGGCTCAGGTCTCTTTATGGATTTTGCATTAAGAGGTGCAGCTGGTCTGTCGTGTGTTTGACCAAGGTCCCTATCCCAAATGTCAAAAACCCAGCGGGTGCATGTGTCATCCTCTGGAGTCAGTTCTTGTTTTGTCACAGAATACTAGTATTTTAAAAGAATGTTCTTACGGACATAGAGATTACCATGTATTTAAGCTGGTATATGACTATCTATAATCTTATGGATATTGATGCAAATTGTCATTGATGACATGGCTAGGTAATAGTCACGAAGAAGTGGGTGAACCTTGTCGCCTCTAAAGACATGGTTAAAGTAAAGTTGTGTTTGGACCACAACTTTGTCAAGCATTATGTGATTGTAAAATAAATTGGCGCAATTGACCACTATATCAAGATGAGGATGTCGCATGAAGCAACCGTTTTGTTTATTATTTTTTTAACAGTTGTGTGTTTTAGTTGTATTTGGTTAATTGTACAAATATGAATAAGCATGACACGTTTTTATTGTATAATATATGTTATTAATTGCTGGAGTCCCTTTAAAATGAATGTTTAATATGATTCTGTACACTTTCAAGTTTTGTTGGGATCAACTTTAGATTTATGGCCTCTTAATTAATGGTAATTGAGGAATTTTGTATGTACGGAGCCATCTCATGGAATTTTATTAATTCAATTGAATATAATATCCTCACAATGGTTGAGATTAAATGAATTTTTTCAGTTCAGTGATTGTTTGTTTAAATAAGTTCCATGTGCTATAATTTACTTGACTTTAAATGTCTCTTTCAGTGTTTCTGGCGGCTGGTGGAGCGATTAAAGAAAAGCCATGCTAATGTTGCAATGATATGTATGCTAAACAAAATAAATAAATTAAAAAAAAATGTTTTAATTATTGTTGTTAAATATAATTTATCAAACTTCCTTAGATGCAAAAGCCAGTGTATCGGTTTGATTTCATGGCCACGGTATAATTTCAGTATATTAGCTTTAGAAATTTGGGCATTAAAATGGAAGTAAATATGACATTTACATCATTTGACAGTTTACTAACAATAAAAAACGCGTTATTTATTAAATTGAATTACAGGAATATTGCTAATTCTAATTGCATTGAATAATGAAACAATAGTGATGTTCCAACAACGCCAAACAGAGAGCTATGAACGTCTTGTTTCAACATGATATCTCGTCTGAA
The DNA here is from genome assembly GCF_020536995.1 of Dreissena polymorpha. Lineage (NCBI taxonomy): Eukaryota > Metazoa > Mollusca > Bivalvia > Myida > Dreissenidae > Dreissena > Dreissena polymorpha. Next base: position 145,882,818 of record NC_068356.1, on the reverse strand, counting down.
GGATTTCGCTCCATGTTAATTATTAAAATTGTAATGGTGACTCAATAAAGGTTTTAACTTATATCAAATTTATGAGCCCATTTTTGACAGGATGAGGGTACCAGAGGGGGTAATCACGTGATAGTCAAGATGGTGACGTCCATGCCAAGACAGTTATTTTTTGCCTTTTTATACCCTTATTACTTCTGTTTATTGTTTAAATGACGCCCACTTTCCAGACATATCAGTAAAATAGTGATTAGCGTTTATTTCATATTTAAATTCGCTTTATATCTCGACTTTACTCCCCGCAAATTTTACTAGCGCAGCCCTAATTATTTCATCCCGCTAAGAAATTTCGCACCGAGTAAAGTCGAGATGTAGAGCGAATATTACTATGAAATATAAGCGATTTACTGTCTTCCTAATATGGCTGGAAAAGTGAGCGGAATAAAAAAATAAAAAACAAGTAATAAAGGGTGTTAAAAGACGAAAAATACCTGCCTCGTCATGGACGTCGCCATCTTGTTTGTCACGTGATTACCCCCTCTGGGGTACTACACCAGGCTTTTTCTCTGAACTATAATAATGGGTAACACGACTATATGTGTGCCTATCTATAACGCTGTACTTCTGAACAGAGGGAGAATATTGGCATTCATTTGTGTCTTGACAATGTGATCCTTAAATCGTTAAAAAAATCAGTGATTGATAACAAATGTAAGCATTTAGTAGTATAAATTGTATACTTGTATAAAGAGTTATTGATGAAGTACTTTGACATGCTTGAATCTTGACATTGTGAAATGTGTTTTGTTAATATCCGCCCGGTTTCTGTCCAATTAGTGACCTTTTAATTAAAGCCAAACATGACCATTTAAGGCGACATATTTTAAGCCTTTCGGTGCTTTGATTACAAATCATGAAGCTGCTTCATTATTTCAACATTACAGTTAACATACACAACTACTTCACCCATTTGATAGACAATTTCGTTCATTGTAACTTATATCTTGCGCAAGTTTAACATAAGACGGTATTTATATAACTCTTCATTATCTGGAACTGTGTTTTCAAGCAATATCCGAATTTATTTTACCCGAATTTAGTATGTAAATATTATTAGCACCAAAAATAGGAAATATTATAACAAATTAATACAAAAAACACTATTTTTTTATGTTTGATAAGAGAGTGGTCTACAATATGAACCCAATACAAGTCATCTGTTTGCACAAAAAGCGTAAGAAATCAAAATTTCATATATAAAGGTTATATTACACTGATTTATCACGCTATTGTAGAATAAGCGTGAACACAAAACTGAATTTTCTAAAACATTACAACAGCTGCACGAGTGCTAAAGCCTATATTTAATATTTAATAATAGAAAGTTTCTTTATGCAGTTAAACATAGAAGATAATGCCTTATCTGTGTGTTCACGTGTGTTTGTTTAAATTGAATAAGTTGTCGCGTATTACTCGTTACAAGGCCGTGCACGTCTGACCTTTTGAAATTTATAATAAAAGTAAATTGTCAAAAACCATTGTGAAATATTGTTATGGGCATGTATATAGAGCACTCGGGTATCCCCGCAACATGACTTTCCCAAACAGACCTATTATGATACGCAATTACGAACACGAACATCGGTATCCTCGCTACATGGCTTTCCAATACAAAATTAGAATGGTACTCTTATTACGGATCTGAACATCTGGTAGTAGGGTATCCCCGCTTCATGACTTCTCGTGCAGAACTAGAGTGATACACAATAGCGGACATGGAAATCTGTTAAAAGGGTATCTCCGTTACTTGACTTCACGTGCATAAGGCCGGGTTTACATGTCTCCGCGTTCCGTGTCCGTGTGTCTGTGTCCGCGAAAAAACGAACTGGTTGAAATCTGTTGGACTCAGTACACGGACGGCAGTCAACATGAAAGGTCGACTTTCAAGCAAAAATATTAGTACAAAAATAATAAACTTAGTAAATATACACCAAACGTATGAAAGAATTCAAAGACAAAGACATTGCATTAAAACATCTGGAAAAGCATAGCCAACGAAATGTAAATTGATGGCGTTTCAGGTAAGTGAGAATAGTAATTTGCGAATATATATCGTCTGCATATTGTACACTCTATAATCGCTTTTCAACAGACACAGTTTATATTCCAAACAAGATATAACGCTAAAAGAAGTCGCTATTTATGTTCTTTTTTTGCCTATATATATAAGTTTCACATATAAGTTTTGAAGTCTGTCTAATACGAATAAATCAGTAATGTTTATCAATATAATTATAAGGTTTTTAGAATCTGAATTAATAAATTAGTTCGACGGTTTCATATGATGGCACGTACATCTATCTAGTACCAATGTCTGCATTCCGTCTACTAACATGCTGTACTGCAGTCATCACAAAAAATGTGTGCTCTTTTAATAACGACATCTTAATCCAAGTACCACCTCGTTTGGAATGGGGTTTTACACGGAAAGGCTAAAATAATTAGCGGATGCATGGACTAGATACTCCGTGTCCGTATACGGAACGCGGACACGAAACGCGAACGCCGAGCACGGACACGGAAACATGGAAACCCGGCCTGACTAGAATGATACGCAATAACAGACATAAACATCTGGTAGTAGGGTATCCGCGCTACATGACTTTCCCGTGCAGAACTAGAGAGATACGCAATAATGGACATGAACATCTTCTAGTAGGGTATCATCGCTACATGACTTTCCCGTGCAGAACTAGAGTGAAACGCAATAACGGACATGACCATCTGTTAGAAGGTTATCTCCGCTAAATGACTTCACGTGCATAACTAGAGTGATACGCAATTACGGACATTATCATCTGGTAGAAGGGTTTCCGCGCTACATGACTTTCCCGTGCAGAACTAGAGTGATACGCAATAACGGACACAAACATCTGGTAGTAGGGTATCCGCTCTACATGACTTTCCCGTGCAGAACTAGAGTGATACGCAATAACGGACATGAATATCTGTTAGAAGGGTATCACCGCTAAATGACTACACGTGCAGAACTAGAGTGATACGCAATAACGGACATGAACATCTGGTAGTACGGTATTCCCCTTACATGACCTTCTCGTGCAGAACTAAAGTGATACTCAATAACGGACATGAACATCTGTTAGAAGGGTATCACCGCTAAATGACTACACGTGCAGAACTAGAGTGATACGCAATAACGGACACAAACATCTGGTAGTATTGTATCCGCTCTACATGACTTTCCCGTGCAGAACTAGAGTGATACGCAATAACGGACATGAATATCTGTTAGAAGGGTATCACCGCTAAATGACTACACGTGCAGAACTAGAGTGATACGCAATAACGGACATGAACATCTGGTTGTACGGTATTCACCTTTCATGACCTTCTCGTGCAGAACTAGAGTGATACGCAATAACGGACATGAACATCTGGTAGTACAGTATTCACCTTTCATGACCTTCTCGTGCAGAACTAGAGTGATACGCAATAACGGACATGAACATCTGGTAGCACGGTATTCCCCTTACATGACTTTCTCTTGCAGAACTAGAGTGATACGCAATAACGGACATGGACGTCTGGTAGCACGGTATTCCCCTTACATGACTCTCTCGTGCAGAACTAGAGTGATACGCAATAACGGACATGAACATCTGGTAGCACGGTATTCCCCTTACATGACATTCTCGTGCAGAACTAGAGTGATACGCAATATATACGTCATATATATTTGTGTTTGTTGTTTACGCTCAGTTGAATTAAGGATCAAACCTGAACAGTCGTGTTTTGCATATCAACTCACTCAAAGTACACCATTATACCTTCGTGAAATATTCCATGTATATATTGCATGCTCAGCACAAAATCCCTTTTGAGTACCGTTACTAAGTTATAAGTGTATAAGGTGTCCTATATATTGGTTGCACTCTATCCCTAACCTGTGACATAACTCAGGGACTGTTTGTATAGGTCCGTGCATAACTATATCAAAAAGAACACTAATTTTATTTAAACGATTTTCTTTTCATTCAGGTTTATTTTTCATACATTGATTCACAATATAAAATTATTGCAAGTAATTAATAACATGACTCAACATACATACAATTTAAACTATGCAAAAACATGGTCCATAAGTGTTAAGCTAAGTTTTACATACCTTACTAATTACCTTTCAGTACTCAACAACATCTACAGTATCACAAAAACAAGCTGAAGCAAAGCGACACCATACACACAAATAAAAAGTTAACAGGGTAAATCGGTGTTATAACAATTGATTGGTGTATGTACTAACAACATTTCAACAACAGAAAAGCAAAGGGGTGGAACCATCAACCTCTTAATTGCTCTTAAATTGTATTGTCCAAGATATGTTGAAGTCTATACTAAACAAGATATGTTTGTGAAACACTAGGTCCCACCCATATATTTGACCTTTGACCTTGAAGGATGACCTTGACCTATCACCACTCAAAATGTGCAGCTCCATGAGATACACATGCATGCAAAATATCAAGTTGCTATCTTCAATATTGCAAAAGTTATGGCCAATGTTAAAGTTTGACGCAAACAAACCAACAAACAGACAGGGCAAATATAATATGTCCCCAAGTATAGACTGGGACGTAAAAAGGACGTAGCTTTTGAGACATATATATCAATTGCTTTTAAAATTGTTATATATATACATGTATTTGTGATAATAGTAATCTGAACATGATTGTCAGTTTATATATATATTTATGATAATAGTAGCCTGAACATGATTGTTAGTTTAATTATTTGTGTATACGACCACCTATACGCAGAGAAGAATAGTTTTCTCTGTAAATTCTAGAATGGTTTATCCTTTGGAATAATGTATGTTTTAATATTGGTATGAGTATTAGTACAAGTTAGAATTAACCAATTATCGATCCTCTTTACACAACAAAATTATAGATGATCTATTATGATCATTGTTCTCGTAAAATAGCAACTGTTTCATCATTTCAAATGACCTTATGAGAATACTTGAGGCAAAAGTATATAAGCATGAACAATTCAATTTGTTTTGCAGCATGGGGCATTTAAAAACAAAAAGAAACAAGCATACCAACACAATCATGATTTACATATGATACAGTATACAGCTTGAAAACAGATATCATAAATTGTCATTGAAATGTGAGTTTATAACGAGCAAATTCGTTGAATTGATATCCCCCAGCCAATATGCTTCTGGACACAAGTGTTATATTTGACAATCAAAAAAGCATTTTTTTCCAAGATAAAAAGGGCAATAACTCCTTTATTAACAGATGGTGTACAATGCCATTCGACATGCATCATCCTCTTATCCATATATATATATATATATATATATATATATATATATATATATATATATATATATATATATATATATATATATATATATATATATATATATATTCATACCAAGTTTCAATGTTATCGGCCAAAGCACTTCCAAAATATGGCTTCGGACACACAAAAAAGCATTTTTTCAAGATACAAAGGGCCATAACTCCGTTATTAACAGATTGTGTACAATGCCATTTGGTGTGCATCATCCTCTTATCCATATTAATACATATACCAAGTTTCAATGAAATCCGCCAAAGCACTTCCAAGATATGGCTCCGGACGGACGGAAAATGCCAAAACAATATCCCTCTGCCTATGGCGGGGGATAACAACTTCAGTATATATGGAACAAGAGATTGCCAAGCAATATGGTCCCTTACCGGTAAAACTCCACCAGTCAGTATTTTTTTTTTTTTTTACATTTGTTGCCATAGCAACCACAATTTTTGACATAGGAACAAAATGAATTGACGTGCATAATCTCCATATAAGCCATCTGTCCACGTTTCAAGTTTCATTAAAAAATATGAAGAACTTTGAAGTTATCGCAGGATCCAGAAAAGTGTGACGGACTGACAGAAAGACTGACACACGCAGACAGACTGACAAACGGAGCGCAAATAATAAGTCCCCCCCCTCCCCCCCCCCCGTTTCATTGGTAGTGGACAATAAATATTGAGTTAACAAGATGAAAAAGATCGGACAATAAATGTGGCCGATAAGTGTGCTTACAAAGCATAAGTTTTTAAATTCCACTCACTTTCCAGCCATATTAGCAAGAAAGATACTGGCGTTTATTTCATAGTTATATTCCCTATTTATCTCGACTTTACTCGCTGCGAAATTTTTCTAGCGGGATGACCTAATTTGGGCTCCACTAACAAAATTTGCGGGGAGAAAAGTAAATATATATAAAGCGAATTTAAATTCGAAATAAATGCCAATCACCTTTTTACTGATATGGCTGGAAAGTGATTCAAGTAATTCACTACTGAAGGCATTCCAGTCATATCTCCCAGATCTCCCAGAGTAAACCCTGACTTTGCTTTCTGATTTTGCTCAACTGAGCACAATGTGAGCTTTTGTGTTATACAACCAACGACGGACAAAAGGCGATCACAAAAGCTCACATTGTGCTCAGTTGAGCTACCAGTTGAGCTACAAACAAGAGCATTTAAAAAGCCATAGCACAGTTGTTTGTCTTATCTTAGAACACTTATTGCGAACAATTCAATTGCGACAATTAAGACAATATTGCGTTTGAGTCAATGATGTCTTTTAAACATTTAATTGTCACCATCAGAGTCATTGTCACTATCACTGTCTGTAAAATCCTCATCACTGAGTATTACATCAGTTGGTTCAGAGGGTTCTAACTCGTATTCTGGTAAGTTTCCATCATTTATTTCAGAAATACAGGCCTCTTGAACGCTGGTTAGACCAACCTTTTGTGCAAAATCAGAAAGCAAAGTCAGGCTTAAGTCTGGGAGATATGACTGGAATGCCTTCAGTAATGAATTAAATTTCATTTCCACATAAAGCCCTTCTTTGATGATGACTGGCATGTCTCCTTTAACATTATCCAGGACCTTGTTTAAAATACCTGAATGTTCATTGGAAAAGAAATGTAATGTTGACTTCATTTCTGAAATCAAAAGTTCCTTTTCTTCTGCAGCTCTGTGTCATGCAAAACAGGCGAACAGCTTGCTGTTTTACAGACACAGGCACACTGGTCCTCCAAGCACCTACATCTGATGACTTCAAAATGTCCCACAGCTTGCTGTCGCACGACTTTACATCTTCAAATGACAAATGTGTCGGCATTTTAACGACTTCCCCGCCAACCGCATTGTACAACGACAGCTGTTCTCTTATCTTTTTGTTTGTTTGCTTTAGCTGCTTGCCCAATCTTATGGCTACAGCTTGTCCTCCTAAAAGCAACATTATTTTTAAGTTTTAGTTAACTTTCAAATACTCCTAAAAGAAAGGTAATGAATGATGTGACAATTTAATTAGGAAAAACTTTTACTGTTTTTAGTAACAGAGACCTAGATCTCAAGCTAAGTCTGCATATAAACTACCAGCACACTTAACTGTACAAAATACCCACATGAACACTCAAATAATTAGAGAAACATTCTATGTAATGTAACAGCTAACATTGCTTAACTGGTCCCAAATGTAATCCCAAACTTAATGTGCAATACAAGTTTCATCACGATTGGCTCCTGCAAACAAAAGTGATTGTCTGGAACCCACCTGCTTGTTTCCCTTCTTGCCCAAATGACTCATATCTCAATAAATAACCAGGTTTCCAACTTTGTTGATTAGACAAAAATAATGAAGTATATTCAGTAATGAAAAACACACTGAAAGGTCTTAGGAAGATATTTGTATTACATTAAGGTGACAATAACTTGTATCATATAGAAATGGATTTTTACACTTACTTGCATACTTTTTCATTAAATCTAACAAAAACAGCCTCTCTGCAGTGGTCTGTTGAAGGGTCTCCAGTATCTGAAGTCTTAGTTTCTCTTGTGCAGTCTTGAGTGTCCGCAGGTAATCAACATTTGTAGAGTCCCATTTGACGCCAGCCTTCTTCCCTTTCTTTTTCAGTTTTGTCTCTAGCCTGCATTGGATAAAATAACATCCTATTGATGTAAATGTTCTTGTATGTACGATTGGCATTTAAAGGTGAAATGACTTTTTAAAGTCATTATTTCATACACGCATTAGGCAAAGAATCTATAACATGCATTAATCTTTGACCATTTAAAAACTACTTGTCTGGGGGTAACTTACATATCGTTATTTTTATAAGTGGATAGAGTTTAATTTGCCTTACTTAGAGGACAGAAAATAGAATAGAATGTTTAGATTAATAAATAAGTATCAAATGGACAAAGGTCAATTAAAAAAGGCCATGCATAATATATACATGCAATATACCTTTTCTTATCTTTGTTTACATCCGTCGCAAACACACCCCTAAAATTAAGATTTCATAAAATTGTTAGCGATATAATTATATATTTAACATACATAGAGCATATGATTTTTTACCACTGGCCACTAGAGGAACATTATTTAAATGTACTATGTATCTAACAAGAGCTGTCAGAGGACAGCGCGCTCGACTATTCAAGTGCTTGACAGTATAACGTAAGCCATCATGGGGAAATTGTTCAAATTATTCAATGAGGTCAAGTAAATAGTTCAGGTATATTTTCAGGTGGGGGTAGGGGAGAGGTTGAGAGGGGGTATAATGTAGGGTGTGGTCATTTATAAGACGATCTTTCAAAAATAAAAAAATGAAAAAAAATATATATTATTTATTTTTGTGGAAGGAGGGGGGGGGGGGCAGGGATTCTGGGTTGGTGCGTGGGGGATGGTTTGGACGGAATCCATTGTGGTATTCATACAAGTGTTGTTTTGTAAAAGTATTCATAAAATCTGATCATAAATAAAGAAGTTATGGCAATTTAACTAATTTATTCTTTTGACATTGACAGTCAAGGTCATTCAAAGGTCAAGGTCAAATTGTACTTGCCAGGTACAGTACCCTCATGATAGTAAGAAAATATTTGAAGTTTGAAAGCAATAGCTTTGATACTTTAGAAGTCAAGTGGATCTAAACACACAATTTAACAAAATATTCAATTACTAAGACAAAAAAGGGCCATTAGTCTTACAAAATGCTTGCTACAGTTGTCTGCTCTTGTTTACAGATTGGGGTCATGTTGGTAAAGAAGTTTGCAAAATATGAAAGCAAACTTTAACATTTGCACGCTCACGCCGACGCCCAGGTGAGGAGGATAGCTCCACTATAAAAATTATATATTTCATATATAATAGTCGAGCTTACAAACAAAACAAAATCTCCCCAAAAAACATTCTGAGAAAAAAAGGGTTAAGTGTTATGATTGAAAACTCATTATTCTTGCACATCACAACTTCATTTATTTTTTATTTATCCACAAAGAAACTGGATGCTTACTAACAACATTACTTAGAATCTGTATAAAATAACGTAGTAACAAATGCATTATTCCTATTAAAAGTACCTGTATTTTGTTAGCTCCTCCAGGACTAGACAATACTCTTCAGCAGGTGACAAGGAGTGATTTTCTGTATTAAAATGTGAAGTGCAAATCATTAAAACACAAAGACCATGTTAAGCAAATTATGTGGCTTGTAAACACTTATTGAATTTCTGTTAAAACAATTGAATGCTGCGAGAAAATGAAAAACTCACTAAGCTACTTATGAATCAAATAATTATCATATAACATACCAGTTGATTTGCTGCGGATACACACAACCCGCTCATAATCTATCCATTCCTGTAGACATTCAGTTGTTACTCCTAATCAACAGAAAAATTTAATAAATATTTGTGAACTTACACAGAGAAAAACAATAATTATTTCAAATTCATCTACATTTGTTAAATGGTTCATTTTGTTATCGGGACATTTATAGTTTTGTTTCTTCTGATTTAACATAAAGTCTTTCAATTCTATATTGTTATGCACAAACATTTTGTTTTTTTAATATTGGGACAATATTTTCTGAGATTGCAATTAGTCGAATTCTGTCAAGCCAGCAATTAAAGGTGTTCATCTTACAACTGGTATTGACATGTGCATCATTTAATTAAACACTGGAAACTGCAAAACAAATGTGTGATGGTAATTTTATATAATGCCACAAACACTTGTAGAAAATCTGCATTTGTCCATGATGTTTTCTTACCTGCAAAAGGTTCCAAAATTTCTTGAAGAGCCTCCTTGCTTTTTTTTCTATATCCTCTGCTCTAGCAAGCTTATCAGGGAGGGAGAATCCTGAATAAGAAAATACCCAGAAGTTTAAATTGTCACAGAAAACTAGCATCCATTTTCAAAAAAGAAAACACCTTTCATGAGAATTTGACAGTCAACACTTCTAACGACTTCGTTGAGGGAACAGTAAACTGCTATCTATCCTTTCTTTAAAAGATTGGTTCAAATCAGTGGTTAATACTAGCACATGGAGTTTTGTCTTCATCAGTAAGTAAAAGTTAGCGTTTTTCTTTTCATTATGTCCTCTTTGTTTCACATCATGTTACAAGACTGACAATATAACCCTTTGTCTTAGGAATTGTATTATTTACAAAGTCAGCTAGCAAGCCTCTGTTGGTTATGCGAGAAATCAATAAAACCAATGTATTGAATAAGTTTCACAATGATTAGGCAAAAAATGTGACTTCTATAGTGTTCGATCACAAGGTTTCTCTCTAGTCACATAAGGAAAACTGCCCCCCTCCCTGGCAGCCATGTTTTTTTACTGATCGGGATCATTTGCGAACTCGTCTGAGATATATATATAACCCTTTACCACTTAGATACGTATTTTCACGCATTTGTAGTTCCTTATAAAATAATATTTAATTGAAGACCTTTCTTACTAGATTAAAGATTTTAAGACTTCATACCTTACCCATAGATACTGATGAGCAGCAAACAGCAGCAAACAGCATAAAACATGAACAGGCTGCGAGTTACTCTCAGGCTTTTCTGGTTTTATGCTGTTTGCACATTGCCTTTTTCACTTTGCTTCTAAGTGGGAAAGGGATAACCAATCTTTTCACCAAGTTTCATGATGATTGGGCAAAAAATGTGACTTATAGTTTTCACAAGCTTTTTTAAATAGATAAATATAAGAAAACTGCCCCCCCTCCCGGCAGTCATGTTATTCAACTGACCGAAACCATTTTCAAACTCAACTCTCATATCAAGGAAACATATGTTCTGACCAAATTTCATGAAAATTGGGCCAAAAATGTGACTTCTAGAGTGTTCACATGTTTCCACTATATACATATAGAGAAAAATGCCCTGCCCACTGGCAGCCATGTTTTTTTCACCGATCTGGACCATTATCTAACTCGTCCGAGATATCAATAAAACCAATGTGTTGACCAACTTTCATGATGATTGGGCAAAAATTGTGACTTCTAGAGTGTTTACAAGGTTTCTCAATAGCCAAATAAGGAAAACTGCCCCGCCCACTGGCGGCCATGTTTTTCAACGGACTGGAACCACTTTTGAACTCAACCATCATATCATTAAGACAAACAAAGTTACATGAAGATTGGGCATGAAATGTTACTTCTACTGTGTTTTTTTCTTTTTTGACCTAGTAACCTAGTTTTTGACCCGGCACAACCCAGTTTCAATCTCGACCGAGATTTCATTGGGACAAAGCTTCTGACCAAGTTTCATGAAGATCGGACAATAAATGTGACCTCTAGAGTGTTTATGAACAAATGTGAACGGACGGAGGGACGGACGGACGACGGACAAAGAACGGTCACAAAAGCTCACCTGAGCAATCAGGTGAGCTAAAAAGCAAAGTATCAATTCATTGATTAATATTTACTTTAAATACTGTAATTGTAAAATGGTGGGATAAATTTCTGTTACAATCACTATTTAATACATTACCTCATAACAAGCTGGACATTTGGATCCATCATCGTGGATGTTTTCCATTTGGTAGATAAAATGTCGAAATTCATCGGCTGTTCCTCCTACAAGCACTTTGTACAAATCTTTGACCTAAAAATATAACCGTGATTTATCCCATTTATTCAAAATTTATTAAACATGATAAAATATAGAGACAAAACCAACAGTTAAAGCAAGCTGTAAAAACTTAAAATAAACGTTTAAAGGTAAACTCAAGCATACACATAATGCAATTACACATTGCAATTTAAAATAAGGCTTGTCATAGTATCTGACATATGCCCCCAATGTGGAATATTGTCGGTGCAGTGTGAACTTTTTTGTGAAACTTTTCCAGATGTTAAACTTTGTTCTGTGTTAGCGACTTCAGTATGGTGTTTCCACTAACATACTTATATTCAATCATCCATCCATTCAGCATAATTCCATGCTGTCTGCTCTTAAGTTAAATTTGAAAATTTTCATATCAAATAATAATGTATGTTAATCTATAAAATAGCCACTATAACACATAGGGTCTTTCTGTAATTATTTGTGTACAATGGTGAGACATACTTTTAAAGGGTAGAGCATAAAAATGGAAGGGGGATGGTACATATTTAACAGAGAGGGGCACAAAAATGGAAGGCTCCACCTCCTGCTTTTCTGATACTAGTATAGCAAATCATTCACATGAATTAGTAAATCAAATATTTATACTTAAATTATTTTGTAAACAAGCTTTATTTTATGTACTAACTACATATAAAAATATTATACTTTTGTGTTACTTCAGAAGCAATTAAAACAAAAATCATGTACAAACATACAGGTTGATGAATATATGTCTTCATGTGCTTTGATGTCCTCGCGTCTAATTCGGAGCAGAAACTTTTAACTGACACCAAGCTTTCAAGAAGAAGACCACATAACCAGCGCATGAAGTCAAAGTGAAATGCCACCTTCGGAAATTTGGTTGAAGATGGCCACAGGTTGAACCTAATCAAGCGTACAGCTTCAACTTCACACTTGCCAAATTGCAGGGTCTTCAAATGCTGTCGACCTTAAAAAAGCTTACAAGGTTTTTAAAAAATACTTATGGTTGTTAACTATAAAAAGTGTTTTAGTAATTGCAAATTGGCAAAACCATGATTTATTGGGATCATATAACTCACTTTAACTTGCAACTTAGTTGTAACCATGCTAATGTGTAATCAGGGGCATTTCCAGTTGTAATAATCAGTTACTTGGCTTTTAATGACCCAGTTTGATACAGGGTGCATATATTAATATTGGCGAGAATGTAGCTAGATTCCAATATAAGTTGACTACTGTTTAACACAAAGTAACAGGACAGCAAAACAACCTGCAACAAATCTTTCGTACCAAATTACATTGTAGGATAAGAACAATGCAATGATCAGTGTGAGACATGACAAGATCAGAACAATTATCAGCATGAGACATGATAAGATAAGAACAATGATAAGCGTGAGACATGATAAGATAATAACAATGATCTGCATGAGACATGATAAGATAATTACAATTATCAGCATGAACCAGGATAAGATAATAACAATGATCAGTTTGAGACAAGATCAGAACAATGATAAGCGTGAGATATAAAATATGAACAATTATCGGCATTAGACATGATAAGAACAATGATCAGTGTGAGACAATATCTGAACAATTATCAGCATGAGACATGATAAGATAATAACAATATCACCAAGAGACATGATAAGATAAAAGCAATTATCAGCATGAGACAAGATAAGAACAATTGTCGGCATGAGAAATTATAAGATAAGAACAATGATGAGGGTGAGACATGATAGGATTACAAAATTACCTTTATCATCCACGACCACGAGTTTTTTCAGGTAAGTAGTGCTACATGAATGGTCATTCAATATCCAAGCCTCATCATCATCAATGAAAGAAAGGTAAGCCATGTTCTGTAAAAAAGGGCATTTAAGACAAATGCTCAATAAGCATTTAAAAACACCTGGCAGTTTTAAAGTTCAAGATAACAACAGCTTTTGAGTTTGATGGCAGTTGGAACTGGTTGGTTTTGAAACCATGTTTTGAAAAAGACCACATTTGTAATACATGTATTTGTATGAAGCTCATGTAATGATAATTTTCTAAAATGGTACTTTGAATATCTCTAAACACATTCAAAGATTTTTTAAATACATGAAGTCATACCACTTTAAGATAAAAAAGTACACTGTCTTAGATGATTTATGTTCAAATTCAATGATATGATAAATGCTTTCTCTTGTATTTGTTAACATTGTACCTTCCAAATGCAGATGAAGATGTTTATGCCTCAACGGCAAGCATGTGAGGCACGTAGTCTCCCATGAACAGCAATCACAACACCTGTACAGTTCATCTGTGGAAAGACAACAATCAGCACATTGTCGCTTATTGGGTGTCTGCATTTGTACATAAGCAGACATAATTTCTGGATATATACTTTTCCATTCTTCAAGACGTTTGGCCTTTTCAGTATCATCTGCAACGCATACATATCTTTCTTTAATATTTTGAGGAGTTTCAAGTTGACAGTAAATATTATTGATTATAGACAAATAAGTAGACCTCAATTATTGTATTCTCAGATATTCCAAGTTTTTTTCCATGATTTTGTGAGGACCCTGGCCCACTAACTTTTTTTTTTGAGTCGCGAACTTTTCAAAAAAAATAAATTCAATGAGTCGCAAAATTCTGAAACATAATTGTAGTGTGTATTTTTTTTATACATTTCCACACACCCGTGGTATGGGGTAATTTCCCACTTTAATTAATATCATGGGTATTTATGGTACGATTCCCTTATAGTGAGCATGACCTAATTTAGATCACTTTGTTTACATTAAGATTGCGGCTCTCATGATGACGTCACACGCATGCGTTCCGAGTATTTTGTTTTACTAACATTACTACGCTTGAAAATATAATCTACAGACAAAACTAAAATAAGGAAAAAAAAAGTTTAATTACATTTACAAATCTTACTTCAACTGAAATATTGATTATTCTAATTGTATGCCGATTCCGTTCATGTTTTCGCTACTCATCAATAAACTTGCACAGAAATTGCAGACCACTGCGCTTGTGTAAACACATAATATTTCATGTATTTGTTTTATTTTAAAGAAAATTCTTTTACTTTTTCACAATTCCCAGAAAATGTTGCATGGAAAAATCTGTGCGGGTACATCACAAAAATAGGTGACATCCCTTATCCACATGTTCAGTGGGTATACCCTGTCTCGATTTAATATATTTTTATCAAATTTTTTAATAGTAACATATATGCCAAAATTTTATTTGAACAAATTGCGAACGTTTTTGTTTTTTTTCCAATTCTTGAGCACTTTTTGTGTGTATATGTTGCTCAACAGAAGATCTACCTGGGCTTTCCTTTGACCCGAGCTCCCGGGTTTTGACGCTTGAAAATTACAGAAGACCCCTTTTTGACTCTTGAGAAAATTACGTCATGCGTCACATTTGACCCGGGGGAATATACCGACTTGCGTCAACGAGATCAAAAGTTGTTAAGACTAAGCGATAATTGGCTCGGGGCGGAGTATCTCATTTAGTACACGCTAATCGTTAACGCCCGTTTCCAATCATCGAAGCAAAAGTCCACCCAGTAGGCGGAGTTTGGTTAATTAAGAAATCTAGTATTGACCAATTAAAACACTGCTGGTTCGATGACGCGTGTATTAACTTTCCATTATTTATCATAGCGTTTGTTATCAGCTGTTTGCGGAAAAGACGTGTATTAAACCCACCTAGTTGCAATAATCCAACTCCCAGCTATTGACCCTCTGAGCTGTACGTATGTACTCATAAAAGCTCAGAGCATTTAAGAAGAACTATAAACCCACCAAAACAGAATGGACTCATCCGCGTCAGTTTTAATAATATTCAATATAAAATAATAACATCCATATCCACATAACACCGTAAAGCATATTTTGAGATATTTCCAGAGTATGGCAGAATGTATTTCCAAAGCTGAATGCACCCATCACTGTTTCGCTTCATGATTGCTCAGTTCAAAGACGCGCGAAAGTTATGCTGGCATATGTACTGTCTACAACGTCAAATTACACGCTTTGCATCAAAGTTGCTAAAAATAACTATAGAACCGATACAACTGGCCTTGTGGCAAAGTGACAATTTTTGCATGAGCTAATTGATTACAAAATACATGTAGGCGTAATAATTGACCGTTTGATAAGGCATAGAAAACGGCGTGTTTGTCGCACATCTTCCGTGAAGATGGCACATGAAATAATTAAAGGGCGTCGGAATTTTCGATGGGATTAAATACGGAGGCACCTTTATCGGCGAGTAGAAATAATTTCCTTTTATAGTTTACCAATTTATATAGGCTATTGTGTTTAGGTACCACCCGTATGTTGTTGTTTTTTTTTGTGATAGCCAGCGGAAATGGGTTTTTTTCAAATTTTGTATTTCATTCTTAATTTAATAGCCACGCGAAACGGTCAAACAAAGTTATTGGATAAAGTGTAGACTACCGATAAAACAGAAACTTGTTAAATGGTAAATAGAAGTTATAAAAAAATTAATTTAATCTTTCAGTTTCTCTAAATTTGTTCAGTGATTCGAATTTTCTAAGTTTAATTGACATCATGCCTATTGCAATCGAGTACTATAGCTTTTTTAATGTAACCTTTTGACTCAAGGTTGACAACGTGTGTAGTGTATATTATATGCAGATGTGCATGGAACTATAGACTTTGCGTAGTTTAACACGCTGTAAATAAACAATTTTTACATGGATTTAATGGGAATGAAATAAATTGTTTGAGGTACATCGTATATTGCGGCAATGTTTGAATTATTTCAGAAATTATTTTATTTGTTTCCTTAACCGCTTGACTGAAGGTAATTGGAGGATATATTTATACTAGCTGTGTGATCTTATAAGGTAATGTCAGAAGTTGTGCGACAATGCTGGGAATTAAAAACAAGAGCAATGCATAACGGGTGCCACACTCGGCTACGGGTGCAGTTTTGAATAAATGAAGGCTTGTCAGATTTTTTTTTTTTAAAAAGGTTACAGTGACCTTGACCTTTGACCTAGTGACCCCAAAATGGGTGTGGCGTGTAGATCTAATCAAGGTGCATCTACAGATGAAGTTTCAAAGTTGTAGGGGGAATCACTTTGATTTTAGAGCCAATGTTAAGGTTTTAGCACAACGCGGACGGCGGACGACGAGCTGGCTATGACAATAACTCTGGTTTTCTCCGAAAAACGTAGAGCTAAAAAATGATCCAAATATCAGTCTGGAATAATAATTAACTACAGATTTTTAAACTTTCCTTAATACTGTATCATTGGTTTTGGAAACATTACTTTGTGAATAGATATACATGATCACACACACCCATAAACCAAGGACAGCTGACATGTGACTAGTCTAGAGCCGGCCTTGGACGGAGGCTGGAATTAATCTCAATCAATGCACCAATTAGGTTGTTGTTTACTTACCAAATGCAGGGCTTTTTTTCCTGACTTTGTGAAGCGGCCCTGGCCCCTCACTTTGTGAAAAAATGAGTCGCGAACTTGTCAAAATTGTGAAAAATTGAGTCGCGAACTTTTCAAAATTGTGAAAAATTGAGTCGCGAACTTCTTAAAATTGTGAAAAACGAGTCGCGAACTTATTTAAATTGTGAAATTCAAAGTTCAATGCATTAGCATAGCTAAAGCATGTTAAACACTTGAATATTATCAAAATTTCCTTAAATAATGCAATAAAGGCATATTTTCCTTCTATGAATACTGTATTTGATACAATAACAACACATATACATATATCTGATTTGCCAAAAATTATTCATGTACCAAATGCAACTAAAATACCTGGTCCCAACAATTCTTTACCACAGGAATAACATTTATAAACATAGAACATTTCAAGGGCACATAACTCAGACATGTTCTGGACTTTACAGCTTTAGAACTCTGTTCTTTTTACTCTTGAAAATGTCAATAATTCTCTCAAAATCTGAAGAGGAAAATTCCTTCTTCATGATAATTTTCATGTTCTGTGAGCCTGACCCTCGCCAGTGCATGATGATCTCCCTGGGAGGTTGTCATTTGATCTGAAACATTAGGTATACATTGAAAAACAGTACTTTTGTAAGAAATGTAAACAAGTTATTTTATTTTTCACATTTTTTCACAAAGCATAAATAGACTACATACAAAGTTTGAATCATGAATATGTGTCATGAATATGCATTTAAATGAAAAAAATATATATGAAAAAACCACATTATTACATGTACTTTAACCAAGATTTCCAATCGTAAACAGATACGAATAACAAGTCTCGGTAATCAATACTAGGGGACGTTTTGACTAGGGGCCGTTTTGACTAGCTTCCATCAATACATAAGCCGCGGCAGATACTTTCAGTTTTATCAAATGACTTTCCTTATAATGTTATCAATGTGCATGTTTCAAATCTTACCCTTCTGTAGAAAGCTTTTGTTTCTTTACTGTTATCCCAAATTTAAATAAATCGGGATTATTTTGCGTTTTTTTTAATTTTCTTCGTGTAGTAGAGAGCGTTCGGCGTCGCCATTTGTTATAGTGACGTTGCTGGGCAGAGCTTTTACTAATTACGCCGGTTTCACCGGTTACACAACACTTTAAAATCGATTAAAACAAGCAAACATCGGTAACGCGAGTTGACAGTTTTTCGCGAATTCGGAATTAAAAACGAGGTTATGAAACTTATATTTCTGTTCCGAAATGGCCGTTTTTGACAGTTTTGAGCACAAAAAGTCCGTTTTTCACGATTTAAAACGGCCGTTTTTGTAAATATTCACGGCCATGTCAGGTTTGTGAATTGGCCGTGTCAAAATTGTGAAATGTCCGTCCACGGCCAATCGCAAAGAAGGAAAAAAAGCCCTGAAATGTAACCGAAGTATCTACGTCTGATACTGAACTGCTATTTGTAGCACAGTTAGCAATTAAGTTTGTTTCTGGTTTCTCATCCTCAATCTGAACTTCTGCAAGTTCTTGTGATTGCGTTCCAAGCTTTTGCCTACTGCCCCACTTCTCGGTGACATGTAGGCCTACTGTTCGCCGGCTTTTCCCCTTGTACACAGTTTTAATAGAATGAAGCTTTCGCTTCCGGATCATTGACCTGATGTTTAGTTAAATTAGGCTGATCCCTTTATTATCCCATAATTATTTGTATTCTATAATTAAAATAACACAGACACGTTTCTCCCGCGAACGCCGGTACGTCAGCATTATCAGACGATTGACTGTATAAGCGCCTTTCAGAAAGGTATAATTTGCGGCCAGATAAGACTTGAGGTAAAGCTGAAGCGCAATCGAACCACCCCAATAGCTTTTAAATGCTTATCACTGCGCAGGCAAATTTAATTAAAAATAATATCATTTGTAAAAAAGAACAGCGATATCTCGAAAATATTTATTCATAATACTACATAACCGGAAACTATATATTTTATATAGTTATTTTAAAAGTAGCACTAAACTGAATTCTCGTCATAGGTATCAAATTGTGCTTAAATCGTGTAATCTGCTATAATTTATTGAAACCCAACATCCAGAGTTCATATTCGTTCGAGCATTTTAAAGGCAGGAAATACAATCAGCTATGCAATAACGGCATAATTCCTCACACGTGGCACACCATTGTCCGCCAAATGAACAAGCACCGTTTAGCGACAGCATCTTTTATTAGTGTTGGCAGTAGTACTAAAATTTTACCGCGGTAGGAAAGGCATCTTTTATTATTAGTAGTAGTAGTCTAAAAAGTCTAATAAGTTTCTACTAGTAGTAGCTAATAAAACAGGATCGGGTGGAAATTTATATGTCAGTGCGCTGTCAAAACTTCCCGCAAGCTGTCAAAGTCTACTTTTTAATAAAAAATAAGCTTTTACAAGGTAAGTTTACAATTTTTTAATTCGGTTCCTGTTTTTGCAACAAAAACCCATACCCATGCTACTTACATCCATGAATGTAGTTTGTAATACTGTGAAACCATTTATTTTCGACAGCACAAAATTTCTTCATTTTTATAAAAATGACGATTTCGTCAGCACTTAAATTCGCCGATTTCTGATTTTGAATTTAAAAAAAATGCGTCAGTCAATATCCGATTTGTGTGTAATACATATGCGGGAACACACTTGAGAATCACTGTAGGAGGTGGGGCCTGTTTGTCACATGCCAATTAACTAGTCTTTTGTTATCAAGGGACAGTAATGGACCCTCTTAATGTATGCCATTCACACGTTCATTGTTATGATTAGCGGACAAGTGGGATCGAATAACCGTTAACGAGTGTTTGTAACAACGAAGCCAATTGCCAATTAGTCTTATTCTATTATTATAATTGAATAAAATGCTTTTTTATTCTGATATCAACATTAAAATTATAAACTCTATGTGTGTGTTTGTTCTTAAAAAGTAAACTACCGGTATATAAATCAATAATGTCAATAATTTAAAAATAAATTAATTGATACATATAAAATAGTAATAAGTGTGGTTAAACACAAACAACAAACAGCAATTAAAATATTCTTTATTAATTTGTGATAAATATGCATGTTGATCACACATCGTCATCTTTTCATTTGGTTTATTGTCTTTCATCGGCATTCGCTGCGTGATGGCTAATATGAAACACTATTTAAAAACACAATGCACCTAATGGGTAATAAAGTTATAAACAATTAGCGCTAATTCATTACCATTCTACATAAACGAAGTCAACGCATTCGATACAGCTGTACTGCACACGCGTTTTAAAGAAGTGTAACGTGTCAGTTAAGTACCTTGTGTAATCTACATCCCTTTGTGTCAAAACCGGATTAATCTTGATTACGAAACAGCAGTGAATGTGTGCATGGATTATGTTGGAATTTAATACCTCATGTCTGCGGTAAAGTTTTAAAATACTGTTCAACTTAGTGTTTGTTTTTGTTCAAACATAGAGCATGATTGTTCGTTAGGATCTTAAATTCGCCGATCGGTCGACTGATGAAATTTATGAAAATTAATGCCTGACGATTAATAATGGTTTCACAGTAACTAAAAATCCGATGCAGAAGTCTGTCTGCTAGCGTCCGTAGATACAGGTGTCAAGCTAAAAGTCCCCCGTGTAATAAGTCCCATGGAAAGTTTATTTCAAAATTATTTCAGGTCTTACAATTCCTATTTCTTAATATTGTTATGCCACCGGATCGAATGATCAGGGGCATATTGTTTTTGGCCTCTCTGTCTGTCCGACCCACAACCTTAACCTTAAGTAAAGTTTTGCAATAACTTTTGCAATATTGAACATAGCAACTTGAAATTTGGCATGCATGTGTATCTCATGAAGCTGTACATTTTGAGTGTTGAAAAGTCAAGGTCATCTTTCAAGGTCAAAATTCAAAAATACAATCCAAAGCGGCGCAATATGGGGCATTGTGTTTCTGACAAACACATCTCTTGTTGTATTTATTTTTTAGTTTCCATCAAGTGTTCAAATGAAAAGGAGACGCAATTACGATCCTTACCAGATTGTGCTGGCCTACAAAGAAGTAATGGAAAGTGGGATGTCAATCTACAAGGCTGCCAGGGTGTTTGGGTTTCCCGAGAGTACCCTAAGAGACAGGCATTTAGGGATTCAACCTGTTGATCAACTCCCTAGTCATGGACCGAAACCAATTTTCCCCAGAGACGAAGAAAACTTGTTAGTCAACCATCTGTCATACATGTCGAATATTGAGTATGGGTATTAGAGGCAGGCTTTTTTGGAAATAGCAAATGAGTTTGCTGTCATTCTAGGAAAGAAGAGTGTAGACGATCCAACTTTCAAGGGGTCATGGTATGATGGCTTCAAAAAAGGTGGCCTGCTATCCACCTTGCTAAGCCAGAGCGCCTTGGGTTGGTAAGGGCAAAGGCCACATCAATGGAAGCAATGGACAAACATTTTACGGAACTAGAAAAAAAACTTATATTGAAAACGGACTCAAGGATCACCCAGAAAGGATATGGAACATTGATGAGTCCGGTATGTTGATGGAGAATTCTCCACCCAAACTATTGTGCCAAAAGGGGGATACTCCACAAGCAGTCACCTCTCCAAGAGGTAAAAATGTTACCATAATAGGTTGGGGAAATGCAGCTGGCTCTTTTATCCCACCTTACTACATATTTCCTGGTAAGAGGTGGTGTAATGACTTTTTGAAGAACACATATCCTGGAGCAGGAGGAGAAATGAGCAAGACTGGCTGGTGTAATTCGATAACTTTCCAAAATTATTTAGATAACCATTTCCTCAAGTTCGTAAACACTGCTGAAGGCCAGAATCACCTAGTTATTTTTGATAAACACACGTCACATGTCTCATTATCACTAACAAATTGGGGAAAATAACATGGAATTGTATTCTACATTCTGCCACCGCATACTTTACATGTGTCGCAGCCTTTAGATGCAGCTCGCTTTGGACCAATGAAGTCAATCTACAATCATGAATGCCAAACATTTATGAGAGAACATCCTGGATGGACCATAAATCGATATATTGTTTGTGAATTATCTTCCAAAGCATACCTAAAAGCTTTCTCTCCTAACAATCTAATAAACGCATTCAGAAAAACAGGCGTTTTCCTCGTTTGTCGGAAAGAAATAAGTGAAATGAAAGTGATGCCCTCTGTAATTTATACAGCCGTTGAAAAAACTTTGCAAGAAACTAACTGGAAATACTGGAACAAGTCCTAATGAAACAAGTGCTGAACAGTTCATTGAAAGTAAAAAAATAGTGGCTGTTAAAGCTGCCGCCTCAAAGAAAAGAACATTTTTACCAACTGCTATAATAGGAAATCTATCTTCTGCTAAAAATGCAAAAATCATAGCAGCTAAACAAGTAAAATCAAAGAAATCCCTTTTTAATCAACAGTTGCCACGTTCCATTTGTTCAAAAGAGAACGCCTTACCTATAACTCCCAGCATAAGTGATTTCTCTACATATGAAGATGAGAAGGAACTTTGCTGCATTTGTGACAAGAGAATGCCACCTGCTGTAAACCTTGCTTTTGTTGTGGAGTTTGCACAATGGGCACAGTGTAATACATGCTCTCATTGGAGTCATCTCAAAAACTGTACAACAATAAGAGTTGTAAGGCGTGAGTCTGCTTTTCTTTGTCCGCATTGTGATCCAGAAACAACAATCTAAATTTATCAACTTCAGTTGTTCAGCTTGAGGACATTTTTAGTTGGATTTGTTTACTCTAAGTTGATTGTTTGTTCAATTATCATTTTCCAACAATAAATAAGTGCCACATAATTTCTATATCTTCAGAGGAATAACACAAACTTATTATTTTGTTGTAACAAGCAAACAATTTTAGTACATGATAACGACTTTAAACATTTATAAACAAACAGTTACCCTTTCAAGACAGTGTTTACAAGAGATCAAGCTCCCAGGGCGATTTTTATAAAAGCACCGGTTATTCGTACACGTGACCTTTCAACTTCACTTTTGCAGACGTGATAATGGAGCCGTTTTACATGCATTTATTGCCGTTTTCTTCAATATTTGGATTATGGACGATGATTATCGATTGATTATATACAAATAAAGTGCAGGTAAGCAGTTGCAATATAATTCAATAACTTTTTGTAATCGATTTATATTAAGATCACCGGTAACTGGGTAAAGCAGCCTAGTATAAATACTTCTGGAAATCAAGTTCATTCGTAATATGAATTCATAATAAAAACACGCAGGTTTTATGCATTTTATATGAAAGATAATTTACATTTAAAGGGGCCTTTTCACAGATTTTGGCATTTTTTTTTAACTTATTCATTAAATGCTTTATATTGATAAATGCAAACATTGGATCATAAAAGCTCCAGTGAAAAATCAAGAAAAAAATTTAAAAAAGGAAAAGAACATTGCCCGGAGCAGGTTTCGAACCAGTGACCCCTGGAGTCCTGCCAGAGTCCTGAAGTAAAAACGCTTTAGCCTACTGAGCTATTCCGCCGAGTACACATTTTTGACGTATTTTATACCTTATATAAGCAATCTTCGTAGTTTCACAAAATTTAACGATAAAAACAGATCTCTCCAAATTATTCAATCGTTTCGCGTTGCAACGCTTTATAATTTTTAGGTTTTAAAATCGTCAAAAGATGCATATAATGGCTATATTAGAGCATGGTTAATGTTCAGTATTACTGTTTCCTAACAAATATGATTACAAAAATGAAAACTTACGAATCTGAAACAACTTTTTTCAATTTTGTCAATTTACCAAAGCGTGAAAAGATCCCTTTAAATGCAGTTAATATGCCTGTTTATCTTTTATATCAAATGGCATTACCAGTTTTCACCATATGTTATTCTATGTCGATCAGAGAATGAACTATTTATATGATGCTTAGTGGAAACAAAGATATACGATAAAACCGATTAAGCTGTCGTTACCATTAAAATTTTATTCCATTTCTTTATCCTACTCAAGGGCTGTCGAGAAACCTTACTTTTAATGTGGACATTTTCGTTAAATAGTTTTCGAGAAATGAAGATGGTTATCCAAGAATTGTTAATAAACCAAAGAAATGTTGTTTATTACAAAATCATTTCTTTGCAAAATAGCATAAACAGCTCTAAAAAATAACTGCATGCTTTTTTCAAAACAGTAAAGGATTAACGATTATAATTAAGGTCCTAAGTGAGCCGCTTTGAAATTTAACATTAAATAGTATGTTCTAATATACATCAAGTTTGCCATGGAAGACAATTCTCGGAAATATTTTGGTGTATGCCTTGTCCAAAAGTAGTTGATATTAAGAAAAATATAAGCCGCGCTCTAAATGGGTTTAATTCATGTACGTCATATGTCGGTCCAGATTAGCCTCTGCAGTCCGCACATGCTAATCAGGGAAAACACGTTCCGCTGTTATTTAATTTTTCGTTTGAAGAAAGACTTTTCTCAATACTAAAATCCAGTTATGGTGGAACATGTCGTCCTTCATTACCCGTTGCGGACTTCACATGCTTACCTGGGACGACACTTTACGCACCTGCAATTAACCCCCTTTTCTCAGAGCGCGACTAATGTATATTCTGACACTGCTGCCGGAATTAAATTCTTTCTGAATTGAATGCTTAGTATTTTATCAAACTAACATTTCCATTAACTCTTAATTTTTTTGTTAAGTGATCATTGTTAAATAGCAACGAATAACCCATTTGAAAAGTTGATTTCGAAAAAGAGCAACTTACATGCGAATAGTTGTCAAATTCGTTTAAGAAAAGTATATTGGTGCGCTTCTGAATAAATTTATCTGTTCACAATTTGGCGATGTTATTGGTCATTCCAAAAAGACAAAATAAAAAACGTGAAAGCGTTTCATTAGAGTTTATAATTATATACTAATTTTAATCATCCTATTTGAGATCAAGCAATTTTATAGTTGTCGAAAGGAGTCATTTCTATATAAAGCTGTCAAAAAAAATACTCCGTATATTTCTGAACTATTCAAACAGAAAGAAAGTATTCGTATGATCATTTTTAAGAAAATTTGTCAGGATGTTTTCTACATGTAGGCCAATACCTTTGTTATCAATGTGAATACACAGTTGTTTCAAATTGGACTTTGACAATTTTAATTTTTCCAATTTACTTACCCTATGTAAGTTCATGCATAGGGTAATATACACAGCACTGTCCCCTATGGTATTACACGACTCACAAAGTATCGGGTTTCCTGGGGTGATTTTGTTTGCATTACTTTCGGGAAGACCTATATCGAGTTCGCCTTAAAGAATGTGTAAAATTACGTCATTCGTTCTGGTGTAGTTTTTACAGTGGTTATTGTTGAAGACATATAAATGTCGCCGGCCTAGTGGCACAGCCCTTCTTGGGTAATGACAAGCAATACATTTGGTGGTTTCGTTGACTATATTGTTTGCAGACTGATGATAATATTATGATCTTTTATGATCTGCAACAATGCACAAATCTTAATATAACATTATAATCATAATACAGCATAAAATGGTAAAAAAGACAAGCCGTTAAACAATACAAAGAAAACAAACGATATGACATGTGTTGATTGTATCATTATAATAATAATAGTAATAATAATCATCATCATCATAATCACAGACATAATAATCATCATAATAATGATAAAGACTGTATAACAATTTTAATAGAGTTTACCTGCAGATATATGTTCCTGCATACAACGTTGGAAGTATTTCGTAAAATAAAGTTAACACCTAAACAATCAGTGTTGCTTATAGCCATAGCCACAATTTCAACGCTAGATGTGGTATGATTACATAGATTTTTGTAAATACAAAATGCTCGTTTTTATTTATTTGTGACCACAATAAATTCCATGTTAATTTCCTGCGAATATATCTATTGATACGACACACGAACACTAAAATGGTACCATGTTAAAACCATAATAAAAACGAGCATTTTGTATCCACAACATCTATTTTACCAGACCACATCTGGCGTTAAAATTTCGACGATGTCCACAAGGAACAATGATTTTTAATTGTTTTGCTTTATTTTACGAAATATTGTACGAAATTTTCGTTGATTTTACGTAGTAGTCTGCCTTATAAATATAGTTTTCATTAAACACAGTATACTGCCCCGACTTTTATTTCTAAAGTACTTTTCATACGGTCCGATGACAAATATCAATGGTTTCAATAAATTCCTTTATGAACCGGATATTATTTAATTGCGTGTGGACGGACATAATTAAAATACCAAAATAGTCATATTGTGAGTGAGCATTTTTACAAGTTAGAGGTTTGAATAATGTATATGAATAATGCAAATTCAAGCACATAATCAGGGGATACTTATTGTTTGCGTCTTCTCTTCATTTTTAGGCGATGCACAGCGGCCAATACACAGCATAAACATGCATGCAAGATAAAATAAAAAAAACATTTTATTCTGGAATGACTAACTTAAAAACAAAGTTGCCATTTAAACGAACATGTTATTTTGTAAACTAAAACCCTAACAATGCTATTTTCATACCATGATGAAGATTCGATTTGATCATCACAATTTTTACTCATATCAAGAGGAATCGATAATTGAATAAAAAGCTTGCCTACATTATGGTGTTCGTGAGAGACGTTTTTTTAATTTTATATACAACGGTATGCGATTGATCGTGTTCGCATTGTGTTAACTTAGTTTAATTCCATAAACATGTAGGCTCAAATGTAATCTAAACATTTAGTAACATACTTGATTTCATGACAAACACATTGTGCTTACAATGAAAGCTCTCTTACTTAATTTTACTTGACGATTAAAAGAAAACGAGAAAGTTACAAGGGCTGTTTGTAAAACATGCATGCCCCTCATATGGGCTGTCAGTTGTAGTGGATTGTGTTAATACGTTTTTTGTCACTGTGAACTTGACCTTTGACCTAGTGACTTCAATCTAGTGAAATCAATAGGGGTCATCTGCAAGTCATGATCAATATACCTATGAAGTTTCATGATCCTAGGAGTAAGCGTTCTTGAGTTATCATCAGGAAACCATTTTACTGTTTCCAGTCACTGTGACTTTGACCTTGTGACCTGAAAATCAATAGAGGTCATCTGCGAGTTATGATCAATGTACCTATGAAGTTTCATGATCCTAGACGTTAGCGTTCTTGAGTTATCATCCGGAAACCGTTTACTATTTTGAGTCACTGTGACCTTGACCTTTGACATAGTGACCTCAAAATCAATAGGGGTCATCTGCCAGTCATGAGCAATGTACCTATGAAGTTTCATGATCCTAGGCCTAAGCGTTCTTGAGTTATCATCCGGAAACCATCTGGTGGACGGACGGACCGACCGACCTACCAACATGTGCAAAACAATATACCCCCTCTTCTTCGAAGGGGGGGGGGGGGAAATTAATATACAGTTTGTGTTGAAGAGTGAATATTTAGTTTTACATTCTTGAACAGACTAAAACTGAAAGCTAATTTTCACACAATATTGTTTTTAAAGTTCCAAGGCATCAAGTAAATTTATACAATAACCATACGGAAACCATTAAAGTAACATAACTACTCGAAATCAACAAACATTTCGTAAAGTATTTCGTAAAATAAAGCTTAACAATTAAAAATCATTGTTTCTTATGGCAATTGCCAAAAGTTCAACGTCAGATGTGGTCTGGTAAAATAGATGTTTTTAGATACAAAATGCTCGTTGTTTTTCCATTTTAATTTCCCGTAACGATATCTCTTCATACGACACATGGACACTAATATGGTGTTCGTGTGTCGTATATGAGCGGGAAATTAAAATGGAATTATTGTGGTCACAAATAAATAAAAACGAGCATTTTGTATCTACAACAATCTATGTAATCATACCATATCGAGCGTTGAAATTGTGGCTATTGCTATTAGGAACACTGGTTGTTTAGGTGTTCACTTTATTTTACGAAATACTTTACGAAATTTTCGTTGATTTTAAGCGTTATAGAGACTTTAATTCTCGTATCTAAAAATTATAAAACAAGTGTTAAAGAAGAGGGTTCATTAACTCGCCGCAGACGAGTTCGAAGGAAAAATCGGACAAAACAACAAAAGAAACTAAAACACCTCAAAACAAAACAATCTCTTTCGAAAAAAGAGACTCAGAGTTCACAGAGTGATAAGCAAGATAAGCAAGTTAAAGTGATATTATGGGCATCTTAACAGTTTATAGGTGTCTATTGCAACCGCTGTTTATTTTTGGTGTTTTCACTTCATATACACTTATATTTGTTAATGCAGACTCAACATACTAAAACAATATCCCGGAAAGAGAAAAATAATGCATTTGAATATAAACCGTACTTTCGTTTGACGACTGATCATGCATGTACGATGTGAACCTAAATGTAGTTTAAGTGCAGATTCGTTCATACGGCACAAAGACACAGTTGTGTTTTACTGATCGAAATGATCAGCCGAAATGCTTAGAGGACTGGGTGAGTCACGTAAGATATCGAATATGAAATATATTTTTATAAACAACTGGTAGCAAGATGAGTTTCAGATAATTGGTCAGTAACCACATTTTAACTAACACTTTTGACCTGTTAATTCTTTTCAGCTCAATTCAACAGTGAAAAATGCACATTTTATCACTTTCAGAGACTTGTTAATGGAAATGAAATGCAAAATAAACAAATCGGAGGAGATGCTTAATAACGTGTGGTAAAGGGTCGAGGTCCTGGAAAACACGGAGCAATATGAAGAATATGGTGGTTACGGTGAGGATTGTATTGATGATGATGGAAATTATGATTTCTGTCAGGTAAATCCGACGCAGTCCGGCAGTAAATGACCCCTTGAAGGGAGTAGGGATGATAATAACAATGCGAGAATAGAAAGTGACAGTCGTTTTTATTCCCTTTTTGGGTCAGGAGACAACATCATCAGATATTGATCAAATTTTGGCCGACTGTATTACCGATCTTTTTAGTAAAGGTATGAATGATGATCAATACAATGATCTGTTAAAAGATGACAAGTTGGCGCGACCAGCTAATTGTGACGGACTTGTGGTCGTGAAATATAATCAATTAGTTTGGGATTTGTTGTCTCCAAATGCCAGAACAAATGCCAAAAAATTACCAAATATGATGTTGGTTGTGAAATCGGCTACAGTAACTGTTCTTGCCAAAATGGTTACTAAAGTTGCTACTTTAGAAAAAGAAATGAAAGATAGAGGTTCAGAGGATATTTCTTTCATAATTGATGAAGCCAATGATGCCTTGGCGCTTCTTGGTCAGGCGAACCGGCAAATAAATTTGACGCGTAAGGATTTGTTAAAGCCAGAGTTGAAAAATGAATATGCTCACTTGTGTACTCATCAGATGCCTTACACGACACAATTGCTTGGAGACGATGTTTCCAAAGCAGCGAAAGAAATAGAAAATTGTGCGAAAATTGGAAGTAAGATGCTTTATTATGGCTCCAGTAATTATCGAGGGCCTAGCAGTTTCAGAGAAGGCCGTGGGGGCTTCCGAGGTCGATTCACGATGAGACCTAGAGGTTTTGCAGAGGCCGAGGTTCGTTCGCTCTGATGTGCAATGATGCAAAAAACGGCCCGAGAAGGGGTGGTTTTAGGAATCTCAACCGCCATTAGATGATTCTTAGGTATGTACCTTTACTGCTGGTTGTTAAAATATGAATAACATTGGTGGTGTGCGATCAGTTGCTTATGATCAAATCAGCAGAGATATTTGGTTGTATTGTATACACCATAACATTTGGCTATCTTGTTTCCATATTCCTGGGAAACAGAATGCAGCTGATGAACCTTCTATAATTGTTGATGATTGTTCTGAATTGTTGTTACATTTTCCCACCTTTCAATGTATTAAATCGCTGCGTTCGCAAGATCAGACAAGACCAGGCTCGAGCAATAGTCATCGAACCAGTGTGGCCAACACAGATATGGTTTCCGATTCTCATAAAAATGCTTACAAGAAGACCAGTTATTCTACCAAGAAAAAACATTCCGTATCTGCTACATCAGATAAAAGAGCATCCACTTGTCGAAAATTAGTCCTGATGGCATGCAGTGTGTCCGGAGTTTTAACTTATACAGAAAACAAGGATTTTCTCGAGCAGCAACCAACATTATCATGTCATCATGGAGTAATTCAACAAAGCGTGAATATAAATGCTATATTGCGCGATGCTTTCAGTATTGTGATAGACAACAAATTAGTAATGTCATTGGATTTTTTACAGAACAGTACAATAACGGTCTTGGTTATAGTGCATTGAATACAGCACGTGGAGCATTGTCTTCATTAGAAATAAGGATAGACAATTTTGCTGCTGGGTCACATCCTACAGTTGTGCGTTTCATGAAAGGTGTTTTTAATCTTCGTACTCCAATTGCTCGATATACGGAAACATGGAATGTGGATCTAGTGTTGAAATACTTGCAAAAATTGTCAATTGTGAATACCATTTCATTAAAAGATTTAACTGTAAAGCTTACAGTTATGTTAGGACTTACGAACGCAGCCAGAATACATACATTACATGTTCTTAGTTATAAGATGTCAAAGAAGACAAATTATGGTTATTTGTTAAAGTTTAATAGTTTATTGAAGCAGAGTCGGCCTGGCTTTGATTTTTGTTGTATTGAAGTTAAATCTTACCCTCCTGACAGGAGACTTTGTGTAGTTACAGTGTTAAAAGAATACTTAAGGAGGACTAAATCATCTAGGCAAGATGATAATGATAGTTAACTCTTAAGTTATGTGAAACCATATAAAGCAGTTACTCGTGATACTATAAGCAGATGGGCTACAGTGGTTTTGTTACGTTCTGGTGTTGATACCAAGCTATTCATACACCATCTTATGCATGTAACAAGAGTCCAGTGAAAGTATTTGATTAAGATTAAAATATATTTAATAATAATCACATTCGTATGATTATGTAACTAAGCATGACTCTATTTGTTTATGGGTTCAGTACATGCTTCAAAATATAAATACATCTGCTATTGTCAATTTTTAATTCAATACCCAGCCATTCAGTGTTGCCAATTACTAGATAACTTATGCACTTTAATACCTTCAAGTCAATAGTTTTCATTTAATAGGTTAATTTGAAATGTATAGTTTGTGAAGGTATTAAAAGTGGAAGACTTAAATCATCCTTTTATGTTTTCATTAAAAACTTTATAAATAGCAGTTCTTCATTAATATAACAACACAATCTTACTTCATTTTCGCTTTCATATGAAGTTTTTTTTAAGTGTTTGGTGAAATTGGGATGAAACATGTAACATTTTAAATAACATAATTGAAAACTACAATATGAAAGACATCTGGCGTACAGTATATCCAAACGAAAGCAAATTCACCTGGCACTCAAACACAAAAACAACAATATTCTGTAGATTAGACTATTTGTTAATGGCCGAGTCACTTTGCATCATTATTGACACATGTAACATAAAGCCAGGATTTATGACTGACCACTCTCTAGTTGAACTTAAACTACACAAAATACAACCTGAAAGAGGCACAGGATACTTTAAAATTAACAAGAGCATCCTTTTAGATACACAATATCAAACGCAAATACAACTAGAAATATCCAATACAGTTCAAAATAATACAGATGCAAACCCAAACACCTTATGGTAAGTAATAAAAGGCAATATACGTAACACAACAATTAGATACACATCATTCAAACAAAAAGAAACACACACACTTGAAACTGAAACTATCAAATCTATTGAAACACTTGAACAAAAATTACATGAAACAAACACAAACAACACCAGAGCAATTAAAGATGAAATAACATTAAAAAAACAAGTATTAGAAGGAATTTATCATACACATCTCAATTTAATAATACTACGAGCACGTGCACAGCATGTTCAACACAGTGAAAAAAATACAAAATACTTCGAAAACATCGAAAAACGTAGAAGTGAACGAAAAACTGTACACAAATTAGTAGTCAATGGCGAAGATGTAACAAACAGAATTCAGATACTAGAAGAACAACGTTTATTTTTCGAAACCCTCTATCAACGAAAACATGTTGAAAATTACACCCTTTTAAAAAATAAACACCATGCTTTAAATCAAGAGGAAAAACTACTGTGCGACGGATTACTTAATGAATATGAACGTGGATTAGCACTAAAAGAAATGCAAAATAACAAAAGTCCAGGATCTGATGGCATCACAATTGAATTTTATAAAATATTCTGGAATGATATTAAAACACATTGAATTAATTCACTTAACTATTCATTTAACAACGAAAACTTAACTATGCTACAAAACAAGGTATAATATCACTCATTCCAAACCTTGGAAAAAACTTAGAATCATTATCAAACTGACGCCCGATTAGTTTACTGAACAATGATTATAAAATGGCAACTAAAAGTATATCAAACAGAATTAAAAAAAAATATTACCATAAATCATTTCAAGATCTCAATCTGGTTACATTAAAGGACGTTACATTTGAAAACGTACGTCTGATACAAGAATGCATAAATTATTTCAACCACCCAAACAATTCTGGCCTCATTGTCTTCGCAGACTTTGAAAAGGCTTTCGATTCACTAGACCATTCTATATGTTCTCCTGCTTAGAACATATGAGTTTCGGTGATAATCTTATTAAATGGGTCAAACTATTTTATACCGATATTAACAGTATAATTATTAACAATTGCTTTTTCTCAAACAGTTTTAACATCGAACGATGGGTAAGACAATGATGTCCACTTTCATCCTCGCTATTTAATATATGCATCGAGTATCTATCACACTATATCCAATAAAATAAACAGGCAAAGGGAATTTCGCTAGAACCTGACGAAGACATTAAACAGTCCCTATTTTCTGACGATGCAACTTATTTCTTAAACGACAGTAGTGACTCGTTCAATAATCTTATAGAATCGCTAACCCTTTTTGGAATGGCATCGGGTCTTAAACTTAACAAAAGTAAATGCAATGTGTTACGAGTAGGTAAATATTAAACAAACTAATATTCATCTTAAAAAGAAATGAAATTTAACTGGATATCAGATGAAGCAACAACGTTAGGAATAACCTTCACAAACAATGAAAATGAAACAGTTCTAAAAAACATATTGCCTAAATTACAAAAAATTTAAAATTGTTTAAAATCATGGCAGCATCGTAAGCTTTCACTACTCGGAAAAAACACCGTGTTGAAAACGTCTGCACTTCCTAAATTAATTTATACACTAACAATTCTCCCAAACCCACCAAATGACAATATTGAAGACATAAAATCAATAGAATATGGAGGTATCAGACTAACGGATATAGATTTCTGAATGCAATCAAATGCAGTTGGGTTAAAATAT
This sequence comes from Dreissena polymorpha, assembly GCF_020536995.1. NCBI lineage: Eukaryota > Metazoa > Mollusca > Bivalvia > Myida > Dreissenidae > Dreissena > Dreissena polymorpha. The sequence continues at coordinate 145,848,953 of NC_068356.1, read as the reverse complement.
ATTTAGATATTACCAAAACGAGTAAATTAAAATTATTCTACCTGAAAATTCTTAAAGTAACATTACTACTCAAAATTAACGAACATTTCGTACAATATTTCGTAAAAATAAAGCTTAACAATTAAAAAACATTGTTCCTTATGGCCATTGCCGAAATTTCAACGCCAGATGTGGTCTGTTAATATAGATTTTTGTGGTTACAAAATGCTCGTTTTTATTATGGTTTTAACATGGTACCGTTTTAGAGTTCGTGTGTCGTATCAATAGATATATTCGCAGGAAATTAACATGGAATTGATTGTGGTCACAAATAAATAAAAACGAGCATTTTGTATCTACAAAAATCTATGTAATCATACCACATCTAGCGTTGAAATTGTGGCTTTGGCTATAAGGAACACTGATTGTTTAGGTGTTTACTTTATTTTACGAAATACTTTACGAAATATTCGTTGATTATGAACGTTATAGAGACTTTAAAACATATGGTGACTCCGTACTTTTTGAATGTAATATCGACAAGAATATCTTAGATGAAAGTTCAACCAAAAACATATTTCTATCGAATGTTCTATCGGCATGGTGTTAAGTTACTCACAATTTAGAAACCAAAATAAACAGTGAAATCATTCTATGAAACAATACAGACATAATAAATAACAATAAAACGTTTGTCTATACCCATTGGTTTGAACGAAACATAAAATATGTAGTTCAATTGTACGACTACAGAATAAACGACTTCTATTATTTTGATAGCTTATGCTTCATATCCGAAATACCTACAAGTAATTTCCTGATGTACTACACATTGATCAAAAGTATACCCATTCATATTAAAGCTGCTACCAATACAAATAACACACCATGAACTCAAAAATCATTCGTAGAAAATATAATTGCAAAACAAAACAAAACGAATAAAATATTTTACACACTTCAAATTAAAAACCCTACTAAAATATCTAAAGCTCAAATTAAATGGCACAACCTTCTTAGAGAAAAAGAATTTAATTGGAAACAAATCTTTGTCATGCCATATAAATCAACTACTGATGGAACAGTGAGAAATTTCCAATATAAATACATCCAGAGAATCATAGCTACAAATAAATATATTTTTTAGTGCAACCTATCCAACACAAATCTATGTGATATGTGTAGTGAACATATTGAAACAACAACACCTTTTCTGGGAGTAAAACATATTCAATCTCTATGGAATCAATTTACATCCTTTCTAGAGAAACAACAATTAAATCTTAAATTCTCTCTCTTAGACATCAGTTTAGGGGTAAAGACCTTAAAAAAACAAGAGGTTAATAACGCTGTGAATTACATAATTATATTAATGAAATATTTTATATTTAGCATGAAATACAGAAAACAAATACCAACAATGAACTGTTTCATCAATTATTTAAAACTGAAGATTCAAATTGAAAAAGAAATAGCCCTAAACAATGATACACTTTATATATTTGAACAAAAATGAAAACACATTAATCTTCCATAAACGAGTCCAGTATGCTTTCTACCCACTTTATGCAACCCATCCTTATTCATAATTATTCTTTTGTTTTTCTTTCTTTTTTAAACACCCAAAGAATAACATACATATAAACCCTTTTTTAAATCTAAAGGAAACCACATGGTCAAAAAATATATATTAGCATATCTTGTATAACATGTCTGAACATTATTGCTGCTACATGGTATCATTTTGTTTTATGATTATATACATGTAAACAGTGTATGCCTTATATTGAATAAAAAAAAGATATAAAGTGCTTACAGTTTGAGATCCGCGTCAACGTCTAAAGCTAAAGCCATGTCAGTACCAATACAGTACATTCTTAAAACTGCGTGATGGTCCAGAGAGAGCACTTTCGCTAAATAGTAAAACAAACCTATCAATAGTGAGAACAAATTTATGGAAGCAGTACTGAAACTGTTAAAAAAGGTAAACTATTTATTTATTGTTGACTGATTTGGGTTTGTTGTGTGAAATTATTTGATCATTTTGCTTTAAAGTCTCATGTGACGACGACTAAACCAGTTGCGGAATAGAATTAAATAATTAAACGAGACTTACCTTGGTTTAGTCGATGTTTGATTGTAATTCTATGAGCTATGGGAGTTTAGGAGGCATTAAATGCCGCCCTCCCACCCAGCTCATTATATTACATATGTATACATATACTTTATACATTAATTATGTTTTGATCTTTTGTATAATATATGGACAAATGCCCAAATAATCTACTTTCTTTAAATACTGATTTCGCATGCGCAGCACATATCTCATTTAATGCCTCCTAAACTTCCATTGCTCATAGAATTACAATCAAATATCGACAAAACCAAGGTAAGTCTTGTTTAATTATTTAATTATGGCGAACATTGCAAGAAAAGACTCAAAATATCTTCAAGAATCACCTTGACAAAGGCAGTCAGATTTGTATATCATTCGATCAAGAAGACTCAGCAAAACAAAACTCCTGTAGGCAGCATTAGCAAAGTCCGAAAATTGCAAACTTTCGGGATTTTTGTGATGTTAAAAATATATCGAGAAACCTCAGGCAACTGAGAAACACATCTGTCTCAGTCGATTAAAATTTCACGAGAGAAATATAAGATGAACGAACCAATCATGTATTCGATTTATCTTGCTTCATTCTATATTATGTATTTAACACATTTTATCAAAGACAAACACAGGTTAAGCCAAGAAGATAGAGGAATGCAAATTTTGCGGCCTATTACAATTTACCTTATGCATTTATAAGACGTGCCAACAGAGTCATGCAATTATATGGCACATTTTTAACAACATATCAAACTGTTCGACTGATAATGGTATTTCTAGACATCGAAAACTGTTTGTTTATTCTATCATAGCATTTCATTATATGCTTGTAATGACAACAAGATTTGTGAACGAATATCATTTGTTCTAAGCCTAAACCGTAATAAAATGCAATTATAGACACTTTATCATAAAATGACACATTTTTACTGTGTATATATTTATATATACTCGGGTTGATATGTTTGTGTTTTTAAGTCTCTAGAATCATCTATCGTTATATACTATTTTGTAATGTGCTATCTACTCAATGTTTCTATAAATTGTACCAAAGTGTTTTGAGAAACGGAAACAACATAACACTGTAGTAACATGACTGTAATTGAAGGGAAGAATTTATCACATTAAATCAAAATGCCGACACGTACAATAACATAGAAATGACAAAGTAAATAAAGCGCTTAACATCAGTATATGTGTATGAAATTATAATAAATACTCATTTTAAAAAAGGCGTACGTATACATTAAAGGTACCCACGTATGTGTCAAGTAGTATACATAATTTAGCTATGAACAGTTTCCGATCGTGTGCATTTTAAAACAACATATTACTATACAAAAATTCGTTATGTTATATTATGTATTCAACGCATTGATCTTTTAAACCAAAACAATGTATTGAATTACTAAAGTAAGTTTGGAAAATGTCTGTTTTTTAACTTGAAAACAGGACAACTGAACTTAACAATAAGTAAAATATGAATTTAGATACAACACATCTCCGGTGGATGAAGCTTTGGCGAGTGGTACGCACTATGTCTATATTCATGTGCTCTGCAAATGGCGCAGTTCAATATACGATCCAACGTTTGTTTTTTTTATTAAATTGGAAGTCAAAAGTTGGTCAAATGAAACTAATTATTGACTGTAATGTCAAACACATGTAAGTTCATTAATTTATTTTTTGTTCATAATCCTTGACTTAGTCGACATCAGTTATGCCTGTGAATTCAACACTTATTTCTACAATTAAATATGATTACTTTCTTAAGGGCACTCTCGACGGCTATTTATGCTCATTAATGCGACAGCATTTTTTTAATATTGAAGTTGACAAAGCTGTCGCATACTTGAATGCCCACCCTTTGTGGTAATTTCACAAAACATGAGATATAAATAGCCATTATGCGTTTTGCTTATATTTTATATCAGGTGACGAAACATACTCCAAATGGTTTTATATATGTTGTTATTAATGTCACTTTAACGCCTTCCCTTTACTTATATTTCTTACTTAATGGATGAAACGGTCGACAATTTATCAACGTACACATGTTAGCACATTCATACCGATTTATTGATTGATTGAACACAGTATTACTATTAATATTTAGTATATGTCAATATTCATAAAGTATTTGAATCGCATACGCTTACGTGCTCAATAGGCACAAGAAATGCTTCTTGATAATGATTTGGATTAATCGTTCAGAGCCGGTAACCATACGTTTAGTATTTGTTTTTAAAAGTTGTGTTTCAAGTATTACCCTGTAAAATACAGTTTATGCTTCAATTGCCTAAAACAAAACATAGATAAGAGCGGATTATAAGAAATATGTCCTTACAAATAAGTGTTTCTTAAGCGTTGATGTTTCTTTAAATATAACTGAAGTTAAAGTTGCTGTGAACATTTGTAAACTTTTCAACAAGAGAAGAAGGCAGCGTTTTAATTAATACAAATATTTATGTTTATTACGTTAAAACATAATGAATTTTTAAACAAAAAATTATGGAATTACGTGAAGACTTGATTATAAACGATATATTGCAAATGTCGACACTGAAGTTTTGACTTTTTTCATCGTGAGTCTTAAATATGTTGCTCTGGTCATACTTACAAATCATAAATGAAATTGCATTTAAAATAACTAAACTTTATAACCTGGTAATGTCCATCGTTATGCTTTGGGTGAATGTTTTTACACATGTTTGTACTTTTTGATTTATTCTATGTTGTATGTGAGATTTACATGCCTTTTAATGGGTTCGAATCCTTTTTTTATTGAACGTCAAAATTTGTTTTGCATGTTATGTGCTTTTGTGTACATTCAATTTGCCACTTTCCTAGAATAAAGCACCAGTTGATGTTTACAAGGAACATTATTTCTATATATTAAATTAAAGTTGGAACTGCATGAATACAAAAATGAAACATGTCTGCGTGTTAAAGAATGTGGGCTGAAATTCAGCAATCCCATTTATTTCATTATATAAGCCAAATGTTATTTAATAATTTAAAACATGAACACAATAAAATATCTGTAAACATAACGCAAACATTCGAGGCATCAATTTAAATAACAAGACTTCATTTATTGTGTGGGTTTGCTTTTTTAAGAGGATTAATGTTCAGCATTTATTAATTCTGAATCCTCTCCTTTTTATCTAAGGTGCGTTCTACAAATGTAATTTACATTCGCTTTTGACAAAAGTATAACATTGGGTATATAAACAACTGCATTATATTAAACACACGATGTTTGCATAGAAGTCTGTTTCTATGTAAAATTTCTATTGGAAATTTTCTGATTTGAGTAAGTGTTTAATGAACTATTTTGATACACATTGTACACTTTGTTATAGCAGTAGAAATGTGAAGTTATATATCCGCTAAGTATTATAAAACGGATGACGGAATGAGTCATTCATTTGAAAACCGATTCTTATTTGTTGGCTAGACAATTGTTTGGCTCTTCTATAAGCATATTATATTACATTAGAAGGCACGCTCCGTCCGAATTCTTTTTTAAGAAACTATGTTATAACCGACAAAACATTCAAGGTAATGTAAAGGCAAATAGCACACGCTTGGTCATACACATAGGCGTATGCGTTACAGACTGGTAGTATACATTGAACTGTTACGTGTCAAAATAATGCCTATTTAAAGCTTGAGTACATATACTGAAGGCAAGTTCAGGTTCCACATAGCATTATAATGTTTTTCTTTTATTTATTTTATGTACACAGAGTGTGTATTTGGCGTGATAGACTTAATGTACGTGAACTTAATTAGACAAGCATCCATCTATGAAAAATTGACATTATATTAGTGCTTAAAGGGTCGGTGCGCAAAGGCTAATGAGGATCACACTGTCCACCTAGACTGGATTTTGTTAAGAAGAGATTTCCTTTAAAAACAAATCCCTACAATCGAAAAGTGTTAGGCTTATATTGGACGACATGTTACGTATATGCACTAAATCAATGGGTTTCTCAAAACGCGGCTTAGAGTACAGAACACTTTAAATATACTTATGTCGTTTTCTCCAAAATTTAGTAACGGCTACTATTCTTTATTCTTACTAAGCAAATACGATCCTATGGGACGGGTTAACGAAGCGAAATACTTGTTGGGAGCCTTCATTTGTTAAGCATGGAATGATTTTCAAATAATGTGCTTTAAGTCATCAGCGTGATGAGACCAACAGTCGCGTGCAGAATTCCGGTCCTTAGCTCCAGATTTAGGCCACACTTAAAGTTTGAACGTCACATTAAGAAAATGTGTACTTGATAATTTGCCCAGAGTTTACATTTGTCAAATATAGATGTTACTTGAAATAACTTGGCACAAGTGATCAGACTGGTAAGACTGAGTGTTATGTACAAGAACCAGGTCCCTTGATATAAAGTCGACGCAACAAACCAAGGTAGAAGGTCAAATGGGGTTTGAACAATATCATTATGTTTAAGTTTAATAACAGATTTAATGCACACTCCACAGTTCGATACATTTCTTAATTATTATTTCTAACCCAGACTCGCAGCGGGCCGCTTTTATTATATCAAAGGAAATTACCGCTATCAAAGGCTTTAACCGCAAAATAGACGGGCAAACGATGTGCAGTGTTTATAATTTTCGCGACTCAAGACGACTGACGCGTGACCGTTGATTTCAGTACAAACATGAATTTCGGAGTTGTATATAGTGGCCGTTGGCCGTTATGGACAGGTGGCCATATAATTCAAGTGTAATATAGAGTGTTTTTCGTCGGGGGGGTTTCAGACTGACCGTTGTCTGCAGGTGACCGGTAAATTCAGGTGGCCGTTAGGTCAGTTTCGACTGTATGTCCAAACATGATTTATTCAATTATACAATGAGACCAAAACATGCAAGTTTGATCTGTATTAATCTGATTAAGTATTATTTTGTTTATTACTCTATCACCACATTAGTAGATGATAAACTTCCAAAACAGAAAATATATGAGAACGACATAATTGAAGGTATTTAAGAATAACGTTGTTTGTATTTGAATAAATATATCCCAGGTGTACATGCTACAATCGCCTTAACGCAACTCACACCGTTATATGTATGTATAATTATTTCGAACGAGCCTTCAACACAGAACATATATCTACTAACGTATTGACACACAGGCATTATGAAATGTCCCGTTTTAATCACAGTACGATTCCAGTTGAAATAAGCAAACTGCGGTTCATGACATGACACGATTTGATTCGCATTATGAAGCAATATGAACTACATGGGGTCCGATTGATTTCGTTTAAAAAACTGTACACTACTTGATATCATTCTTTCAAATTTTCCACAAAACAATGCAAAGCCTAACATTTTCAACTGGAGCATGGCTATGGTATATTCATTGATGCACACGTGGGTGCCCTAGCAAGTGGACATAAACCGTCAACGATACAAATATTTTGTAGTTTTTGGATAAAGAATACATTACAAAACTTTTGAGTACTAAACGTTTGTATTGTCCTTGCGTCATTATCTAAAATAATAATTTAAAGGGACAGGCAAAGACTAAATCTTTTAAAGTGTGATAATGGGAAATATGCAACACATAAACAGATAATGAACATGACGTATAATAGTTCTCAAACCTTTAAGCTTGTAAACATGTGTTTTAGTATTATAAACAAATGTACACAATTTTTGCTCAATCATAAAACATATTAATTTTCCAATTTACAAAATAAATACAGTACTAATAGGCTTATATGTCCTCTTTTTGTTATATCATATAAATTGCATACACTAAATTCGCGACGCTAGTGGGCGAAATGGACTTCTGATCACCAATAATGATTTCCTCATGAGATAGTAATATTTGTAAAGGAATTCCTGGTAAAACACAATCCTGTTAATTAAAAGCGGACAATTTGCGTGTACATAATTATCTTTGTAACAAACAGTAACATATAATGTGATTGTATTTCAAACTTAGCTATTCGGCAAATTAATTTTTGTATTCAAATGGCAATGCGCATATGAAGAAGATTTTGTTCTGTGTCGTTTAGCCAGCAGTATTTGCATTGCGCTTAAGAGGAAACATACCCACGCGTTACAGGAACAAACCAAAAAACAATTCGCAGATCGGAACGTCTACACATCAGCTTTGTCTGCTTCTTAACGTGCTCAATAAATGGTAATACGAGTGTGCATATTGATGAGGGTGTGTTAAATCTAACTGTACATATACGATTAGGATGGGCATAATATGATCATCGTGGCGAGTCTTCATTGAAAGACGGATATACCCGAGAAGACATTTCTATCCCAGCATTATTTGGTTTTAATTGACGGATAGAACGTGCATACGTCTAAATTGCGTTTTAGCGTTTAAGAAATTCCTACAGAAATATAAAACATCGTAACATCTTTTACAAATAAAATCAGGAGAACTGGTGTCTTTGAATTGCATGTACCCGTGTGCGAAGAAGAAACATTTTATGACACAATTATTGTAACTTGATTATTACCATCTCGCGTTTTTAGAGTCTTAGTATATGTCCATTAAGTTAAGAGATATAAACAAGTGGATCAATGAATATTTACATGTTTGCTTTTATGGCGGTGTTTCTTTGTTTCTGACAGTTACAGCTGTAAAACTTTGGATAAAGAATGCCAATGTTATATAAATGTGAATAATCTAATATAAAGGCTTAATGTACATACAATAGCTATTTTTGGCAAGGAATTATTCCAGTTCAGATGAGCAATGCATTTGACCTGACTACGTTGTTCACAGTAATTGCGATACATAGGATTCGTAACAACGGAGGACAGGACACGTTCACGATTCAGATGATTAATGCATATGACCGTTTTACGTTATATCACAGTAATTGCGATACATATTATTTGTAACAACGGAGGACATAACACGTTCATGTTAGAATCGTATCGACCATGAATTTTTGTAAACAAATTAAACGTTATTAACAAAACTTTTCGCATATACGGTTTATATCAAGGAGATTTTCTGTAATACATAAACCTATTTGTCGTGTTTGTTATGTATATGACAATTTTGTTTGTATCATACTTCGATGTCAGTTTTTTTTTCATAAAACTATGTTGTCTTATTTACTGCTCAAGCAATAACACTATATTTAGTACATACATTTGTTCTCATTTGCTATGATAGTCAAGTGGCGTTATATGACAGTCACAACTAAGGTGTACACGATGCAATTTGTTAATGAGTACTTATAAACATTTCCTAATGTTGCTTTGCTTTATTGAATTGTTAAAAATACTTCCTTAAAAGCAATCTTACTGTACACATATGGCATAAGTTAACTCAATAAAAATATTAGTACGTGTACGTTTTCGCATTTAACGTTCACACTAATATAACATACTATACCATATAATAAGGTGTTCCTCAAATAAGAAATGTTTACAATACGCTGTATCAATATTTAGTTCTGGTGTGTAAATGAATAAATGTAAAATAGTCATAATTATATAGCGACATGTGTGGGTGAATGTAATAACTATTGTAACTAGAACTTAGAGGCAACTACATGAATTCCTTCCCAGCGATTAGTTCCATGTTTTCAATAACATTGCTATATATAAAACTCTAACTGTTGCAGCCGACTGCTTAAACAAAATATTTCACCAGAGTATTTATTTTATGGTATTATTCGCATAACAGGTGAAGTGTTTGTTTAAATAAGGACATATATATAAGTCGCCCTTGCATACGGTGTTTTATTTCTCATAATCGATTACTTTATAGACATTGCGAGATAAGCGCGAACAGTATGAAGGGCGAATTCGCGATGCGAACACGTACTGCTCAACAGCGATGCGAGATAAAGATATTTAGATATCTCGTATTTTTTCATCGCGAACGCTCGTTTAGACCTTCGTAATAACATCGCTACCTCGCACTTTCGATCTTAGAATTAGACGGGCGAAAATAACTTTGGTTTCGATATATCGCATCGTTATATTGAAACTTTGCATCGTGTTCCGTGTTCGATGGTGCGAAATCACGATACGAAGTAGCGAATTTTACGTTCGGTAGTTTGCAAGAATTGCGTTTCCTGTTTATTCGGTACGTGTTTTGCGTGAAGTGTAATCTAACTTGTTTTATAATTGAAAAAAACAACAACGTCAAAATACAAATGCATCTCTTGTTTCTGACATACTGTATGGATGCCCTTGCATGATTACATAAGATATCACGTGACCCCGTATCTGTGTATGTGTGAAGTGAAAGCTAATATGGCAACGTATCGTTCTGTGTGCATAACGAAAGTAAACTTGCTTACCAAGTGTGATTGATACAGGACATTGACTTAAAGCATCGCGTGCGATTCGAACCTCGAACATCACCTTTGAACTCATATTATTTCTTTTGCGTAAATATCAAAGTGATTGCAATATTAATTAAGATTTAATATTTATGATGTTTTATAAACTAAACCTTTCGCCATCATAATCGCTATCTATTTATTAAGTTTCTTTACAAAAGCTCAAATTAATGTTGAGTTGTTTAGACGATTGTTTTAACTATAATGACTTCATATGACTTTGGCCTTTCACCTATCCCTCCAGTAACGAACGATCCCGTGGTAGCTCGGGATATATTGTACTTATGTAAAACTGCCTATGGATTCATTATTATAGAGAAATTATCAGGGTATTTGTTTCTATTTAAAGAAAATGTGTCATTGGCTACGACAACCACATTTCCATAGGCAATCCCATGGAATATCAATAAGTAAGTGTCACAAGTTACTGGCAATAAGATATTTCTAACTTAACTGAACTTACGTACGGAATTGGGCAAATCCAAAAATGAACTTTTCGGCTCTAGAAAATTCACAAAGGGGTCTGTTTTTACGATGTTCCTTTTATACAGAATGAGCTATTGAGATCTCGGTTAATCGTTTACATGTAAAACAAATTGTGTTTTTTGTGCTGATATTTTATGACAATTGAAGAAATCAATATTTAGTATCTGAAAGAATATTTAAAACGTGTATTACATTATAAGTACGTTGCGTGTATTTGTAAGATAAACACATACATGTTGATGATAAACGACATAAGTTGTCATTCGAGTTGTTTGGTATAGAATGAATCACTGACTATGCATGAAATGATCAAATATTCGCAACTCAGATAAATTAAAATCTTAACGCGATTGCTTTCATTTTATGGGAAATAAAATACAAAAAATAGTGTTTAAAACTACTCATAACACTGTATATATTTTAACAAATCATCAACAGTGTCGTTTGTGCTTATGATCATATGTCCATATGACTATTAATTACATAAAATGGTTGGTAAATTTCTTTTAAACTTACGCAATTTTCCTTCATGAAAAAGTTTGTATTCAAATAAATAACGCGCGGGCATCATACATTATGTTTGTCAATAACACATTCTTGATTAATAACATATATGAAAGGAATGTACGACGACTGGTCTTAGGCCAATAATTCGTCTTTGCCCTAGAATCAGACGATCGAATCCATGTACGACGTCCTTTGTGGAAAATAGCCATTTGCCAAATAGTAAGACTTACTCGTAGTCAATTATTATTGCAAAAACCGTAAGAACTCAACACAAACATATGTATCTCCTATATTGTAGTTTGATATGTTGTAGCAGTTCAGAAAATTGTCAAAAAACAACATACATCGACAAATGTGTTTGACTGATCGCATGAATATGTAAACAACTATTCCAAATTTATTAATATTAAACACCACAATACACCTTGAAAGTGTACTTATTTACCCAAACACATGGATTTACTTATGTTTGAAGAACCCTTGTCGTTAAGTGAATAATATTGGCATATATTTTATACATGCATATTCGAAAGTATTAATAAAGTGCGCGTGCCATTTTTACCCTGAACGCAATTCGTTAATTATACTGTCTTACAATGACATATTGTTGTTAGATGTGTCTTAACCATTCAATGCAATATCCGCCATGCCCAAAACAGTTTTCCTGTTCAAATGCGAACCAGCCACTTGGTCTATGAATACACTTAATGAAAGAAATTTATACTACACGTGTTACACTGTTTTTTGAATAACAGGTTTACGTCATGCGTTTTGATTCTAAAAAAAAGAATTGCGAACCTCTTATGTATTACATACACATGTGTTCAGTGGCAACACCCCAATCGTTGGTGTATAGTCATATGTATTAATACAGTACCTTGCTGTAAACATTGATCTGTAACAAACCAATTTCAGATTGCGTGTTTAGAATGTACATTTTTTTGAAATTGCAAAATTTGCAGGAACTACTTAAGTTGTATAAAGCATATATATTATATAATGCACTTTTATAAACCGAGCCACGAGTCGTGGTAGAGATTTCAATTTATTTCATAATATTTGCTTAATGGGTGAATAGGTTATTTATGTATTTCAGTATCAATCTGTTGAACATGTTTCCTACAAAATGATGTTTGCTTTATTAGCTTGTTTATATTCCCAAAGCGATGTCATTTGTAACTGGATTAACGATAATATCAGCCTGTCTCGTTGTAATTTGATTGCTGGATGTCTGGAATAATTTATAGTTGACATTCCAGAGTCTCAACATAGCTGATTATAAGAACATTAAGCCCTTACAATGAACCAAGCTCTATTTCCATAATATCACAACAAGGAATACATCTTGCTTCGGATAAACAATCAAACGAAAATATATACTCAGCCTATATTTTTTTCGGATATTAAAACCACATTCTCACACAGTCATAACGGTATTTGTCTAATGTTAAAGGTCACGTTTACCAAAGTTTTAAATAAAGCAAGCAAATGCATTTAAATTACATGGACTTTTGAACTAACTTGACATATGCGCCGGACTTTGTATGATGTTGAACCACAACTGTTGTTATTTAATGAATTAATAGTAAGAATGAGGGTATTTAATTGAAGGATACTTTTTAATTTAGTAATTGATACATACATTATGCAATGATGTTTGTAATTACTATAAATTTATATATTTTGCATAAATATATGTTTAAAGTTAATGTTTATAAACGTCTGCGACAACGCCCCCCCCCCCTGCAACAAATTAAAAATAAATTACTCCCTCTTTCATTTTTTTTTGTAATGAAAATATAGCCCAAACACCTTTTTTTATTTTGTTTTAAATTAAATTCACTTGTTTTATATATGTTATATATGTGTATGTTGAAGACAACTATTGAGATATGTGTACGATTTAATATAGATAAAGTTACACATTAAGTGCTCATAATATAGCGTTTTATAACAAAGTATGTGATACTTTCATGTTAAAGATTTTAGCAAATCATATCTAATCTAAATGTAATGATTTCGTGTATTATAATTGTTGAAATCAAGATTTTCGAAAACGTTTATACATGGATACCTAACTTGAGTTCATGTTCCCTGAAGAAAGGTAATGCTTAAGTGACACAATACATGGAACTGGGTGTGAACATTTATAACGCACTTTTACCATCATAGATATATTTAGTATTTAAGTGTGGAAAAAATGGCGTGACTTCAGCGTACGTGATATATATTAAACTAATTTGTCAAGTCTTTTAGCGAATTTCTATTTCAGTGTAAATGTTCGAACCGTAAAGCCAGCAACCAGTATTCATCCAATAGTGTATTTTCCCAGCGTGGAATACTTGTATTGAATAGATCAACAACTGAAAACGAACAGCGTTTGTCATATTTAATTATACAACATATGCTAATGACACACGTACATCTCAAGAGAATACGAACATATAATTATTTCACCAGTTAAGTTCGAAGACAAACGGCTCCATAAAACGGAGCCTTCATTGAAACCTATAAATTGTGGATATTTCAATTACAAGAACCTGCATTATAAAAGTGGCGTCCTCAGATTAAAATTCTAGCTCATCTTAACAACATAAGACGTAACACACATTTGGCGTGTATTATGTGAGATGAAGAGGGACTCATAGTGATGTTGAAATTACAATATGTACTTTACCTTACTATTCGTATTCACGACAATATCCGTAGAAATGCATATTTTTACTTGTATTAAGTCCATCGAAAACAGTGGTGTTATATTATGTTGCCATCATCAAACTGACAAAATCTATTCTGCTTAAAGTATATTATTACACTTTGAACTCCAATATGTCTGAACGTATGCCGTGTTCATATTTAGAAGATCGAACGCCTTTACAGACAGAACCATACATATAACATCATGGTAAACCTAATCGGATAAAGTCATCATCAACATGCTTTCCTAAAATGAATCATTTGGATTTAAGTTGATAATGAACAACCATTGATTATTGAGAACGGCTATTGGGAAGCTGCACATGTGGATATAGAAAAAATAAGAAAATGACGTTAAAATGTCTTGTGTCAAGTTAACATTAGACTTAATACAACAATAAAAATACTATGCCGATAGTAAAGTCATAAATAAAAGCATAACATGATTTTCACAAATATCATTGAGTTTCATTTATTTTACTAGGAAGCTGTATCAACATGTTACAATTAATAGCATATGCTCATTTCAGTGATATATTTACAAGTCATTAATGTAAAACATAAAAAAAAAAACTTTTATGAATACATACATAATCACAACTTCAAAAATATACAAGGTAGCGCAGCATTCCGATTAGATAGCTGGCCCATGGGGTCTTATTTTCATTTCGCGAAGAATTAAATACGATAACTATAAAAAAGTGAATAAGTACGTCTTTTTTTATATAAGTTATCAAATGACGAAACTGTTTTGCGTGAATCTTAACGAAAATACTTTTCATTTGTCAAAAGCGAAATGATGTAAGTTTTTAGCGATCATCAGGGTTGTGCAGTGCGTCGTTTATGAAACCGAAACGGAATTAGATACATACGCCAGCGTATTAAGTCCGTATGACCTGATTGTTAAAACTCCGAAAAACTTGCTATGTTGATGTTGTAAGAAATAAAGGGTACTTTTCGGCGTCGGCGTTAATGCAAACTATTCCGACAATTCTGTAACTTCTTTAATGCAGATAAATGCAAGCCAATCCATAAAACTACCCCCTATACACTATAAAAGCTAGTTTGAATCAATAATTAACTCTGGCTTCGTTCTCAATTATTTTAAAGATACATCATTATAGTTGCACAATACAAATCACAAAGACAGCTGATGATCAATACAACTCGAGAAATTACAATGTATGCATTATTTGTTTTAATTAATTACTGTATGTACTGTTATTTTTGCCATCGGTTTCGAATATGGCATGTGCATCGGTTACGAACATAGCATTTACAGCACTCACCAAGAAACCACATACGCCATTAAGAAGTATGTCGCACATACAAATATGCACGTTTTGACTTAGCTCAAGTAAATAAATATAAAGTGTGGTCTCTCCAGCGAGTTTTCTTAGTGCAGTAGTCCACAGGCGATTTACTTCTAACGTACAGGCTATTGTGAATGGTAATGAGAAATTTCATTGCAAGACAAGTGCAATGATCTCCATGTCTCTTAAATCGCCAAACATGTCATTTTATATCAGAGTGTTTAGCGAACCAAAGGCAATACTTGTACAATGCCGGTAATTTGCATTAAATAAGCTTTGAACGCGCTCGTTACTTTATTCTTTAAACGATAGCTATCCATTTAAAAAAGAGAAGCACATTATTTTGGCACTTTATTTTAACTCGGGGCTTTTTTCCTTCTGTGTGAATGGCCGTTTTTTTTTACAAATTTGGGAAATTCGCGACTCATATTCTCACAATTTCAAGAAGTTCGCGACTCAAATTTTCACAAGTTTAAAAAGTTTACGACTCATTTTTTCACAAGTTTGAACACTTCGCGACTAATTTTTTCACAATTTTGAACAGTTTGCGACTCATTTTTCACAAAATCTGGGGGCCAAGGCTGCTTCACAAAAACAGTCCTGTAACTTACCCTAGTATCCGCAGAAAGTCTCTGGCGTGTTAAGGTTCATGTAGAGGCTTCAATTTGAAAAATGTGGGGCCTCTTTGTTTAGGAAATTTATCCAAAAAAGGCAGTTGAATAAAAACTCATTTGTTGTGATATGACAATAATTTTCTGCGAAATGTTGCAAACTTGACCTTGTATATGTATATAGCTGAAATACGTGGAATAAACATGATTCAGATTTTTGAAAATAATGTATATTTAATTGTTAAAATCGCTTTGTATTTTGATTGATTTTGTGGATGTTATGATACGTTGATGTACAAAATTGGTAGCAGTTTGAAGGAAAAACATCCTTTAAAGCATATATGTATACATTTTCAATGTGGCACTCTTCCTTTAGTCAAATTTGAGTTCAATGCTAGGGGTCCCACATTTTTCAAATTGAAGCCTCTACATGAACCTTAAGCTTTAAAATGATATATAGTTTGACCATATTGTACCACATTGAATGAAGAAAAACCAAAGCGAAGTTTTAATGAATTTTATCATCCCCATGAACCTTAACATGCGGAAAATATATGATATTTTTAAGCAAATAATATGACCAAGTTGCTATAATATAAACTGTTGTGTTTTGGTGAACACACGAAGTGAAACGCATATAATTTCAGTGGCTTCTTAATAGCATTCAACGATAAAAGCAATCAATGCCTTACAACCAACTAACACAGATCAGAAGTCAACATGCAGTTATAAAGAACATGGGGCGGGGCGTTGCTACGCTTCATTTACAAGTAGGCGTGGCGTAGCGGCATTATCTAAATACACAACAATTCTACCCTTTTACTTTCATTGATCATACATGTAAATAAAAATGAACATACACATGCGTTTACATGTAAATATCAATGTACATATTTCTAACCATTAGAATGAATAATATATAAAACCTTGACAATTTCAAGCTCATTACCTCTTAACTAAGCATGACCTTTTATTCATTATAGCATTCAATTTAAGAACATTAGTGAGCGTCCGAATTCGACACAGGTTGTAAAAACAACCGATAACCTGTCTTTCTCTCCTGCCAACTACACTTATGATAGCGCACCTCTAATGGGCACATATCCAAATATAATCTAATTATTTATTTTCTTAATCAGCATCATTTCACTGAACTACATGCAAATTTGTAGGTAGGCTTTCCATGCTTAAAAAAAATATATACCGATTTTTTCAAAACCACCCCCACGCTCGGCTTTTGTCCAGTTTATTTTCACTCATGGGGTATATAAAAGTTCCATAATTCATTCAAATTTCCAAATATGGGCATGCAGTTGGTGTTTACAGATGCAGTAAAGGTGTTTAGAGTTTAAACAAGATGAAATCATATTCTTTTACAGACATTTATTTTTTTACAAATGTTTATCTATGGAAGAGCGCCATGAAATGAAAATTATTTCAGCCAAGTAAAAAATTGAGTCGGTTAAAAACAAAGTGTCATAAAATTCAAAATAGTATCATTTAAGTTATATTTGAAACGTAGTTTTTATAGAAACACTATA
Organism: Dreissena polymorpha; assembly: GCF_020536995.1. Taxonomy (NCBI): domain Eukaryota; kingdom Metazoa; phylum Mollusca; class Bivalvia; order Myida; family Dreissenidae; genus Dreissena; species Dreissena polymorpha. Next base: position 145,831,343 of record NC_068356.1, on the reverse strand, counting down.
TACAGCAAAAATACCAAGAAATAGACAGATTTACCGTCTTCTTTTTGAAATAAAAAGGCAACATGCATCATTCGTCATTTCAGCAGTTAATCACCCAATTTATCCATAACGTTGTTTTAATTTTAAAAATTGAAGGATGTGCATACAAATTTCAACATATTTAACAATAAACACAGCATATATGCTATATTTAATCAAATTACGTTAGCAAAGAAATAAAATTCGTCGCAAAAAGTATGCGATGTCGGAAGGATTCGAACCTGCGCGGGAGATCGCAAAAGATTTGCAGTCCATTGCCTTAACCTCTCGGCCACGACAACTTCACATCTGTTGTAGCTTAAATTACATATCCATAAGTAAAAAGGCTCGTCAATCTTTGAAGAAATCGCGAAATCGTCTTTGTTGAGATGATATTTTGATCGAAAACAATATTTATTGTGAAAATAGTGTATTCTAAAGGAATTACGTAAACACATATCAAAATTCGAAGTAAATAAAATGCATCTCTCGGAAATTACCGATCATTGAGGATCGGCAATTATCGTAAAATAAATCGCGGGAATCATTAGGGGTGCGCTACCTAAATGGTTGTATGCCACTAAAACGTAATTGGCTTAACATTATACCATCAGTGTCATTAGTACTGTAGGCGTTCGGGCGGTCTTCTATTGCGTAATGGATAGCGTCTTTCTGGCAATCGTAAATCCGTTTCATTACTATGATTATCCAAGAACTTATTTATTTCCATTGAATTCGGTGCCGGCTAAAGTTCACTCACATTTGTGTTCGCGTCATTTAAAGTAGTTTCTAAGGGTGTGAGAACCGGTACGTTTATACCAGGGATTCACACGTTTATGTTGTATTAATAGACATTCATTTAACTCAAAGGTATGTTAAACCACTTTGTCTAAATATGGCTTAAATTAAAGACATATGACAATTGGTATGTGTTTGTTATAACAGCAAAAGGGCATTAACTTCGGCTTTTTAATGTGTCACTTCGTTTGGCATTGTTCAAGCGGCGGAATTATCGTGTATATAAAATAAACTATAAGCAATGGAGTTTCGCTAGGAAGAAATAACTTAGGCTAACTGTCTTCTTTTGCTTTACATGATATGTTTAATAATTATAGTTTTAAACAGTTGGACTATGATATAAACATTTTTAATAGAAAAGAAAAAATATTCATACCGGGGGACGTAAATGCTCGAACAAGCTGTAAGGCTTAATAAAATAAACCTGGGCGATATTGATTTATTTGAAATAGATATTTCACTTCCCATGGAAACTTTTCAAACTGGGGTAAAAACGATTTGCACATTTTTTTTAGATATATGTTAATCCACGTACATAAGAATTGTAAACGGTAGACTTTATGACACAGGAGTTGGCACATTAACAAGTTAACTCACAATGGGGAAAGTACACTCGACTTTTTGTTAAAATCAGTCTTAAACTTCCACGATTTAACCGATTGTTATGTTCATGATGTCAAACAATTCCATATCATACCCAAGTGATATTTGCAATGAGCACGAGCAACTCGTAGGTTACAAACGGTACAATTATTCGTATGATCTATTTTAAATGGAAACCAGAGTACCAGGTTGCAGAATCAACGGGGATTTCAGGGGTTTACACACATGCTGGACAGAATGCAAACACACCGTTAAGTACTTTACTTTTTCACATATCTCAAGTTATTGAAAGACATTTGCAAAAATATTTAGTGCATAAAAGACATTTTGTCTTGCAGTTTGTGTCGATATCTTAAGGCATAAGTATAAATCATTTAATACGTCTTAAATCAGTGACAAAAATTCACGTTGCGTGACGCATAGTCGTGCAGTATACATGGAATTTTGAACAAGACCACATGCTTATTAAATAAAATAATTCTGATGTATTTCACATTGCCATAATCAGCATACAATTCTGTCTTTTATGCATAAGTTAAAAGTCTTTAAAAATGTTTTTAAATGTCATCTTGAAAAAAGCAGCACTTACCGGTGTGTTACATCCATTTACGTGTAATTGGGAAAACCCAACAAAGTCACGTGATCCTGCACCCTAGTACAGAAATAACGTCGTGCACGATATAATTTACAGTGATCAATAATTAGATAACAATTTACTATCAGGTGTTCACTCGCGATGCGATCCGGATTTTTTCTCGGACTGAGGTTCTAAATAAACGAGGTGAGCACTTGTTTGACCTTATTTTATTTAGCGATTGTGTTACTAACATGCATAATAGCTTCGCGTTTGCTTACACAAATATACAATTTTGATAAAACGAAGAAGACAAACGAAAACTGATATATAACATGTATAAAAAACAGTTTACTAGTATAATTTTATGAAAGAATATGGCTTATGCATATGGCACGAGTCGCAAAAAGCTGTGTCTATGTTGTTTTTTGTTTTAAACTAAAACTAGTATTGCCGATAGCTGATTCTATTTCTTTCCAAGCATTCTTTACATATTTCTGGGGCTGACGTTAATGTAATCATCGCTTTTCATATTTTTACGGAAGTTCGATAACAGAGAATGTCCCATTAGCTCTTTCCCAGATCTCGACAAACCCATTTCCGCAGAAGAAATGATTAAAGCGACAGTGCATTTGAAAAATAACAGTCTCACGCGAAAATATAATTTATGAATGCTTTATAGTAACGGTTCATATTATAGTCAAATAATTAGAAGTATTGTGTTTACCATTATTTACACGAAACCATATTCAAAGAGCTGGTCAACTGGAGGCATTATACCATTGTATACAATTCCGACTAAAATAACTAACGAAACATTACGTTGTTTGGCAGATTTCATAAACTATGTACTGGTATGATATACGAACACTTTAAATCTTGGACAGAAACATGTGGTATTCTTACAGATTCTCCGTTTAGTTTCAACCCTTACTGCAGCTCCGTCGATGCAATGTTCATGTTTTATTTTTTTATAGATAAAAAAACTCTTCTGATGATTTATCGATTACAAAAAGGCATTTTATTATTAGAACTCCGCGTTACCACGTATAACGGAGTACTTTTGTCCTGACGTGCATGAGCCAGGGAAACTACCCGGTTGTGCAATTTTGTTTATATATGGCTATTTATGAATTGTAAAGTTATTGCGAGATCGTCTACGTGGCAACATCAAATACGAATCCATGTTGTTTTATATAATATTATATGTCTATTATACTCATGTGCTGCTTGATTTTACGAACATGCTCGGATAAAGCCCGTAATTCGTATATATTGAAGAATACACAAAGTGCATCTCCCTTGGTCGGGTGTTACCACCAGGCAAAAGACATGGGAGTTGTTGGTGGATGGCTACCATTCTTGAGAAGAATAGACGGTTAAATCTGTATTTAATATTGGTTGCTCGTTTTAAGATTGAACCAGTCAAAATTTACGAAACGTTTACTTAAAGGACCGGTCACACCGAGGTAACGGACGAGAAACGAACATAAAATCATTTTATCCGTTCGTGTCCGTTTTTATCCGTTTAATGTCCGTTTCTTATCCGGTGAATCCGCTCCATGTTCGGCGAGGTCCGCTGACATCCGTTCCGTCCGTTGGGAAGCATGTTCAAAATTTTCCACCGGATAAAACGGATCGAGATCTCCGTTTGTTCTGCGGTCTTCATACGTTAGTTTATGGTTTGTTCGGAACTCGTGCGTTACACCTCCTGTACGTATCCGGTTTATGTCCGTTAATGTCCGGTTGTTCTGGTCCTAACGCATGTTCAACAAATAATAACGGACAACTTACGTATACAAAAGTGCAAGAAGTGTGGCGGAACAAAACTGTTGACATACATTTAACCGTAATAAACCTGTGGGTCGAAGTATCATTTCATTTTGGTACGACTTGTGAGAAGGACATGTGCAATGGAGTGCCGTGCTGGCATTAAATTAGTTTGTCAAGCCACCCTCGTGCAGGCCCAGATTTGCCTTTTGGATGCTATCTGGCCATGCATCGTCTTGCTCAAAACAGAGTAAGGAGACGAAGGCAGCGCGGATGGTGGATCGGGGCTTGGCTGGGTCCCGCTCTGTGGATATTCGCGTTAAGGCATATTGGTAGCCGTTGCATTCACAATTACAATCCTGCCAGCTATTCTGATAATAAAAATCGTCGAAACTTACGATTAATTCAATAAATCATCGTGTGGTTCATAATGACGACCGGAAATGTTGTACAATTCTACTAGAAAAGAGTCAAAACACGGCGCGAAGGCTGTTGACATTTTATTTTAAGATGAAGAATAATTATAAAACAATTGTAAAACGATGAGACAATATCAATTGGTCCCATGTTTTCAGCAGCTGTAATTTAAATTTCATTATATATTTCCGGACGAACTAATCATTGCTAAATCTAATTCATTATTTCAAGACAGTGTAGTCTTCAATTTAAAGCTTTTGTGTACGTTATTACGAGTGTTTGTTACAATACTGTATTTTATACAGTTTCAAACTTTAAGATAACTCGCATCGATGTATGCTTTATTGGAAGGCAATACTGGTTTAGTGCATCTTTTAATAATATTATATTAACGAAATTAAATGTTACATTATCACACAATATAAGTATACTTTTTCTTTGTTTTAACGTGTTATTTTACTTACACATACTTATGATAAAATACTAATACGAGTAATAATGCTGTTTGAAGGCAATAGATCAACGACATCTATAAAAAACAGGTTTAATTAACAATAGTTTACTCTCAGTACTGACGAAAAGGTGGTTATACACCATAACATATGGATATTAGCAAACTTACGACACGTGTTGTTGTGTTTTCTTCTGAGAATCATTATGTCAAGTAAGTAGCACACACCTCACAGCACAGCTGTCAGACATAAGGAAACACTATTACTACAATTGAAAAGGTCATTATAAAAATATTATTCGTCGACTAAAACATATTGTTGGCAGGAAAGTGTTAGAAGTCATATAATGCTTATTTATAAGACCCATACTTGAATATTTTAATGTTGTATTTGACAAAAAATGCCGCCAATTCAAAAAGATGATTTAGAAAATCAAATCAAACAATTCAAACTGCAGCTGCGCGAATTGTATCGGGATTTACCAAACTTGTCTACATACACGAGCTATATAAAGAAGTTGGGTGAGATAAACTTAATGAAAGGCGCCTAAATCTTAAACTTATTCTGATGTTCAATTACTAAAAACCTTTAACCGGCGTACCTTATATTTTTAGTTCCAGCCACAGTCCAAAGCAACAGCTTGTATCCATTGCGTAATGGAGCATACATTAGACACGTGCCAGCTCGCATTACCTCATACTCAAGCTCATTCTTAATTAGTAAAAATGATTTAAAATGCATCAGAGTGGGCACTTATCAGCTGTAATAGTAAGTTTATAAATGAACTGCACTCCTGTCATATCTTGACATCTTTGGCAATGCACCGGGTCATATCATTTTTCATCAACATAATGAATGTAAAATCGAAGTTCTCCACAAATACGATTTTTTAAGAAACCCTGGCGGATATGTTTCTCGGGGGGACATTGGTTGATATCCTTTTCGGTGCAAACACATTTTCACTGGCATACATTTAAAGAAAATTGTAAATTAAGTGCTAAATAGGGGACAAATCCCTGCCCCGTCGACTTCAAATAGCCATATTTCAATAAATCCTGAATTATAATAATCAGGATTGTTCTAACATACATGATAATACTTTATTTGCATATATCAACATATCTTTTAATTCCAAAATGCCTTTAAACAAGTATAGAACTGGATTAACTAACCCTACCGAAATTCAGCAAAATGTATCGGAAAATTTTCCAAGCACGTCATATCGGGTTTACGGGGGTGGTCCTTCTTCGTAAATCATTACATAAGTCGCCCTGCGGTGTATTTTCAACAGTATTGCCAAAATGTGTAACAAAACAATCTTTTCTTTTTCCCTTCGTTATTGTATTTACAAAAACAATTGCATTATCCATTTGTGTCGTTGTAGTATAACTACCAGACAGTTGTAGCTGGACAATAATAGCAAATGTGTTTTGGTGTCTTTCTGTGAGATTAATTTATCAATATATTTCGTACCCTATTAATATCCGATCTTTTATAAGCAATAGAGATTTCTGATGTGTATGTATACATTGAATAACATATCGATTGTGCATCTTTTATATGTTGTAATAAACAGAATTTTTAGTGAGAAATTTTCGTAAGAGCCGTCTTAAAGGCAAATAATGATATGAATGCAAAAATATAACGTATTACCACAACACTGATTTAACAAATCTGGATATATGACCTATGATGTCTAAAAGTGAGTTTTATAATTTAATTGTATTGATTCATATAAATAACACAACGCGAAAGACCATTATTATTTATATTAATTAAATATTATGCAATATGTAAACCTATTGCACTTTTTCGATTGTTCAATGTATTCAACTACAGATAGATCGAGTATAATATGATACTAATTATAGCGAAGAACAAAATATCTACCAATTGTATGGTCATACGTGTAAAAATTAAAGTCAATGCACACTAAATTGCGTTTTGTTTGTTATAAATTATGATTAAATTGATAGGGTTTCAAACCTTTTACTCTGTCTGTGATGTCATATCTCTTAATTTGTGCGTTTTTCTCTACTTCAGACATTTTAATGAATGTAATTATATGTGTCACTTAAATGTCTATGATCATAACATAACGAAAATGGCTTATGAAACCACTGCTTTACCTTAGGTCTCTTGTCTGACAACAATTTGCAAATTTAGTTATTTGTTTTAAAGCTGAATATTGTTTTTCGTTGGTTAGCTTTTGTGAGGTGAACTATATTAATTTGTATGAAGACTAACGAAATTATAAACCTCTGATTATACTCCTTTAATTGACGTTTCGGCATAATGCCTTTATCAAAACATTGGAAATTATATGTTAACTACATTTTTACGTCTTTTGACTGCACAATTTAAATAACAAAGAAAAATGTTTTTAAACGTCAAATGACGTTGTACATGATGACGTCATAAATGGCGTTATATAAAATGGCGCCAAAAAAATGTAAAAATTCGCCAAAAATGAAATGACGTTAAACACTTACATATTGTATCTTAATCCTATGTTAAATGTGTGCTTTATATATTTAATAAATTGATATTTTACAATAAAATAATCATCATCATATGTAATTATAATCTACCTTAACTTATTATCATAAATTAAATAGGGTAAACTTATTTAATGACTCTTATTATTTCAATCCATATCTATGTATAATATTCAAATGATATTTGATTAAATAATCATATATACTTGCTATTCTATATATCATATACACATTATGGACAAGATAAATTGCATAAAGTACTATTAGTTTTACATCCATTTATGTTGATGATTAATATCAAATGTTTTTCACATATATTTTTTACAAGATAGTTTCCCGTAGCAGGACATCAAGTTGATTTTTTGTATTTAGTCCATTTGGTGATTGCGTTTGAAACTTCTTTATAAATTCCAATTCTTTAATAAGTCTGTAATAATGGGAACTGTCTCTTATTTGTGTTAACACTGATACACCCATATCCTGCACTCTGTGGCCTGCACCATTGAAATGTTCTGAGATTGGTTTCTCTCTTTGTAGTCGCACGTCAGCCTCGTGTTCTTTGGCACGTTCCTTTAATGATCTGCTCGTCTCTCCGACGTATACCATCTTTTGGCATTTAATACAAAATATACCGTACACCAAGTTATAAATGTTACAGTTCTGTTTTATTGCTTCGTTTGGAATGTCACTTTTTGGGTTGTTATGAAAACCTCTTGTCAACATTTTACAGACTATACAATTAGTCTTACACGATTGTGGTATTAGTTGAAAACGTTTGTTTATTTCTTTGTTTGTTTTTCCATGAACTAAAATGTCACCGATATTCCTATCTCGTCTGTATGCAACTATTGGTACGTCTGGGAATATATTTTTCATTCTGTCAGATTTATATAGTTTGTCTGTATGTTTTCGAATTATTGAGTGGATATTTGGAAGGTTGTTTGAATAAGTTATAGCTAGTGGTACTCTCTTGTTGGCTGTTTTATTTGTTTCTTTCTTCTTAAGTAAGTCTTTCCTATTTAAATTATCAACTCGGGATAGCTCATGGTTTACAAATTTATTTGGATATCCTCTTTTTTGTAGATTCTGTTTTAGTTCTTTTTTACGATGTCTGTATTTGTTTTCGTCAGAACATATTCTTTTTAAACGTATTCCTAATCCATAGGGTATTGCTTTCTTCACATTTGTTGGATGGTCTGAGTCATATTGGACATATTGATGTTTATCAGTTGGCTTTGAGTATAAAATCAACTTGATGTCCTGCTACGGGAAACTATCTTGTAAAAAATATATGTGAAAAACATTTGATATTAATCATCAACATAAATGGATGTAAAACTAATAGTACTTTATGCAATTTATCTTGTCCATAATGTGTATATGTTATATAGAATAGCAAGTATATATGATTATTTAATCAAATATCATTTGAATATTATACATAGATATGGATTGAAATAATAAGAGTCATTAAATAAGTTTACCCTATTTAATTTATGATAATAAGTTAAGGTAGATTATAATTACATATGATGATGATTATTTTATTGTAAAATATCAATTTATTAAATATATAAAGCACACATTTAACATAGGATTAAGATACAATATGTAAGTGTTTAACGTCATTTCATTTTTGGCGAATTTTTACATTTTTTTGGCGCCATTTTATATAACGCCATTTATGACGTCATCATGTACAACGTCATTTGACGTTTAAAAACATTTTTCTTTGTTATTTAAATTGTGCAGTCAAAAGACGTAAAAATGTAGTTAACATATAATTTCCAATGTTTTGATAAAGGCATTATGCCGAAACGTCAATTAAAGGAGTATAATCAGAGAGTTATAATTTTTTAATATCCCTTCGGATAATTCAACTGAGCTTATATGTTTTTTAACTCCGAAAAACAAAATGGAAGATGTGTTGGACTGCAATAGCCAAGAGATGGAAAAATACTTACGTTATGTGTCACATAAAGATTTTATATCAAAGTGTGTAAGACATGGGATTGTACCAGAAGGATTCAAGATCAACTGGAATATTCAGATAGACTGTAGCGATGAAATACTAAACAAGTGTGAAAAAATCAAACAAGATGCGTCGGTGAAACTCATGGAACTCACATTGGTAGCTTGTGAAGAGAAAATTAACAAACTAAGAAGCGATGTATGTGTGGAAGATTTAAACAATGACGACCATAAACTGTTTTCAAAACGGAAGCTAGCTGAACTTACACAGAAAAAGAATGAAAAATTCTACAAGCTGTTGAACTGTAAGTTAGATTTTTTATCTTCATTGGTAACAATAGACAATTTTCAAGAAAGTTCCATACAAATGGATGGGAACTGTTTCTACAGATGTATTGCAAAAGAAATATATAACAATGACAACAAGCACGAAATAGTTAGACAAAAAATTAATAACCATATGAAGGACTTAAAAGATGTTTACAAAGAATACGTAGATAGAAGTATCACAAAGCATATAGAAAATCATTCATTTAGTGACGGAAGAGTTGAATCGTGGGCAACTGAAGCCGAAATATATGCAGCAGCAACCCTATTTTTAAGTGAAATATGCATATTTGCTGACGACCAAAATATTACAAGTAAACTACTTTTCCAACCACTTAATGGAGTAAAAACAAAACGAAAAATATTCCTAAGATTAAGAATGCAGCATTTTACTTTACTGCATATAAAATTGGACCAAAACAAACATCAATACCTTCCTGAATATGAGAGAATGAATAGGGAAGTTCAAATAGATTGGTTTACAATGGAGTCCTGTTGCAATTTTGAAGAAAGAGGGCATAAAATGAACTATCAAGATAAGAAAAATAGAAAAACGCAAGAGTGTGATACACAAAAACTTAAATCAAACGATAAAAGAACTAAAAACAAGGGTGAAAATAAACCAGCAAAAAAAGACACAATTGAAACAAATAATAATAGTCTTGACACTGTTACTAATCTGTCTTCAAGAAAGTTAACAGAAGCAGAAACAAGTCTATTATCCAAAGGAATATCTTTTGTACCGTCTAAAAAACACGTAGATTTATCTAAGATACACAGTGACCTAGCAGAATGGGAGAGACGGATGCGACTCGCAGAGTATTTCCATAGTGATGAAAATCAAGAAAGGAAAAATGAAAAGGAGGAATATGAGATAAAGAAAGAAAGCCGTTTTACTCCTGAACCTGGTAGAGAAAAGTGGCTAGATGCTTATATAGAAGCAGTTAAAAATGATATTCTAAATGGCATAAAAGAAAATGGACAGTCAAATATCACAAGACAAGAAAAACAAGCATTGCACACGTTACTAAATGATTCCAGTATAATAATAAGGCCTGCAGACAAAGGTTCTGGAATAGTGATAACAGACGCAAATGAATATGTAGAAAAACTCCGGAATGAACTTAATGACAGCACATCATATGAAAAAACTAATGGGAATGGACTTGACAATGCAAACACAAAGGTGAAGCAACTAGCAAATAAACTATTTAAAAACGGCATTATCTCAAAGAAATTACAACAATACTTGATACCAAAATATCCATCAAGAGGGAAACTTAAAGGAAATCCAAAAATACATAAAAAAGGCAACCCGTATAGAACAATCGTAAATGGCATTGGAACAAGTACTGAAAGAATGGCAGAGGTAGCAGAAAAGGAGCTAGAAACCTATGTTATAGAAACACCAAGCTATATAAGAGACACCACAGCATTTTTAAACGCTATAGAGAGGGAAATAACTACACCATTACCAGAAGGAATTATCTTATACTGTTTTGATGTTGTCAAGTTATACCCATCGATTCCAAAGAAAGAGGGCCTAGAGGCGTGCAAACAAGCTTTAAATGAACGCTGTACTAAGACCATCAACACTGAAGCGGTGATTGAAATGATTGAAACTGTTTTAGAAAATAATGTGATCGAATTTTGTGGACAAGAATACAGACAAAAAGAGGGAGTAGCTATTGGATCGAAACTTGGGAGAAATTATGCCTGTTGTTACATGAGAAAATGGGATGAACAATTATCTGAATACAATAAACAACCAATATTCTATAAACGTTTCATAGATGATTGGTTTGGACTATGGACACATGGAATTGACGAACTCATGAAATTTTTCGACTATGCTAACAAAATACATGAAAACATCAAAGTAGAATTAAGATGGAACACAGCACAGATAGATTTCTTAGACACAAAAATTCAACTAGAAGATAATAAAATAACAACTGATTTATACTCAAAGCCAACTGATAAACATCAATATGTCCAATATGACTCAGACCATCCAACAAATGTGAAGAAAGCAATACCCTATGGATTAGGAATACGTTTAAAAAGAATATGTTCTGACGAAAACAAATACAGACATCGTAAAAAAGAACTAAAACAGAATCTACAAAAAAGAGGATATCCAAATAAATTTGTAAACCATGAGCTATCCCGAGTTGATAATTTAAATAGGAAAGACTTACTTAAGAAGAAAGAAACAAATAAAACAGCCAACAAGAGAGTACCACTAGCTATAACTTATTCAAACAACCTTCCAAATATCCACTCAATAATTCGAAAACATACAGACAAACTATATAAATCAGACAGAATGAAAAATATATTCCCAGACGTACCAATAGTTGCATACAGACGAGATAGGAATATCGGTGACATTTTAGTTCATGGAAAAACAAACAAAGAAATAAACAAACGTTTTCAACTAATACCACAATCGTGTAAGACTAATTGTATAGTCTGTAAAATGTTGACAAGAGGTTTTCATAACAACCCAAAAAGTGACATTCCAAACGAAGCAATAAAACAGAACTGTAACATTTATAACTTGGTGTACGGTATATTTTGTATTAAATGCCAAAAGATGGTATACGTCGGAGAGACGAGCAGATCATTAAAGGAACGTGCCAAAGAACACGAGGCTGACGTGCGACTACAAAGAGAGAAACCAATCTCAGAACATTTCAATGGTGCAGGCCACAGAGTGCAGGATATGGGTGTATCAGTGTTAACACAAATAAGAGACAGTTCCCATTATTACAGACTTATTAAAGAATTGGAATTTATAAAGAAGTTTCAAACGCAATCACCAAATGGACTAAATACAAAAAATCAACTTGATGTCCTGCTACGGGAAACTATCTTGTAAAAAATATATGTGAAAAACATTTGATATTAATCATCAACATAAATGGATGTAAAACTAATAGTACTTTATGCAATTTATCTTGTCCATAATGTGTATATGATATATAGAATAGCAAGTATATATGATTATTTAATCAAATATCATTTGAATATTATACATAGATATGGATTGAAATAATAAGAGTCATTAAATAAGTTTACCCTATTTAATTTATGATAATAAGTTAAGGTAGATTATAATTACATATGATGATGATTATTTTATTGTAAAATATCAATTTATTAAATATATAAAGCACACATTTAACATAGGATTAAGATACAATATGTAAGTGTTTAACGTCATTTCATTTTTGGCGAATTTTTACATTTTTTTGGCGCCATTTTATATAACGCCATTTATGACGTCATCATGTACAACGTCATTTGACGTTTAAAAACATTTTTCTTTGTTATTTAAATTGTGCAGTCAAAAGACGTAAAAATGTAGTTAACATATAATTTCCAATGTTTTGATAAAGGCATTATGCCGAAACGTCAATTAAAGGAGTATAATCAGAGAGTTATAATTTTTTAATATCCCTTCGGATAATTCAACAGAAATTATAAACGTTGTTGTAAATATTATATTGTTTATTTGAAGATGAGTAATTGTATTTTTGCCAGTTCGGTAGTCATTTTGACTGAAATTAACATACACACATACATACAATAAACATTAATTCTACGAAAATTAAATATTAAAATATTGTGTAATGTGGTATTTCGATGGATTGAATTATTCAAACTCAGCATCAATACATTCGATATGCCATCTGAATTGGCAAGAGATAAGTCACTTCTTTCAAGATTTTGTGTAATACATATATGCATGTGATATTATATTTGTACTATTTCATGTTATTATGTGAGTAGAAATTATATATTATTCTGAACTGGAAAACAAATAGCGAACCGATCGGGTTGAAAAAAAACTGTATGTGGTGGTATCAGTATTTATTCTCACCAACTCGATGTATGGTAAATTGCTGCGAAACAAAATAAAAAGACATTCAGTTCTGCAGTAAAGTACAATGAAAATGATGTATTGTAATAAAAAAAATATACTTTAATTGACTGAAAACAGGTCAAACATATAACCTATACCGAAGTTATCAACAATGACATAGTTACGAATGAAAAGATTTTGAAGTTACCCTAACAAATAGGACATATAGCCTCAACTGGGTCGAAAACGTAGGAACGACGTAATTTGAGTACGAATAACAATTACTTAAAAAAACATGAACAAACGAATATACATAAAAAATATTACTGCCTTAACAAAATACAAGCTATATGGCACTGATTACATGTGGAAACTTACACCATGCGGGGCTATAAACCGGTATAAACGTCTTAAGAAAATGCCGAAATAGCAATGACGGCAAACGGCTCCAACATTCGTATCAATCTCCACGCAGAGTTGTCGTTCCTTGCTATCACATACAACTCTGCGAAAGGCTCAGCATGCCATTTTGTCTATATAATAGATAAAACCGAACAAACGCATTCAATGTATATTTGATTGGATATTTAAGATCGCATGCATTATATTAAGAAATATGACTTTGAAATGTACGATAAATCGTGCAAAAACTTGCAATATTTACATTTTGCAATTCTTTCGTTGGTACTTAAAGCAAATGTTTCACCAACGGTGAATTTTAATAGAATCGGTATCTTTGAAATGTAAGTTTGACAAAATCAAGATAACCAAACGAGACAGAGATAAATATTCAACCATTTACAATAAACTTATTTCTGTATGCCATTTATATTTTTTGAAATAGTTACTCATTTCTATAACACAACTATTCATGTCAGTATGTGCTGAACAAAGCATATTATGAATTTCATTAAAATCGTTCTAGTTTCCGTTGTATAAATCATTTAGAACTGTCTAACACATATTATTCCCACAGATTTCCCCATAATGATATAGATATATAACGTTTTACATAGCTTATTTATGCATAATACGATTGATTACTGTTTGCTTGCTAACATAAAATTAATTGTATACATGATATTTCAATATTTAAAATAAGAAAATATAATTTAATTAACTTAACTTTAAAGGCCAACAGGTGAACATGTGTTAACATTATTTTCATTGTAACATTGATCTCTTTATTTGTTTATCACAAATGCGCTTCTCTGGCATTTGTAATGAAACAAGTGTATACTTTATACAAGTAGCTTTTAAATATTTATATATGTGTTGTCCGTATGACATGTTACATCCATTTAAACCCATAAACATCCTTTGACACACAAATTAAACAATATATTTTGTAGAGAAAGAAACACGAAAAGAGTTTTCATGTTGAAAGCACTATATTATGTTGTGGTATTATGGCATTTAAGGGTAAACCGTGTTTTTTCAACGTTGCATATGCTAAGTGACAACTTTTCCATAAAAACGCTTGATTGCACAACGTAATTTTTATTAATCGTAATGCATATGTTTTGTAATCGAAGTAGCTCATTGTATAGGGATATTTAAAACATTAGGAATTTCTTCAACGCCACAAATTTGATGCTTATTGAAAAACGTATATAATGTATACTTGTATCGACACTTTTCATACTAAGAGCAGAATAGTTGTTCACATTAACGAATTTTACACGTATACTGAATGGCAACTTATTATATATGATAACACTAAATTGTTGAACCAGTTTTCACAAGCTTTAGTGACTATATATGAAACGTAATTTTACTGGAAAAATAGTTGACGCAATGAGTTGCGAAATGAATGAAAACACATTTTCCAGGGATGGTACTTGAGAGTTTTTAATTTTAATAATTGGATGGGTGAAATTGATGTATAATGACTGAACATGAGACATTCAAGAGCTTGATGATATCAATATGTTAACTACAATTATGAAATTATGCTGTTATCAAGCGCATCGTTCTGAAGTGGACTTAATTGAAGACATATAAAGGACAACACCACTAAATAACAAATGGATCGGCAAAAAAGACGCAATATTAACAAGGCTATTGGCAAGCAATATATGTCCCCTACCGGCTCCACCATTCGTATGAAAAAATATTAAGAACTTTTAAAGTTATGGCAGAATCCAAAAAAAAACACACACCATTTTCAGCAGTATTTCTAGTCTATATGCTGCCATACATTTACGCAACCAAATATACTTATAACCTAACCATATACAATATTACTTTTTTTACTTAAAAGCGCATCACTTAAAAATACACATTAAGATCATTTACCAGTCATTCGTATTTAATGTATAATTTTACTTGCCTATGTTGTGTTATTTAACATATTTTATCAATATATTACAATAATACACAGATAAAAATTCGTATAATCTCGCTTTAAAGGGGCCTTTTCACATTTTGGTGAATTGACCAAATAAAAAAAAAAGATGTTCCAGATTCTCACATTTTCGTTTTAATTTAGATATTTGTGAATTAGAAATATATTTGGAAAGTTCTGTTGTTGTAATATTTTGTGAAACTGCGAGGATTGCTTATATAAGTAAAAAATACACCACAACATAGCATGATCACGGATGGTCGAGTTGTCTAAGCGGAAGACCTTTTACTTCAGGACTCCAAGGGTCAGTGGTTTGAGTCCAGTTGAGGGTTACTTTTTTACCTTTTTTTAAAGTGATATTATGGGCATTTTTCACTGTTTAATTGAGCTGAAAAGAATTAACAGGTCAAAAGAGTTAGTAAAAATGTGGTTACTGACCAATTATCGGCAACTTATCTTGCTACGAGTTGTTTATAAAAATATATTTATATTCGATATTCTTACGTGACTCACCCAGTTCAAGCCGAAATGATCCGTAAAAAATGTGTCTTTGTGTCGTATGAACGAATCTGCACTAAAACTAAATTTAGGTTCACGTCGTACAATGCATGATCAGTTGTAAAACGGAAGTACGGTTGATATCCACATGCATTATTTTTCTCTTTCCGGGATATTGTTTTAGTATGTTGATGCTGCATTAACAAATATAAGTGTATATGAAGTGAAGACACCAACAATAAACAACGGTTGCAATAGACACCTATAAACTGTTAGATGCCCATATTATCACTTTAATTGTTTTCTTGTTTTAACTGGAAATTTTTAGGTCAAATGTGTAATGTATCAATATTACGCATTTAATGGCAAGCTTCAATACATGCAAAAATCTGTGAAAAGGCACCTTTAAGGTTCATGGGGGGGGATAAAATTCATTAAAAATTCGCTTTGGTTTTTCTTCATTCAATGTGGTACAATATGGTCAAACTATATATCATTTTAAAGCTAAAGACGGATAGAATAACATAAACACATTTTTGACATTCAATATTTGTGTGCTTTATTCATATTTTGGTTTAAAACCAATACATTTTTACACTAATTTACAAAATCTCAATCTAAAGTTAGGAAGGATATGCACTACCTTAAGTTGAATAAATACAAAGCTATATACATATACAAGGTCAAGTTAGCAACATTTCACAGAAAATTATTGTCATAAAACAACAAATGAGTTTTTATTCAACTGCCTATTTTGGATAAATTTCCTAAACAAAGTTCTAAAAATAACTAAAACGTAACTACTTTTTAAAAATCCAGGTATGGTGGATAGTAAGTCACAATTCTTCTTCAAAGGCTTAACAATTTTGTTATTTACCTCTCAACCAAATTGCAAATTTAAACCATCTAAAATTGAAATAGATTGCAGACGACATATAAAATTGTAAAGAATTATAAAGAAATTGGCAAACCGATTGATTTTATATTTCGATAACTTCTACCCATTTTGAAAGCGTGGCCCTCGCTGTGCTCCGTAGAAAAACGTGCAAAACAAATCGGTCGAAACCACGTGCAGTAGTGAGAAAACCGGGTATGTGTATACACATACCTGAGAAAACACAAACATATTTTGACAGTTGGTTCGCAACTAGTAAAACAACTATTAACATTAATCAGCAAGAGATCGCACTCAATAACAGAAATGACCACGTAGAGATATCATCACTTACCATATTTCAAATATTTTCCAGCTGAAAATTGTCCCCCACACGTCTTTTTTAGTTTATTTGTATTGTTTTTTCTGGAGCCGAAGTGCATCTCACAGAATATCCATCTGACTTCCGTTGTTTTCACTTTCGTTATTAAAAACTTTGTTTAGAAGAATTATTTCTCCTTTTAGATTGTTAAAGCGATGTGTTATTATATATTATCAATAGAATAGTATACCGTGATGAATTTAACGGAGTTACGTATCGATCTTTCTGTCAGTCTGTAAGCGTACTATTTTATGCGCAATAATATAAGTATGGTGATTCGACAACAATTGTAAACATTGGTGAAATGCATCTTACATAGTTATTCTTTTGAGTGTTTATGAGGTCTGATCGTGCAGTTTGCAAACATCAACGGAAAGATTACAATCCAATGCATTTGTCATCGTCAACCGTTTGGAATGTCAATTAGGCGATGAGTTAGTTTTTAGCATGTTTCTTTCTATGTTATGAATTTACAAATGGCTGCCCCCATGGTGATGAAATGACATGTGTTCGAGTTTTGATATTTCTAGATATGTAAACTTTTTTTACTATTTAAGCGTAACTTGCCCTCGTCAATGTCGATATTATTCACTAGTTATATAATTTTCCGCCGAAATACGTGGAATAAACATGATTCAGATTTTTGAAAATAATGTATATATTTTAGTGTTAAAATCGCTTTGTATTTTGATTGATTTTGTGGATGGTATGATACGTTGATGTACAAAATTGGTAGCAGTTTGAAGGAAAAACATCTTTTAAAGCATATATGAATACATTTTCAATGTGGCACTCTTCCTTTAGTCAAATTTGAGTTCAATGCTTGGGGTCCCACATTTTTCAAAATGAAGCCTCTACATGAACCTTAAGGACTATTGGTAGCCGTCGCATTCACAATTCAATCCTTGAAGATATTCTAATTATAAAAATCGTCCAAATGTACTCCTATTATTTTATTAAATCATCGTGTGGTGTATAATGACGAACGGGATTTTAATAATTCTGCCAGGAAGGAGTCAAAACACTTAGCGGAGGATGTTGGCATTTTATTTTAAGATGAAGAATACATTTAATACAATTGAAATTCAATGAGAATGATACATTGTCCCAATGTTTTCAGAAGCAGTTAGCTAAATATCAAAATATAAATATTTATTCATTTATTTGTGTATTTATTATTTAATTATTTATCCTTTGTTCAGTGATTTTAATTTGAATTCTAAGGTTTATTCTTATCCATACAATAGCTGTTTTGCATTTTATCCCCGGGAATGTTAAAATCCACTGCGGCTGCCTAATTAAATTGCAAATCTCATTAGAAATGCCGACGACTGGCGAATATATTTGCAAATCATCGATACGTTTTCTTTATGCTCGGTTAGTTTGTTTACTGGGCTACACCATTCCGAAATCAATTTGTAATAAAATAATTCCGCATAATTCATGTAAGTTAATAAATAAAACAATACAAGTTTTATGAAATTAGGCACATTAAGATTTGCCATTCTAACATAAGCCATGTATAGCTTTCTTGTTCGCATTCGTCGCATTGAGATGCAGGAAAACCTATGTAAAAATGCATTATATTGCCAAGATAAAAATAGTCCAGCAATCGAGTATAGCTATATGTTTAAACTCAGCATCATCAGTATCGTATTTGACGACCAACAAACGCGATACATAATGCAATATAAAAATAGAAAGGTCGTCGGCCAAAATTCGAAGACATGTGTTAACAATTATTTTATCCCACTTTTACAGCGAAATCGGTTGATTAAAGCCCCGTTTATTAAATTTCATCTATAATCAACGGCAAGGCTATAATCAATGGCACGAAATGACGTCATCAACTGCCGAACCGGGACTACTTTTTCCCACGCACCTCGTCAACTGTGTTTGCCAAGTGCATCAATAATAAAAACAATCTCAAATGTTTGTCAATCTTAATGACCTTAAAACAAAGGAAAGTAGCAAAAAAACGTTTTTTTTGTCATTTATTTTTATTAAAACCTCAAGTATTAGGTAAATTTAACACTATGCAACTAGGTTCTGTTGTTGTTGCTCCCCTTTGAAGAAGTCAGTGCGAGTTGCTCCCCATTGACCGTAGAAAACAATCGTCTGGACCAAGAAATACTGTGTTAATTTACAAGCTGTACTCGGATATGCATCCATCTGATTTTTCTTCAAAGCATCTTTTCTACCTGGCAATACGCACAAATGACACTGCATCCCGGTGATTCTTGCGTCAACAATTGGGTGTCAACAAGTTAGGTCAGATGCTGAAGGCCATGGCAAAAGACTTCGGCTTTCTCAAGCACAAGAGAATAACGAACCACTCAGTTCGCAAATTCCTGGTCCAAAAATTTCGAAATACAAGTATTCACCCACTGAAACCATGGCAATAACAGGGCACAAAAATGTCCAGTCCTTAACCAATTATTCCAACATATCTGTTGAACAGCTGCAAAAGTGTTCATTCTTGCTCAGTCCAGTAAATGTAACAATCCAACAGTTCTTCTTGTACACCTTCACGCACCGAAACTATGGCCGAAATGCAGCCTAGACAACCACTGTCTACCGTCGAACAAGTTGATCTTGATGTTCGCCCCACCCAGTCACTTCACGGTTCACCAGCGTTCGAACAACTTTGCCTCACAATTCTTTGGTGCCGCTTTCAACATTCAAAATGTTAATGTATATGATTAGCTTAAATCCAAGTAATCTTTGTTATTTCGTCACGAAATAACCACATATTATAACAAAGAAGCAAATAATGTGCACCTCGTGATCGACTCGATAGTTTGATATCGAAAGTGAATTGTGTGTGGTGTTAGGCTACGTTGTAAACAAATGTAGTTCCTTGTATATAACAACTTAATGTCATATTGATATCATAAAACTTAAAGATTTGCAATTCAATATGATTAGAATTGTAATTAATAACGCTCGACACTTTGTTACAGAACGATATTCTGATTTTAAAAAATGATTATTTGATCAGCGGTTATTTTTGGAACGCGGAGTAATACACTGACCTTGGTTACACTACAGTCATTATCAAAGTACGACAAACACTCGTGAAAACTTATTTTGTTTAAATAAAAAAAAATTACTGAATAAAAAGTGGGATAAATAGAATAATAGGTCAGTGTTGATTATAGATCAGGTTTATCATGCTCGGCACGAAAACGAAAAAGCACTCGCCAAGGCTCGTGCTTTTTGTTTTCTAAGCCTCGCATGATAAACCTGATCTATAATCAACACTAACCTATTATTCTCTATATATAAAACAGCTAGATTCATTCATCAGAATCATCATATTACAGGAAATTGATGTTCATCGATGACGTTGACGTTAATAATAGTTTATCCAGCATTTTAAGTACTATACATATTCTGCTCTTTTAAAACATGAATACAGTGAACGAGTATTATCAAATGTATGTACATGGGAGGCATTAATACGGTTATCATAAAGCACTGCTGATCATTGTCAACAATGTCCTTGGTAATAGACCTCTAAAAATGGGATCTCAGATTAAAACTGCACGAGTAACGGAAAAGCTGTACAAAAGAATTGTCTCATATTCTGTGCAACTTAACGAGGCGTTATTCGGTCATTGTGTTGCGTATTTTACGTATAAGCCCTTATTTAGTTTAGTTGTTGATGCTTGGTTCATACGTATTCCCAAGACAGTAATAATGAAATGCCCCAGCGTTTATGAATGTCTTTTTTTAATAGTTCCTACCTTTTCAATGTTGTTGTTTTGTCATCATAAAGTGATATTATGCAGGGGGGCACGCGTATACGGGAGCTTACCGCGTTTAAGTGAGAAAGTTGTTGCAAAACTTCAAAGATGGCGTCGTTTAAGTGTTTTTCGTGAAGGAGTAGCGGATATTTTCACCCGGTAAGCCACTTTATATTTATATTTCTTTTAAATAAATAAGCCCTTTCGGCTCTACGGTGTTTGTGCTCCCCTCGGTTTTTTGTTTCAAAACCGTAGACGTCGGAATAAAAAATTTATTGAAGCAAAACCGTCGACAAATTTGTTGTTTAATTTCTTGACCTTCGAGATGTTGGATGTTCGAATATCATTTTCTCTCATAATAAACAGTATTTGTGCATGTGTACAGTAAAATATAACATAAATCACGAATATTTTATTATCTCGACGCGTTGTTATGTCTATTAATTCATTTAATGCCGAATTATAACGGGTTAACCCCTATTTTTGGAACTAAACTTCCTTTTAAGCACATTTTGGGATCTGACTTCCAAATGATTAACACCTCTTTCCTATGTTACAAGGTTGTATGCGAAATAACTTTCGTGAATGAATTCCGCATTGGCGCGAATGTCTTGGAAAACATTTTCACTTGAAGAAATCAAGAGTTTTCTTTTTTCTATTAATTGTTTTATTATTAATTTGTATTATTATATGTTTTATCGCATACGCTAACATTTAGTGTGTGTAATATAAGACATTCGACGGTATTATAAACACAGTGTTATTCTTACATGTTTATTTTAACACATATGGACATACTTATGTTTGATTATGCATCCAACGGAATACTATGCTTACTATTTCCAGATATCTAGACGCCAGTTATATATGTTGAGGATGCCAAGATTAAAAAAAGACGGCGTAACGAAGTGTGTACCGCTCTAGAATGCGATAGGTACATGAAAACCCACCTATCAAACAAAAAAATTACGTCGAAGTACCTTGCCAAACAATCACATATACGTGCAATAAAAGTGTAATGAAAAACAGAAGAGGGTAAAGCCGGTTTGATACTAGTATAAGGTTGATGTAACCAAATACTGCCATTGTTGCGATTCGGAATACATGAGGCAATTTGGAATACCTGACATCTGCTTAGAAGATGCATATCGGTGGATGTTTTTTATGATACTTAAATATGAATTGTTTATTTAATACAATGACATTTGACGCGTTTTACCATAACGATACTGATACATGTATGTGACTTTGATGTGACACATTTTGGACGACCTTCTTTTAAACCAGTTATGCGTTGGCCACTATATTATAATCGCAAAAAGTGAATTTGTAGTGGATAGAAAGATTTGTGCAAATGCAATACACGATATGATTTCAGTAGAAGTGATCAATATAATTGTTATACATGTATGTTTTCTCTTTTATACCTATGTGAATACATATTATTTATGACTGTTGTATTGAGGGAATAAAGTATTGGTTCACTTAGAAAAATTATTTCGTTTGTTCATAACATTGCCTTCTAATCGTAAGTAATGTTAATATGTCAAATGCATAACGAATTAAATCCGACCCAAATCTTTTTTATCATGTATGTAAGTGCTGAATACAATTGAAAATTTATGCAGAGACGTCGTAGGAAGAAATTACGTAACACAGATAATGGTTTATTTTCATAACAAAGTAAGGAACTAGCATCATGACATATACGGAATAAAACGTGTAAGTAAGTTGCACTCATAGCAATTACCGGTATATGTCAGACGTGTCTATGTAGACTTTATAAATAAAACAAAAACACTACAAACATCAGCTGTACATGTTTTGTTATGTTCATGTTTTTTATTTGCTGTTTTAGTCCGGCTCTGTTGAAGGATATTTTCTTGCATATTCTACATTTAAACTCATGTGGTCCATGAATGGGGCATGATATCTCAATACTCCCCTGATGTAAAATTCCTCATAACATATACTGCAACGTAAGATGCACTTATTTTCGCCCTTTAACCTGCATCATCTAAAAAGACAGTAAAAGAATGGTTAAAAAAAAGTTCATAGCAGAATAAGTTCGACACGTAATAAAATACATGAAATTAATTATAATATTTCTGAAAGATAAACGTTCTATTATTTCGTACATCAGCCACCACACAACCCATCTTCTTGAAAATAGGTGAATTGATTCAATTGGTCGGCAGGTTTTTCGAACAGCATTATTATTATTCTACAGTAAGTAACATGATTAAGAAAACACGTATATTGCACCACGTAACATGCTATAAAACTATAATATTGAAGTACACATATACACTTTATTTAAGATGGGTAGGTATATCATGTCAAGCTCTTTTACATATGAAAGAGCTGTTTGTTATTTGGAAGTCAGGTCCCAAAATGTGCTTAAAAGGAAGTCAGTTCCAAATAAGGGGGTTAAACCAATAATGTTTGCCAATAAAATGATTATCAGTGATAAAACGGCGTCGGTAAAATAAAAAATTCATGATTTTATTTATACTTTACTGTTCACGTGTGTTAATACTGTGTATTATAAGAGAAAATGATATTTGTACATCCAATTTCTCGAACGTCCCGTAAGTAGACAACAGATTTGTGGACGGTTTTCCTTCAATAACTTTTGTATCCCGCCGTCTACGATCTTGAAACAAAAAACCGAGGGAAGCACACACACCGGAGAGCCGAAACGGCGTATTTATTTAAAATAATTATAAATACAAAGGAGCTTACCGGGTGAAAATATCCTCCCTTCCTTTAAGAAAATCCAACAAACGACGCCATCTTTGAAGTTTTGCAACAAATTTCTCACTTAAACGCGGTAAGTTCCCGTATACGCGTGCCCCCCCTGATTATGGGCATCTAACAGTTTATAAGTGTCTATCGTAACCGTTTTTAATTTTTTGTGTTTTCACTTCATATACACTTATATTTGTTAAAGCGGGTATATACGATTTTTTATATGTGTTTAATTGTAATATATTGATAAAATATGTTACAATAACATAAATGGGAAAGAAAAATTATACATTAAAGCCGAATTTCATAAAATGCAGCAAAGACAAATTAGCGCCCCGAGCCGATTTTGACGTACATGTTTTCCTACAATAACCGAAGCATTTGTCTTTGTATTAGGATCGGAGTTAGTGTTCGTGTGTCGTATGAATAGATATCGTTGCGGGAAATCAAATAAACCGTTAAACTAAGTTTAGATTCACATCGTACATGTATGGTATACATGCTGGCGAATTCGGCTGTACAGCCGTTTTCAATTTCAGAATTAAATATCTGGCTAATTTCGCATTTTTCGACACATGTTCTTCTTAACTTTTATTTTAATTGATATTGAAATATATATATGACGTGCGACGTGACAAAGTCCACCTTATGGTCAATGGGAAGTAACTGAGTAAATCGTCATGAAATGACGTCGTTAAATTCAAACACAATTTATAGCGCCATTTTAAACACGGAAGTGTATTTCTGTTTTCGTTCACTGTCAAAATTTCAAAGAATATGTCACAAGAAGAAGAAGAATTGCAGGTAAGACTTTATGTTTTTTACTTGTTATATTTAAACCGTGAAACCTTTAATTGCCTCTAAAAATAAACAGTATTTGTTTTTTTTGCAAAAAAAATCAGGTACGAAACGCAGTCAATCAAAAACATGTTTTGTTCGTGTTTTTATATATCGATTATTACAATATATTTTAAATTCGGTATAGCAAAGCTCTTTTAGCCTATGGATGTTGTTCAAAAGTAGAGATCTACTTTTATTCAAGTTGATTAAGATCGGACTAACAAGACAAGTTATAAATCTTAAATATACTGCTTACTTTGGAATGTGTTCATAGCGCAGTCGGTAAGCGCGCAGTACTTAGGTATAATGAAGATATCGCGTATTGTGATATAACGGAGATCATGGTTCGTTACTCCGCTGTGACAATTTTTCTTTCGTGTATTCATTGCAAACCGCGTTGAAACAAAATTGTTCACCGTCAAATGTACACCATACATAATATTTTACATTTTGCTTTCGCAGGGACTGGAACCGCTACTCTCGGATCACTTTGGAAGGACGCCCGCAAATTCCCAAGAAATACATGAAGAAACATCCGAAGACAGGGATGAACAGTCGTGACTTTCCTTTAGAAGGGGAGTGTGAAGTTGTCATTGGGTGTCGTGCTAGGTCGTACCTATCCTCTGTAGACCAGGATTCTGCTGAATGTAGCAGCGATGTAGAGTATGAAACCCATAATGAAGAAGTTAGTGCGAGAGATTTTATTAGAAATGTATGCGGCTGTCAATTACGTTGTAATACAAAATTCAGCTATGAGGACGTCCTCTCCCATATGCTTGATGTACAGGCGTTAGAAACCCAGGAAAAGGAGTGGAGTATAATGGCACTTCTTAAGGTACCAGACACCGAGAGGAATTCCAAGGGTGACAAGCGACAAAGGATTCGGCCAACATTTCGGGTAAATGGAACGGTAGTATGCCGACAGACATGCTTACTATTGTATTGTCTTTCTGTAAACAAACTTAAGGCTCTCTAAAAACATGTTCGTGAAAAGGGTGTTGTGCCGACAGTCCACGGCAATACTGGAAGAAAACCCGCTCATGCCATTTCATATGACGATGTTCTGCGCGTCGTTCGATTTATACAGATTACGTCTAATGAACGGGGTATTCCTCAGCCTGCTGTTCCGCGAGGCATTGACAATTTCCCTTTTGTTTACCTGTCTGCGGAAACAACCAAATTAGCCCTGCACGAAGAATCTTTTACATTATGCACAAAGCAGCAGGTGCGTGCTCTTCGACGGACGGCCTTCAAAGATGTGTGGCGTACTTGTTCGCCACATGTGCGCATCGCCTCACCAAGAAACGACGTATGCGCAACGTGCGAGAAAATGCGCCATCGCGTTATGGATGCAATTACGGAAGAGGAGAAGCTGTTGGCAGTCGACGCATTGAAAACGCATATTCTACAAGCGCAAACGGTAAATAAAATTTAATAAATTGTTTTTGCTTATCGTGAACACAGACCTGCTTTCTAGGATTTTTAAAACGGATCAATCACGACATCAACACAATGATCATCTAGAAATATCAGTAACTTATATCCTGAAAAACTAACTGCTTCAAACCTTTATCACACATGCCATCTTGGTACGGGTTATTTTAAACTTATTTATTTTAGCTCGATTGCATCGAAAGCCGTAGGCTTATGTAAACGCTTTCGAGTCCGTTTCCTGGGACTATAACCAGTACTTGGTGTCTTTGAAGGAGATCAGAGGAACGCTCCCAGTGGGGTTCGAACCCATGACCTCCCGATCGCTAGGCGGACACCATATCCACTACGCCATGGCGATCTTGGTACTGGTTGAAATTGAAAACATGAGCATACACAACAATGCATTGCTTCTAGAAATAAACACACATGGTTTTGTAATAGTATAGAAAACATTGTAACAAAAGAACGAAATGCTCATTATGAACAACTCCTTCTTTAAACACAATTTGTTTACTAAATAAATTTACTCTTTACTATTCATTAAAATTGCAGTCTATGACGCTATTTTAAACGTTTTGAAGAAATCAATTTCACAATGGAAATCTGGATTTCTCAGTCACCGCGCGTATCATAAATCTCGTTTGAGGAAGACGTTATGGAAGCAAGCGAATGCGAATTGTTTTTGTCTAGTCATAATTGCGAACAATCTTAATTGAATAGTATATAAAAGACTATATTTTCAGTGTCGGTCGGAAATGACATAACCCCAGCTTGTTGCAAGCTAGAGTTACGTCCTTTTCGATCGAGTCAGGTAGTTTGAAAGACACTATATTTTAACAGTAATAGGTATTGCTCATACCATTACAGGAAAGGGAAGTGTACAACGAATGCCTGCGTAAGAGTTCGGAAGAAAATTTTGTCCACTTCACCTTTGACTTCAGTTAAAGTGTGACTATGCCCCACCATGCACGCCAGATGGATACGCTGTACTTTTACAGCTTGCGGAAGGTCCATATATTTGGAGTACGGATAGATGGCCAAAGGAAACAGATCAATTTTCTGGATGATGAGGACCAAACCATAGGACAGGACGGCAGCCAGGCTCGTGGACCGGATTCAGTTATTTCTATGCTAGACTGGGTAATGTCAAATTATGAAACGGAAAACGACGTATGCTCCATCCATGCAGATAACTGTCCAGGTGCGTGATTTATTTGATAATGTAACACTATGGAAGTTTGAAGATTTTACTTATTTATTAATTCATTTAAAATTAACTACACGGTTTTAATAGTATATTTGTCGTTTTGCTTGATTATGGAGTCACTTTGTTTTCCGATGCAGTTAATGCAGTTTTCTTTTAATGAGTCTGATGTAAAACACCTTATACGGCCATCCAAAGTCATTTTACTCAGTAAAGCGGGCGGGCCATTCTATTTAGGATCGTCCTGTCTATTGTTTGATAGCATTAACGTGACAGACACAGTTTAAATGGCGTTTAATGCATGCGCGTAAAGTGTCGTCCGAGGTTAGCCAATGCAGTCCGCGCAGGCTAATCAAGGTCGACACTTTCCGCTTTTATGATATTTTTACATTTAAAGAAAGTCTCTCTTGAGCAAAAATCAAGTTTAGGCGGAAGTGTCGTCCCTGATTAGCCTGTGTGGACTTCACAGGCTAATCTAGGACGACACTCTACGCATATCCTCATCTATCCTTTTAAAGTGCATGCGCTAATTTATAAAAAGACCGACTAAGATAAGACTTTAAATGTAATTCATTTAAATAAAGAACATCCTACATATATCTAAGACAAAACCGTGTTGAGAAATTAATTGATATAGCATTTTTATTTTCTAGGGCAGAACAAAAACAAGTTTGTCGTGGGTTATTTAATATGGAGGGTCATGACAGGGAAACACAGGAAGATAGAATACCAAATGCAAATTCCGGGTAAATCGTTTGCATAAATAGTATGTCCATTGCTTACAAATATAAGTAAAATCCTTGATGCAATTAGTTTAAAATAAATGTTCAAATCACATTTCTTTATTTAGATCAAATACTTTTACAGATATAATCAATCGATAGGTCATTGCAACAATAACCCATGTGGTGTTAAATTGTGTTAGTATTGCACTTGCCTGACATAGTGTGTATTACTAATACCTTAATGTATTAAATAAATATAAAACTAGAATGAGTCGTACCATTTTACAGGACATGCTAGGTGTTTAGTCGACTCGGGTTTCGCGCAGATCAAGATGAAGTACCGCCGCCATGATTGTGAAACCAGAGAACAGCTTGCAGAAATATTAAAAGGGTCTTCCGTAGGTAGCATGGCTGTATCTAATCCACCATGGTCCTGGCGCGCTTGGAAGGAGTTTCTTGGACAACATTTCAAGTCCGTAATCGGCATACGGTAATTATTTAACATGTCAAAACAGATCAATGATTTAAGATTCATAAAGACATATAATAATTTTATAGAAAACGTAACGCAGTACTTGCACATTTGATTTATCTAAAATAGTTAACGCATTCTTGTCTCATTCCAGAAAATTCCAGTACTTCAGGTTTGAGGAAGACAAACCAGGTGTCGTCACTGTCAAAACAGCGACTGGTGCGGAGGAGACAGAAGTTAACATTCTAAAAAATAAAGACGTTTCCTTTGAATCTCAAGAGATTCCACGGGTTCTTCAGCCGGGTGGTTTGAGTGCAGCAAGGAAGACCTACTTCGAGAAGACACTGCGACCTTTTGTGCGGAATGCGAATAAAAAAGCCTACTAAATATCGATTTTGACTTAGTATTAAATAGTATTAAATTGAAAATACGGTTAAATCAGTTCATAGTGTGGTTGACTTGGAACATTTCGCAGCTCAGTGTGTGTGTGTGCGTGTGTGTGTGTGTGTGTGTGTGTGTGTGTGTGTGTGTGTGTGTGTTGATTACAAATGGCTATCACCTGTTATGGATTGTAACGTATAAGATATAGTCATTAAATCTGTAGTCCATGTGCCAATAAGCGAATCTTTTATCAATAACGTCAGTTAAAATAACGTCGCGGAGAATTTAACGTCACTTTGAAAATACGTTAACAACGTTTTTTTTATAAACGTTCATATCAATATCAATATTGAACGCATTAACAAAGTAGACATACCGTTGTAATCAGAAATCATTGAACTGCTCGAAAAAGTATAAAACTTAAAATCGATTTTTTTTTAACAAAAGGTGTATTTTCTCACGTCGCTTCCCATATATAATTTTTTACACATTTTATACAAATTCATAAATATTTGACAAAATCGTATATACCCGCTTTAATGCAGCATCAACATACTAAACAATATCCCGGAAAGAGAAAAATAATGCATTTGAATATAAACCGTACTTTCGTGTTGACAACTGATGACAGAAATGAATCGATCTACGATGTGAATCTTTATTTAGTTTAAGTGCAGATTTGTTCATACGACACAAATACACTTTTGTGTTTAACGGATCTTTTCGGCTTGGACTGGGTGAGTCATGTAAAATATCGAATATAATATATATTTTATATAACTGGTAGCAAGATGAGTTGCAGATACTTGGTTAGTTACCACATTTTAACTAACTCTTTTGACCTGCTAATTCTTTTGAGCTCAATTCAACAGTGAAAAATGCCCATAATATCACTTAAAAGAGAAATCCACCGCGAGTAGTCGTGTCCAGCGCTGAAAGACAAAGTGAAGAAGTACATGCGCACAAGGTTCCAGAAGACGGACTGAAAAGGTAGGCTTATGGCGCATTTTTTCAAGCATCACGTGCCTTTCGACCAAGCGCCTTTTTCGTGTAGTTTGTGCAGTTTTCACTGCCAGAATCAACGGAATCTGATCGACAATATAACGTAGAACGCGCCCCACGTTTAAGAGGCGAAAGCAATGAGAATCACAGACCTTATTAGATACCTGAACCGGTCTAAGAACCCTTACACTGTCTCGGAGGCTGATATCGAGAGAATATTTGGCTCTAGCCTGGAACAGTACATTGAGGATACCGATTAGGCGTGGTTCGCCGTGCAAGAGGAGACACCCCTGTTGCCAGACCGGTTAACCAGGTCACAGCCACCATGGTACAATCACAAATCACCCTTCCGTTACGCCCCGAAGCGAGCAGCAACATAGCAAGCAGACCACGCACAACATCTCCACTCACTATGGGCTGGGTTGTTCCCAGTTCTGTTACGGCTCATATCTACAGGCCGACACCAAAGGCAGCATGCCCCACGTTTGCACAAGTACCAGCTGTGAGCGTTGCTATCCCGACATCCGCTACACCTAGGACTCCTGTCCAAGACGAACCATTTTCGAGTCAAGATGATGATTTTAACCTAGTTTTTCTTGAGGAGGAGCCGCTAGTGCCATAGCTTTTACGGCATCCAGTTCAGCCACTACGGAGACCAGAAGGTGAGGCACACTCCAGCCAGGCAGGCTCGACTATCACCCATTTCAACAGCAAACGCCTGTAACGTAGAACCTAAGTGGTCCCAGGGTGATGCGACTGACGTACACGAGTCGTAGAAATTGCAGATCCTCCGCAACCTTCAAAAGATGGCCTCCGAAATGACCTCCGGAGTGGAACGCATAGCATGAGACATGAGCCTCCAGAACAGCCTGCTTGACAAACAAACCGACATTCTATACAGGATCACTAACGGAGTTCTCCCGATATGCGACGAAAAAGAGTCGCAAGGAAAATCGACCTCCTATGAAGAGAGTGGCATAATCTGTAAGGGATTGAAGTTTTCGTAATAAAGTTAGTATGTACAATCAGTTCATGTACTGTTAATACATTAGTTCAAAATTTAATTTAAATGTTTATTTATAAAATAAAATAAAACATTTAAATATGTATACTTTCATTCATGATTAACATACATAAACGTTGAGAATTGTGAATTGACTCAGGAGAGCCAATTTTGTGAGGGTGATTATGAAATGACCCAGCATTTCTGAATGACTTTGAAGATGTTTTTAATAATAGTTCTTACCTTTACAATGTTGTTGTTTTGTCATCTTAAACAGGCACCCACTGCGAGTAGTCGTGTCCACCGTTGTTTCAGTATAAAATATGCCCATCAAATTTTATTATTGTTTAAGCACAATTTTATAATTTTGTATGTATTTTATCAGGGGCTTGTTTTTTTTTTGTTTCAATTTTTCATTGCAAGTGACATTACGACGCGCGAAAAGTCATTGCATTGATCCTTTAAGCATTCACTCAACTTATTACTGACATTAGTGATTGGTTATATCCATTGCATGTAAACAATTCATACTTTGTCTTTTAATATGTTTTCTCCTTTATGCATTAGATCTCATTATCCCTATGCGATCGTAAAATCTCATTTGTTTGATATCACAATTGTTTGAAGTCGAGGTTATCGACAATGAATAGAAAGCGCCCATATCATTTCACGGTATAATGCACCGCTCTTGTAAATTGTCATAATTTTAACAACGCTCATTGCATGTTAACACAACCTACTTTGTCTTTTAATTTGTTTTCACCTTTCTGCATTAGATCGCATTATCCCTATGCAATCGTAAACTCTCCTTTGTTTGAAATAACATTTGTGTGTGCCGTCAGCCACCTTACTTCCTATTCGGAACGGTTTAATTGTTTGAAGTCGAGGTTATCTATGGCAAGCGAAATGCACATTAATTCCTTAAACCACGGTTTAACAGTTAACTATATAGTTAAGAGACTTTGAACCCGGGTTCAAAGTGCCGTTTGCACATTAAATCCTTAAACCCGAGTTCAAGACTTTGAACTGCAGTTCAAAGTCTCTTAACTCTATAGTAAAGAGAGAACCAATGAAATCGCGGCATTAACCTTCTATATATAGCTAATTAAGGTTTAAGCTCCGCTGATTGGTTGTCTCTGAAATATGTAGATAAGAGATTTGTATCTATTTTTAGACACACTTGCTCTGGGGCGGTCTCGCTCAGTTTTTTTTATTTGAACCACTTTCAATATAAATTAAAATAAAAGTTAAGAAGAACGTGTGTCAAAAAATGCCAAATACGCCAGATATTTAATTCTGAAATCGAAAATGTCTGTACAGTCGAATTCGCCAGCATGTATATCATGCATGTACGATGTTAGTCTAAATTTAGTTTAAAGTCTCCTATAACGCTCAAAATCAACGAAAATTTCGTTAACTGTTTTGTAAAATAAAGTTAACAACTACACAACCAGTGCTCCTTATAGCGATAGACATATTTTCAACGCTTGATGTGTAATGATTTTTGTAGATAAAAAATGCTCGTTTTTATTTATTTGTGACACATTTAATTCAATTTTAATTTCCCACGAATATATCTATTCATATATTCACAACGGAAAACAAAATCAGTTCAATCCTATTCGATGACCAACGAAATGAATATGTTGTCTGGCGGTTTGACCTTCTACTATCCAGAAGAAATCTTATTATTTAAATGTGCGATTTTCAGGCATTCTGACTAACGACATCAGTTAAAGCCTCTATAACGCTCACAATAAACGGACATTTCGTAAAGTATTTCGTAAAATAAAGTCAACACCTAAACTATCAGTGTATCTATAGCAATAGCCACACTTTCATTAGTATGATTGCATAGATTTGTGTAGATACAAAGGGTCTACCGCAACCGTTGTTTATTTTTGGTATTTTCACTTCATGTATATCTACTTATATTTGTTAATGCAGCATCAACATACTAAAACAATATCCCGGAAAGAGAAAACTAATGCAATTTAATATCAACCGTACTTTCGTTTGACAACTGATCATGCATGTACCATGTGAACCTTAATTAAGTGTGCAGATTCGTTTATACGACACAAAGACACTTTTGTTTTACGGATCATTTCGGCTTACAGGACTGGGTGAGTCACATAAAATACATAATATAAACTATATTTTTATAAACAACTGGTAGCAAGATGAGTTGCAGGTAATTATTCAGTAACCACTTTTTAACTGACTCTTTTGACCTGTTTATTCTTTTCAGCTCAATTCAACAGTGAAAAATGCCTATATTATCACTTTTAAACGGGTATATACGATTTTGTCAAATATTTATGAATTTATATAAAGTGTGTAAAAAACGTATTATATATATATTTCAATATAAATTAAAATAAAAGTTAAGAAGAACATGTGTCGAAAAATGCGAAATAAGCCAGATATTTAATTCTGAAATTGAAAACGGCTGTACAGCCGAATTCGCCAGCATGTATATCATACATGTACGATGTGAATCTAAACTTAGTTTAACGGTTTATTTGAATTCCTGCAACGATATATATTCATACGACACACGAACACTAACTCCAATCCTAATACAAAGACGAATGCTTCGGTTATTGTAGAAAAATATGTACGTCACAATCGGCGCGGGCCGCTAATTTGTCTTTGCTGCATTTTATGAAATTCGGCTTTAATGTATAATTTTTCTTGCCTATTTTGTGTAATTGTAACATATTCTATCAATATATTACAATTAAAAACATATAAAAAATCGTATATACCCGCTTTAATTCAACTCTACGTTGAGTGCAAAGTTTTGCATGAAACCAAGGGAATGTTTAATAAATAACAAATTGAATAAATTGGTTTAAATAAGGGCTTTTACCCACCTAAAAGACTGTCGTATAAGATACAATTGAATTAAGTTATTTTCAACATTGTAAGATAAGGTGTCTTCTCAAACAAAACATTAAACACGCAAAAAACCTTTGAAAAAAAAATTGAATTTGTTGTTTATGTGCATGTCATTTCAAATCACGTAAATAAGTTGGCGTGTATTATTATTGACGGACAATAGTGTATAATTCATGTGTGAAGCTTTCGAAGAGGAGTGGCTAAGAGCTGGATTTCTCAAGTCAATGATACAAACCGAATTCTAAGAGAACTTAAGTGTACATGCAAAAGCGAAAAGATTCAAAACATTCTTATCGAGCGCATGTTAAGCCCGTTGTTGCCATACTGTAATGTACATTTCACGTATTACATGTAAATATCACCCGAATTCATTCCAGATTTGAATATCGGTGCACAATATTTTTGTTGTTCGCATTTAGTCTATACAGTGTACTGTATTTAGCAAGATAATATTCTCCAAGATCTAATATATATTTATATTTATTAATTTATATATTTGTATTTACCTTGTGTTTAGTCCATTATATGTTATTGTTGTTAGAATAATCCAACATATTTGAAATTCATGTACTGTCATAATTGTTGCAGCAATTTATATTGATGACGTCATACGTAAAAATATGGTGGAGTGTTATTTCATGCGTTTGACTTTCAAAATAAAGAAATGAAATAGGCTGTACAATTCGAATATTTACTCCTCTATATGTATAAAAAGATTATATTTATTATAACTTGCAAACTGTTCATTCATATTTATTGATAACACATTATAGTTTACAGGGAACTATTTGAGACGCTGACTGCGTAAGAAATACTAAAGTTTTCATGCTGCAGCATTTAATATTGTATTGTTATCATGCATATTTAAAGATGTTTATTGTTTCAAATCATCAGACGTATTGCCTTCTGTGGTTTAGATGTGATATTTATGATGATTTTCGATTTGTTATAATTAAAATTCTATTCTTGTTTACACGTGGCCGCATTACTTCCATATATGCTGCAGGATTGTGATTGGCTGCAGACAAATCTTTGGCTACAGCCAAATCTGCAGCATCCGAAGAGTATATAAGGAGGTTCTTCGCATAGTTTTGGCAACAGTTGCTAACAACAAACATAACTGTTCGTTAAATTGAAAACCAATCAAAAAGTAAGAAACAATATAAAGAAGTGAAACTCCAGCTGCTGGAGCAGTATTGAATTTTCATTAAAAACAATTAGTTGGTCCTTTATTTAAGGCAAGTGACCGATTGCCCAAACAGTACAAAACAGCACAATACAGCACAATACAAACCAGCATAAACACAAAATATGAATAAAGCTAGGGTCACCGCCTTGGAACGGTCAATGCAAAGCATTGGGGGTTTAAACCTGGTTATAGAGCGCTCAACCTCACACT
Organism: Dreissena polymorpha; assembly: GCF_020536995.1. Classification (NCBI taxonomy): domain Eukaryota; kingdom Metazoa; phylum Mollusca; class Bivalvia; order Myida; family Dreissenidae; genus Dreissena; species Dreissena polymorpha. The sequence continues at coordinate 145,796,079 of NC_068356.1, read as the reverse complement.
TGGCCCAGCAATATTCTTAATACATTTAAGTGTAAATAAAATTAAACGTCATAGCATTGTAACTCAAATTAAACAATAATGAAAGGGAATCAAAACGCATTCAATTTAATTACTATTTAATTACTCAATTGCATTGAAGATACAAGAGTAACAGAATTACAACTTTTTGACGAACGATCAAATAAAACTATTAACAATTGTCAACTACATTCCTTCTTTATAGAAAAGATTTGAGAATATAGAATCATGGAGTTAATATCTCAGATAATCATCGCGCGAATACAGAAAGAAGCAGCAATAATGGGTGTAAAAATTTCATATTACATAGCTTGGTTGTTTATGTGTCTGCTAAAAAAAATAAAAAAAAAAAATTAATAACTAAATCAAACAAGAAACGCCTATCAGAGAGAAAATATAAATAAAATGGAACGTTATAAACCCAATGACCTATGCATGTAGATTACAACTGGGAAAGTCGGTCATATGACGTCACAAAAATCCATAATGACATAATGACGTGAACAAATTCCAGGGGTAGTACTAAATAAAAATATAAATGGGGCTGTGCTACTAATAAAACAAGTTGAGGTTATTTAATATTAAGAAGCAAATGAATAAAAATGGTAATTCCATTAAAGCGACATTATTGGAATCAAACAGTATATAGGTGTTTTGACAACTGAAGACAGAAATGATTTGATGTACGATTTGAGTCCAAATGTAGTTTACATGCAAATTTGTTTATACGACACAATGACACAATTTTATTCAACAGTGAAAAATGCCTATAATTTAGTATTCATGCAGATTTGTTGATAAGACACAATGACACAATTTTATTCAACAGTGAAAAATGCCTATAATATCACTAATGATTCCAAATTATAAGGGAAGAAAGATATAGTGAATCAAAAACCATCAAACACGTGTTTTTAAGTACATAAGCATCGTATCCTTTTGATAAAAACAAGTTAATTAAATTGAAAAGTTTAATATGAACATTTGGTTTAACATATTTTAATTTGCGGACACGCTTCAAAACATCTCCGTAAAATGATGGATGGGAGATTCCATTATTTAAATGCCATTTTAAAGAAACATTATATTTTGAAATTAAATCACCATACTTAGAGTAAAATCTAGCAAATTTATTTCTTAGATTATGAAACATAAAGCCTTGTTTTAGCAATTTTTTAGTTAATATTATATTACGATCCTTTAGGGATGTTGCCATCTAGAAACGGAAAATTCACAATTTCAAAGTTAAAATCGTCCCGTTTGTCGTATAAACTAGTTTTGATCAAATTATTATTTATAGTTAAATGTAAGTCTAAATACGCAGCGTCTGTATTGGATATACACGATCTATTTAAGACTAGTTCTTTTGGGTAGATTTTGTGAATATATTGTTCAAATAATGGATTATCTAAATTAAGTATGTCATCAATGTACCTACTAGTAAGGTTAAAACAATTAATCAAATCTACTTGCTTAGTTTTAGATAATTCTAACATAAATTCGCTTTCATAACAATATAAAAAAAGGTCTGCTATAAGTGGCGCACAATTAGTACCCATAGGAACGCCAATAATTTGTTTAAATATTTTACCATTAAATTCAACAAACAAGTTATCCAAAAGAAAAGTAAGTGCTGCACAAAAGTCAAGACCAGTCCAAATGATGTAATTATCTAATATCTGATTAGTAAAAAAAGCTGTTTTAGTGTTTTAAGCTAGATACAAACACTTTTCTTTAGCAAAAGTTTTTTCAATCAAAGAAACAAGTTTGGATTTTATTAAAGCGTGAGGAAGCGTTGTATATAGTGTAGAAAAAACATAAGTACTTACCTGTGACACCTTATATTTTTTATTTTCAATTTTATCAATAACTTCTAAGGTGTTTTTTATTGACCAAAATAGGTTAATATAACTATTTTCATAAACTTTAGTACAAAATTTAGCTTTATGATATCTAATAGCACTCAATGCAGATGTAAGATACACTGATAATTGTTTGGTGGTACAAGACACTGAATTAGCGATAAAACGACTTGTATATGGCGTCTTATGTAATTTCGGTATCCAGTAAAGTGATGGCAATTTCTTGTCAGTAACATTGACTATTACATTTAACTTTATGCATTGGGCAATATGGTCGGTAATAATTTCATTAGGTTGCTTATTGTACTCACAATCTGATGTAGTTTGTGAAAGTTCTGCATTATTACTTCATCAAAATAACATTTTAATTTCACGAATTAAAAATATTAATAAGCATTTTTGTTACATGAACTTCTAACTACTGGTATTATAAGTAAAACGGAAGTTTAAGTATTTCATAAAATATCAGTACTATTTTATGATATCGACAATTTTAAAGCAGGGCAACTGTTCGCCAAACATCCATCATTTATTGGTCAATATCTGGGCATAATAGTTATAGAGCTAATATTTTATTAAAAACATATTTCATGCTTGCAAGAACAGGGCTTATTTTAGAAATCAAAAGTACGAGTCCCATGGACTGTTTTTAATATATGGGTCCCAGAGAAAAAGTATGGGTCCCATCTTTGAGCAGACGAAAAACTTAGTGTATCAGGGTATTTTAACAGCGTTTCAGATTGGCCTAAATTTCTTCAGGGCAGGTGTCCTAAATGGTATTTTTTCCGGACATTTGTCCTGAATCATGAAAATACTTTTACAGTTAATAAAAAAAGTCAAAACTAAATCCAATAACATTTTACATCCAAAAACACTTACCTATAGACTTAGGATAGTTCAATTTTTCATGGTCAAATCAATTTCCTAAGCACAGCTCTTTTCCATGCCTCTAAGACCGCTTCAAAAGAGGTCCTTAAGCCTTGCCACTAATACTTATCCATGCCCTGAGTGTATGGGTTTAGCCTGTGTCTCTCAAGGCTTTAGAGTTTGATTTTTTAACCGAAAATCCCCATTCACAGCCTGTTTCCTGGACATGTGATGGTAAACTGACCAATTTAAGAGGTTAGGAAATTTATCAATATGAAACTTTATTACCAAGTACCACAATGTAAATTCAATTGCAATAATCCAATTTTCAGCTATTGACCTTTCAGATGAGCTGTAGTTGTGTACTTATAAAAGCTCAAAGCATTCGAGGACAACTAAATGTAAAGAGAGAATTTCAAGGATACAATTAGTAGTGAGGTCTCTCTTCTGATGTCAACAGGTATCAGGCATAAAAACGCACCAGAATGCGCCATTTGATGCTAAAATTTGAAAAAAAATCAAGGGAAGTTCCCAGAACCCCCACCAACGGGAGAGACGGGAAGGGGATAACCCGTCCCATACCCACCCCATCCGCCGCCCCAATGTCAATTTGCTTCCGACGCCCCTGATGTGTAAGAGTTTATTTTATTCAAAACTCCAACAGAAAATAACTAATGCTTATACGTAGATACATATAACCCTTTATCCTGCCTCTGTTGCAAACATTGACATAATAAAGCAGGGTCGGCTAAACTAGCTGATCTCTGGCAGTACCTCACGTGACCGCGATCCAACCGTAAGTTTGTATTCCTACGCGCCGATTAACATGTTTTAATATTTGACCTTTTAAATTTATTGGGACGCATCATGAATTTTATCGTTATAGTATATATATTATTATTATATAATTTATATAAATTATTATTATATATTATTATAATTATATAATTTATATACACACTCCTATTTTAAATATATTACCGAACCAGCTTTACCTATTTATCATTTTCATTTACTTGATTACGCAATTTATGTCGTATCTAGTGTGACGTCATTTCTCAGATGAAACATACTATCTATTTTATCTCATGATTTTAGGGAAACAATTTTGACGTAGTAGACTAGTTTTAATAACAGTATTTTAAAAATATTTTTAAAGCATCGAACGACTCATAAACGTATTTCGGATTGTGTGTTTGCCATTCATAATTGTTAACTTCGATAAATGGATGTGTATATCGTTGTAACTTTATTGTTATACGCATTGGATTAAAGTTGTTATTGGGGTAAATAAAATTGAGTTTTTGTTTTGCTGTTGCATTTTTTTTTCAATTTTTACAAAGAAAAGTATCACATTTTCCATTCATTTGTTATTTCTTCTCATATTTTTAATTGGAAAGTATTAAAAGGAACAGTTTAATGTAAAACTATTTTTACGTGACACAATCGGTTGTTATTCGGTCGTCAAGAATGCTGTGTACATGTAGGAGGTCCGACCAAAATAATTATTTTATGTCAATAAATCATGTGTCTTTGATAAACTGTGTTAACGGCATAATTTAAATTAACGTGAAGCAGGATAAATCGAATACATGGTTTATGCCGAAATAACGAAAGTTTATCCGGTTCGGCCCGAAAAAGAAAAATAGGATTCGCTAAAGATCGCCTTTTTTTCTTTTTTTAAGCCTCACCGGTTAAACTTTCTCAATCTCGACATCAACCATGTATTCTCTATATCGTACGAATTGATCGATGGATGCAAACATGTTCCAACTCTATCCATTACCCATAATCCAGGCACGTTTACATTAAACGTCAAACATTAAAATTCTGAGGATTTTTTCAAATTACTAATTTTATTATGCCCATTTACGAATTAAACAAAACATTTACAGTTATGCAAAATCAATTCAAAGATAATTTGTTAAAACGCTTTACGCGTCGAATAAATGTTTCGACAATATTACGCATGAAATGCACAATTTCCACGAGGATTACACTTGGTTGCCATCATCAGTTTTCTAAGTAACTAGCCACGATTTAATCGTGGAGGTGTAAAACTTAGCGTCAGGTTAGAATGGTAGGTCTAACAAAGCAAACAAACTGTCACAAAACCAAACACTTATGTCAATTACGTCACGCGTGTTCTGCATAATTGTAATGCAGGTATAGAAGTTACTTACGAGTGCTGTCGCTCACCCAAAGCGTGCGCTCTCATTGGTCAATATTGATTTTCCAACACAACGACGCTCCGCCAATAGCGGGCTTAAGTTGGGTAAATAGATGCATGTTATTGACAGACGATCGTATATCGGCTCTTTAATTTTTGGCGAATTTAATATCGCTTTGATCTTTAAAAATACTCAAGGATATCGAGCGCACGAATTTTCTCGCACAGATGCGGCAAATGTGCGCGATCTTTGAAAAAATAGTGCGATTCGTTAATCGCGCGGTCTAGAATGCAAACTGATATTTGATGGTCCAAAAGACTTGACTTATTCCTACAGAAATGTACCGGTCACATTGTCTGAGGAACGTTTTTTTTTTGGTCCGCCCGATTTTCGCACTGAATTAAATTGCTTCGGCCATTTGTAAATTTTATCGACCAAATCTGAAACAATGCAACATTAATGATGACATCACATGGCTATCTAGTCGCAATTAAACAGGAAACTTTAATAGGCAACTCAACAGTTTTATGACTAGATTATTTTCAAGACTTAAACAGGCCATTGTACATCACATTCACGCGTATGTAGTGCGACAAACAATAACCCCACTTGACCATTATAATAGATGAGCAGTTTTACTTACATATCTCAACGACTGTAGCCATTAAGATGCAGAGTAATTTACATAAAAAGCTTCCACTTTAAAACAAAGCACTATGAGTTTTTACTCATCATTCAAATTAAAAGCCCAGGCTTTCCCCGAGGAAGAATTCCATGATTTCTTATTTTCGCATGTTTTACATGAAATGCACGAGCACTGTTAATTTGTTGCTTGAAAATAACAAAATTGTAAGAAAATATAGTGCTATGCAATCCATGCTCCGTATCATAATGACGCTTCCTTTTGTTTAATACAAAATTAAGCTTTTCAATGACCCGGATTATTGATTGCGCAATAGTAAAATGGAGGCCATTTTTGGTCGATTTGAAAGTTTTTTTGGTCTTAAATTCTGTTTTCTCCGTTCGCGAAACATTTTTAGTATCATAATTTATACAATTTTAGGATTTCGCGTCCGCGGGACGCATGCATAGCAAATGTTTGCGTCCCCTGCGATTTCTATGCGTTCAGGACGCAGACCTAAAATTATTCCTGCAAGAATAAAGAGGTAATATTTACTCAAACTACATTTGAGCGCATAGAGATGAGCGCATTTTCAGCAACTGTATCGTCCATGTAAGGTAGCTTACAAATTGGTGTCAGAATATGGGGATCATTTTCTAAAGTGATCCTCTAGAACAATACGTCTGGAAATAAAGAAACACCTTTACACAACAATAGACTAGTCTTTGCTATTTTTATTAACGCTATACAGACAAAGTAATCTTTATAATGGCTTCTCCTGATCCTGACGTTTACTTCAATGTCCCGTCGGACATAAAAACCGTTGATGAATTACGTAGTGATGCATCGAGCAACAGTGCGCATGTGCATGACGCACAGTCCCGGCGACGAAGCTACGATGCACCTCGTGTTTCTTTGATGAATGCACACAGTCCTGCGATGAGACGCTCGAGCTTTGATCGAACAAACAACAATCCACACGACTCACGCAGCACTTCTTTTAACCATGGCGACACTAGTTACACTCATTTCATTCCACCACCACCACCCATGCACCACACACTTATGAAACCGGACATGTATGACGGTAACAGTTCACACGAACGTATTGTTCGCATTTCGAGGACTGTTCGGAATTATCTGGTTGGGACAATCGCACAAAAGTATTAATATTGGCATTCAGTTTGAGAGACGTAGCCAGAAACATCTACATGAGCCTCACATACGACGAGCGCCGTAATTATTGTACGTTGACAACGCGTCTTTCCGAACGTTTCGGTAACGACAGCAAACATAAATGGTTGTGTCGGAATAAATTAGAAAACAGACTACGTGCGAAGGGCGAAAGCATTGCGTCACTTGCAGACGATTTGCGTCAGCTTTGTCAAGAAGCTTACTCCCATCTTGATCATCGCTCGCAAGAAAAACTAGCTCTGAAACAGCTTTACAAACTCGTTTCCACCGAAATGAAATGTCGCTGTATGGATCACAAGTGTTTAACCGTAAACGAGGCCGTCTCCGTAATTGAAAGGTACGAATCCATATTGGGAACGCCTTAAAATTCAAACATAAGGGCAGTTCATTCAGATAAATGATCTGACATTGAATCCGTTTTTAAGCGAATTGAAGCGCGCCTTGACAACATTGAAACGTCAGTCGTGCGTAAACAACAGGTAAACAGCAAGAGTGAAACATCTTGCTCCGAATGCAACTCTCGTGACCAGCTCTGGGCATCGTGTCCACAAAACGCAAATCGCGGCGTTATAGGGCAAATAGTACCCAAAGTGTAACCAATGACAGGTCCACTAAACTACAGCATCCAGTTAAGGGCAACCCATCTGGGGCTCTCGTTCAGGGAAACTTTTAAATGCTGACTCTGAAGGCCGACAGTCAGCATTAGTACAAAATAGGCCTACATCGTCAAGTAAAGCTAGCGAAATTCACACGGCGCGAACAGGTTCACAATTTAACAGGTTTGATTATGGTTTTTATGTTACATGTAACATAGGTTCAAAACCCGTGAATTTCTTAATTGATTGCGGAGCAACAACATCTCTTCTTTCTGATAAAATGTTTTCATCACTTGGCTCTGAACGTTCTTTTCAACTTAGATTGGCGCCAAATGTACTAAAACCAGTAAACGGGGAACCTATGGCAGTGACCGGAAGTGTTGACTTGATCGTTGAAATGTGCGGCGAGCGCTTTGATATTTCATTCGTTGTATGTGCAATCGACGCTGATGGTATCTTAGGCCAAATCTTCTTGAAACAGATGTTGATTTATCAATTATAAGAGGTCGTGTTTGGTGATCGGCAATTATGCGGTTCCACTGTGAACTGGCGGTGCAGCCAATCAAGTGTGTAGAATTGAAAGCATGCAAACCATATCTGTGCCAGCTCATACAAGGATGTCTTTCCCCGTCAAAATCCCCGTGAAAGAACATCTAGCTGAACTTGGCTATGAAGAGCCTTCATTTGATCGTAAGGCAAAGTCTAAAGTTGCTGTTATCGGTGGTATTGTTGATACATCTTCTAACACTCCGAATATGCATTTACTTAAATATGGAAATTCTGATGTTAAAATCCACAAGCATACAAATTTAGGTTTTTGTGAATCTTACTTTCAGCATGATCGTCCGTTTAAACGTATTGCGTCTGTACAGAAACTCAGTGATATTGTTTCTCTCCCTGACTATCTTACTGCCTAGTATGAACGGAGTTCCACACACCTGTCTGATAAACAAGGTCTTTATAAACTTCTTTGTAAATATCACACTAAATTTTCAAAAGACTGTTGACATTGGGCTTGTCCAGCACAGCATTAACACACAAGATGCTGCACCCATTCGTCAGCCACCAAGACGTCTGTCTCTGGGCAGGCGTGAAGTCAAAAGAGAAGAGATAAGTAAAATGTTGGAACGTGGCATTATTGAGCTATCAAGTAGTGCATGGGCAAGCCCAGTTGTGTTGATTACCAAGAAAGACGGCACCCCAAGGTGTTGTATTGATTATCGATAGTTAAGTGACGTAACTGTTAAAAATGCTTATCCACTCCCCAGGGTTGATGATTGTATAGATGCATTGTCTGGTTAAAAATATGTCAGTTCACTCGACTTCAATAGTGGATACTGGCAGGTTACCATGAAGCCTGAAGACAAGACAGCCTTTGCTACAACAATGGGTCTTTATCAGTTCACAGTCCTCAGTTTTTGTTTAGCAAACGCTCCGAGTACTTTCGAGCGGCTAATGGAGAACGTATTAAGAGGTTTGCAATGGGTTGAATGCCTTTTGTACATGGATGACATAATTAGTCCAAGTAAGACAGTCAGTGAAGGTTTATCCAGGCTTTAGCATATTCTGCAGCGACTTAAACAAGCCAATCTTAAGTTAAAACCTGCCAAATGTGTTTTGTTTCAAAAACGGGTGAAGTTCCTTGGTCATCTTGTTTCTGAGGATGGTGTAGCAACTGATCCCGACAAAATTACTGCTGTCCAAAACTGGCCTACTCCTCGTAACGCACAAGATGTCCGATCTTTTCTTGGACTTACTGACGGTTTGTCGAAAACTTTGCCAAAACTGCACGTCCATTGCATAAAGTTACAGAGAAAAACTGTAAATTTCCATAGTCTGATGAATGTTCGAAATCTTTTGACTCTCTGAAAACTGCTTTGACTTCAGCCCCAATCCTTGGTTATCCTACCCCAAATTAACAAGAAACCGTCGGAGACGGATGATGCTCCCCAAAGGTTTTGTTGTCACAATATTACACTATATATTCAGATAAAAGGAAACGTCTAGTAATTGGGGGTACAAGAATTGCACTATACAGTTACAATACAATACTTGTACAGTTAATGGAAATTTTCAAAGGGCAATAACTCTGTGAAAAATCATCCGACCAGAACCGGCTGATAATATGCACATCTCCACTTGGTAGTGAAGCTTCCCATAAAGTTTGATTGAATTCCGGTCATAAATTGCTGAGAAATAGCCCGGACAAACATTGTGCACGGACACACGCACGGAGGGAGCACAAACGTTTGTATTGGAAACTGATGCATCAGATAAGGCCACATGAGCAGTTTTGTCACAAATACAGAATTTTCAAGAAATTGTTATTGCATATCACAGCAAAAGTTTAAATAAACACGAGAAAAAACTACTGTGAAACCCGTAAAGAGCTTCTTGCAGTTATTCATTCCTTAAACGCTTTCCATCACTATTTGTATGGTCAGCCAGTCTTACTTCGTACAGAAAATGCAGCTGTATCATGGATGCGAAATCTGAAGTGTCCTACAGGCCAAGTTGCAAGATTTCTCATGACTTTAGGAACTTACAACTTAATAGTAAACCATCGTGCGTGTTCGAGTCATGGCAATGCAGATGCGTTATCACGGTCTCCATGCTCAAAGTGTGCCACACAGGAGTGTAGAAACACCACTAGCGATGATGCTGACGATCACTGTGAATCTGAGGTATGCATGGAAGTTCCTGTTGTTGCAGCAACAGTCATTGATCCATCAACAACGTTGCCCGATTCTTAAACTGCACGCGCTGTAACAAGGTCCATGTCCACGTCTGATTCCATTCCAAAACCCACCCCAAGGGTGCAGTGGCACGGTCCTTATTTGGTCACAAAACGAATTGACGATCTTGTGAAGAGGTCACTTAAAGCGGATATATACGATTTTTATATGTGCTGAATTGTAAAATATTGATACAAATATGTTATAATAACACACAATATGCAAGAAAAATGATACATTTAAGACGAATTTCATAAAATACAGCAAATACAAATTAGCGCCCCGAGCCGATTGTGACGAAGCTAATTCGTAATTATTTTCCTACAATAACCGATGCATTCGTCTTTTTAGTAAGTGTTCGTGTGTCGTATGAATCGATATCGCTGCAGGAATTTCAAATGAACCGTTAAACTAAATTTAGATTCACATCGTACATGCATGATATACATGCTGGCGAATTCGGCTGTACAGCCTTTTTCGATTTCAGAATTAAATATCTGGCTTATTTAGCAGTTTTCGACACATGTTCTTCTTAACTTTTATTTTAGTTCATATTGAAATATATGTATAATAAGTTTTTACACATTTTATATTAATAAATAAATATTTGACAAGATCGTATATACCCGCTTTAAGACTCCAGCCTGGGCCATTCACATCGATAGGCTAGTTCGGTATCTAGGGTCACATGTATCCGCATGGTTTCACAGAAAGTTCCTGTGCAATAAACCAAACACAAATATGCAATGCGTAAATGAAGCAAAATATCATTATTAGTTTTATTTAATGTTTTAGTAAATGCTGTTCATGTTTTATTAAAGTATTGTTGTCCATAAGTATAGTTAGATGATGCTTACATACATCAACATCCTTTTATTTTAGAACTAAACAACACAAGTCCATGTATTGATTGCGTGTAGTGGCATTCATTGATCAGGGATAAAAAACACACATATTGCACATTTGGGTACTGCGTCTAAGAGAGACACCTTACTTTTGAGCAGTTGCGATAATAGTTCGGCTGTGAGAACGGTTTATGGTCAACCGAGAAGGCAGCGGCCTGATCAACCGTGATCCTTTTTTAACTGTATTTGTCGATGAGAAACCGTTATTGCGAACTTGTACAGTATACATGCGTTTAAATGGATTGTGGAGAACGCTTCTATTAATGATGGATACTGCGAACAGTTGCTCAGTCAAAGGTTATGTGCATTTTAAGCCTCAAAACAATGTCATGTGCATCTCATGATATGTTTTTTTCCAGATTCTACCATGGATTGCGATGTGTGCAGCACTGCTTTCCACAGCAAACGAGACCTTCGAAATCATCTCGCAAAGACTGACCATCGTCGTATGAGATTCAGCTGTGTGTGGTGCATTGGAAAACACCCTAGGGAGTTTAAGTCTGACGGAGATCTACGGCGCCTCATTAGGGGTCAACGCCCACACGAGCTTGACGAACATCTTAATGAATTCCCGAAGTTGTTTTCGGAAAACACGTTTTTCTTCTCCACCAATCCTAAAGTCCACCTTCTGACCACTCCCGTCCCAAACCCATCTGCAACTGAGGCCATTGAAACCAGACGACAAGTAACAAAATGGGCTACCGGACGTGTTCCAGGGATCAACCAATGGCTGAGAGGGTGGAACTCCCTTTCATCATCTTCATCGACAACATCATCCACTACACCTTTAGCACATGTAAATTCTCATCTAGCCCTGAAATCGGTGAACATGGACAACACTGGCAGTACCACTATTTGCGCTACAGAATCAACCTATATCAAGGCCACTATTTCACTGTCTACGTTGACTGATGCACGTGTTATCAGCCGTCTAGTTCAGAGAATGAACGCTCTTCCTAAGGATGTCTTCATTCCTACAGGACATTGGGAGCCAGGCAACTCAACCTATCAGGCATCTGTTGCAACATTACTCTGACTTCAACCTGATCAAAGTCAGTCTGTAGCAGTACTCCACGACCATCTTTCACGACTGGCATCACATACAGGAATTCTACTGTTCCTGCCACTACAGTGTCTACACGAGCAAATAGTCTCGCACCCCATACCAGCGCCTTTGTTCCAACAACTGATAGTTCTGATCAAGTCACTTTACCTTTAACCCATCCTGCTTCCATCTCCACATCCTCCATCATTACTGATGTCACTACCTCATCAACGACCGATGTCAAATCCTCCAAATCTGATGCCCTTACAACTGCCGAATCTTCACATGCAACATTGGACACTACACCGAAACGTTTAGTTATCGAGGAACATCCAAATATTCAACCTGATCTAGATTACGACATCAGAAGTCCCATTCCAGTTTCTGCTGTCTCTCCAACAGCACTACTATCCTACTTGAGTTCTCCTTTCTACAACCCAGTTTCACCTTTACCCTGATATATGAACTCCCCAGCACCCACTCCAAACTATGAGCCTGAAGTATCGCAGCCATAATTACAGTCCGCAGTCGTGTGTCGTATCAATAGATATATTCACAGGAAATTAACATGTAATTTAGTGTGGTCACAAATAAATAAAAACGAGCTTTTCGTATCTACAAAAATCTATGTAATCATACCACATCTAGCATTGAAATTGTGGCTATGGCTTTAAGGAACACTGATTGTTTAGGTGTTAACTTTATTTTACGAAATACTTTACGAAATGTTCGTTGATTATTAGCGTTATAGAAACTTTAAATGTTGGAACTATTTGTAAAAATAAATCTTTGTTCTTTAGATACCGTTTCTCTTAGACGTTACAAAGGATGCTGTTAGCTATAGTTTCAACTCACAAGTTATTCAAACGCAACACTATATGGGAAAAACATAAAACTTTACTAAAAACCAAATTAACATCAAACATCAACGTTATAATATGTGACCTCTACCTTGCCGTACTCGACCGTGACGATCTGCCTACAGCAAGCGCTTCTCCCGATACCGTTCTTTTCATTGGCCAAATGCTGACGTCACAAACAATGACTCACTCGCTACGGTTCGGCCCGTGAAATGTAATCCGAACTCAAATGTAATCAACGTATGTAACTTGCAAATTTCGTTAAAGCGGATATATACGATTGTTATATGTGCTGAATTGTAAAATATTGATACAAATATGTTATAATAACACACAATATGCAAGAAAAATGATACATTTAGGACGAATTTCATAAAATACAGCAAATACAAATTAGCGCCCCGAGCCGATTGTGACGAAGATAATTCGTAATTATTTTCCTACAATAACCGATGCATTCGTCTTTTTAGTAAGTGTTCGTGTGTCGTATGAATCGATATCGCTGCAGGAATTTCAAATGAACCGTTAAACTAAATTTAGATTCACATCGTACATGCATGATATACATGCTGGCGAATTCGGCTGTACAGCCTTTTTCGATTTCAGAATTAAATATCTGGCTTATTTAGCATTTTTCGACACATGTTCTTCTTAACTTTTATTTTAGTTTATATTGAAATATATGTATAATAAGTTTTTACACATTTTATATTAATTAATAAATAAATATTTGACAAGATCGTATATACCCGCTTTAACCTATCGATGCATAATGCAAAACGGTTTCAAAAAGTAACAGTAACAGATATAATAACGAGATTTTAAACATCAATAAAACTTAAATGTGAATTCTTTGCTGATTTGTTTGTTCATCTTCGCATTTTGGGCACACGAACTTCGACTGACGTGTGACGACACGAACGGTTGTGCAGAAAACTAGATGCACCCAACAGTCGCATTTATCACACTATGCCCACTTGAAGAGCTTCAAATGTGGATGGAGACTTATGTTTAGAAGTGTAATCTGCTTGCAAACGCAGCACGGTACTGGGTCGTCGAGCTCATCATCATCAGTATCCGTCTCCATGGCAACATCGGGTCGATTTATTTGAAGACCACTCGTGGATGGTAGTTGACTGCTGAGCGTTATCTTGCTGATGTCGTTGAGCTCCTTACTCTGGCTAGTGTATGTTGCGAGCTTATTTTTATACGAGTCAGACGTCATTTCTCGTCCTCCTGACTTTGGTTTGTGCGTCCGTGGTTTTGTAATCAGTATTGTTGCACGAAGGGCATTTCATTTAGGTGTGGCAAATGCTGCATTTCTTTGATGACGCTATGTCGTTTTTTTTTAATTAACAAATGCGAGCACCGCATCTTTCCCGCCCTTCAGTGACGCTACTTTGCGAACAGGACTTGCTTCGCGGAATCCCTCACAAGTTATCAGCTTTTCTGCAGATATAGCGTTGCTTGACAGGGGATGTATTCCGGTTTTTCTGAATGCCGACTGGATATTGAGCGGCGTAATTGCCTTCAGGTATACCTTACATGCTTACTTGTCAAAACGAGTTATTTTCTGCCCCATGTGAGCATTCATGAAAGAAGCGCATTCATTGTAGTAGTATGATTTCAAAGGCCCAAAGATACCAACATCCAAGGGTTGAAGAACATGAGATGTGTGGGGTGGAAGCACAAACAAAACCACCCGATTTTTGCTTGCCCAATCAATCAGCTCTTGGTTCACATGAGATGCGTGGCCGTCGTAGATGACAAGAACTGACTGCTGCGGTCCACGGGCAGGGACGTGTTCAAGGAAGTGCGTCTTCAGGTACTCCAGAAATACGTCACCGTTAGACCATCCGGGGTCTGATATAACCCCACTGGCCCCCGGAGACGTACCTTTCATCAACTCCGGATTAAACATTTTGCCTTTGAAAATAAAATATGTGGGAGTGAGTTTTCTGAGACATTAGCGCACGCAATAACGGTTGTTGTTATGGATCTGGGAGATGTTATGGCATGTGGTTTGCTGCCGACGGGAGGGATAACATTGGGTGGTCTGTGTTAAGGCTGAATTCCAGTTTCGTCAATGTTAAATATAAGATGTGGCTTGTCAAGGAGATTGTGTTTCAGAAGGAAAATTTTTAAATTCTTGAAATACTGGTCTATCACGTCTAGGGTTGTTTACTTGGCGCGGTTGCTGTCTAATGCTCTCGGCTTTAATGAGACTATTCTGTCGTCCCACCTTTTTCTAAATCCGTATAGCCAGGTGTTGCTTATTGATGTGTTATCTGGGTTTTTTTCCAAGTAAGTGAAGCAATTCGCCGGCCAGCTGTTTAAGTTCAGCATTCGTTATACCATACCCCAACTGGGTCAACGTTGTGATGCGCTCAATTAGGGTTTCTTCTTCTTGGGTCAAAGCTCTCCATTTCTCATTCGGATTCTCTGAGTTTTTACAAGACCCTTAACGCGATCCCTCAATGTCTAAGTCGGAAATCCGAAATTGCGCAGTTTTAATTTTTAGACCATTTTCTTTTGTGATATTATGGGCATCTAACAGTGTATAAGTGTCTATCGCAACCGTTGTTTATTTTTTGTGTTTTCACTTCAAAAAATATTTTTATAAACAACTGGTAGCAAGATGAGTTGCAGATAATTGGTCAGTAACCACATTTTAACTAACTCTTTCGACCTGTTAGTTCTCTTCAGCTCAATTCAATAGTGAAAAAATGCCCATATCACTTTAATATCCCTTATTCTTCCGAAACCGTTGTTCTCGAGATACCATTACGTCACATATATTTCACGAATAACAGCGCGTGCGAAATTTTCATTTACCGACAACTACGCCATTTTTGTTTGACCAGTCAGCGCTAGGCAATTTAGCAGTTTCACGGTAGATATTTCCAGAAATGCAGAGCTTGTAGAGAGGTATTCTTAAAAAGTCCATTGGTATAGGCACCGTGAAAGTGCTCATTAAATATCTTGATACATGTAAACTACTTACATCGCCTACAAGTACTCACTGGGTTGACAACATCCGCGCATGGGTTCGACAGGAACCAGGATAACTGGATCAAATCACTGCCTTCATTACCAACTACGTGATGATAGCTTTGCCACGATGAACAATCGTTTTATCGTTGTTATTTTATTTATTTTTTTCAATTAAGGTAATTTATGTTTTCTTATGCAAACTTTTACACTATTTACAAAATATAAAAGATCATAATACTTTTCATAATATAATGCTTAAACAACAACACTACAAATCCTACGGGACCAAATCTGGAAATATTTTGTTTTGATGGCAGAGATTGTATGTGAGGGCAAGAAACGAAAACTCTGCGTGGAGATTGTGCATTTGACCTTTAACCAGAGGTAAAAGGCAAAACAGTAGTCCCTATGATCATGTACTACTAGTCAAACCAAGGCTCGCGCTCGCAACCTAAAATCCTCTCAATTAAACGCTTACCTTGTATTCTATTTAAAACCTAATATATACGTTCGAAAGCACGAATGTCATTAAACCATAGAAACAATGAACAGGAAAACCCAAAGTTACGTCTATACTTTCTTCATCAACATGAACCACTGTGAAAATGACACATGCATTTTAATGTGAAAATACTCCTTCTTGAAGGTACTGCTATGGATTAATCGAGTTAAAAAACTATAAAATCATTTTCATTTCGCATTTACGCCATTTTTAGAAAATGTTTTAAGAAGATCGCCGTCAATAAATCGCGAGAGGATTTTTCGGCCGTTCATAAACACGTGAGTAATAGCCTAATAAGAAAAGATAACCGCATTGAAAACATTTAACAAATATCAATTCACACTTAGTATGCATTTTAAGAATGTATAGCAGTCCTACCCGACTCAATTCCTCGATTCCACGTGACATTGTCCTTTAATCAATATCCTGCCTACTAATTTGCATCATTAGTGTCATGAAGTCTTACTTTTTTCTACAAAAAAATGGGTCTGTCTCTCGTAATTGTGTGTTATCTAAGCAAATATATGTTTGCGTCCGTTATTACGTAAAATACAGGATCATACATGTACATTGTAAGTATATCATTGTTTCGGCACGGCAACGCATTTGTTTTAGTATTGCATTATTAGTGTCTGCCTAGGAGAAGTAATTGGAGTGACCTTGTCAAATATGTAGATATATTGTCCCCAACAACATGTCTGGTATTTTATTAATAGTAGATAAAACCCAAAGAAAAAAAACTTAGGATAAATTGCCAGAGACAAGTGAGAGCAGAATGTACCTTCATTGTATTTATACGACTGATATCTGAAAAAATAATGAGCAATTAAACAAAAGATTTCCAATCAATAGGGTCCCCTACCGGTGAAACCTAACCATTGTCGGTAAATATTGCTTCATATATTTGTTGCCATAGCAATCAGAATTCTTAACGTAGGAACACAATAAAATGACGTGCAAAATATCCATATTGTCCTCTTTCCATGTCTCAAGTTTCATGAACAAATATGAAGAACTTTTAAAATTATCGCAGGATCCAGAAACATGTGACGGACAGACTGATAAGACAGACAGGCAGACAGAGCGCACACCATAAGTCTCCTCCGGTTTCACCGATAGGGGACAATAAATGTAGTTAATTATGTTGTGCATTATTATTCTTATTGATTAAAACGTGTTTATCGATAGTACTTAAAAAGAACATAATTACATGTTTTGTCGAAATAAAACTCCATAAGCCATATCTGTATATAGTCCAATCAGTAATACATTAAGCTCAGCTTTTTGTAATGAATGGAACGTATAACAGACAAAATGTTACCAAAAAGTAGCCTCTGTAAACAAAAACACTCATATTTAACCCGTATAAACAATGCTGTCTATTGTCGCCCTGCTAACCATACAGTGTTCAAATTGAAGCTTTAATCCGGAAAAAAACGGATACAAAATGTTCTTTTTTGTTTTTATTGCAAAACAATATATTAAGTGCATCTTCATATACCTAATTAGTGTTCGTGTGTCGTATCAATATATGTGTTCCAAGCTGGGAAAATCTGTCTTGTGTTAAAAAACATAATTTTGACAATTTTCGACTCTCTAAACATTGTAGTTCACAAAGTCGATATAGATTTTTATCACATTCAGATCTAATTTTATGACCTTCTTAACCCTTTACCACTTAGATATGTATTTTCACGCACTTGTAGTCCATTAGAAAGTTATATTTAATGTAAGACCTTTCTTACTAGATTCAAGTTTTAAGGCTTCATTTCCAACCCTTTGATACTGATGAGCAGCAAACAGCACAAAACCTGAACAGACTGTGAGTTACTCGCAGGCTGTTCTGGTTTTATGCTGTTTGCATATAGACATTTTCACTTCGCTTCTAAGTGGGAAAGGGTTAAGTGACCAACCCTACATTTTAACGTCACGTCATTTTATAAAAAAACAACGAAAACATTATTCAAATAACAAGCAAACTGTTTTAATTAAAACAATAATCTTTCTTTAGTCAAATACATAATTATAATGCAATAAACTGACAGCAGCATTACGGATTTTAAAATGTACCATTTGTGTTGCTGTGGTAATCTATCTACATGTTGATAATCACCAGAGCACACAATCACGACTTTTATAAATATATGAATTAACTTTTTTAATGAGTGCTATTGTAACGATCCGTCCCTTATATATATATATACAACAACGGCTAGCTCACCGGACGAATCGTACAGAATGGTTATAATGAATTTTCCTCGTGGCTACCTTGCCAAGTTGATTGGAGACAAACACAAATAACAACGATACTACACTACTCTAAACAGAACAAATATAATCAAAACCTATCTCCCCAAACTACTACCATGATTTCTCTCTGATAAATTTCGACCAGGAACCCTCAAGTTCGAATCTTTTACCATGAAACTGTTAGTATGAACTCACATTATACACAAAAATGATGGGCATTTAAACCTTTATCTAAAACATCATACACAAAACCACTCACACTAAACCCTATGTACTAAACGTCATGCATGAAACCCTATGCATGAAACACCATGCATGAAACCATTGGTATCAAACCCTATGCACGAAACGCCATGCATGAAACCCTATGCATGAAACACCACGCATGAAACCATAGGTATCAAACCCTATGCACGAAACACCATGCATGAAACCCTATGCATGAAACCATAGGTATCAAACCCTATGCACGAAACACCATGCATGAAACCCTATGCATGAAACCATATGCATTAAACACCATGCATGAAACCATAGGTATCAAACCCTATGCACGAAACACCATGCATGAAACCCTATGCATGAAACCATATGCATGAAACGAGGGAAAAAGACAGGTTCCTTAATTTCACACACTGACTGAAAATACTTCTAATAATGTAGTTCTTGTTAAGACGGTGTCTCAATGACCCAAGTCCTACTACCGAACCACGGGTTTGAAGGCCAGGCTCTCCTAAATGCTGCACGTATCGCAATGATCCGTACAGACACTATAACCAGGATTCCCTTCGTATCAGCCAATAATGTTAACATAATTCCCCTTCTTTCCGTAATGTGTGTGTTAGTGTATATGTAGTCTTCACGATGTTAATCAAGCGTCAGCTACGTTCAGAGAGAGAGAAATGACTGTCGACCCGCGCTTATATACCCCGAGAATTACTGGGCGATTCCATTATACGAGTCAAGTCTATTTAGACTGGACAGGGAGATCAACTTTGTGGTTGCTAATTGTGTAATTTAATCAACATTCCCTATGTATAAACGTCGATTGGCATGTAAATTACTGTTACAATCAATCTAGACATATTTTAAAAAGAATTTTATATAATTAAATAGCATTTCTAGTATTTTATTTGTCCTAGATCCATTTATAAACAAACGAGCAGTCAGTTACTACTTCGCATGATTTATCACCTTAAGCAGAATAACAACTGTAACGAATGGTATGATGATAATAAAATATGAATAATTAACACTTACGACTAGATTCTTTGTCCCTGAGTCCATCTAAAATAAGTTTTATTTTCAAGAAAAGTCTCCGTTTTATCCGAATTCTATGTCAGTTATAACGTATATAATGGATTTACGACAATGGTTTTCGACAATCAATTTCCGGATTTGGGGTTACAAGCCACCAAGAAAACAGTTAAGTGACTGGCAGCGTTTTCGCTACATTACCCACGCCTCCGGGAACATGCGTCCCGCATGTATTTAAACACACTGGTTTTGACTTTCCTAGCCATTTTAGTTATCAAAGATTGTAGGTTTGATAATTCGGGGGTCGGTTCTGGCCGATCAGCCGTCGTGACCCTCACTTGTTCCTGTTGCCTTCTTTCTGTACGAAAGAATGCCTCAAGCTCCACAGCATGCCTGGCTGCGTCTTTTAGATAAGTAGGTCGGGCCTGGTTAACTTTAAGACGGAGATCCGAATTGACCAGAGAATTAATAAACTTCTCCTAAGCAAGGGTATCACGGACTTCCGTAGGAGCACTTGGGTAGGCAAGGTTCGCAAATCTTCGTATATCCTGACCAAGCTCAGCCAAGGTTTCCGATGCTCGTTGTCTCCGGTCTCGTAACTGAACACGATATAATTCGGTTTGATTGGCAGGAGTAAATCTATCCTCAAGCGCTTGTGCTAGTTCGTGATAGTCAGTTGTTTTTGAGCCTAAATTGCCAAATACGCCTTGAGCCTGTCCTCGTAGAGAGACCGACAGATACAATCCCTTCTGCTCTTCTGTCCAATCATTTATTTTGGCACAAGCCTCGAAATGTGCCCTGTAATCATGCCATAAACCACTTCCATCATATGTGGCTGGTTTTTTATAGAATTGTAGCTTCGCTTTCTTTTATTTAGGAAGTCTTTTTCGGGCATATCTATCGGTTTGTTTTTATTCCGTCGGTGTGTGACAAATCTGTCCTGCCCCATAGCCGCCCCAACTGGTGTCTCGTTATGGTTGCCAGTTTCTATGATCCTTGAATCATCTGGCCGTCCATGTGGAACGCCTGTGTTACGAACAGGAGTTGATGTAAACAAGTTATTATACTGTGCCCTGGTACGATTTATTTCTTCATCTAGTACCGCAAGCTTTTTTTCCAATTCCAACTGCGTACTTTCTTCCTTGATCGCAATCGTTCCGCAACCGATTCCCGCATCAACTCCTGTTTTTCTTGGCCTTGTGCCATTGTCAGTTGTGGGTAAGAGCGTTTCTCTTAAAACACGTCTTGTGCCCCACGTTGGGCGCCAAATTTTTGTAACGATCCGTCCCTTATATATATACAACAACGGCTAGCTCACCGGACGAATCGTACAGAATGGTTATAATGAATTTTCCTCGTGGCTACCTTGCCAAGTTGATTGGAGACAAACACAAATAACAACGATACTTACACGATACTACACTACTCTAAAGAGAACAAATAAAATCAAAACCTATCTCCCCAAACTACTACCATGATTTCTCTCTGATAAATTTCGACCAGAAACCCTCAAGTTCGAATCTTTTACCATGAAACTGTTAGTATGAACTCACATTATACACAAAAATGATGGGCATTTAAACCTTTATCTCAAACATCATACACAAAACCACACACACTAAACCCTATGTACTAAACGCCATGCATGAAACCCTATGCATGAAACACCATGCATGAAACCATAGGTATCAAACCCTATGCACAAAACGCCATGCATGAAACCCTATGCATGAAACACCACGCATGAAACCATAGGTATCAAACCCTATGCACGAAACACCATGCATGAAACCCTATGCATGAAACCATAGGTATCAAACCCTATGCACGAAACACCGTGCATGAAACCCTTTGCATGAAACCATATGCATGAAACACCACGCATGAAACCATAGGTATCAAACCCTATGCACGAAACACCATGCATGAAACCCTATGCATGAAACCATATGCATGAAACTCTATGCATGAAACGAGGGCAAAAGACAGGTTCCTTAATTTCACACACTGACTGAAAAGACTTCTAATAATGTAGGTCTTGTTAAGACTGTGTCTCAATGACCCAAGTCCTACTACCGAACCACGGGTTTGAAGGCCAGGCTCTCCTAAATGCTGCACGTATCGCAATGATCCGTACAGACACTATAACTAGGATTCCCTTCGTATCAGCCAATAATGTTAAAATAATTCCCCTTCTTTCCGTAATGTGTGTGTTAGTGTATATGTAGTCTTCACGATGTTAATCAAGCGTCAGCTACGTTCAGAGAGAGAGAAATGACTGTCGACCCGCGCTTATGTACCCCGAGAATTACTGGGCGATTCCATTGTACGAGTCAAGTCTATTTAGACTGGACAGGGAGATCAACTTTGTGGTTGCTAATTGTGTAATTTAATCAACATTCCCTATGTATAAACGTCGATTGGCATGTAAATTACTGTTACAATCAATCTAGACATATTTTGAAAAGAATTTTATATAACTAAATAGCATTTCTAGTATTTTATTTGTCCTAGATCCATTTATAAACAAACGAGCAGTCAGTTACTACTTCGCATGATTTATCACCTAAAACAGAATAACAACTGTAACGAATGGTATGATGATACTAAAATATGAATAATTAACACTTACGACTAGATTCTTTGTCCCTGAGTCCATCTAAAATAAGTTTTATTTTCAAGAAAAGTCTCCGTTTTATCCGAATTCTATGTCAGTTATAACTTATATAATGGATTTACGACAATGGTTTTCGACAATCAATTTCCGGATTTGGGGTTACAAGCCACCAAGAAAACAGTTAAGTGACTGGCAGCGTTTTCGCTACACTATGTTTTCCCTAAACATGATAGCCGAAAATGCATCACAAAAGCATGGCACTGCTTCAACGTTGGATACAAGTTGTTTTTTTTTTTCATGACAGGTAAATTCAACGAGAGCCGGATGTACAAGAAATTCTACCACGGCACGTGACTCGTTTTCTATATACAAAGTGACTTGTTTTCTATATACAAAGTGACTTGTTTTCTATATACAAAGTGACTTGTTTTCTATATACAAAGAAGGAAAGTTCGTATCTGGAATCACCTAATCTGATGGCAGACCTCTTCGCATGTTTTGCCTCTACAGCCAGTTTCTGAACAGATAATGCAAATGCTCTTTATGATGGTCGATCATTACACGTTACCGATATCACATTTTCTATAAATACATTTGCAATCAGGGTAATGATACACTGTGTCTCAGCTGCCTTACAAAATCTATCACTTTCAGAGGTCCGAATATCTCTGTCTATGAGCAGGGATGTTGTCTCATCAACTAATGTGTTTTCAAGAATAAAGAAATAGCCGGTGGATAATGGTACATGAGAAAGGACTTGTTAATAATTTAAATGTACTTTCTTCCTTCATTAGTGTGCATTCAGTCTGTGTAGTGATGCTTTTAGCTATCTCAATGACCTGCAACAACTAAGTATTCTAAAAAGCATGCACAGCAATCTATCTAAGCATTGCCATACAGTCATTGAAATATTTTAAATATACCGTGCTGTCTCCATTTAAGTGGAATCTGCTATCCTTTATATTTTAATTGAGGCTTTCATGTCCAAAAGTATACAATAACCAAAAAATAATTTGAGAGGAATTTCGAATGACTGTATGAATGGGTGATTAGGAGAAAGAAGAAAAAGCGGGGATGTTAGAAGTAAAAGCAGTGATAGAAGTAAAAACAGTGATGTTTCTACAAAATTGATCTACCACAACACCAATATTCAGTTATTTTATACGACGCATAATGATATAATAGGTTCTCTGGTTATATTTATGCAGTATGATACGCAATCAGAAACACACTACTGATTATTTTGTACGACACACAATGATAGGTTCTCTGATTATTTTTTTCAAGTCAACAGTTTATTAAAGAAACAGAGGCCTCCGGCCCAAAATACTTATCATGTAATATACAGGAATTGCAAAGTTGTGTCCTAGTGGTATTATACAGATGTAAATGTTAGTACATGTATCTTGTCTTTTTTTCTAGAATTCATAGGAACAAAACATACATTGCAGATTTTCTACATACATATCATGTAATATATAGAAATTACAAAGTTGCGTCATAGTAATATTATACAGATATAAAGTCTCTAGTCTTTTCTAGAATTCATAAGATAGAAAACATACACTACATATTTTCTACATACATATCATGTAATATATAGACATTGCAAAGCTGTGTCATAGTAATATTGTTCAGATGTAAAAGTTAATACATGTATGTATATCTAGTATTTTATAGAATTTATGAGATAGAAAACATACATCAACTCTAGGCTCAGACTGGAATTCAAATCTGCAACGACAAAAATCTGCCGATACAATTTACAAATACATTTTGTTATAACAGCAAAAAATGGTCATGATCTGCATTAATCAAAAGGGCTTAGTATATATAAGATTTGTGATTATACACATAAACAACTATATCAATCACTAGATATTACGAGTTGCCTGCATTTGCCGATGATTTGGCCTCTTTTACAACATCGCGAAAACATGTAACGGGACAAACAATCTGTTACTTCCGGTTCGACATGACCTAATTTTAAAGGCCTGCCCGAGCCTTCCCCTCGACTTATCTGTAGTTTAAACCATTGATATGTAGTTTAGGGACTTTCTGGGGAAAACGCTGTCCAGTTAATTTAAATGATTTAAATACAAATTTTTGCATTACAAATCTTATTTTAACTAAAACTGGTATTTCCATTGAGTCAGAAGGGGATTTCAAGATGGCGGAAAAGTCCAACGTCACTTATAACGCAACACTCAGCTTTATAACCCAGAGCCGTCACAGCAATAATGATTATTTAAAAAAAAACTCTGGCAGTCTGTTAAGTACACGTATCTGTGTTTTTCTATGGGTATTGTTTGTACAAAAAAAAGGCTTACGTAAAGTTTCGCCGCACCTGGGATACCGGACAATCCAGCCGTGGTTTTGTAAATCTCGATTTTTATAGAGGATGTTGACCTCGGGTCACTTGTCGGTCCTCCGCCACCCGTTTTTGCCGACTTCTTCTTGTAATCGCTAAAATATTTTTTAGCATTTGGCGCCACTTTTCTTTACTTTCAATCCCCGATCGGAAGTGATTTCCAACCGGATTAACTTTATCTGCGATTTGTTGTTATTTTGGCATGGGTAACCTTATCGGAAAGATTACTTTGCAATAAGGAAAGGTTCTCAGCAAACTCCCTTCTAAAACTTTTAAGTTCAGAGGCCGTATAATTCGATCCTCTTTTTTCGTTTTTACCCCGCCGTATCAATATTTCAAGATAATGACGTCTGGGCCGATTTTCGTAACGCTCCTAAGGGGAAATTTACCTTAGTTTTTTTTTAAATAACCTAAGTTTTAAGTGAAATTTTCCTCAAATTTAAGAAACAAACTTAAGTCTTATTCACACAGAAATTAACCTTAGAAAAATCCTTAAGTCAAGCGTTTTCCTTTAAAATTGTTAGGCAGTTGCATAACTACCTTAACTTTCACAGAAAATCCTTAAAAATGACAGCCACGCAGACGACGTTTGGTATTTGATTCATTTTATAGTGTTTTCGTCACTATAAGGAACATTTTTACGAACTAACATTCGGCTTTTGATGTTACTATCGATATATTGCAAAGGAAGATAATTTTATAACGTAATACCGTTATTTCTGAACACCGGAAGCAAAATGGCGTTTCGCAATGTACACTTGGCAAACAAATCTGAAGGTACGATAACACAAACCTTATCGTTCGATTTTATTATTTATCAACGAATGATTTGGTATGTCTTTTGTGCATTCTGGAAACTCAGCATTGTGACACCAAATATCCGAGTCATTGACATAACAAAGACATCGATGTAACTTCATTTACTTGTAAGAATTTTCTTTATTTACACGTTAAAGTGATATTATGGGCATTTTTCACTGTTGAGTTGAGCTGAAAAAAATTAACAGGTCAAAAGAGTAAGTTAAATGTGGTTACTGATCAATTATCTGCAACTCATCTTGCTACCAGTTTTGTATAAAAATATATTTTATATTCAATATTTCACGTGACCCACCCAGTCCTGTAAGCCGAAATGAACCGTAAAACAAAATTGTGTCTTTGTGTCGTATAAATGAATCTGCACTAAAACTAAATTTAGGTCCACATTGTACATGCGGGATCAGTTGTCAAACGAAAGTTCGGTTGATATTCAAATGCATTATTTTTCTCTTTCCGAGATATTGTTTTAGTATGTTGATGCTGCATTAACAAATATAAGCGTATATGAAGTGAAAACATCAAAAATAAACAACGATTGCAATAGACACCTATAAATTGTTAGATGCCCATAATATCACTTTAATCAATTGTAAAACAAATCCCTAAAAAAGCGTAATACATAACAATTGTCAATGTTTAATGTATTTTTACGCTTCAACGTACTGAAATAAAATATGCGAAAATACTACTGGTACTATTGTGGTGCTTATGTTGCAAGTTTTTATTGGGTTCAGTTTTAGCATAGAGTATTTACATAATACAAACGTTTTTTAATTAAAAATGTAAATCCATTTCTCGCTGCCATTGTCCCTTTAATTGATCAAAACTTAAGGAGTTGCATTTGGCAGGGAAACCAATACTTCGAACTTGCTTGTTATATCTTATCAATACTAATCTTATATTTTAGCAAAAGTTAAGTTAATACTTTCTAATATAAACTTTTTTTTTGAAAATCATACACATTCAAAATGCCCATTAAACTGCCCTTCTCTTAGTGAATTGTGATAGGTAACATGTATCTGTAGCATATAAATCAAATATGAGCTGTAATAAAATACCTCGTCCAATTTTCAAGTACAATCTGTTGATGTACTGTTCATTTTCATCCATTATCTGAATACAGTCTTGATAAGCAGCCTTGTTGTTTAGACTGACAGGAAAGACACATATCTCGGATTTGTACGCCCCCGGATCGAAAGATCGGGGGCATATTGTTTTTGGCCTGTCTGTATGTATGTCTGTCATTCATTCATTGTATGTGTGTGTCCCAAAACTTTAACCTTCGTTAAAGCTTTGCAATAACTTTTACATTATTGAAGATAGCAACTTGATATTTGGCATGCATGTGTATCTCATGGAGCTGCACATTTTGAGTGGTGAAAGGTCAAGGTCATCTTTAAAGGTCGAATATATGGCTTCAAAGAGGCTCAATAAGGAGCATTGTGTTTCTGACAAACACATCTCTTGTTGTATACATGTCTTCTTCAATATCGTGAACAATATGAAGCGGAACAACACCATTTATCTATATGAAACCATTACATTTCAGAAGATCTCTGGCTATAAGGAGTTCAAGTGAGTCCCCGTAACGTATTTGTACTCCTCTTGGCTTGGAACGAAGTCTTTTGACTGACACGTTAATTTTGTCTATACTTGGAGTCACTTGACTCAGGCCTGTAAAGTTCACCCCATCTATTGTAAAGTCTGATGTAAAGAAGTGGTAATGTTTGTCCTTAGATGATAATCCGACATCATTGGTTTGAACTCTGTGAATCACCATGTTGTTTCTTAATTATAAATGTTAATGAACCTATATATATAACAAGATACTATATATTATAATGCTTATATTTTTTGTCAATTGAAATGTTTGTTGAATGTAGTCATTAGATATTGACATTGAGATATAATTTTATTTTGTTTTAAAACTCAACAAATAATTCTTATGTTAAATGTCAAGGTAACTGATAATATTTTAAATAGATGAAGAAAGAAAACTCTTTTATACAAAGTATGACATATATGATATTAAATTAAAAAAAAAAAAGAAATTCAAACTACAGAATATCAAAGTTGTCTCCGTTTAATTTGCCATCATTTCCGGCTAAGACAGCTTTGAGAATTCTGTCTTCAGCCTCATCTCCGTACATATTGACGAGGTTTCTCTTTGAGTGCTCTGTCAGTGTAAGATGGACAGTGTTGAGCTTTGTCAGCAACTGAAAATATTGGATGTGTTAATGTTTTAGTAAAAGCTACAGCGCAAACGTTATTTATTTTGAAATAAAGATAACGTTAAGTTCGATTTTACCTTTTCCCCGTACAATTTTAACATTGCCTTTTTAAGATAAAAATGGCATTACACCAGTTTTGAAGAAACAATTGCAATATAATTATTTTATGTGTTTAGGTCGTTCCTGAACCCATCGGCCATCGGGTTGCAGAGAAGATACGGGAGCTAGTACAGAACAAACATAATTGAGCCTGGTGTGATCAAATTACAAATCGGCGAATGTGTGCGCACAATATGCACGACACAACCACACCCATCAAACACAAATTTCTATCCGTAAGAAACCATGTTTACAAAGCTAGAACCCATACACTGCAAGACGAACAGAGCAAACTTGCCTGTTGGGTAATATATTTATGTGTCCAGTGTCTTTTTTTAAGTTAAATATCCCATATAAATTAGTATTTTTCAAATTTTGACACACCAACTGGGTTTAACGGCATGTTGTCTATCCAATAATGCAATTTACCATATAAATTAGTGAGGGTTTATATTTGGTATGTCACATGTTTTCTTATTTAACATAAACATGTGTTTCAGAGTACAATACAGTGTACCCGTTATAAGAATGTATAAATGTCTTTGGAACGAAAACCACAAAACACATCGAACTTTTAACCAAACAATTATTTAAAAAGCAGTCAAACAGCAATTGCAATAAAACGGATTTCACACATCTACATGCGTGAATCATTAGCATACATTCGTACACACGCACTCACACACGCATAAAATGGACGTTTGGAGTTCAAAATTCTTACGTTTGGCAACGCTTATGATTCATACTATATATATATATATATATCGACTGTTAACGAGTATCTATTAATAGATCCCATAAAACGGAAATAACGTTGTTGTGCAATCGGGACACCTCGGACAATTCCGCCATATCGGCGATCGTCTCTCGGGTGTATTTGGTGGAAGGATATGTCTAACGCCTCTAGGCGGAAGATATTACATCGAAAATATAGTTCTCACAACAACAACAATGGCGTCGTTTGAACATTGCGTGAAAGTGTCATTGACGAAATTGAAAGCGAACATTGAGCTTGAGCAGCAACAGCTAGATGTTCTTCGAGCTGTGTTCGATGGAAAAGACACAATAGCAGTCCTACCAACTGATTTTGGTAAAAGTTTGCTGTTCCAGATGCTCCCATATTTGATGGCAGTACGTCTACAAAAATTTCATTTTGCAATCACGATCGATTTCATTAACCCATTTATGCCTAGTTGACTCTCTCATCCTTCTAAATTGGATCAATTTATTTCCAAAATTAGGGATGTCAAGTATATTTATTTCTATATTTAGAATATTTGATTATTTCATAAAGAAATTCTTTTTAAGCAAACAGCGCAGACCCAGATGAGACACCACATTTATGCGGCGTCTCATCTGGGTCTACGCTGTTTGCAATGTCCTTTTTTCAGGACGTTAGGCATAAATGGGTTAATGATTAAGTCGAAATTATTAGATATTGTGTATTATTATCAACCTCTTATTAATAGGAATTTTAACTAATATGGCAGTAACAAAAACAAACTTTAGTTTGGTGCCTACTGTTATCACAACTTATGCCCATTATAATATGTATAATTATGTGTTGGGGGTCGTGACTAATAAAACATGTACCTGTGCTATAATCTGTATTGAATTTACAATTAAATGTAATAATTATCATCTCGCTAATGGAAAAACCAACTGAGACATTGAGACAGTGTAGCAATTTACAAAACAGTTTTAACTGATTTTTGATGCGGACTCCTAAAACCATACTTATGGAAATTTAGTTATACATATTCAAAACAAAATGAACTAATAAGTGTCTGAACTTTTTCTGTTGGCAATGTTGTGAACTTTTTATTCTTTCTTTTCTCAGGAAAAGTTCGGAAAGTCAAAGCCTATGATAGTTATTGTCATTGCACCAATCAATGCAATAATGGAAGAACAGGTAATGAAATACTTCTAAAATAACCAAGCTATTTAGCATGTTACCTGTTCTATGATCTGCAACTTAAACCTGTGTTATTGGTTGCATATTCAAAAAGCAGTATGTTTAGGGGCAAAATATTGTGCATTTTATGGTTTATGAAGATCGAATTGCAGTCAGTGATTCATGATAACATTTACTTTAATGTTTAGTTCTTAGTCGTTTATCATTTATATTTGTTCAAACTTGTTATAAATTTTAAAATAAACTATCAATAAAAGTTAGAGGTTAAACTTTTTTAGCCGGATTTTTTTCGAAAAAATCTCGGCTTATAGATTGATGTTGTCGGGCGGGCGGGGGGGCGGGCGGGCGGGGTGGCGGCGTGCTCGAAAATGTTAAAGTTCTTATTTCATGGTATAACTTTGGTATGCTTGGACCTAGAGTCTTAAAACTTGACATGAAGGTTGGCCAGGATTAACAGATGACCACTGGTCATTTCAAGGTCATTCATTTGAAGGTCAAGGTCACTGTGACCTTCAATATAAAAAATGTTAAAGTTGTTATAACTTTGGTATGCTTGGACCTAGAGTCTTGAAACTTGACATGAAGGTTGGCCATAACTAGTTAGTAACCACTGGTCATTTCAAGGTCATTCATTTGAAGGTCAAGGTCACTGTGACCTTGAATGTAAAAATGTTAAAGTTCTTATTTCATGGTATAACTTTGGTATGCTTGGACCTAGAGTCTTCAAACTTGACATGAAGGTTGGCCAGGATTAACAGATGACCACTGGTCATTTCAAGGTCATTCATTTGAAGGTGAAGGTCACTGTGACCTTCAATATAAAAATGTTAAAGTTGTTATAACTTTGGTATGCTTGGACCTAGAGTCTTGAAACTTGACATGAAGGTTGGCCAGAACTAGTAAGTAACCACTGGACATTTCAAGGTCATTCATTTGAAGGTCAAGGTCACTGTGACCTTGAATGTAAAAATGTTAAAGTTGTTATAACTTTGGTATGCTTGGACCTAGAGTCTTGAAACTTGACATGAAGGTTGGCCAGAACTAGTAAGTAACCACTGGACATTTCAAGGTCATTCATTTGAAGGTCAAGGTCACTGTGACCTTGAATGTAAAAATGTTAAAGTTCTTATTTCATGTTATAACTTTGGTATGCTTGTACCTAGAGTCTTCAAACTTGAAATAAAGATTGGCCAGTACTAGAAGATGACCACTGGTCATTTCAATGTCATTCATTTGAAGGTCAAGGTCACTGTGACCTTAAATGTTAAAATGTTAAAATTGTTATAACTTTGGTATGCTTGGACATAGAGTCTTCAAACTTGACATGAAGGTTTGCAAGCACACTTAGATGACCACTGGTCATTTCAAGGTCATTCATTCTAAGGTCAAGGTCACTGTGACCTTGAATGTAAAAATGTTAAAGTTCTTATAACTTTGGTAGGTAAAAATGTTAAAGTTCTTATTCCATGTTATAACTTTGGTATGCTTGTACCTAGAGTCTTCAAACTTGACATAAAGGTTGGCCAGTACTAGAAGATCACCACTGCTCATTTCAATGTCATTCATTTGAAGGTCAAGGTCACTGTGACCTTCAATGTTAAAATGTTAAAATTGTTATAACTTTGGTATGCTTGGACCTAGAATCTCAAACTTGACGTAAAGGTTTGCAAGCACACTTAGATGACCACTGGTCATTTCAAGGTCATTCATTTCAATGTCATTCATTTGAAGGTCAAGGTCACTGTGAACTTAAATGTTAAAATGTTAAAATTGTTGTAACTTTGGTATGCTTGGACCTAGAATCTCAAACTTGACGTAAAGGTTTGCAAGCACACTTAGATGACCACTGGTCATTTCAAGGTCATTCATTTGAAGGTCGAGGTCACTGTGACCTTGGATGTAAATATGTTAAAGTTGTTAATACTTTGGTATGCTTAGACCTAGAGTCTTCAAACTTGATATGAAGGTTGGCCAGAACTAGTAGATGACCACTGGTCATTTTAAGGTCAAGGTCACCGTGACCTTGAATGTAAAAATGTTAAAATTCTTATTTCATGGTATAACTTTCTTATGCTTGGACTTACAGTCTTCAAACTGGACATGAAGGTTGGCCAGCACTAGTAGATGACAATTGGTCATTTTAAGGTCATTGAAGGTCAAGGTCACTGTGACCTTGAATGTTAAAAATTAAAAGTTGTTTTAACTTTCGTATGCTTGGACATGGACTTTGCCATGACTAACAGATGACCACTGGTCAAGAGAACAACTGGTCATTTTAAAGTCTTTCAATTGACAGTGACCTTAAATGTGAATTTAAGTATTGCATTGACAAAAACACGAAAGGTACTTTCCTGTCATTTAAATCAAAAATCCGGCTTCAATGCGGTCATCTCCGACCGCGGAACTCTTGTTCAACATTAGAATGTATTTTTATGTAACAACATTTATATTGTAAGGTGCGGGAGTTGCGTGCCAAAGGGATCATGGCATGTTCCTTATCATACAGTGGTTCTGGAGCGACAACTTTTGATGCTGAAGAAGACATGGAAGACACGGATTGCGATGGTAAACCACATATAAAAAAATCTCAAATGGTGTTATTCTATATGCAACATGTTAAGAACATTTTAAGAAATCTTTCTATTTTGACTAGTCTGTTTTTATTATTGATGGGTTTTTTTTAAAGAAAATTGTCAGGCTATTGTGATAGCTTTGTCCTTTAGATGAACATGATGACAGAATATTTGTTGATCATCCATGTATGAGTATGTAAACAGAATTTACTCTTACAGCTATATTTTTTGAGAGTTAAGCCCATTTTTTACTTTGATTTTCTTTAAAATAAGCTATGGTATATGAGTGCTTGTAATGTTTGGATGCTTTTGTAAAAACAAAGAAAGCTAAATATAAAAAAAAAGATATATACTGTAGTTTTTATCAATAACAATTACAAATCCAATAAAATTGTTAATACTTCTTTGTTGTGAGCAGGATTGGAAGGAAAACAATTTGTGTTTTTAAAGAATTTATGTTATTGCAGCGTTTTTTTGTCCTATTGTGAAAAGTACCCGTACCAGTCCAATTGGGAAAAATTAAAGTCGTGAAAACCTCAGAATTGGGAAAAATCGAGTCGTGAAAAGTTTGAAATTGGGAAAAATCGCTATATGAAATCTTCAATTTAGGAAATCAGTGTATTTGAATTTTTGCTAACAAATACCTTAAAATTGAGAATAACTGATGTCAAGTTGTTTATATTATATTTACTAAGGTTCTAGCCATAGAGCTGCATAAGTAAATTAATTAAAGTTCATTAAAAAAAATAAAAAAAAATAACCTTCATTTGGGAAATATGTCATTTTTTTCCAGATTGGGAAAGTGCCATTTTCCGGTACTTTACAAAGAAGGAAAAAAATAGCTGTACTGCATCGCAATATAGTATGGGTATTATTAACATGCACTCATGCTGACTGGATATTGTTAAAAAATTATGTAGTACATGTCCTTTAAGAAATGTATTATCCTGTTTCAGACAAGGTGATTCTTCCTAAAGAAGTCACAATGAAGGAACTGATGGATGGAAAATACCACATCATCTATACACACCCAGAGTGTTTGTTCCAAAGCAAAGCCATTGCCAAGATGATCAGATCAAAGCATTACCAAGAGCACCTTTGCGGCATTGTTATTGATGAGGTCCACATGATATTGGAATGGCAAGTTTGTTTTAAACCTCATAATATCAATATATGAATAAAATCATATTAGCTCTCTTTTTAGCTCAACAAAATGGAGCTAATTTCGTGACCCTCTCTTTGTCAGGGGCATCCATGTCGCTTAATCTTTTGGTCCAAATTTGGTATGCATCTTAACTATCACAAGGGGAACATATTTCACAAGGGCATGTTACCCTAAAATACATGTTGACAAAGCTATGACACTAATTCAGCTTAGCAGGTCATTCATTTCCCTACATTTTCCTAGTCATTTCTTTCCATAGTTTGACAAATTTATTATTTATCCTTAAATTATTTTAACAATTAATCTTCATTTTCCTATAGTGGTCTAAAATCCTGTACAATTTCCACAATTGTGGTAAAATATGTGTCAGAATCTGATAATTGCTGTCAAAGTGTTTATATTGAGCGATCTATAACCAGGTTTAAACCCCCAATGCTTTGCATTGACCGTTCCAAGGCGGTGGCCCCAGCTTTATTCATATTTTGTGTTTATGTTGGTTTGTATTGTGCTGTTTTGTACTGTTTGGGCAATCGGTCACTTGCCTTAAATAAAGGACCAACTAATTTTTTTTAATGAAAATTCAATACTGCTCCAGCAGCTGGAGTTTCACTTCTTTATGTTATATAAATTGTCATGATTTGTGTAAGAAATATATTAAACTTATGAAGTCATGATATTGATGTATTTGTTTCAAACTGCAGGCATTTAAAACAACAAGGCCATCTAAGTGCTTGGTAAATAATGCATTCATAAGCAGAAGGTACAGCATTGTAAATTACATAAATAAATATATCTCGTTGCAGGGGACCAGAATTTAGACCTAAATTTGAACGGTTGGGAGAATTGACCTGCCTACACCCACAGATTGTCCATGTCGCCCTAACAGCAACAGCTAAACCAGAGAGTATTAATACCCTAGCACAGTAGCTAATGTTTAAAGATGTTACTGTTGTTGCTGTTAATCCAGACCGGCCAAACATCTTCATTGATGTAAGGAATAGACCTCCAAATATTAGGAAAGTGGATAAATATAATTCCTTTATTGAACCTTTAGCTCATGAACTGGACAATAAAATGGAAAAATTCCCATTAACAATAGCTTATATTGAAAATCTTGAGGCGCTGGGCTATTGTTATCAAGTATTGAACAGTACATTAAAGGAAAAACAGTATAATGGTAAAGAGCACATACCCGAAAATCGATTGTTTGCGCAATTTCATACTGATTACACAGCAGACATGAAAAAGCATATTATTACAGACCTGTGTAAAAGAACTCCAACCACACGCCTCATTTTGGCAACAATGGCCTTGGGAATGGGGTAAAATGCTCCTTCTGTTGAGAGAGTTATGCATATGAGGCCTCCAGTTTGTCTTGAAAACTATCTGCAAGAAATAGGAAGGACAGGCCGTACCGGACAACAGTCCTCAGCTGTGCTATTTTTTAATAATAGTGATATTGCATCTAATAGAAAAGGAATGACCAAAGAAATGGTTGATTTTTGTCAAAACACTGAAACATGTCTTCGACTTCAGTTGGTGAAATATTTTGGGTTTGACAATGTTTTGTATAGTGGAACAAAAGAAAACTGTTGTAAGAATTGATGAGAAAAATTCAAAGCAAATTGATAGTACTTTTTTAAAAATCGTCACCGTTATAGATTGCAAACCTGAATACAATGCACTGACAGGCATCTTCATTAGCACTTTATTCTACATTTACAGGGATTTCAATCGAAGCAAAATCCTGCGTTTTGATGCAAGCAAATTGCAATTTCTCATTTTTAACTCCAGCAAAACAATAGCCTTGCATCATTTTGAGACATTTGTTTTTCATAATCCAACTTTTTAAAGGTCAAGAAATGATCTTGTATGCTACAAACAATGCTTTTCACCATGATACATATAAATAATATTTTACAAAATAGTAAACTCTCGTAAAGGAACAAATTTCAAGATACTTGAGTATATTGACCCCAATAATTTTCATTTTGACCCCTGAAATTTTGAAGCCTTGGGTCATGTTGAGTGCTGGTTTTTTTAAATCTGTGAAATCCCTGAATTATGTAGGCTTTTACCATATTCTTATATGGATGTAATTTAAAAATTTCGGTAGAGGTTCACTAGAAAATGTTTCATGTCAAATATCTATACTCAAGGTCTTTCACGGTTTTGAAGAAGACATGTTTGAAGTGTTTACCATATACATATATGGAAAATGCATTGGCCACCCCCAGGGCTGGACTAATTTATAATTCGGGGCTTTTATTTCAACAATCTTCATAGTGGTCCACTTGACAAAGTTTCAAGCCAAAAATTTATGCTCTTGACGTTGTGGTTTCAGAGATATCTTTTTTTCTTTAAACATATACGGAAATTTTTACCCCTGAGCGGGGCTAAATTTGACCCCAGTGGCATAACATTTGAACAAACATGGTAGAGGTCTGCTAGACGATGTTTGATGGCAAAATATAATTAAGTGGTTTTGGAGATTCTTTTAGTTTTTACTTTAAACAAGTAAGTTTAATACATCATTCCTTAGGGCGTGGCTTATTTTGACCACTGTGCATAATTTGAACAACCTTGGTAGAGTTCCACTAGAAATGTGCTCTTTACCATTATACTCTTGCCAAATATCTATGCTCTAGACCTTGTGGTTTGAAAAAGCTTCATACATGTACCAGGAATGTTCCTGTCTAGTTTTACCAAATTGGCCTAAACGGTTTACGAGATAATGTGGGTAAAATAATTATTGTTATAACTTGAGATATGAAGCTTTTAAACCATACTCTTCAACTACATCTGACTAAAGAAAAAAAGGCCTGTAAAACAAAAACTTTTTTGTCAGTCTTCCTTGTACATGTCTGTGGAAACAATCCACTTATCTTATTGTTTTGAATTGGATATGTTTGGTGAAAAAAGTTCACTTCCAGTGCAAGCTGTTGTGATATATCTGTGTCCTTTTTATCAATAATTTTCCTTTTTTCTACAAATCTCAGAAACACAGGTTAAGTTGATGCTTGCTGCAATGCTCCTTGCATGACAATAGACAAATGAATGCTTCATGTTAATAGTTGCATACTTTTTTGTATTTTGTCATTCGAAAAAAAAATATTAATTATAATTTTCTGCCATCTTTGGTAATTTGTGCCAATCATATATCTTTTTAGCTCACCTGATTGGTCAGATGAGCTTTTTTGACCGGTCTTTGTCTGTCTTCCGTCCGTCCGTCCGTCGTCCACATTTGGTTTGTAAACACTAGAGGTCACATTTCATGTCGGATCTTCATGAAACTTGGTCAGAAGATTTGTCTTAATGATATCTCGATCAAGTTCGAAACTGGGTCATGCTAGGTCAAAAACTAGGTCACTAGGTCAAAAAAAAGAAAACCCTTGTAAACACTGTTGAAGTCACATTTCATGCCCAATCTTCATGTTACTTTGCCAAAATGTTTGCCTTAATGATATGTTGGTCGAGTTCAAAAGTGGTTCCGGTACGTTGAAAAACATGGCCGCCAGTGGGGCAGTTTTCCTTGTTTGGCTATAGAGAAACCTTGTAAACACTCTATAAGTCACAATTTTTGCCCAATCATCATGAAAGTTGGTCAAAACATTGGTTTTATTAATATCTCGGAAGAGTTCGAAAATGGTCCAGATCGGTGAACAAACATGGCCGCCAGTGGACGGGGCATTTATCTCTATATGTATATAGTGAAACATGTGAACACACTAGAAAGAGTCACATTTTTGGCTCAATTTTCATGAAATTTCGTCAAAAAATTTCTTTCCTTGATATGAGAGTTGAGTTCGAAAATGGTTCCGGTCAGTTGAATAACATAGCTGCAGGGTGGGGGGGGGGCAGTTTTCTTATATTTATATAGTAAAACAAGCTTGTGAACACTCTCGAATCCCTTTTTTTGCCCAATCATCATGAAACTTGGTACAAAAATTGGTTTTATATATATCACATAATTAATGCCATAATTATTGCCCTTAGATTGTCCAAATTTTCATTATTTATACAAAATCCTTGTAAACACTCTAGAGGTCACAATTTTGTTTCAGATTTTATAAATCTTGGTCATAATATTTATTTTTGTAAGCAAAGTTTGATGTTTGGTAAGTTGGGGGGGGGTCAACTCAAAATATAGGTCACCAGGTCAAATCTTACAAAAACACTCCATATGCCTGAGTTTTCGTTCAATAATGATGAAACTTGACCAGGATGTTTGTCTGGACAATATCTAGTTTGACGTTTGGTAAAGATTGAATGAACCGGCTCCTCTCAGGTGAGCGGACTGGGGCCATCTTGGCCCTCTTGTTAAGAGAAGACAGGAAACAAGATACAAGGATATTCAAATTGTTGTATTGAGCATAAAATATAAACCATTGAAACCAAAAAAATACGGACATAGGTATATATTCATGTATTCACTTGTGTAACTGTAAAAGTGTTATCATTCATAATTTGCATGAGATGTCAAGACCTAAAATACATTATTTATATTAGTAACATTTTAACTAAATAAGTATATTTGTTCCAATGAGATATAAAAACTGTTAAAATCCATCATTATAATGTATATAATTACAAATTGTTATGTACATATAACAATATTACACCTCAGAGATAATGGTCCTTCTATATCTATATAACCGGTTTCAGTCTGTAAAATGCCATAATGAAACTTGAGAGTATATGGACCACTCAATTTGCATTAAATTAACCAAAAATATAGATATAAAAGGACTAATATCTCTGAGGAGTAAAATAATAAAATATTTATTTCTGTTATTGTTAAACATTAGTTGTCATAACTTACAAAATATTCTAATGTTAAATAAATGTTTAGAAAGCCAATAAGTTGTTTCTTGAAGTGAAAACAACATTATTCAAATCTAAAAGAACCAGTATTTCTATTCTAAAATTATATTAATTACAACATAGCAGATGTACTGCGGGGCAACAAACTTCGGGATTTAATTTGTATATTTAGGTTGTATTCCATAAACAATCATACAACACTGTACAGTGGTGCAGGGAAGCCTCTTCAGTGTAATATAAGACATAGTAAACTCCACTTTGGTCCCAATTGCATTATAGTGACCAGCCAGGCAGTCACAAACTGTATATGGACTGAAGCCATATGACCCTCAGGGGGTTTACTATTTCTTAATTTACTAATTACAATTCGTTTTCTTTTCAATTGACATGTGTACTAGCTTCTGTCTATGTAGAAAATGATCCTAACAGAAAACAAAATGGAACTAGAGCTTTGTCACAGACATGACAAATACCACCACATGCCGCATTTACACAGAATATTTTGCACGTTGTCTTCACAAAATAAGAAAAACTTATTTACATGTTTGGTGATTTTTAGCACATCACCATTTATTTTACGTTCTAAAAGCAACAGTAATAAGCAGTATATACAAAGATTATAGCGTGATTGACCCCAAGGTTGATATATGGACTGACATACTGACAAAATTTCACTCCTATATACCCCCCTAAACTTTGACTGTGGGAGTATAATGAAGAAGAAAACGCGCTATATGTGAACGTATCCTTAAACAGAGATGTGTTTGTCAGAAACACAATGCCCCCTTATGGGCCGCTTTTTAAAAAAATTCCTTTGACCTTGAAGGATGACCTTCACCTTTCACCACTCAAAATGTGCAGCTTCATGAGATACACATGCATGCCAAATATCAAGTTGCTATGTTCAATATTTCAAAAGTGACAGACAGGCCAAAAACAATATGCCCCCGATCATTCTATCCGGGGGACATAATAATGTTCTAAAAGTGTTGTCTTGGGATGATATTCATTCATAATTGTCTGTAAAAGTAATCATACTTAACACAATGTTAGAAAATATTGAAAAAATGTTATTTCAACAAATATTTTCTTGAAGTACACAACAGTCTTATATATTATTTTGAAGTTGTTCTGCTTCAAAAGTTGAATAAGCCAAATTCCAGTCAAACACACTTAAACGTTAAATTGCCAAGATTCAAAATATTTAATTCATCTGACCATGTATTTTTTTTCCCTCAAAA
This sequence comes from Dreissena polymorpha, assembly GCF_020536995.1. Lineage (NCBI taxonomy): Eukaryota > Metazoa > Mollusca > Bivalvia > Myida > Dreissenidae > Dreissena > Dreissena polymorpha. Next base: position 145,756,346 of record NC_068356.1, on the reverse strand, counting down.
ATTAAATCTTTAACACAGGAAGCTAATTTTTATGTACTGTACAATACAAAGGTATCAAATATTGCAAAATAAACATGATTGTGCAAAATAATTTGAAAAGTGAATGAATTTTCAAAATCAAGTGATTCATGACTGAAGATGAATCTCTTCAATGTTTGCTAACTGATGAATGCCTGAAGATGAATCTCTTTAATGTTTACAATCAGTGGAATGGGAATAACAAATGTCCTGACCACCCTTTAAGAGAGACAATTATAATCACACATCTACTCATCTTCATCATTCTCAACAGTTGGAACATCCATTAACAGTCTCTGTAATTTAGACATGACAGTTGTTTTGAACACGATCAAATGCAAAGGGAGACTTTGAAAGCGAGTCGGGCAACATACTTGGTTTATCCTGATCCCATAATCGTAAACCCGCGAGTTTATTGGTCAGAACTTCAATATCAATCTCTCTGCTTTTCAGTTTGTTAGTGGTTTTCACTGTTTTTGATCCAGTCATTTCATCAAAATTTTCTGCAATTTCTAGGATGACTGGGCCGGCTTTAGTGATACCTACAATAGATTTTTCTGTTTTGTTTGCACCTAAAGAACGGATGAGGTTTTTCATGTATTTTACTTCATTTTCGTTCTGCATATCTGCAGCTTTGTTTTTTCCTTTTCTTCCTTTTGGATTCACAAAAGTCGCTGCACGAACTTTCAGGGACATGTATGGTGATAGAGTGTGCTCCGTTTTCAAAATATAGTCAATGCATTCAGCCATGTACTTGGACAAAACAGAATGACTGTAGAAGAATGGTACCATATGTTTAAGTGTAATGTTTACACGTCTCATATCCCCTTCTCTTATGGCATCTTTCATTTGTATGACAGAAAAATACCACTGAAGAAAATTTACTGCATATGTTTTCAATGTGTTGTCTCCGTCTTCATGTGATGACTTCAGATTGAGGGCAACACCACCAACTTGCACTGTTACACCTTTCCTGATGTCAGTTGTTGACACAGCTACCTGGCATTGTTTATGATTAAGGGTATTTTTAACATTGCACTATGTTCAACAGCAACTTCAATCTTCTGGTTCTGGACTGAGATGGTGACTCTTTCATCCGGTTCCTTGAAGAAAATTAGCAGATAAATGACACTCAATTTAAGGAAAAGAAAACATGTTCTAAGGGTGGCTTGATATGAATGGATGAAACTAAAAAAAAGAAGATCAATATAAAGAAGTGAAACTCCAGCTGCTGGAGCAGTATTGAATTTTCATTAAAAACAATTAGTTGGTCCTTTATTTAAGGCAAGTGACCGATTGCCCAAACAGTACAAAACAGCACAATACAAACCAACATAAACACAAAATATGAATAAAGCTGGGGTCACAAAGTCTTATGCAAAAATAAAACTCAGTGCAAACCAATACCTCTATACATGTAAACAGTAAAAAAAACAATGAAATATAATTTATGTTTGAAGTGCTATTAACATAAACAGGCATTATTAAAAAGACATTATTTTTGTAGCCGTAATACAGTAAAAATGTTACATAAATGTTGTGAATTATCTGCGAAGGAGCCAAACAGTTTGGCAAGCTTGAATGAAATCTTTTTCATATTTGTGTGATATGTGTCAGCTTAAAATACCAAAATATTCTGCAAAGTATTGCCTTAAAAATATCAGCACTGGGTGTTTGTTATATGAAAAAAATATGAAGACAATGCAGTATTTACCTCAAACGGAATGAAAAGGTCAGACAAAACCTCGTCCATTATCTTGTTGAAGACCTTGCGTTTTGGTTCGACCGTCCACATATTAATGGACTCTTTGATAGCAGGGTGTTTGGGGAATTTCTTCAGGGTCTCCATGTTGAACTTTGATAGGATGTATGAATACAGGTAACTGGTACCACATGTGATAATGAAGTCCTCATGAGCCTAACAAATATTCAAATTGGGTTACTTGTTTGTTGCCAAAATTAAATCTTATAATATATCTTCTCTTTTTCACAATAGCATGTCCATTTAATCTGTTTCTTAGTGTTATTCATGGAAACAAATTGTTTCTTAATGTTACTCATGAATTTTTTAAATTACCTTAAAACGGCTTTTTTACATTCCCATTCACATTAACCCTTTGAATTGCTATCTTCAGGTTGGCTAGTGTGCCTGGGTCTCTTGCCTTGCCAAAGTCCAAAAAATTCTTACACAGCTTCTGTAATTATGTACATAAAAAAAATTAAGTTAAAAGAGCAAACACAAGAGATATTTCAAAAGCATAATAAACATTTCATTCACATATTTATTACATTTCTTCTAATAATATTCATAATCCTTAAAAGACACAAAACAAGAACAGTGAACAGGACATACTTCAAGATAATCTTGTAGTGTGTGGAACATCTCAATAATGACTGGATCCAGATGATCAAATCGTTCTGAAGTAGTGTTTGCTCCAGCTCTCAATGACTTTGCTCCCTCAAGTCTTACGCGTGTCAACTGATCTCCACCGCAGGCACCGTTAATGCAGACAGCTCTGCTCCTAGTTTATAAATACACATACCAGTATTCATATATGTATAAATTAATGCAATTTCCTTAATACTATTATAATTGACTGATGTTTAAAACAAATTTCCTTTTAACAACAAAATGCAGTTTTTAAATGAAAAAGAAACAACACTGACTTAAAATAGTAAAAAATACATGTACAAGGTGTTCATGAATCTTGACAGGTAACATATATATCTTTAGCACATAAATTAAATTAAATATAGCAAAATACCTCTTCCAGTTTTCGAGTACCATCTGTTGATGTACTGTTCATATTCATCCATTATGTGAATACAGTCTTGATAAGATGATTCGTTGTCTAGACTGACAGGAAGAACAAATATCTTGGATTTTTTAGCCATGTCTTCTTCATAATCGTGAGGAATATGAAGCGGAACAACACCGTTCATCCATTTGAAACCATTTAATTTCAGAAGATCTCTGGCTATAAGGAGTTTAAGTGAGTCTGTAAATTATTTGTACTTCTCTTGGCTTGGAACAAAGTCTTTGACTGACAAGTTAATGTTTTCTTTACTTGGAGTCATTTTACTCAGACCTGTCAAGTTCACCCTATCTATTGTGAAGTCTGATGCAAAGAAGTGGTAATCCTTGTCCTTTGATGATAATCTGACATCATTGGTTTGAACTCTGTGGAACAAGAATTTGTGTATTAATTATAAATGTTAATGAACCTATATATAACTAGATACTATACATTACAATGCCTATATTTTTCAGTCAATACGTTTTTGGTTTAATGTTGTCAAATGATATTGACATTAAGATATTATTTTATTTTGTATAAAAACTCAACAATACACTATTATGTTAAATGTAAAGGTAACTGATAATATTTGTAAATGGATAAAAAATATACTCTTTTTTTATACAAAGTATGAGTTATATGATATTAAATTTAAAGAAAGAAATTAAAACTACCGAATATCCAAGTTGTCTCTATTTAATTTTCCATCATTTCCGGCTGACACAGCTTTGAGAATTCTCTCTTCAGCCTCTTCATATAGATTGATGAGGTTTCTCTTTGAGTGCTCTGTCAGTGTAAGATGGACAGTGTTCAGCTTTGTCAGCAACTGAAAATATGCATTCAGATTGTTAAAAAGCAAAACTAATACAGTACAGATATATTTTTTAACATTAAAGGGGCATATATATTGACAGCTAATTCTGTATCATATTTGCAGGAAAAAGTATTGTTTAAAAAGTATTTACTATACGTTTGCTTAATTTCAAACATATCTGAAAAATTTGTATTTTAAGAATTGTAAAAAGTTGTCCACTGATCACTTGTCGCGGACACAAGAAAATCCCAGTAAGCAGTAAAATACTTGTGAATGAAATGTACTTTAGCATACTGCTATATGCATGCTCACTGACAATAATAGACAAAATAATAACAAAACATCTGTGTAAAAATATGCACCGTGGGGCATAAGTTAAAGCTCAATTGGGACATTATTAGAAATAATCTTTTGTGAAGTTTTAGATATATTTCTAAAATTAGTTTGTCAATAAAGTATTGTTCCTCGTGATTTTGTATTCCTGTAACTGGGGCATTGTGTTTTTGAATATCTGCTTTTTAGGTAAATAGCTTCGATATGCCTCTGTAATGTTGTTACTGTTTTAACTGTTGATGAAAAACATAAAATGTTTCTAATATGATATAGATTATGCATCATCTCATTATCATAAACACAAGGGTATGGATAATACAGTATGCAAACAGCTAATATTTATGAATGTACAAGAATAATGTATTAGTAAATTAAGTGAATGAGTCTTAATGAACTATTAATGTTTTAATGTTGTAACATAAGTACAGGGTTTGTAAAGCTATTTAGAGAAATTATGTATATTAACATAAGGAAACATTACAATTTATTTTTATATGCAAATTATAATAATTTCTCTTAAACTACATGTATTCATTAGAATTAAAAACCTTTAATTCTTTGACACTTAAATTTTGCCTGACGCTTCTAATTTTTTTTTTTTAAGTTACAAATAATAGTATCTTTAAAACATAAATATTCAAACCCCCAAGTGAACAACCTGATAAAGTTCATGATATTTCTTCAGGAAAACTAGTCTACAAGAACTTTAACAAGAGGCCCCAGAGGGCCTGTGTCGCTAACCTGAATAAATTAATGCAATATAAAGTTTAAGTCTCACTGGCAGAAAGCCCTAGGACTTTCAGTTTCTTTTGAGAAGGAAATGTTTTTAGGATTTTACAGTATAAATATGAGGAAAACATTTTGGCCACCAGGGCGGGGCTAAATTTGACATCACAGTCATAATTTGAACAATCATGGTAGACATCTACCAGATAGTGTTTCATGCCAAATATCTAGGCTCTAAGCCTTGCAGTTTCATGGAAGATCTCGAAATTGTTGATATATACATGTAGGAAAAACATTAACAACCAGGGCGGGCTTATTTTGATCCCAGTTTTGATCCAATCTTTGTGGAGACCTACTACACCATGTTTCATGCCAAACATCTAAGCTCTAGGCCTTGTGGAGTAAGAGAAAAAAAATAAGTTTTTATTTTTAAAATATATTTTTAGCTCTGTTGACCAACTTATGCAGCAGACAGAACAATTTAAAAAACTGTAAGAGAGTCATCCCAGGATCATTCCTGTGAGGTTTCAATAAATTCTGGGTAGCAGTTAAGGAGGAGAGGTTGGTAAAAAGATAATGGCACTGACAGACAGATGACAGACAAAACAGTATCCTTAAAGCTCTCCATGAGCATAATTATTATTCCACGTTGAGCTAAAACTGCAACATAATAAAACATAACAAGAGCTGTCAGGAGACAGCGCGCTCGACAATTCGATAGCTTGACAGTATAATGTAAGCTGTCATGGGGAAATTGTTTATATTCAATAATGTTAAGATAATATAGTCATATTCTAAGTGGAAGAGGGCCATAATTGAAACATATTGATCGCTTCTGTTTTAAATTAGTTGTACTTTATAGACGATTCTGAGTTCAGGTATATTTTCCACAAGCTGTTAAACATTTGTAAGACATAAAACAAAGTAATAAGATTTTATTTCTGAATTCAAGTTTGATAGCAATAGCTTGGGTGGGATGGTCCTTCAAATATGAAATAAATATTTGTGTTTTTTTAACATGTTTCAAAAAAAATTCTTTTCGGGTGGAGGGTTGGAGAGGGGGGTGGTCATTTATTAGATTATCTTTTTTAAAAAAGAAAAAAAAAAGGAAAAAAAATATTTGGGGGGATCTAGGGTGGGGCTGGGGGATGGTTTGGGTGGAGTCCATTGTGGTATGTCAGGTAAGTGTTGTTTTGTCAAAGTATGAATCCAATCTGATTGTAAATAAAGAGATAATGGCACTTTAAGCAAAATTTATTAATTTGACCTTGGGAGTCAAGGTCATTCAAAAGGTCAAGGTCAAATTCAACTTGCCAGGCACAGTACCATCATGATAATAAGAAAGTATTTGAAGTTTGAAAGCAATAGCCTTTATACTTAAGAAGTAAAGTGGATCTAAACACAAAATTTAACAAAATATTCAAAGTGCCTAATTTAAAAACGGGCCATAATACTATTAAAATACCAACACGAGTTATGCAACTTTTCCTGTACAGTCCCCTTATGATAGTTAGGGAGTGTTCCAAGTCTGAAAGCAATTATAGCCAAGATACTTTAGGAGTAAAATGGACCAACACACAAAACTTGCCCAAATGTTCAATTATCTAAGTATAAAAAGGGCCATAATTCTGTCAAAATGCCAGTCAGAGTAACATAACTTTGCCTGCACAGTTCCCTTACTATAGTTTGTAAGTGTTGCAACTATGAAAGCAATAGCTTTGATACTTTAGGAATAAAGTGGACCTAAACACAAAATTTCAATTTTCTAAGAGAAAAAATGGTCATAATCGTTACACAATTCTCACGTTATGCCAGAGCATGTTCGTGTATTAAAGATTTTAATGATCGTAATCTAATATTAACTAAAAAATTGCTAAAACAAGGCTTTTTGTATCATAACCTAAGAAATAAATTTGCTAGATTTTACTCTAAGTATGGTGATTTAATTTCAAAATATAATGTTTCTTTAAAATGGCATTTAAATAATGGAATCTCCCATCCATCATTTTACGGAGATGTTTTGAAGCGTGTCCGCAAATTAAAATATGTTAAACCAAATGTTCATATTAAACTTTTCAATTTAATTAACTTGTTTTTATCAAAAGGATACGATGCTTATGTACTTAAAAAGACGTGTTTGATGTTTTCGATTCACTATATCTTTCTTCCCTTAAAATTTGGAATCATTAGTGATATTATAGGCATTTTTCACTGTTGATTAAAATTGTGTCATTGTGTCGTATGAACAAATCTGCATGAATACTACATTATAGGCATTTTTCACTGTTGAATAAAATTGTGTCATTGTGTCGTATGAACAAATCTGCATGTAAACTACATTTGGACTCAATTCGTACATCAAATCATTTCTGTCTTCAGTTGTCAAAACACCTATATACTGTTTAATTCCAATAATGTCGCTTTAATGGAATTACCATTTTTATTCATTTGCTTCTTAATATTATATCACCTTAACTTGTTTTATTAGTAGCACAGCTCCATTAATATTTTTATTTAGTACTGCCCTTGGAATTTGTTCACGTCATTATGTCATTATGGATTTTTGTGACGTCATACGACCGACTTTCCCAGTTGTAATCTACATGCATAGGTCATTGGGTTTATAACGTTCCATTTTATTTATATTTTCTCTCTGATAGGCGTTTCTTGTTTGATTTAATTATTTTTAATTTGTTTAGCAGTCACATAAACAACCAAGCTATGTAATATGGAATTTTTACACCCATTATTGCTGCTTCTTCCTGTATTTGCGCGATGATTATCTGAGATATTAACTATATGATTCTATATTCTCAAATCTTTTCTATAAAGAAGGAATGTAGTTGACAATTGTTAATAGTTTTATTTGATCGTTTGTCAAAAAGTTGTAATTCTGTTACTCTTGTATCTTCAATGCAATTGAGTAATAAAATAGTAATTAAATTGAATGCGTTTTAATTCCCTTTTATTATTGTTTAATTTGAGTTACAATGCTATGACGTTAAATTTTATTTACACTTAAATGTATTATGAATATTGCTGGGCCAAGTGTGAGGTTGAGCGCTCTATAACCAGGTTTAAACCCCCAATGCTTTGCATTGACCGTTCCAAGGCGGTGACCCCAGCTTTATTCATATTTTGTGTTTATGTTGGTTTGTATTGTGCTGTATTGTGCTGTTTTGTACTGTTAGGGCAATCGGTCACTTGCCTTAAATAAAGGACCAACTAATTGTTTTTAATGAAAATTCAATACTGCTCCAGCAGCTGGAGTTTCACTTCTTTATATTGATACAGTTGTCTGGTCTTGTTTATAGATTTGGGTCATGCTGGTAAAGAATTATGCAAAATATGAAAGCAATATGTCAAGAGACATAGAAAATATTTGAGGTGGTACGCAAACTTTGACATAGATTTATCAATAATATTCATATTGTAAGTGAAAAAAGGGCCATAATTCTTACAAAATGCTTGATACAGTGTCTGCTCTTGTTTATAGTTTGGGTTCATGTTGTTTAAGAAGTATTCACAATATAAAAGCAACATGTCAAGGCACATAGAAAATATTTGAGGTGGTACGCAAACTTTAACATTTGCACGCTAGCGTCGACGCCGGGGTGAGTAGGAAAGCTCCACTATATGAACATATATTTTATATATATATATATATATATATATATATATATATATATATATATATATATATATATAGTCGAGCTAAAAACAAAGATTTTAAAACAAAAACAACTTCATGCAATAGAAATAGTATAATATACAGAGTTTGCTATATGCATAATTCAATACATGTGAAGAATTTCTTTCCAAAAAGCTGTTCTATATCAAAGGATAAAAACACCACTTCTTTTTTTAATGAAATGCATGCAGGATGTTCTACTTTTTTATTAAATAACCCTTTGCATGCTGGGAAATTTGTCGTCTGCTAAAATGTAGTCTGCTGAATTTCTAAAATTAGCATTTTCTTTGATTTTTTTTCAAAGAATACTATCAGAATAGCAAACAGTTTGGATCCTGATGAGACGCCATGTTCTGTGGCGTCTCATCTGGATCCAAACTGTTTGCACAGTCCTTCAAAATTCGGTTCCCGCACTGAAAGAGTTAAATGAGGCATTGTATAATGTCTTTAACATTATAAAAAATGGGTGGAATGCAGACACATGCAGTAAACTTTCTACATGTTGCAAGGGTAAAAGTTCTAAGCATTTTTAACTGTTCTTCCTTAGTTTGTCCTTTTTTTTCTGAATAGATTTGTTATAGTATGCAAAAAAAGAAATTACATCATCATTATAACTTTTAAAATTGTAATGCAAAATTGCCAACTCTTACCCTTGGTCATATCAACATTCATTAACAATTTTTCAATATTTTAACATGTACCCTATTATCTGCACTGTATGCAAGAGCAACTATTGAGAACAATCGTTGTATACCAGAAACTTTGTTGTTTCGGCTGTGTAATATCATACCATATACTGTTGCCAGTGTTGCAATTTTTGAAACAGGGTCTTGAATTTTACTGAAGGCTATTAACAATGACTGAAAAAGTAAAGGCAAGTCTTACTAAATTCAATGACAGCCCTATTGAACAAATGTTTATCCGTCATAATTATTGACCCACTTGGAAACAAAACACTATGTTTATTTGCAACTGAGTTCATTTGATTCTCAATAAGTGTTAAATTTTCAGAAATCTCAGGATTTTTAACAATGATTTCTGCATCAGTTTGAAAATTCTCATTCTCATTGAGTTCTTCAACAGAATGTTTTGCATTGCCGTGCTCATCTCCAAATGAAATTCGTTTTCTGCTTCTTTTGTCACCAGTGCTGAGTGATGATGATTCTGTTTTTAAGTTTCATAAAACAAATCATCAAAATGTTAGTTAAATATGCATGATATCAACAAGCCCATAACATGGTACATTGTAAAGCATAAAGCATACTGAATGTTCTGTATCTCTGACTATTAGAATACACAAACAGTAAGCAGTAAGTTTATAATATATGTATGTAAGTTAATTTAAATCATTAAAAAAATAAACAGCATCAAATATCCACCGTGGTAATGTGTACTGACAGTACCGGAAATTAAATGGTGTAAAATCTACTGTTTTGATTTGGGTATAAAGATATATATCTTGAAATATGAAATAAATGTAAAGCATGAAAAGTAAATATGTCAATAATTAGCGGAAACCATGACGATTTGCCCAAATGTTGGTCATGTACTTAATCAAATACAAAGCTTCTATTAATTAAGACTAATACATAATTTATAATCATACAATGCAGTCTTTAATAGAAATCAAGGACCAACTAATTGTATATAATGAGAATACAATACTACTCCAGCAGCTGGAGTTTCAATTCTTTATATTGTACACTTGATTAGGAATAACTTTCAATGTCTACAGATTATTAATTTATAGAAGTTGGAAGATTATGTGTCCAAGTGGATGAAACTCATTATCAGTTATTTTTCTGCCCAGGAACATGTATTTAATGCCTGGCTATCTTAACACCAAAGTTTGTTTGATTTGAAAATGAAACACCTCTGTGATTACTGCAAAGTCTCTAGTTATAAATAGAACACTTTTTTATATTTATTTTCCAATAAGTCTTTTATTATAAATTAGGATTGCTCTGATGCTCGTTGAAGGGAATAATGGTATTATCATAGTAATATCCTTGTTTGAACTTGGTTACATATACATATATGCTACACTGTAGCATTCAATTTTCAAGGAATGATATTGGATTTTTTTTTCTTAAAAGATGATTGGCATAGGACAAGTGTCATGGAATAAGGTATGCGCCAATAAATAAAGTCAAGGCACGATGCTAAACAAATTTTGGTCTGAAAAATAAATTTTAAAGGTGAAAGTAAAAAAAAAATAATACAAAATAGAGGTTGTAACTTGTGTATTGTCTATTAAGAATATATCAAGATAATTATTCAGCTGCATCATTTTATGTTATTTAAATAAATGCTGATATTATTACATGTGTAAGTGCAATCTAATCTACTTTTAGTGACAACATTAATTTATATTTGTATTTTAAAAATGCAACTATTTTAACTTGCGATGCTTTAATGAATAAAACTCTGCAAGTCAGATGCGTCGCCAGACAAAAGATTAAGAGCCAACAATAAAACTGTTTATTAGTTCTTTGTTTCTTTATAATCATTGTTGTTTTGTTGCAGTGTTCATGACAACTTTAAATACCTGTCAGTCATTTGGTCTGACAGAATTTGTCAGTCTGAACAAATCATTGTCAGTAAAACAAAGTTAAAGCAAATAAATTTCTAAAATTGCTAAATACTATATTGCTAAACTGTTATGAATAATTTTTATTGTATAAAACTTTTACGTTGTAGTATGTTTCTATTGATGCATCTGTACATGACTTTTAAAGGATTATTTATGAACAAAAGATAAATTTGCTTCAGATTTTCTAGTCAGTCTACAGGGAACATGACTGACAACGCCGAAGAGTCACCCCTTCAGGTTGCCTTTTCATTATGCATTTTTGAATACAGTGTAATCTATAGTACTCTTATACATTACAATTACCTGTCAATTTTAGTTGTTTCAGCTTCTCCACTGACAACAGTATCTGGTCGGAGACCTTTTGTCTTGGAGAAAGGAGGCCGCGCTTCGTTCGTTTGACATTTTGAATGATTTGCCTCACGTTTTCATATAGGAGTTCAGTTTTTGTATTTAAATTTGTAATATAGTCAATACAATCACAGCACAGAAACAGATGATTTAATATGATCTCAATGTCAATACTGGTATCTTTTACTTTTATCAAGTTTGTTAATATATTGTGAGAATTTGCAGATCTACATTTATTATTATTTAAACAATGCAATCTTAATACTGACGAGCTACAAAAGACGCATTTTATTTTATCTTGTTTACATGGTGTTTGAATGGTTGAGGCCGCCATCTTGTTTTCAAAAGTAGTTTCAAATCCAATATGACGGCCGCCTACGTACATCACAGAGACGGTGTGGTGTAGCCCACTGTCCGATGCGTTCAGATTGGCAATCTCCACGCAGAGTTGTCGTTCCTTGCTCTCACATACAACTCTTCGAAAGGCTCAGCCCTCAATTTTGTCTATAAAATAGATAAAACCGAACAAACGCATTCAACGTATATTTGATTGGATATTTAAGATCGCATGCATTAAATTAAGAAATATGACTTTTAAATGTACGATAAATCGTGCAAAAACTTGCGAGTTTTAATGCAACTCTTTGGAACTAATTTATTGCCGATTTACGCAGATGGAATCATTCCATGCACTTCACAAATGTAAACAATTGAACATAATTTTTTGAGTGACTTTAGGAATTGCTTCGACGTGTGTATGTATGTTGGTTTCTTAACATAAAAAAACCATATCAATTTTATAATAATGAATTAAGACTGATATAAGATATCATGGTATGAGACGGTTTTCTTTAATGCAGTGAATGCAATTTAACCGTCGTGCAAGAGATTGTTTAGTATTCTGTAACCTCAATGATGAACGCTTGGAATTATCATGACATAAATGAGACGCTTTCATAACAATAGTCCGTTCTGAGCCCAACACAGAGGTCAATGTAATGTAACCGTCGTGCAAGAGATTGTCAGATTGGTTGTTGTGAAATATAATTATCTCCCTTGAATCACACAAATACTCATAATTTCACTGTATCTTCTAGATCCAACGTATTTCCGCTTTGTCTCTTACATAGTGTTAGGGTAGTTTATGAATCCTTATCGGATCCTACCCAAATACAACTATGAGTTTATGTTTGTAATAAATGTTCATGCAACTGTCCCTTCTGTGTATGTAAAACTGTTCCAACATTGGAAGATGTGTTGCGGTAAATGTATGGAGTATATAACTGTGAATGAACTATCTTTTTTGGGGATGGGGATTTCACAGTATGTCTGCTTCATTCTGCACCGTTGCTAGGCGCACACGCCGAAGTCTCCAATAGGAATATGTTTGTCTGTCTGTTTGTATGTCTGTGTATCTGGTTGTTCACGCATATCTTTCTCCATATATCGAGGAGTGAACGGAGGACTGTTGTAACTCATATTAAATAAAGAAGGAGATACTGCAGTTTTCCGTTCAGCACTCGATATATAAACAATCGACTGTGAACGAGTATCTATTAATAGATCCCAGAAAACGGAAATAACGTTGTTGTGAAATATAATAATCTCCCTTGAATCACACAAATATTCATAATTTCACTGTATCTTCTAGATCCAACGTATTTTCGCTGTGTTAGGGTAGTTTATGAATCCTTATCGGATCCTACCCAAATACAACTATGATTTGTGGCTGGGAACGAGACTTGGACCCCTTCGGCGCTGACGTCGTTAACGAGAAAAAACGTTACAAAGTTGTGACAACTTTTTCGCGTAATTTTTACACGTTTTTACTGTGATATATATCTGATTTATTTTATTTATTTTCCGAAACAATCTATTTAGTACCCAATGAGTGATTATGTTACGTTTTTTTTACGAAAATATTAGTATAGTTTAACCATAGCTGAATTATAACCCATCGTAAACTACGGCACCGTGTGACTGCATCAATTAGCTACTGGATAAACTTCCTGCTTACAAAAAAGTTAGTTGTTCTTTCTTTTTTGTTGTATTTCCGTCAAATAATGTGAAATTGGTTGGCAAAGGATGTATCCCATATTCATTGAACTACGTCTAGTGTTTATTGCCACTGTTAAGATTGGTTTGGCTTTACGATTCATGATTATATGCGATAATTGGAATTTTCACTGGGAAGTTGTCAAAAAATGTCGTTTGGTTTTGATACAATGACAGTTATGTGAAGTTTTCATATGAATGATGAGCCACACTAGTGAACTTTATTTCCAACAATCTTTCGTTCCATACGAATTGTCACGGACTGATGACGTATTTTTAAATGAACTTGTTCAAGATAAATTGTTGATCAGTTATACCACATTAGTGATGAATCGTTTGCAAAATCAAAAAGAAGCAGAAATTATTTCAAATTTCACGCGTAAAACATGACAATGTAGTGTCTTTTATGGAAGTGAACCATGTTCAACAATAGTTGGTGTTGATAATCTGCTTGAAAATAGGACCCAATGCAAGGAACTTTCTTCAAGAGAAAAAGAACTGGTAGTTAAATCCCAACTTTGTTCCCCACTCCCGCTGAACTACGTTACAATGAGAGGTGCGCCTGAACGACAACACGATACGGCGTCATAACTACAACGGTTACGGCGTCTTGACGTGTCACTTCTTTATATTGACATTTATAGGCATACACACGCGTTGACAAGGTAAAGTCTTTGTTTAAACTTACAAGTAAAAAGGGATATGGCATTTATTTCCATTTAGGCCTAAATTAAAATTGAGTTTGTTTGCCCTTTACCGACCGACCCACTTTTTACCCCCCGACCCAAAAAATTTTATTGCGATTTCCGAAAACTTATTTTTTTTATTTTCGTTTTTTTCGACGATGAAAAAAGAGCCGAAAGCAATATTTATTCATGCGCGTATTTATATCCCTGTCTATTATTATCGCCCCTGACCGATCTAGGTCGCTCCGATGGTTGGAATTTCATACGCCCCAGAATAGACAGTAATGCAAGCGTCTATAACCAGCATCGCGATCGGCGGTGTTCCGTGAAAATGGCCGAACGACATCATACTTAACCATTGGTTTGCGAAAGTAGTCGAACATATACGAGTTTACGTTCGTTGTACACATGTTGTTAACGTGATCCAAGATGGCCGACAATTAAAAGAAATAACGATGCTCAGCGAGAACAAATAACTATCGAATTTACGACGGACATCATATAATTAGTATCGATTAATGAAAAGAGCGTGTCATTCTACGATTGAGCATAGGTTTTAGATACAAATAAAACTCTCTTTTTTTGCAAATGTATGAACTGAATGTCACAGAACAAGTGATGAAGTGTTTGAAAATTGGAATGCAGTCTACTCGCAAAGAAAAATGCATCTAACAGTTACAGGATTTTTTTGTCGAAAATGCAAAATAAAAGACAAACATTTGATTTATATGCAAGTGGATCTGTGTTTAATCAGATTCATGTGCATATTCTGCTTTATTATGTTTGCCACACTGAACAGTTTACTGTAATGGCATGTTAGTGAAATGGATATGTAAAGGTAAACTTATTTAATTTATTAATGTCTCTTAGCTAAATACATCGACAACACACAAGTTTATATGTTTAAAGCGTTAGTATATCCACAAACTGAAACTAACACCCACTGTCCTACAGTGGGACTAACCACCCTCTCCCCCGTTGCGCCTACACCGAAAGGTCCTGCAACGTACCTATCCAGATCCAGAATTTATTTCCCCAAATCAAGTTTTCATGCTTATGTTAGTTGCAATAATACAACTCCCAGCTATTGACCCTCTGAGCTGTACGTATGTACTCATAAAAGCTCAGAGCATTCAAGAAGAAATAATGCTTTATAATAATGTTCAGTTTGCACTTTTATGAATTTACTTTTCCATGCTGAGACTATGCACTAACCGGTCAAACACTTAAAATTGAGGCCTGTAAAAACTTCAACAGGCCTGTGAATTGTTTCTCCTGGTAGGCAAGTCTGGCCTGTAAAATGTGATGGTCTTTCGCCACGTCTGAATTTTTCCATTAAAGGCTTTGGGCTGTCTTTCTACACTCCTTCAATGCTTGTTGCATGCTAATTAAGCCCAATTTAAGGGAAAGGTTTAAGTTAAAAATAAAAGCTGTCTGGCTGTTAAATAATTACAAATGCATTTGAGCAATTAAAGTCATATAATGAACAAATATTTGATGTAATAAATAACACACAAGCATGCATTTGATATTAATATATGCAAGAAACAGCAAACAAGATAATGTTAAGCTACATAGGGCTTCGTACACTGCAACAGTGCTTTAATAAAAGTGTTTTAAATATTCATAGACTATTAGTGTATTAAAAATATAATTTCTCAAATAAAATAAAATAATTTTCCTACCTACCTACCCACCTGTAAAATTTAGGGTCGGTAAAGGGCAAACCAACAATAGTTTAATTGTGGCCTCACTAAATCAAAAAACAAGCTCACATTCACTCCACATAACAAAATGATTTACAAATGATAACTTAAGAACACTGACCCCTAAAATCAAGAAGCTTCATACATACATTGATCATGACTCACCAATGACCCCTGCTCGTCACTAGGTCAAAGGTGAGAGTCACAGTGATTCAAAATACAATATTTAGTTTTCAAATGATAACTAAAAAACACTTTTACCTAGGATAAAGACTTCATAGGTACATTGATTATGATTATAAAAATACCCCTTTTGAGTTTCAAATCATTACATCAAAGATCAACATCACAGTGACTCAAAACAATAAAATTGTTTCTTGATATTTACTGACAATGCTTACGCCTTGATTCATGATCTTCATAGTTACATTGATCATGACTAGCAGATGACCAATATAATGTTCAAGTCACTAGGTCAAACGTCTTAATAACAATGACTCAACACGGTGAAATGGTGTCCAGATGACAACTCAAGAAACCAAGGTCAAAAGTCAAAGTCACAATGACTAATATATTCATATTCACACAATGGCTGCCATTACAACTGACAGCTCATATGCAGGCATGCATGTTTTACAAACAGCCCAATACATTTGGTAATAGTTTAATGAACACACTCTTGTCAGGTAAGCGAACTAGGGCCATCTTGGCCCTCTTACTAATTTATATAATGTTTTGGCTATTGCATTGTGTTTTTCTAGGCTGCAGAAATATTTAGATGGCTTTTCACCTTGTAAAGTCCATTAAAGTTTGGATCTGAGCATACTTCCTTTTAAAATTGCATTCTGAATATTATTTATTTAAGTTTTTAAACGTTCTAGTTATGAGACGTTTTCTTCCAGCTCTTTTATTCTTGTCAGTAATTTGCTTTCTGTAAGTTCACTTTCCTTTTTTTTATAAGAACCATATGCAATAGATTTTTCCCCTTAATTCTATGAGCAGAGTTTCTAAAAAAAGTTGATCAGTTATTGTAAACTGTAATTCACAGTCTGGAATTTCCTTTATAGTTTGATATTTATAAATTGGTAGAGCATATTGAAGTTTAATATCATCATTGTTTTTGTTTATTTTCTGTACATATTCAATGTCTGACAGCAGAGAGTTAATATGTTTCCCAAGACCATTTTATTATGGGAACACCAATCGTTACACATCAAATTTGCTGGTTTGTATGATCCTCAACTATCCTCCTTAATGAACAATGCCCACTTGGTGAATTAATATTTTTTCTCCTGTAACAAATATGATAGTTTGCCCCTATTTTAAGTCCTTTATTAAGCATTCATCCCAGTGCACCAAGTAAATAAAACCGCAACTCAATTGCTTAAAATATGTAAATTAAACCCCCCCCCACCTAATATCAAAGTATCCGGAAATACATAGTTCAAAATACACATTAACATAAATAACAAGATGTGTATGTGAAACATTATGTACCATTCATATATTTGACCTTTGACCTTGAAGAATGACCTTGACCTTTCACCACTCAAAATGTGCAGCTCTATGAGATACACATGCATACCATATATCAAGTTGCTATCTTCAATATTGAAAAAGTTATGGCCAATGTTAAAGTTTGACGCAAACCAAAAAACAGGGCAAAATAATATGTCCTCCGGTATAGACTGGGGGGGGGGCGGACATAAAAATATGACACTAATTAAAAGCATGTTATAAAAATGAACTAGACGAGTCGTTCTCTGATTGTTAGTGTTTGCATTAATTGTATAACAGACATCGCTTGTATCTAATAACAAAATTAAAAACACGCAATGAAGTAAACCCCATTGTAAGCCCCAAAAAGGAACTCTGAAAATTGATTAATTCATATTTATCTGAGCAAAACAAAATTAATATAACAACTGTCCGAATAACTACATTACATCGTTTTAAATGATGTTACAAGTAAAATAACAACAATATAAAAATAATTATTCTGCAGTTACGTCATCCACACTATACACCAACGTGTAAGAAAATATCAAGCACCAACGATAACTGTACACACACACACCCTGATTCAGAAAACGTAGCATGTACGTTATACAAAAAAACAATCAAAACAAAAACCAGCTTTTCTCGTTCAGTCGGCACTACATACACGTGTTGCACACATTTATTCATATTATAAACAATATACACTGATTACTTTCAAATACAGCTGGAAATATTTACTTCCTCGGGAAGTTTTCTTCCGTTAAAAAAGCACGTGGTAGACTACGTCAGCACAGCCATGTTTAAAAGTATAAACAATTTAGATTTACCCATACAATTATTTGTTCATTCCCAACTGCAAATTGAATCGTATGGTTGTGAGATATGGGATTATGAACATAAAGGTGTTATTGAAAAAGTTCAACCTCTTGTCCAGAATATCTAAAGCAAAACTCACAGTTCCGAAATATATATACACTGAGGGAGATCGATATCATATGGAAATATTTATTAAAAGACACATGGTCATTCTTTTAAACAATGCGGTTTTTGTAAACAAACAAACATCATTAAATATCTCACTTCAAGTAACATTACTATTCAAAATCAATGAAAATTTCGTACAATTGTTCGTTAAATAAACTTACCCAATTAAAAATCAGTGTTCCTTATGGCAATTGCCGAAATCTCAACGCCAGATGTGGTCTGGTAAAATAGATGTTTGGAGATACAAAATGCTCGTTTTTATTATTGTTTTGCATATCTATTCATACGACACATGAACACTAACATGGTGTTCGTGTGTCGTATGAAAAGATATATTCGCGGGAATTAATTGTGGCCACAAATCAATTAAAACGAGCATTTTGTATCTACAAAAATCTATGTAATAATGCCACATATATCGTTGAAATTTTGGCTATTGCTACAAGAAACACTGATTGTTAAGGTGTTAACTTTATTTTACGAAATACTTAACGAAAATTTTCGTTGATTTTGAGCGTTATAGAGACTTTAATGGTCATATACACATTTGATAATATTCCCAATAATTAATTGGCACAATGTAACCTACAACACGGTTTCCTCGCGGTACTTATGGAATATTCATGTGCGTCTAGAAACGATCTTCATATATTAGATACAAGTCGTAAAAAAATACATATGACTGAACTTATATTGATAATGGACTTTGTATGACG
The DNA here is from genome assembly GCF_020536995.1 of Dreissena polymorpha. Classification (NCBI taxonomy): domain Eukaryota; kingdom Metazoa; phylum Mollusca; class Bivalvia; order Myida; family Dreissenidae; genus Dreissena; species Dreissena polymorpha. Next base: position 145,737,378 of record NC_068356.1, on the reverse strand, counting down.
AAAATCCTTTTATTTTAAGTGCGGTAGCAGCATAAGAACACCGCTCTCCGCCATTGTTATTTATTTTTGTGGCGGGTTGATCCGCGGTAAATAGGCTAAACAGCACTTATATTAAAGGAAACATGAATAAACAAAGATCTGACATATCATTCAAAAGAAAGATCAATTACGTTATTAAAGCGAGATTATTCGATTTTGTCAAATATTTATGAATTTATATTAAATGTGTAAAAAAACTTATTTTACATATATTTCAATATAACTTGAAATTAAAGTTAAGAACATTTGACGAAAAATGCGACATAAGCCATATATTTAATTTTGAAATAAAAAATGTCTGTACAGTCGAATTTGCCAGCATGATGCATGTGGGATGTGACTCTAAATTTAGTTTTAGTTCAGATTCGTTCATACGACACAATTTTGTTTAATTTTAATTTCCTGCAACGATATATATACAAACACACGAACACTTACTCCGATCCTAATAAAAAGACGAATGCTTCGATTATTGTAGGAAAATATGTACGAAATATCTTCGTCACATTCGGCTCGGGGCGCTAATTTGTCTTTGCTGCATTTTATGATATTCGTCTTCAATGTATATTTTGTCCTACCTTTTTTGTGTTATTGTAACATATTTTTATCAATATATGACAGTTTAAAACGAAAATCAGCGCAGTTACCTAAATGTACCTAATTTGCACACACGCAACATTCACCCCATTTAAAAAACACTTTTCTGGCACACGCAGTCACTCTCCATGTCACTGTCAAGAGTGGACTCTGACCCTGAATCAAGCGGTAGTTATCGCTCCGGTTTTGCTTACGTTCTAGATGTAGATTGCTGTTGTGCCTGCTGTTGTTGTGTGGCCTGAGCTTTTTTTGTCTCCTTTAAGGCCTTGAACTCACTCGATGCTTGCTGTCGGCGCAGCGAATCAGCATTTGCTTCAGTGTTAAGATTGCCGACCATCTTCACTGGTGGGAAAAAATTCTTCTTTGGACGTTGCACAACTTTTGTAATTTTTGCTACAACCACCTCAGATACAGAGTCGCTCTCATCAATGTCCACATTTGGGAATATAGATGCTGGGCTGTCTGGACATCAGTAATGGTGCTAGCACAAAATGGGTATATGTCAGACTTTTTGAAAACCGATGAAATGTTATCTGTGCAAAATGCCGTGGTAAAGGGCTCAACAGTAAGCCTAGTAACGCCTCTTGTAGTTGAAATATCTTGGTTGGAATGCATGAAGGCCATACATTCCCTAATGCAGAACGCCTTCATAGGTCATAACACCCCAATGTGAAAGGGCTGTGAGGTTGCTGGAGTGTGGGGGAAGAAAGAACTAAATAATTATTCTGTCCAATGCCCATGCGGTTAGTGTCAGGGAAAGATGACTCTTGTGTCCATCATAAGAGTATAAATGTTACTGGGTTGTCATCCACGTTTGCATTCAAGGCTGCATACCGGGCTCGTCACATTCTCTTCAAATATGCCCCGGTTAATACAACCACTCTCTGACATTTTATCCACGGACCCTGCAACCGCACTTTTTATGAAGTTGTCTTGCCACCTCTTTCTTGGAAAAATGTAAAAGGGTGGTGCATGGTTGCCAAGAGCTTTTATATCCCCGATCATTGTGACTGTTTTAGACCGTAGTGAGGTCAATGCTTGGGTCTTCGAAACCTGTCTCGTCAACATTCCATATCCGCTCTGGAGCATTAGTTAGACCATTGCGATACAGCCACGAATCTTACATCAGTGACAAAAATACCCATAACCTATAGTTGCCATACAAACTATATGGTCAGCTAACTTTCTTTCCTCTTCGCATGTCAAGAGTTTCTCTGCTCCATGTCTAAGGTCAATGTCAACATTTTACCTTGTTCTGTCCCTAAAGGTTGAATCAGGGACATTGTAGACTAGTGAGGCTCTGTAGACGGACATTCCACCAAGGGTATCATTAAATGATCTCTTGAGGTTGTCCTTATCATAAGGCTACTATCTCTGATTCGAATCTCGAATCAACAAAAAAAAATTGAGTTTCTGCTAAGTTAAGCCCTGAAATCGTCTTTTCAGTAACTAAACATTGGCATGTTTATAGGGCCTGACAAAATAAAAAAAAACGGTGGTGAGTAATCCCCTCAAAAAAAGAAATAATATTGATAGTGTGTGGCCTTACACTTGGAAGCAGACGAACACAGAAAGTGACAAAGTTGAACGGACAATTTAAAAAACAACATCCAGATGGCGCTTATGAAAAACCGACTCGCGAAACAGTCGGGTTTGAGTATATTACCCGCATGATAAACTTAACCGGCCTTGCGTAGATTTTGTTACATACTTGTGTTGAGTTTAGCCTCTGTTTTGTAACCTTTTTGCGGTTTAAGGATTAACTCCCCAGAACGTTATATTGTCACTAAAGAATAACGTTTCGCTCATGTCGCTCAAAGCGTCTCCAGAGACACTTTTTCTCCCTTTGCGGTCTTACCGTCTATAGTCCAGGACATATACTGTTTAACCTCAAACAAATTGCAACAGAAATAAAATCAATTGCATCATGTAGCCCATGAATAAATACATATTACCAAAAAAATCGCCATGAAAATTCGAAGCCTTTTAAAAAATATTAATAAAAACAAATCGTCTTTACCGTGTTTGATTGTTATGGCCATTATTTACCACCATACTCGCGTTTACTATGCCGAAAGTTTTCACCGGAAGTTACAACCAGAATCAATAACGGATCCATCGGTCAACGATTGTGATCAAAATGTAAGTAACTTTGTATACTATTAACATACAAAAAATGCAACGCTGTAAAGATAAAACATTTACCTTTATCCCTCGTAATTTTACCCGCTTTGTATTAAGATTTATGCAATATTTATATAGTTACTACGTCACGATCGGTATTGTTGACGTCATAATACACGAGGCTTGTTTTTTTTATCATTGAAACAAGATTAATGCATTTATTTGTGTCAGTTTTGTTGTATTATGGTGATAATTTACAAGCATGCATTGGATGAGATACCATTAGTATGTACTTGTTGAAAAATAAAACATACAGTGCATTATTTTCAAAAAAATAAAACTACGGAATCCTATTCGGGTCAATTTCTTTTAAATCAATCATCATTTATACGCGCAAATCATCCACACATTACATTTCTATGACATGTTAGTGCAGTTTATTATAACTGCAATACATTTAAACATTTTGACGAAGCGTATGAAAAGAAAGCTTGGGTATTTTCATTTTAAGCGTCATCATGAAAGATCCAAAATCTCATTCGTTCTTATATCTTGTTATCTGTGGGATATTTTGCACAGTTAACGATTTTTATGTCTATTTCAGGGTCCAAAACTGAGTTGCATATTCTGCGACGCCTTTATAGAAGATGGACAGCCCACAGTTGTTCTACGCCAGAAAGGATGTGATGCTATCAACGCTTTAGCACATACACTGGGTCTCACCTTCACTGTTATACCTGGACAAACCGTACATACAGTGTGTCGGCGAGACTTGCAGACAAAAAGAACTTACAGAGCTCCAGATATGGTTTTGTGAAATTCTTAAATTACTACCAGATTTTCAAAAAGAATTCTTAACTCTGAAATTTTATTCTTAACGTTACTACCAAGCTTTGGAAAATAATTCTTATTTTTTCTAAATGACCTAAAAAAAATAATAATGGTTATTTTCATGCAAAAAAATCAAAATAAACATACTAGCAACATTATTTATACGAGTTCAACAGTGTCTTTTCAGTATTATACAATTTTATTTTCAAATACCTTCATATGCCCAAACTGTGCTTAGATTGCATGCCTTAGATGAATTTTTACATATTTCACAATTAAAACGGGTCTTTCCTTCAATCTTTTCAACGATTAGCCACGGGACTTGTCCCTTCCACTCGTTCAATGTTTTTTTGTGTTTAAGTTTGGACCCGTCGTGTCGCGTTTTTTGTTTAGCTTTTCCGACTGTGTCGGCAACTGAACATACAACATCGTATAAGATCTTTTCTATAATGTCTTTCTAAACATTTAACTTCGGCTCACTTTGCGTACAATATGTTAAAAGTGTGTTTTTGGACGCTTTGCAGTTTTTAGGACGCTCTCTGGGCGCCGCCATTGTTTTTTGACAGATAGACTATATACGCCGCTTTTATTGGAAAAAATGCGCTTTGTTAAACAAACCCGATAACCATTCTATATAAGCACTTCAAAGATCTTTAATACGCGAACAGAACTCAATAAAAATCGATACGAACCGATGTAAAAATAATATTCGTAACTTGATTTTGTAATTCTTAATGGTACGACAAGATTTTAAAATAAATACGTAACAGACTTAAAAATAATTCGTAATTATGAAAATACGACCCTTATCTGGAGCTCCGAACTTAGGCGTTCCAAAAACCCTGATCAGAATTTGTCAGAAGAGTATAAACGTTTGCGATCGGGCGGTGGATTTGACTTTGAAAAAACATTGTTTATTTTTCGGACAAGTCGGGAAAACTAGTGGAAACAAATGGTGATTTGATGTATTTCCAGTTCGAACGTTTGATTTCCAAAATAAAAAACAACAACAGTCAATAAACAGAGATGATGAATGGGGAAATCAGGTGCTGGCACGATTGGGGTATGCACACGATTTACCAGCTGCAGATGCACTAAATCATCAAACGTGCAGTGTTAACTTTCGAACTGGACGACAAAACAGCTGTCGAATGGGCTACCAGAAAGAAAGCGACACTGATTTGTGAAGACACAGACTTATTGGTGCTCCTGTGCCACCATGCAGTGCTAGAGGACAATGACATAGTCTTCCGGTCTGACAGACACGTTGGTCTAACACGAAAAGTTAAGGTTTGGAGTGTAAGAAAAACCAAAACTGTTCTGGGTAAACGCATCTGTAATTTACTTCCAGCTGTGCATGCCTTAACAGGGTGTGATACAACTTCGCGAATTTTCGAATTGGCAAAGGGGCCGCGTTGAAAAAAGGTTAGATCGTGTGAAGTGTTACAGAATGACATAAGCCACTTCCAGGAATGCATACATCAAGAACAGGTGACGTGCGTAGGTGAGAGAATTATAGTAGCACTATATGGCGGGTCAAGCGTTGAAAATTTAAACAGCCTACGCCTGCGACTTTTCACGGAAAAGGCCATCAACAACCGCAAAACTGTGGAAATCCATACCTGACAACCTACATCTGCTTCCGCAAAGTTTTACTGTCTTCGCGCCCGTCTTCAAATAGGAGATTGGATAGTAGAGTCGACACAAGATCCATGTTGCTGGGGATGGAAGCTGGATACTTGGCTCTTTGTTCCAATCAGGACAGACATGCCGCCCGCACCATCAGAACTCGACGCAATCATCAGATGGAAGTGCAAAACGAACTGTGACACGAACTGTGACAGTAAGCGGTGTTCGTGCAAAAACATGGACTTGAGTGCTCCATAGCGTGTAAAGAATGCAAAGGATCGAGTTGCTCGAATAGTTTGCAAAATGAACTGGACGTATCTTATACCGATGTATAAAGTGGACAATGTACTATTTTTGGTTAACAGTCCGCGGGTTTGCCCAAGGTCAAATTCTCAAGGTCAAGGTCATATCACTAAATTCCATTTATGTTTATTACATATGTATTACTCTAAACATGCAAATGCAGTGTCACAAGTTCGCATCGCGAGGAACATACAACAACGACAAATATGTAAAGAACCGTGTACATAATATTCATTGTTATTTCTAAAAAAACTCTCAAAATGTCATATTTTAGAGGCAAAAAACTACTTTTTGCTCTTGATCTATCAATGGCGATTTTTTATACGTAATAGTTAGCATATGCAAGAGTCCAAATCACTAAAAACATTTTCTGTTGCAATTTGTTTGAGGTTCGGTAAAAAAATCGAATATCGGTCCTGGACTATATAATGATGTACCAAGTCGTAAATTCTTGCTTCTAAATAATCATGTTAGAATAACCATAGCATATACCTGATTTTTTTGTGTAATTGAGGTTTTACTGGGTTAATACCAGTCTTCTATAACGCTCAAAATCGATATCTATTCATACGACACACGAACACTTACTCCGATCCTTATGAAAAATACAATTAAGAGGACTGGGTGAGTCACGTAAAATATCGAACATAATGTATATTTTTAAAGAACTGGTAGAAAAATGAGTTGCAGATAATTGGTCAGTAACCACATTTTAACGAACTCTTTTGACCTGTTAATTCTTTTCAGCTCAATTCAACAGTGAAAAATGCCCATGTCTCTATAACGCTCAAAAACAACGAAAATTTCGTTAAAGTCTCTATAACGCTCAAAATCAACGCAAATTTCGTAAAGTATTTCGTGAAATAAAGTTAACACCTAAACAATCAGTGTTTCTTATAGCAATAGCCACAATTTCAACGCTGAATGTCGTATGATTACATAGATTTATGTAGATACAAAATGCTCGTTTTTATTTATTTGTGGCCACAATTAATTCCCGCGAATATATCTATTTATACGACACACAAACACCAGTTTAGTGTTCATGTGTCGTATGAATAAATATGCAACACAATAATAAAAAAAAGCATTTTGTATCTACAAACATCTATTTTACCAGACCACATCTGACGTTGAAATTTCGGCAATTGCCATAAGGAACACTGATTTTTAATTGGTTAAGTTTATTTTACGAACAATTGTACGAACTTTTCGTTGATTTCGAATTGTAATGTTACTTTAAGTATTTCGTAAAATAAAGTAAACACCTTAACAATCAGTGTTCCTTATAGCAATAGCCAAAATTTCAACGCTAGATGTGGTAAGATTACATAGATTTTTGTAGATACAAAATGCTCGTTTTTATTTATTTGTGGCCACAATTAATTCCCGCGAATATATCTTTTAATACGACACACGAACACCATTTTAGTATTCATGTGTCGTATGAATAGATATGCAAAACAATAAGGAAAACGCATATTTTGTATCTACAAACATCTATTGTACCAGACCACATCTGGCGTTGAAATTTCGGCAATTGCCATAAGGAACACTGATTTTTAATTGGTTAAGTTTATTTTACGAACGATTGTACGGGATTTTCGTTGATTTTGAGTAGTAATGCTACTTTAACATTTATTCAAAGAACAAGAGGAATGTCTGTAAATGTTCTGGAAATACCATATAGACAATAACACACGACACAGCTGGGTCGGACGCCTATAATCGGCCTGCCGACATATCGCTAGTTCGACGTCCAGCCCAGCTCTGCCTGTGTTATCGTTCATATTGCATATCACACTAATTTTGTCCTTCACAAAATTTAGAAAGAACCAGCTTTCCGTACTTTTATAACGCTCAAAATCAACGAAAATTTCGTTAAGTATATCTTAAAATAAAGTTAACACCTTAACAATCAGTGTTCCTTGAAGCAATAGCCAAAATTTCGCTAGATGTGGTATGATTACATAGATTTTTGTAGATACATAATGCTCGTTTTCATTTATTTGTGGCCACAATTAATTCCCGCGAATATATCTTTTCATACGACACACGAACACCATGTTAGTGTTCATGTGTCGTATGAATAAATATGCAAAACAATAATAAAAACGAGCATTTTGTATCTACAAACATCTATTTTACCAGACCACATCTGGCGTTGAGATTTCGGCAAGCCATAAGCAACAGTGATTTTTAATTGGTTAAGTTTATTTTACGAACAATTGTACGAAATTTTCGTTGATTTTTAATAATAATGTTTCTTTAATCCAATTGATTACGCAATTTATGACGTATCTCATGTGACGTATTTTCAGTGACGAAACTAGATACCCTATGTATTTTAAGACAACAATATGGACGTGGAGGGATTTTATTTAACAGTTAAATATTTAATAAGCAAGCAAACGATTCCAAAACGTATTTCGGATTTTGAGTTATAGAAATAAAATTATTGTAATAGCTTCTACATTCGATTTCGAAAATCGTTTTTTTGGTGAAAATGTTTAGAATTCAATACAGTCGTTTAAAAATGTGATTAACAATCAATATATAATGAGGTTTGGCACGGGGTATCGCTTAATTTTTGAAAAGGCTGTGTTAAGCGAGTTGTTGGGTTTTTGTTAGTGTGCATTTTATAACGAATGAAACGTAAATCGGTAACACAACAAGTATGTATTTAAAAAAAGGTGATAAGTATCACGCCTTTTTTGGCGAACAAAATAATTAAAACATGTCAACATATATAAACTTTAACAATTCAAAGAAACATACTAATTTGATATTCAAGAATCACGAATACAGTGAAACTCCTCTCCGTGTCTTAAAACTCTATTTTTGTGGCAGAATGCCAAGTGGACCCAGTGTCCGCATACGTCGCATTGGCCCCAGCTGACAATATTAAGATAAGGTCGATCATTTATAGTTGGAAACATCTGTAATCCCTTTAAAAACAAAACACTGACTTCATGGATTAATATTTACATTAATTGTTAATTTTATTATATATCATTATCATATATAAGTATCATATGAGAATAACAAATAGTGACCAAGAACAAAAGAAATAAGTACATGTTTTACACTTGTCTTCACCTTCAGCAAGGAAATACTTCGCAAGCAAATTCTTATTAACAAAAACGAAACAAAACATATTTCGGTTGTGGTTAATGACCTATAAATATAAGAGAATTCGGTTCAACAAAACACATATTCCCAGTTTCAAGAATATAAATCAGGGTGGAAAAAACAGTACGCAAACTGATCGCAGGTATTATAATTATACCTAGGAATTATAAAAATCTATTAATTCCAGTTAATTGGTCACTGATTCACCAGAAATATATACCTAGGAACTTACCAAAACAGGAGAAACCGATTAATACCAGTAAGCAGTTTTGTGGAAAAAAATCTTACGGAAAGCCCGGAGATAGCCGAGCTATCACGATCGAAATCACACCCCTATTATCAGTTTTTAATCTTCGCGCAAACAGTATTGTCTGTCTCGCTTTACAGGTATGGTTTATTTACATGTTTGATATGCATTTGTTGTTTGAATTATTTTACTAAGTGCGGTAATTTATAGTTAATTACTGATTTTAGCTGTATTTTGATGTTATTGTGCTAATTAAAAATATTATATTGTTAACTCTTATTCGGTATGTAAAGAATTGTGTACAATTTATAATAACTGGACCGAAAACTGATATAACAAATATTAAAATGTAGGCTTATTATTGTTAGTAATTGAAATTCTATGTTTCTAAAAATTACTGTAGAAGTATTTTATTTCAAATGCTATATAAAATGCTATCATAAACTGTGCTTGTAAATTCTCATGTATATTATTTGAACATATTAAAATATTTCTTTGTCTCGCTTTACAGAAATAAAATTGAACTGCCTTGGAAAGATCGTTGGTTTTGAATTATTCTTATCAAACCATCAGGCAAAGAATATTCTCCCAAATCGGAAAGCCATCTCTCCGGCATACTTCTGCATTTGATAACCCATAACCCACCTCGGTACATTCGACGAGATCTACTCCTCTTCTTCAGTAGAGGGTTTCTCTCCCGAATTTATCAGGGTCAATGTCGACGCTTATCCTGCCACGAAGCGTCTGGTATGGAATACCGAACTCCATAGCCGTCTTCCGTATGGATTTATTGTTGAGACGAATCTCAGATACGGCCTTAAACATGGTTTCCGGACAATTTTCTGCACCTGTTATGGTACCTAGATGGATTTGTCTAGCAAAGGTGTGTGATAATTTAATAACGGACTCAAATTGGATTTAAATTGTTAGCGCTTATTTTTAGCGGATTACAGAAAACCCTTAGACGGGCCTCAAATTAATCGCTACAGTAAAAGAGAGGAAGTCACTTGGCCCGATATAAACATCGACACGCTGACGAGTTATGGAATTGTGAAAATATTACGAAAAATAACAATTTAGCAGCAGAATAACAGGTTTTCCAATTCAAAAAATTCTTGATTTCGTATTACAGCCCCTTACCACACGGAAAAAGGTTGATAGTGGCATAGTACATATATATTGTTTCAGTCAGCTAAGTATACAAGAAAGAGGTTCTTGTCCTAAAAATTAAATTTATGAATACAGTCTACATACTTTAAATACAATCCGGACGATACATGTGAACCCTGGCAAAGATGTTAACAATATCCCCCAAAACTCAGTGTCCGTAGTATTATTTGAACGCGCCGAACGTACGAAAACGTTTACGTAACTTAAATTGACCAAAGTACAACCATAATGTAAGCGAGTCTTAAAGGGGCCTTTTCACAGATTTTGTCATATTTTGAAGTTTGTCATTAAATGCTTTATATTGATAAATGTAAATATGTGATCTTAAAAGCTCTTGTAAAAAATCAAGAATAAAATTCAAAAAAGGAAAAAAACGTAGCCTGTACCAGGGCTCGAACCAGTGACCAACGAAGTCCTGGAGTTAGTCTCTAGTAGAAACGCATTAACCCTCTCGGCTATTCCGCCGTGTATACATAGTATAAGTATTTTATACCCTATATAAGCAATCTTTGTAGTTTCGTAAATTTAAACGACAACAACATAACTCTCCAAATTATTCAATCGTTTCGCGTGGCAACGCTTTAAAAATGTTTGGTTTTCAAATCGTCAAAAGATACATATAATGGCTATATTGTAATATGATAAATGTTCAGTAATATTGCTTCGACCCCCTCGTAGCTAACATCTTGCGTTTCCTTTTTCCTTTCTCGCTGCGATCTAGCATCCGTGCCCGGGTCCTCCACCTGTTGATCCATCCGTCTATTTCGTTTGGTCTTGGTTTCAATGGTCGCCTTCCAACCGGAGTTCCATCCGTTCAAAGCCTCTCGTCGAAATCCGCACAATCCGTTTAACGTTTATGTTAATGTTGATTTGAGTTTGAGTCTAGCAGCAAACTCTAAATATAAAAATGACTGAGATTGCTTTAATTATGAAAATACTTTCTTTTTATTTCTTTGTGCATAAAGTATATTTGAATATTACAATATGACTAATCTCAGATGTATCAACAAATAAATGACGAACGTTTGACGAAAAGCTGCTCTGCTGTGTGAACTGTTTTTTATTACGATAAAAGTTCTAAACTTCTTACTCAGTAAACCTTCATTGATACTTATTTATTTCAATAATCCTCACTTAGTAGGCAATGTGACTTAAATGTCCAAAATGATTTAATACGCTTAATTCTTGACAATTTTTATTTTTATGAATTATTGAATGTTTGTTTTTTTACTTTTACAGGGTTTTCTTTATATCGAACAGTGATGTTTGTTGTTAGCAACTGTTGCCAAAGTGTGTGAATGTCAGAGTTTATTTACAGGTCTCGCTGCGTCTTCACGACTGACTTATGTGCGGACCTGCCCCTGTGACCTTTAATGAGAAAAATATTAATTTTGGGCCTAAGTAGGTCAAATTTACCCCCAACTGCTCGGGTTTTCGCCGAAGGTTTATTTTTTTAATACAAATACACCAGTGCACGGTGGCCAATGAGACCTTATCGTTCACTGGTATAAAAAAAGAAAAAAAAGGGGAGCTCAAGAGGCTCCCGTGACACTCGTCGCTGTGGCCAGTCGGTTACCCCTGTGAGGGGGTAACTATTTCCAGGTGCAGTCCGAGCTGGCCCGGAGGAGAGGACCGTTAAAACTTTTTGAACGGCCCGTCGTCCGTGCCCGCCCGGGTACACCCTTCACTGCCAAGTCCATGGATCGGGTAACTGTTGCCAAAACCTTATATACCCTTGGGATGCTGCAGATTTGTCTGCAGCCATATCATAATCGTGCAACATCCTGCAGCATATATTGTAATACGGATGCATTTAAACAAGAATACAATTTTAATTATAACAAATCAACAATCATCATCAATGTCATTTCTTAATCGCAGAACAGGTTAAGCTTGATACATTGAAACAATAAATAGCTTGAAATATTCATGTTTAATAATACAACATGAAATACTGCATCATAAAACTTCTGTATTTGCTGCGCAGCTAGCGTCTCAAATAGTCCCATGCAAAGCATTTTGTTTTAACAATATCCATGAATGAACAATATGTAATTTATCATTAAAATCGATTTCGAATACACAAAAGAAGAGTGATCATTAGAAGTGTAATACCTATTTGAAATCAAATGCATGCAATAACCCTACACCGTATTCCAACATATGACGTCAGCTGTGTACATTGCTGCATCTATTTTGACAGTGCAGGAATATCAGTTAAGTTGTTACAATTGGACTCATCATACAATAACAACATACAATGGAATTAACACGAGGTAAATACACAGATTTAATTACATATAAACTGATAGATCACTATCTTGTTAAATAAAATGCATTTTGAAAACACCATTAAAGCGACAGTAATTGTGTTTATTGGGTTTATATAAAAGAGATAAATTCTCCTGAATTTTGAATGTTTACTACAATAACAAATCTTAAAGAAAACAATAACAATGTTAATGAGGTATCTTTACTTATGACACTACTTTACTTTGAAAATGGTGTACCGCAGTATGTTGAAAAAATTATTGGTATATGTATTTCAGAAAAAGGACAAGACATTCTGCTGTGAATATTATATTCATACTAACATGTGTATTCATATAATAAATATCATAACATATAAATGAGTGAATTTTTAATTTTCCCCTTTTCCTAAAAAACGACGCAGTTTTCCCTTTGGACGGGCCCCGCCGCCATAAGTGAAAAAACACTGCATAGAGTATGATCGTAATACTGCTGGTGTTGGCTGATGATCACTGGTCTTTATGTTTTAGGTGCGTTGCCGAGAGGATAAGGAGATTGGTGTGGGTTTTCGTAGGTCATTGTAGTCAAGATCGGGTTGAGTTGGATGTTCATCAATAATCAGATATTATCGAACCGGCGTTGACTTAGATGTTCGAGCAGTAACAAGATCAGATGTTGATTTGGAAGAGACACCATACATTGTAGGGGAAGTTGTTGCATCAGGTATGACAGACAATGCGGACACGGGGACAGGATCGGTGGAAGACAAATAGACTGCAACAAAGGCTTGTGTAGGGAGTGCTGGACTTAAATGTAAAGATGATGTGGCAGCAAGATCAGGAGATTTTCTTGACGTGAAGGTCGGAAGACTACCACAGATTGAGTCTGGTTGGATTGAAGTCCAAGTAATGATGAAATAGAAATATGATGGGATAGATTTCCTAGTTCCCAACAACCTGAGGGAATATATATTACCTTAGGCAGTGCCTTCATACGTCGTACCAAAGGGCTTAACAGACAAGCACCAGTCAATGTGGATAGTGGGAATTTTGCTTTGATGTAAGTAGTGTTAGAAAACAAATGGTGGGTCATCCAGTGATGTCCATAGTCATGAATTTTAGGATTAGATCTGGGTTGTTGATTGATGAAGTTGCCACGGATGATGTTGAAGAAGATGAAAACAGCGAATTCCAGCCTTCGACCCATCGGGTGATCCCAGTAACGCGTCCTTCCGCCCATTTAGTAACAAGTCGTCTAGCTCCTATGGCCTTTGAAGCAAAGGATTTGGAGAGGAATTTGTCAAAAAATGAACTTTGGGATTTGTAGAGAAGTAGAAGGTGTTTTCAGAAGATAGAAGTCGTGGAAGTACTCTAAGCGTATGATCATGTTCGTGTTGATGATGAGCTCTGATGTGGCGCCGCAGGTCTCAGTTGGACTTAAAATTTCTTGCATGTTTACCGACGCACTACACGAAGATATACGTCATGCGGCGATGGTCGGTTTTTGCCAGATGGCTCCAAAAGATCCGTCTTACTTCGGAATGATGATTGGCAGACCTCGCAATCCATTGTGTGATCTGGGAAACAGTTATTGAGATCCTCATAACATTTAGTCCAAATTTGTGACGCTCTTAAATATTAAGCTACTTTTTATATGGGTAATATTTGGAGCGTACACAGGGGGAAAGATCAATGGTGGGAATTTTTCGTTCTTTGTCTATATTGTTGCGCAAGGATTTTGCGCGCATTATTCAAGCCCCGATATAAGACACTTAATATCAACGGATTGCAATAATATTTACATACCTGTGTTGATAATTCATTTCTCGATAATGTTCCGTAGAAATTATGTAATGACACTTTGAATTTTGCACGCCTGATCAATTTAAATCCAACCACTATTCAATTTTTCAATATCTTTCGATTCGCTCGCTGTGTCGATATTATTCGATAACACGACGATGTAAAGCATCTTGTTTAAAGTGGGAGAATAAACAGCGTACAATACAGTTTGCGTTCGTCTGTTGTGGTGCAAAGCGTTACATAGTAAACCGATGTTATACTTTTCTGGATTAATTTAGCATTGTTTTTTTCTAAATTGACAATTAAAAAGTTCTGAAATAAATTACATCTTGTATCTTTATACTGTACACAAATAATTTTGATACAGATCGTACAGTATACCGTCCTCCTATGTAACGTAGGATGTAAGTAAATAAAACAACACAGAGGTGCGAAAAAGACATGCATAACAACTTGCTGAAACTTAGAACAGTGAATAGAAACTGTACCATATCTGTTTATTAAATCGACAAAGATTAGCATACTAGATCTAGTGAGGTAAAAGTCGTCGGTGTTAAAAGCTCATGTTAAATAAAATTACGTACCGTAATGCCTTCTTCTGATTGGTTCATATTCAAAACAGTTTCATTTCATGGCTACAGGTCAGCGATTGGTTTGCGATTTAAGCAGAAGTTTAACTGAAGAATTTATGCCTTTTCAACTTCAATTCGACGATATTTGAGATAAATATTGACTTCTGAACTAAAACTGAATGAGTTGGTAATGTTATTTTGAAATTTTACGCAAATCGATGAAAATTTAAACTCTGGTTTCCAACACATTTTTGACTTCCCCGATAAGACGTTCCAAAGAATTTAGCCCATATAAAAAGTATCTCTTAATTCTTTGCGCGTCTTATAAATAAGACTACATAACATTATGACTAAGTTTTACACATACATTGGCTGAGCAACTAATCGCAGTATTTATCATTTTCAGAAGCGATCCACGCCGTCCATATAAACGCATTTATATTGGACAAGTTTCTAATAACAGTTTGTTTTCGTCAAAAACAGTTGAGAAAGGATCTCGGGTGATCAGGCCGCTGCCTTCTAAGTTGAGCGCGCTCACTAGAAAATAATTCTATAAACCGTTTTCACATCCAAACTATTATCGCAACTGCTTAAAGTTAAGTGTCTCTATTAGACACAGTGCCAAAATGTGCAACACAGGAATAAGCTTTTTATATAATTGAACTTTTTATAAGTTTGTAACTAATTTACAAAGACGTTTGTGATAACAACACCCAACTCGATACACTATTGTGATGGGAAGCTCATCTCAATACATAGACAACATGCTGCAAAGTGTACAATTGACGCGTTCCTCTATGCCATCGGCTTGAGGGTGTTTTGTGTAGTGGATTAAGTAGAATGAATTTGTAGTAGATCACGCATATTAGAAAATAGTTTTGATGTGAAGCTTGTTCCAAGATCAGAATGAACTATTAATGGAACACCACACCGTGAAACAAAGTGATCAACAAATGCCTTAGCCACTGTTATAGACTCTTGATTGGGTAGTGCAATCGCTTTAGTCCATTTAGTAAAACAGTCACATATAACTAGTATGAAAGCATTGTTTGAGTCTGTTCTATGGAGTTGCCCATAAATATGGTCAAGAGCCGAGCGGTAGCTGTGATTGTTGTCTAATTTAATTCTGTATGATTGTTTTACAACATATTTTGATGCATATTTTGACTTTGACATGGAACACAAATAAACAATAAACACAAAACTATATGCCCCTTGTCCCTTGTGATGTTACAAGAAATGTAAACTAATGATTGATAACATTTCTACAATTTATTTATGTTTAATACTTTCAATATTATTACTCCAATAAGACATACAATTCATGAGTAATTCATCATAGAATTGCAGCAATATCCAAATTCAGTTAGTACAGTAAGTATTTGCATTCACTTTTTAATATGACCTTAAACAAATATATTCATTCATGTAGCTTAAATTCTTAAAGCCAATATTTATCATTTAAATGAAATGTCTTCTTATAATAACAAAATAAAATAGGGTTCACACCTAGGAAATCAAAGTTCAGAGTCCACAAATGAGAATTTTCAGTGCCTTTTATAATTGTCATAAGCGCACGCATTACATTGTGCAATTTTAACATAAAAGCGCACATATGAAACAAGTACAATAGAATTAGAGCGTTCTTGACACGGTGACAATTGTCTTAACATTATATTTCGGACGATATTAGAATTAAACAATAGTGAAATACATATCAGTTACATAAATAAATCATTGATAAAGACGACCATTACCTTGCCATTAGATATTATTGGTTGATTATGAGTTTTGAGGAAATAATTTCATATGACTTACTTTTCAAAACTTGTAGCAAGTTGAAACTAACCAGAATGCATTTATGTCAGCATCAGGAAATCAACTTCCCGTTTATCCAAAATGGCTGCAATATGAACAGACGCTAATACAATGAGACATCAAAAAGGATAATACAAATAATAAAGAAGCGCAACTGGTAGGAATCGGCTGTTATCAGATCTAACTATCACAGAGAATCTAATACAAGTATTAAATAACAGTTACATACTCATTTAGATTCCAAATTCTTACAGTGAAAACGAACATCCACAAGTCATGTTTAAATGATCGATCTAGGGCATGGCTTGACCCCTGCTTCAGTTTCAAAGGTCCTCCATTAAATTTGCATGTTGAACACTTAAATTGAGATTCGTTTTCAGCAAAAACGTTGATTACAATTTATAACAATAAATTGCAATGCACTGTGTACAGTGTGATTTTAAGTTACAACACATTGTTTAGTGTGATGTCTAAACACACTGTATACATTAGAACAGTAAATGCTATTGAAATGCTGTAAAGAAAATTGCATACAACACAATATTCTATGTACAACAATAAATTATTGAGATCAGATAATGTAAATAATTTAACTGATTAGTTCAGCAATATTTTTACATACAACAACAAAATTGCTCTCAAGAAAATCTTGAATACCAATATTTACATGAATTCCAAAGTTAATTAGTCAACATGCATTCACTTTCAAACATTTACACTTAAATAATTTGTATTTAACCTTCTAAAAAATGACTAGATAATGTAAGGCATTGGTTTAAATAAAAGTGATATTATGGACATGTTTCACTGTTGAATAGAGCTGAAAAGAATTAACAAGTATAAAGAGTTAGTTAAAATGTGGTTACTGACCAATTTTCTGCAAGTCATCTTGCTACCAGTTGTTTAATACTGTCCTGAATAAGCATTGCTTTTTTTTAAAGAAGGTCACCCATGTTAAATGACAACGTGTACATGTTTCAATCAAAACATTAATCTTATCAAATACATTCTATGATTAAAGTGATATTATGGGCATCTAACAGTTTATAGATGTCTATCGCAACCGTTGTTTACTTTTGATGTTTTCACTTCATATACACTTGTATTTGTTAATGCAGCAACAACATACTCAAACATTATCCCGGAAAGAGACAAATCATGCATTTGAATATCAACCGTACTTTCGTTTGACAACTGATCATGCATGTACGATGTGATACTAAATTTAGTTTTAGTGCAGATTCGTTCATACGACACAAAGACACAATTTTGTTTTACGGATCAATTCGGCTTACAGGACTGGGTGAGTCATAAAATGCCCATAATATCACTTTAACATATCGTAGCTCTCGATGGTTTTCCTTCGCATGTCTTGTATCGTTATTCCTGGATCGAACTGGTGATAACGGATGGTGGATGATTGGGTAGAATGGTCTAGATGGTGATGATGGTTGTTGTAGGTGACCTCAACACGAAACGATGTTTGTTGGTGACGGTCGGAAGCTGGTTGGGTGGATTGATTTTGATTGCGGAGAAGGTCGGTAAGTTCTGTCATGCTTCTTGCAAAATCGTAGAGTTGAACTGGTACTGTTTATTTATTTCCGAATGAAGATTCTTTAAAGTGATGTTTATTTGAGATAATATATACATAAAATTTACTTGTGTCGTTAAGCAGAAGAGGTGGATGAGGCCGATTATAAAGAGGATAAAGACGAAGAGCGGCTGGTTTTAGATGCGGCTTCAGAGGCCAGGGCGCGACATGTATCAATGGTTTGGAGAGTTCAGGGGATCTTCGTGGTAGGATGATTCTTGTTGTAACACAGGAGACGAGTGGACGTTTTCGGTGTTAGGCGGTGGAGGATTTAGCGTGTGGATTGATGTGGTGCTGATGTTGGATATGTTTATGTTCCCAGGACATTCAGAAGTTATTGAAGAGGGCCAACGCTATCAGACACGTTGATATAAGTGAGGGTCTGGTGTTGCTGACGTAGTTGAGATTTAGGTAGATCAGTTTGAAGTTGAGTTACTCTGATCGGCTAAGTAATAATTTTGCCAGTGCTCATTGCAATATGTATACTAACATTATCAGATGGTAAATCAATATCTACTGATGAATATACTTCCACTTTGACTTCCAAAATCCAAAACGCCAGTCAGGCTCGAACTAAGTGTGGCCAGTTACCATCATCGCGTATCACATTCGAGTGTGAAGCCCGAATTGAAAATGTAAAGGAATATTAACATATCATTTTCACAATCTGTAAAAAAACTAATAAAACTTAAACACAAATATATTGTCTTTATTAACCCCTTTTTATTTGTTAACCAAGCAAAAAGCATTCCCAAACATTTTTTAATATCAAAGATTCCATTTATATGAAATCTTTTTTAACATAAGTATATATTTTTTGTCCAAAATTTTATCCTTTAAAATGCAAAAATGGTCCCAAGTTTTCATGCAATAACATTGTATGCACAGGTAAAAGTTCTTACCAACAATAACTTTCCACAATACATACCAAAGTACACAATAGTTCTAATTTTGTCCAGCACAGTTGTCAACGGGGAAAATTGCCTCTTTCTCCCCTAGACCATAGTGGTGAAGGTAGTGGTGCACATAGCTAACAACAGTGTTTGTGCCTTTCCCGGGTGAATTGTTCTCATTCGCCATGGTGCACATAGCTAACAACAGTGTGTGTGCCTTTCCCGGGTGAATTGTTCTTATTCGCCATGGTGCACATAGCTAACAACAGTGTTTGTGCCTTTCCCGGGTGAATTGTTCTCATTCGCCAAGTAAAGCATCTGTTTTCCTGCAAAAGAACAAGAAAAGAGCGAACTGACTACAATTTTGATTTGATACAGAAACATGTTTTTTTTTCTGAACAGTCTGACTCATAGTTCATGTCTTTATCAGAATCTGAAGAGGGCACATTTTCATTAAGTTCAATTACATCGCTTGCAATATTATCACTTATAATGGGCTAGATTGCACTTTACCGGTACGCAGTCGTTTACCACTATCGTCAAAGTGGGGGTATGGGAGCGGTAGCCCCCGATACGAAGGAAATATATAGGATAAAAAGGATTATTTATAGGTGTTCAGTTAGGTGTTGCGGTTTAGGGTAAGGGTACGCTTTTCGTACGTTTTTAACGTACCGGTAAGGGCCAATTGCCCCCTTATAATGCTTCGTGGTCTGTTTTGAAAATAAAGTATGTCAACCAAATTCAAATTTTCAATAAAAATATCATCCTGAACCTGTAATATGTCATATGGGATCGTGCTTGCTGAGCTTTTTTGTGACATATTTACAATTTAAATAAGTGCGCCATTGCATATGTGTAACCAACAACAAAGTTTACTCATAGTTATGAGTAAATTTATTATTCTCTATTCTCAAAATACTATTAAAATCTCATCATCTTTATAACCCATATCATCATCATTATCATTAAAATAATAAACCAAAGACAAAATAGGAGTGAGTGCTTGTATTTGACAGGACTTTCGACATATAAATGCAAAAAACAATTCTTCTGACGCCCGCATGTGTTGTATGTGCAATGGATATAGACCTCAACGGCACCGCTCAATTGATGAGCCTCGAGACGACTGGAAACGGTGTAACATCTTTGTTCAGGTGTATAAAGAACTGAAACGATACTATTTAAATGCTGTAGGGCATGTTATAATGAATTCTTCACATGCACATGTGTGTCATGTGAAAAAATGCAAATTTATTCATAAAAGTTAGACGTCATGTATATATCTCAAATAAAGAGTTACTGTTTAAATAAACTGATCCCGGCCGATGCCCAAAGTGCACACAGGACGCCCCCAATGCCAATCAATCACGCTAACTTGCTTAAATATTATAAATTAACAATTGTGAAACATTAATTTGGTCAAAGAAGCTGCTAATATCTGCAAGATTCATCCATCACCACCAATCAAGAGAAGTGTACATGACTTCACGTACACCCCATACAATAATCAGTAGTAATAAACGATTCAGGTAAAACCGCGAGCGGGATACGCAACCCTACTGCCATTTTTGTTTTCTTATTTTTTCTTTTAATGGCAGGGGGACGTATGAGGACCCATGGCTCGAGACCGGTGTCTAGGTGCCTTCATCACCTCCCGAAACCTCTAATTTTAGAGAAATCTACAAATAAGCAGCTATTATTATACTGTAAACATTAAGTATTATTTAGTAAAAAATGTAATTAAAACATTATCAATTTCATTGCGCAAATTAACATAACAAACAAACATCAAAAGCATCCCGCACACACCCCGGACATCAACACAAAAACAAACAAATCACTCAAACCATAAAATCCATAAAGCACCTAAAAAGAATGTTGATAAATCATAAGTATTCCGAGAAATATATAAATGCATATGGCGAACAGCTATATTAAACCGACTTCAACATCTAACCAGTCACACCAAAATGAAAATATTAAGTAAACGTACAATAAGAATGTCTTTAAAATTAAACGTTCATTACGAAAGACAACAAAAAATAATAAACATACCAATATTTCAATAAATATGCTGGAGGTACTATCTCCAGGAAGTGAGAGTCTCGAAAAACATGACACCCATAACTTAAAAAACCTCATTCAAACACAATATTTAGTAAAAAATGAGTCAAAATAATCAAGAAAACTTAGCTGCTTCAGACTTAAATGAAAATACACCCACCGTCTTTCCCAGTAAAGAAATCGGTTTGTGTTAAGATCCCATCTCCCATGGACTAAAAACCGAACTGAAAATATACTAAATATAGACTTTATAATTGCAAAATTATAAACATAAAAGCAATGTAACCAATTATTTAACCATACATTTGCTCATTAAGGGCGGGCGGGCGGGGTTATCACCCTTTCGTTTTCTTGTTCCATAACGTTTGCCTGTCAAATACACCCTCGAATGGCGACTCAATAGATGTGCAAATCATATATACCCCAAAACGAAAAAATCGTGCGCTTTCGCGCTAAAACATGCACACAAAACCCGTGCATTATTCGCGCTAAACCATTACCATAATCTCTCTTCTAAATAACCGTAATAAACCATACTATACCGTATTTATCAAACCGAAAATAATTTCATAATCGTGGCGAAGTATTTTACTTCCGGGTTAACAGTTTTATTTTCAATGTTCTCTAAATAGGACACTTGTTTACAAACATTAATGATTGTCAAGTTTATTAAAAGATCTTACCTGTTTTTAACTACGATCCTTCAATTGAAGAAATAATTTTCAGGATTAATTGACAATTTATTCCAAAGAAACTCGCAAACAAACGCTGGAAAATGTCAATGCGTAATTACGACACGCCATTTTTAGTAGAGGTCTCTCAACAAAGCAACGGTTATTTCCAACTAATTAAACAATTATGAGTGTACATTGTCGATCACAGCTCGGGGTCATCTCATTCTTTGAACATATGCATATATATCAAGTTTCAATAGTTTTTTCAGAATATAATTTTATTTCTATTTTAAAAACGCCACGCTTCAATCACGCGTAGCTAAAAATAACGTAACCGCGTTTGTACGGATTTCTGCTGACGACGTCACACACACACACACACACATATATATATATATACTTATGTATATATATACTAAACCATATATATATACCATTATCATAATGGTATAATAGCCTAAGTGGACCTGTCCGAACTTAGTACTGTCCGAATTATATTACAAGAACTTTGGTCACAATTGAATAGTACTAACAGTATATTAAAGTGATAATATGGACATTTTTCACTGTTGAATTGAGCTGAAAAGAATTAACAGTTCAAAATAGTAAGTTGAAATGTGGTTACTGACCAATTATCTGCAAATCATCTTGCTGCCAGTTGTTTATAAAAATATATTTTATAATCGATATTTTACGTGACTCACCCTGTCCTGTAAGCCGAAATGATCCGTAAAACCAAATTATGTCTTTGTGTCGAATGAACGATTCTGCACTAAAACTAAATTTAGGTTCACATTGTACATGCGGGATCAGTTGTCAAACGAAAGTACGGTTGATATTCAAATGCATTATTTGTTTCTTTTCGTGATATTGTTTTAGTATGTTGATGCTGCATTAATAAATATAAGTGTATATGAAGTGAAAACACCAAAAAAAAAACGGTTGCGATAGACACCTATAAACTGTTAGATTCCCATAATATCACTTTGAGCATAGCTTTCCTCTATTCATCCATTTCTTTGATGTGTTTCATGTGGATACAGCTTATATTTAATGAAGCCATCCATTGTTTAATATAAGAATTTTATTGTTCCAGCATCTTAGGCTGGCGCTTAAGATTGTGAATCAGATCGCGATTTGCATTCTTAAACTCTGACGTAAGAATATTGTTTACGTTGACTTTTTCACATGTCATAGCTGAAATTATGATACTTGTAATGTGTGTCTCCATATAGGAATTTTTATAATAATTTAGCATAACATGTCAATCGAATCATTTTTAAGTCCGTTAAAATCACACCTATGCAGCACTAGTTTACAAAATGTGTGGCGTAATGCTGGAGAGTTTTAGACACCTCAAACCTTTAAAAGTTTTTATAACTGGGAAATGTTTTGTGTAGTTATTTTAATGTTTTTGTTACCTATGAAAAACGCTAATTTATATTGCGGCATATCTTAATTAGTGATTAAGTATTGTTTACAATATTATTGTTTTTGTAATAGTTTAACCGCCTCGGTACTTCTGGAATCTTATTGGCTGCCAGCAATGCAGCATTCAGTTGCAGCATCTTGATGCCTGCAGCATTCAGTTCCAGCATTTGGATGCCTATATAAGGCGCTCAAACCAGTCAATCGTAGTCAGTTAGCTTGCCAGCAACAAGTGTCATTTATTATTATTATTAATACGTGTCCAACCTCTTCACTCTTTCAGCATGAAAATCAACCAGAAATCAACCAGAAGTGGCAATGGTAATTCATCTGTTTAGTAGCAATAATATTCGCGTATGCTTATTTGAATTTCAACACGTATTTAAAGTATAGTCAATCAATGCAACAAGCCCCATTGACAACTTTGAACATCCTATACTTTGCAACATAGATAAGTTATATGACTTTTATTAAAATATGGTAAAATATGGTAAAATATGACTTAAACCATGATTATTTCATTTTCCCGACGCCGTTTTTATTTTTTATAACTAATTTATTGCCAAAAACTATTGGTTTAACCCCTCTTATTGGAACTGACTTCCTTTTAAGCACATTTTGGGATATGACTTCCAAATGACCAACACAGCTCATACCCATGTAAGAAGGTAATACACGAACTTTTTTTCGTGAATGAATTTACCATTGATATGAATGTTTTAAAGAACGTTTCCTCTGTTTAAATATATACCTCTTTCATACTTTTCAAAGATACGAAACCTCAAGCTACATTACAAAAGATGAAACATAACTTTATTGTTATAAACTGCGACATTATACGTGGGGAGCTTCACTTTTTGCAATATACATGTACTATTAAGCAGCAGAGTGCCCTTTTTGGAAGGGATATTATGTTCTGATTTTATGTAATCGACCTACCGGTTTGAAATCCATTTTACACTAATTGGCGGGTGCACACATCAGTGGATAATATGCAGGTCAAAAATAGATTTTACATCCGGTGATGCTGGATTTGACACCCGACGCATATATACATTTATGAATGAAAGGCTTCATGAACGTTGACGTCGCTCTTGGTTACCAGAAAAATTCCCACGTACGGATTTCAACCGTCATTGTTTACCATCTATTAAGTGCACAAGTATTGGAATTGGTATAGCGTTTTTTAAAGGTGCATGTCCAGTGCGTGTGCCGAGAAAACAGGGCTTAATGTGTTTTTTTTTGTTCAGCTGTATAATATGTATATCAAATCTGTATGAAAAAATGTCTGTGAACATTAATCCGGTGTTTATTTTTGAGGCGTTCATTAATTATGGATCTAAAACGGAGCATTACTCCGCATATTAAAAAACAAACACCGGGCGTATTGCATACTAGTTCGGAGACATGAAATTATTTCGAAAGAAAGCAATAAGAGGTTCAATTCTATATGAGAAAGCTTCGCTGCGCACGATTACGCTCTTACTTCTCGTATATATTCGACTCTTATGGATCTTGGCAAATACCTAGTGTTTTATTTTGCATCATCTAAATTAAGTTATGCATCTATATGTACTTTAAGCAGCATAACATGACTTCCAAATGACCAACAGCTCTTTCATATGTGAAAGAGATTGACACGAAATACCTACCCATCTATAATAAAGTTTATATGTGTACTTCAATATTATAGTTTTATAGCATTTTATGTGGTGCAATATAAGTGTTTTCTTAATCATTTTTCTGTAGAATTATAAAAACGCTGTACACAAATCCTGCCGACCAACTGTATCAATTCACCGATTTTAAAGATGGGTTGTGGGGTGGCTGATGTACGAGATAATATAATGTTTTTCAGCCCTTTCAGTAATATTTTAATTAATTAAATGTATTTTATGACGTGTCGACCTAATTCTGATATGACATTTTCTTTAACCATTATTTTACTGTCTTTTCAGATGATGAAGGTTAAAGGGTGATCATTAGTGCATCTTTCGCTGCAGTATACAATTATGTAATTAGGAATTTAAAATTAGCGGAAGACTGGGATACCATTCCCCATTCATGGACCACATGAGTTTAAATGTAGAATATGCAAGAGAGAGTCCTTCAACAGAGCCGGACTAAAACAGCAAAAAAAACACAAACGAACCAAACAAAAAAATGTACAGCTGATGTATTATGTGTTTTTTTGTTTGTTTTATTTTATTTTTTCTACATAGACATGTCTGACATATAATTGCTATGAGTGCTATTTAATTACACGTTTTGTTCCGTATATGTCATGATGCTAGTTTCTCACTTCTTTTTTGAAAATAAACCATTATATGTGTTACGTCATTTCTTCCAACGATGTATCTGCATACATTTTCAATTGTATTCAGCACTTACATAATCAAAAACAGATTTGGGTAGGAATGAATTCGTTATGCATTTGACACATTAACATTACTTACGATTAGAAGGCAATGTTAGGAACAAACGAAATAATCTTTCTCAGTGAGCCAATACTTTACTCCTTCAATACAAGTCTTAAATAATATGTATTCACATATGTATAAAAGAGAAAAAAGTACATGTATATATTGATGACTTCTACTGAAATCATATCGTGTATTGCATTTGCACAAATCTTTATATCCACTACAAATTCACTTTTTGCGATTTTAATATAGTTACCAACTTAGAACTGGTTTAAAAGAAGGCCGTCCAAAATGTGTCACATCAAAGTCACATACATGTAGCAGTATTGTTATGGTAAAACTTGACAAATGTCATTGTATTAAATAAACAATTAATATTTAAGTTTTCATTAATAAAAACATCCACCGATATGCATCTTCTTAGCAGGTGTCAGGTATTCCAATTGCTTCATGTATTCCGAATCTCAACAATGGCAGTATTTGGTTACAGCAACCTTATTCTAGTATCGAAACGGCTTTACTCTTTTTAGTTTTTCATTACACTTATATTGCACGTATATCTGATTGTTTGGCGTGGTACTTCGACGTAATCTTTTTTGTTTGATTGGTGGGTTTTCATGTACCTTTCGCTTTCTAGAGCGGTATACACTTCGTTACGCCGTCTTTTTTTAAATCTCGGCATCCTCGACATATATAACTGGCGTCTTGATATTTGGAAATAGTAAGCATAGTATTCCGTTTAGTAGGCATAGTATTCCGTTTGATGCATATTCAAACATAAGTATGTGCATATGTGTTAAAATAAACAGGTAAGAATTACACTGTGTTAATAATACCGTCGAATGTCTTATATTACACTCACTAAATGTTAGCGTTTAGTACGCGATAAAGCATATAATAATAAAAATTAATAATATAACAATTATAAAAAAAAGATAACTCTTGATTTCCTCATTAAAAATGTTTTCCAAAACATTCGCACCAATGCGGAATTCATTCACGAAAGCTATTTCGCATAAACCCTTCTATCAAAGGAAAGAGCTGTTTATCATTTGGAAGTCAGGCCCTTAAATGTGCTTAAAAGGAAGTGTAGTTCCAAAAAGGGGGTTTACCCGTTATAATTCAGCATTAAATCAATTAATAGACATAAACACGCGTCGAGATAATAAAATAATCGTGATTTATGTTATATTTTGCTGTAAACATGTACACATACTGTTTATTGTGAGAGAAAATGATATTCGAACATCCAACATCTTGAAGGGCAAGAAATTAAACAACAAATTTGTCGACGGTTTTGCTTCAATAACTTTTTTATTCCGACGTCTACGGTATTGAAACAAAAAACCGAGGGGAGCACAAACACCGTAGAGCCGAAAGGGCTTATTAAAGCGGGTATATACGATTTTTATATGTTCTGAATTGTTAAATATTGATACAAATATGTTATAATAACACACAATATGCAAGAAAAATGATACATTTAAGACGAATTTCATAAAATACAGCAAATACAAATTAGGGCCCTGAGCCGATTGTGACGAAGATAATTCGTAATTATTTTCTTACAATAACCGATGCATTCGTCTTTTTAGTAAGTGTTTGTTTGTCGTATGAATCGATATCGCTGCAGGAATTTCAAATGAACCGTTAAACTAAATTTAGATTCACATCGTACATGCATAATATACATGCTGGCGAATTCGGCTGTACAGCCTTTTTCGATTTCAGAATTAAATATCTGGCTTATTTAGCATTTTTCGACACATGTTCTTCTTAACTTTTATTTTAGTTCATATTGAAATATATGTATAATAAATGTTTACACATTTTATATTAATAAATAAATATTTGACAAGATCGTATATACCCGCTTTAATTTAAAAGAAATATATATATAAACTGGCTTACCGGGTGAAAATATCCGCTACTCCTTCACGAAAAACACTAAAACGACGCCATCTTGGAAGTTTTGTTCCAATTTTCTCACTTAAACGCGGTAAGCTCCCGTATACGCACCCCCCCCCCCCCCCCCTGGTACAGCGGAGAAAGGATATTCCAAGCCACGTTGTCATTTGTACATAATGATCTGAACATATGTTCGCATGGCATATGGTGCGATGTCCAATGATTGCAGTCACATCAAGGATAACTTCGATCATCGCCAAGATTAACAACAAATGACTTCACTTGGAAAATGTTGTCAGCCTCTTTCTTCACTTTTGTGTGAAAATTTTGTTAGACATAATGTCATTTTAAGATACAAAGCTAATTAACGAATTATCCACAGAAATACTTTACAGTGCATACAAGCCATTCATGTTTTGTCCGTTTACGACACTGAATTTCCAGAATTTTACCCGTTTTTCTCAGACAGCCGCTAATAAAGAGGTCAATTGTTTACCACGAAATAGATATTTATTAAAGCGGGTATAAACGATTTTTATATGTGCTGAATTGTAAAATATTGATACAAATATGTTATAATAACACACAATATGCAAGAAAAATGATACATTTAAGACGAATTTCATAAAATACAGCAAATACAAATTAGCGCCCCGAGCCGATTGTGACGAAGATAATTCGTAATTATTTTCCTACAATAACCGATGCATTCGTCTTTTTAGTAAGTGTTCGTGTGTCGTATGAATCGATATCGCTGCAGGAATTTCAAATGAACCGTTAAACTAAATTTAGATTCACATCGTACATGCATGATATACATGCTGGCGAATTCGGCTGTACAGCCTTTTTCGATTTCAGAATTAAATATCTGGCTTATTTAGCATTTTTCGACACATGTTCTTCTTAACTTTTATTTTAGTTTATATTGAAATAAATGTATAATAAGTTTTTACACATTTTATATTAATAAATAAATATTTGACAAGATCGTATATACCCGCTTTAAAGTGGACGATTGCAAATAGATGTCAATGCTGTTTGCATCTTTCAATTCACAAACAGTTAGTGTACATATGTTATGTCAATTACTTTTGGATTTTTTTTCAGAATATTTTCACAAATACACTTTTTTTGACAAATTTTTATTGCATAAATTAATATTTAATACATAAATATATAAACAATAACGTCATTGTTTGCTCAACACATTTACAAAATGAGTCATTTCACTCTGTTTTTCAACAGTTTAAATGTTTACACATATTTCTATTTAAAGG
The DNA here is from genome assembly GCF_020536995.1 of Dreissena polymorpha. Classification (NCBI taxonomy): domain Eukaryota; kingdom Metazoa; phylum Mollusca; class Bivalvia; order Myida; family Dreissenidae; genus Dreissena; species Dreissena polymorpha. The sequence continues at coordinate 145,708,606 of NC_068356.1, read as the reverse complement.
CATGTATATATGTGTTTTCCAAAACATTGAAATGTAGCAACTGCTAAAGGCAAATACATCGAAGACAGCAATATCACCTCCTAATATCTTTCGCAGTTTCCATGCGTTCGAGACAATGTTTTACAAAACTTCATGGAGGATTGTACAATTGCTCTGAAACCTCGACACAGAGTAGTTTTTGAACTTTTGTGAGCTTTAAACATTCAAATCCTGATAGCTGCAAAGACGAGAAAGAGGCATTTACATAACTTAACAAAGAGGTATAGCTCAAACATTAAGAAAATCTAGAGTTATGGATCTTAGGTACTGAGCTCTCCCTCATCAGCCACTTAACAACTATGATGTTTGACGTCATTTTCGTCGAGTAGTTTTTGACACAATGCTCGAACAAAAAAGAAACAAATAGATGGGAAGAACTTAATCACCAGCAAAGCTTAAAGCGGGTATATACGATTTTTATATGTGCTGAATTGTAAAATATTGATACAAATATGTTATAATAACACACAATATGCAAGAAAAATGATACATTTAAGACGAATTTCATAAAATACAGCAAATACAAATTAGCGCCCCGAGCCGATTGTGACGAAGATAATTCGTAATTATTTTCCTACAATAACCGATGCATTCGTCTTTTTAGTAAGTGTTCGTGTGTCGTATGAATCGATATCGCTGCAGGAATTTCAAATGAACCGTTAAACTAAATTTAGATTCACATCGTACATGCATGATATACATGCTGGCGAATTCGGCTGTACAGCCTTTTTCGATTTCAGAATTAAATATCTGGCTTATTTAGCATTTTTCGACACATGTTCTTCTTAACTTTTATTTTAGTTTATATTGAAATAAATGTATAATAAGTTTTTACACATTTTATATTAATAAATAAATATTTGACAAGATCGTATATACCCGCTTTAAGTTATTGAAATATCAAACTGCACCATCTCTCACAATCCTTTATGCATCAATCAGTTAAATAGTTTTGTACCTACGAAGTTTGAAGTCAATCCGTTGATTTGTTTTTAGAATAACGGACACACATCAAATGTAACAGACCGACGGACAAACAAAAGGGAAGACAGAGAAAAAGATAAACGGAAAGACAGACGGACGGAAATACAGATGAGAAAATAGATGAAAGATATACGGATGGACAGACGGACCAAGTGCCGACTATGTTCCCTGTCGGAAAGCACACAAATTTAGTTTTGCATATAGAGACATTACAGTGTAGTTTGATTAAAAGCGTAAATTAGTTGCCGTATTGAAATGTGTACATACGCTCGGAAACGAGACGGAAAGACAAGTAGCATGTGGTAAAGACTAAACGTTGTTTTCCGATGCAGGTAGCTTTTCCTGAAGATTTTATGTTGAGACTCGATTCCATTTGATGTGCCAGCAACGATGTTTACTTCCCATTTCTGAATGCCTTTGATCATATCCGTCATAAACAACAGGAAACACATTGTGTAAAATGTGAGAAAGAAAAAAGCGAATAAAACAACTTCGTGCAATATGAATGGAGACCCATGCACTTGCATTGCTTTTATTGTGTATTTTGTCTTGTCATTTGTAAGTATAAGTTGCAACGACCAAGCCCATGTTCGTTTCTAACTGCAGTTAAGTGGCCTTTTACTGCATTTTACCAGTTGTCAAATGTTTTAAAACATTTGAGCATTTATTCTGCATTAAGGTCATGTGATAATTAATACATTTTCAAATATTGCAAGGATAACTTTGATAGCTCGTGTAAGGCTGGTGATGGCATTGTCATAAAGATTTGCGGAAAATACCGTAGCAACCTATGCACATTACAACGTACTAGGTAACTCATATGAAAAGAATACCGTATAAATGTACCCACTTCAATATTTATGTTTATGACATTTATGTTTACGTCGATTAGGTATTAACAACAAAGAGTTCGTGTAATATTATATGAAACACTGTTTCAAGACAGAGGCTTTAATAGAGAATACAGTTGTTTTCTGACGCAATAACGAGCGTGCGAACATAAAGACATTTGTGATTAACTATACCGTATGGTGAGGATACCACACTCTTTCGAAAATACCAAGGACGTATTCGTCCCAGGAATTAATGGATAATTCCGTATTTTAGTGCATAAACATACCTTCAAAAACGTGTTCTATGGCGCCGATTTCACTTTCGTCGAAGTCGGTTAGAACGTATTTAGGTTAATGCGTAAAGAAATTCTTTTGCATCACTTGTAGGGCTTCGGCGATTGACACTGTCGTTTCATCCTCCGTGATAAAGCACCCAACGATTCGATAGTCCTCGTTAGTTTTCACCGCGAGGAAAAACAACGACGGTTCGTATCACTTAACATGCCTTTCTTTGTCATGATAAATGAAACTTTAATGAAACATTAAATGACTTGCATCTCCGGGTATTTTGGCACATAGCATTCCTCGCCCCAAAACCCTACAAATGGCGCAAACCTGAAGTCATCCTTTGTCTACTATCTGTCCCTTATCTGTGAATAAATCGATATATATATATATATATATATATATATATATATATATATATATATATATATATAGATAGATAGATAGATACCAAATTTAAAGATATAGCCTCATAACTTACTGAGAATCTTTTATTTAAGTAACAGAACTGCAGAGGTTTTTTGACGTTAACAACGTTTTTAAGTATAAATCGCATTCAAATGTATGTTACATCAAAATCCACACTTATGAGCAAGACATAAAATTAAATTTAAGAACACATTTATTTTGTTAAATATATGTTATCAGATATATATTCGTTCTAAAAATAGTTGTGATACACGTTAAACTGTAATTTTACATGCGTTGCTTAGCAACAAAGTCCACTTATATTTACATCGACCAGCAAACCATACAGTTTAAATCATTTTTTTATAAACCAATCTCACATATTTTCAAAACATATCATTTAGTTTTTCATAAGAATACAAACATCATGTTTAAAAAAAACACTATCAATTACACCATCAATACATACAACAACAATGTCCAAAACACAACAACAAATTCCATTGTGTTGAAATGCTAGATTGTAATTTTCCAAAAGTGCTTTTCCTAAAAATTAAGACTCGAGTAACATTTAATAATATCTACTTTTTACACTTATCTATTTTCTTATAATTATTTTTAGCATGTTCACAATTTATTTATTATACAACTTATATTGTTAGTAGAATTCTTCGTTTGACATGATTTCTATAGAAACAAGCAGAAGGGCATACAAACATTTCATTTGATATGAAAAAGTGTTATTTAAATGTGTTATTAATAAACCGATGTATTCAAACAGACATTTAAGGATATTTAAAAAAGTTCAAGAGAATAATTTTGAAGTTATTTGTCATTCGCCTGTAAATATTGATATTTATAATGTGTGCAATCTTTCGCCGTAGATGCCATGGATGCGAAAACTCAGTCTCCGCCAAACTAGTCAACTTTTTACAGGACAGTAGGTCCTATAAACTGGGAAAAAATACAGTACCTCCTCTTTTTTACAGGACCTACCAACTACATATATATATTAATAAAATAACACGAAAAGCGGCCATACATGGTACTTGTTTAGTTTGATGAAACATGTTCTGAAAACTATTGAACACATTTATCATTATAATTGCACTATGAACAAAAAGATTTAAGGAGCATTTCATTTTCATTTTAAAAATCCACAACACAGTCTGAGTCATCGTCTTGCACGCCACAATAAACTGCATTCAAAATGTCAGTTTCACTTGGCGAGCTTTCATCTTCTTCCAACTCGACATGGCTAGTACTCGCAACAACACTGACACCTTCCTGTACATTCTTGCGTGCATAATTGACCCGCCTATGTCCATGTGGTCTCTCTGCTGCACACTGGAGAACAATTCAAAATTATGTGTAAATATTATTTTTATATGAATTAGCATTATCAATAAAGTAAATGCTTTACAGTTTATATACAAATTAACAATGAATTTTCAGCAAATTTGTTTACCAGCCAATAATCAATAACTGGTTTAGGATCAAAGTCAGCAACATCTGATGACAACAACTTGATCTGCATGAGGCTGTTTAATGTCGTGTCCTCATGTTCAATCTGCGTGCTGTTTTAATCAGCTTCATTTGAGAGGAACTGGTCTAACAGGACACGCTTGTAGGAGGGAGGCTTTGCACCAGGTCATTGATGAGGTTGATATTAGGGAAGTCCTCTTCAAACACCATATCCCATTTTATGTCACAGTCAGTAAGCTTTACACCATGCCTGTACAATAGTTGTTGATTAAAATCACTACATATACCTTATTGATATTTGGGAACTCCACATATCCTCAGTAGTACAAGAATGTTTTTATTTCTTCATGATCTTGTGTGACATGACTTAATGAGTATATACATATTGTGTTACATGAATGATTAATTTTACATAGTCATAATATTTGAGTTGAGTGGTCACTTTAATTTAAATGACAATACAGAGCAAATCAGTATAGGTAAATTTTAGTACATTATATTGTTAATGAAATATGATGCATTGCAGTGTTATGTTCTAAGTTAGTAACTTATGGGCATTCTGTACATTTTAAGTAATTGAATGTGTAAAACAATACTTTTTAACAAGCATCTTCTTGAGAGTCTTCCACTCTGTCATCACTAAATCAGCATATCAAAGCCCTCTCTGCCAAGGGTTTCAGGAAAGGCAGCTACAATAGCCTGCACAGTGTCATCACCAAAGTCTGCAAATAGCATTGAATACTTAATTTATAAAAATAAATATTCTTCTTGATATATTATTCTATAGGCTAAATGTTAGTGTCATACAAACACACAGCATTACAATAAGTATTATAATGTTATCCTCGTTACTTTAAACATGTACTGACATGCAAAGTATACCTCTCCAGTGGCCATGAGTTACATTACTTTGTACATGTTAATTAACTTAGTTACTTTATTTTAATAAGGTTTCATATATGTCTAATTTTAAGCACAAAGTTTGATTTCTATCATTTAAACCTTCAGCCCCAGGATAAACAATATATTAAAATAAACCCTATTAAACATTCGGTCAGAAACAATGGCAATATATATTTTTCAGGATACAAATGTAACTTCAAACACAACAGCAAACAAGCTAGTCAGCGGGCAAATGGAACTACTAACAGAACTCGAACGGCAATATCAATTAATCAGAAGGCAAATGAAACTTGCAACACAACTCCCATTGAACAATTATAAAAACCTCTTATTTTGTCTTCATCTGCGACAGGCCATTTGCTTAGACCTAATGCCTGAGTGGCATTAACAACACATTTGCTGTTGTTGCTAAGGTCAAAGCGACAGCGCATAGCTTCAGCCACACGTGTTTTTATGCCATCTGCATATGACAGACTGGGTGTGCCTCCTTTAAGTTCTGTATTGCCTAGCTTTCCAGTGGCCAGCAGAATTATCAGTGTTTCACATTTTCTGTATAAACGTTGCTATTAGTTGCAATTAATATAAAGAAGTGAAACTCCAGCCGCTGGAGCAGTATTGAATTTTCATTAAAAACAATTAGTGGTTCCTTTATTTAAGGCAAGTGACCGATTGCCCAAACAGCACAAAACAGCACAATACAAACCAACATAAACACAAAATATGAATAAAGCTGGGGTCACCGCCTTGGAACGGTCAATGCAAAGCATTGGGGGTTTAAACCTGGTTATAGAGCGCTCAACCTCACACTTGGCCCAGCAATATTCATAATACATTTAAGTGTAAATAAAATTTAACGTCATAGCATTGTAACTCAAATTAAACAATAATAAACGGGAATTAAAACGCATTCAATTTAATTACTATTTAATTACTCAATTGCATTGAAGATACAAGAGTAACAGAATTACAACTTTTTGACGAACGATCAAATAAAATTATTAACAATTGTCAACTACATTCCTTCTTTATAGAAAAGATTTAAGAATATAGAATCATATAGTTAATATCTGAGATAATCATCGCGCAAATACAGGAAGAAGCAGCAATAATGGGTGTAAAAAGTCCATATTACATAGCTTGGTTTTTATGTGACTGCTAAACAAATTAAAAGTAATTAAATCAATCAAGAAACGCCTATCAGAGAGAAAATATAAATAAAATGGAACGTTATAAACCCAATGACCTATGCATGTAGATTACAACTGGGAAAGTCGGTCCCAAAAATCCATAATGACGTAAACAAATTCCAAGGGCAGTACTAAATAAAAATATTAATGGGGCTGTGCTACTAATAAAACAAGTTTAGGTGATTTAATATTAAGAAGCAAATGAATAAAATGGTAATTCCATTAAAGCGACATTATTGGAATCAAACAGTATATAGGTGTTTTGACAACTGAAGACAGAAATGATTTGATGTACGATTTGAGTCCAAATGTAGTTTACATGCAGATTTGTTCATACGACACAATGACACAATTTTATTCAACAGTGAAAAATGCCTATAATGTAGTATTCATGCAGATTTGTTCATACGACACAATGACACAATTTTAATCAACAGTGAAAAATGCCTATAATATCACTAATGATTCCAAATTTTAAGGGAAGAAAGATATAGTGAATCGAAAACCATCAAACACGTGTTTTTAAGTACATAAGCATCGTATCCTTTTGATAAAAATAAGGTAATTAAATTGAAAAGTTTAATATGAACATTTGGTTTAACATATTTTAATTTGCGGACACGCTTCAAAACATCTCCGTAAAATGATGGATGGGAGATTCCATTATTTAAATGCCATTTTAAAGAAACATTATATTTTGAAATTAAATCACCATACTTAGAGTAAAATCTAGCAAATTTATTTCTTAGGTTATGATACAAAAAGCCTTGTTTTAGCAATTTTTTAGTTAATATTAGATTACGATCATTAAAATCTTTAATACACGAACATGCTCTGGCATAACGTACCAACTGCGAAATGTAAATACCATAGGAAGGTCCTTTAGGGATGTTGCCATCTAGAAACGGAAAATTTACAATTTCAAAGTTAAAATCGTCCCGTTTGTCGTATAAACTAGTTTTGATCAAATTATTATTAATAGTTAAATGTAAGTCTAAATACGCAGCGTCTGTATTGGATATACACGATGTATTTAAGACTAGTTCTTTTGGGTAGATTTTGTGAATATATTGTTCAAATAATGGATTATCTAAATTAAGTATGTCATCAATGTACCTACTAGTAAGGTTAAAACAATTAATCAAATCTACTTGCTTAGTTTTAGATAATTCTAACATAAATTCGCTTTCATAACAATATAAAAAAAGGTCAGCTTTAAGTGACGCACAATTAGTACCCATAGGAACGCCAATAATTTGTTTAAATATTTTACCATTAAATTCAACAAACAAGTTATCCAAAAGAAAAGTAAGTGCTGCACAAAAGTCAAGACCAGTCCAAATGATGTAATTATCTAATATCTGATTAGTAAAAAAAGCTGTTTTAGTGTTTAAAGCTAGATACAAACATTTCTCTCTAGAAAAAGTTTTTTCAATCAAAGAAACAAGTTTGGATTTTATTAAAGCGTGAGGAAGCGTTGTATATAGTGTCGAAAAATCATAAGTACTTACCTGTGACACCTTATATTTTTTATTTTCAATTTTATCAATAACTTCTAAGGTGTTTTTTATTGACCAAAATAGGTTAATATTACTATTTTCATAAACTTTATTACAAAATTTAGCTATATGATATCTAATAGCACTTAATGCAGATGTAAGATACACTGATAATTGTTTGGTGGTACAAGACACTGAATTAGCGATAAAACGACTTTTATATGGCGTCTTATGCAATTTAGGTATCCAGTAAAGTGATGGCAATTTCTTGTCAGTAATATTTGACTATTACATTTAACTTTATGCATTGGGCAATATGGTCGGTAATAATTTCATTAGGTTGCTTATTGTACTCACAATATGATGTAGTTTGTGAAAGTTCTTGTGAAATAGTTTGAACATAAAACACTCGTCATATTATGATAACATTATTAGCAGCCTTATCAGCAGGAACTAAGACGAATTTAGATTTTAAGTCTTCAAGCAATTTACAGAGATTTTGTTTATTAAATTTAGGTGAATGTGGTAGGGTCAAAGGATGTGTATCATAAAAACATATTTTATTCATGGCCATACTAAATATTTTTGTTTTCCAATCATTGAGTGCAGTAATTTCAGCATTTTCCTTTTCTGCACCATTTAGTGCAATAATCATGTAAGGATGTTACGATATTCTTAATGCAGTCATCAAAATCAACAGGAATAGGCAGTCTGTACTTAGGGCCTCTGCGTAGCAAATTTCTAAGGTTTTTATTTTGAATGAAATTAAGGTCCCCAGTAATAACATGTCCAACTGGACCATATATATATTTAGAACTAGTACAGTCACATAATGTAGGACAATTTCTTATTACATTTATATCTGTGGAAATAGAATTATAATTAAAAACGATACTTCTTACAGGTTTACTATATTTGTAGCAAATAAGTGGTGATTCAGTATTGCGGAAATAAGGGGGAATCAACCGACGTACATTTTTATCATTGAATATTTTAGGAAGGTCAATTAAAGGGATCTTTTCACGCTTTGGTAAATTGACAAAATTTAAAAAAGTTGTTTCAGATTCGTAAGTTTTCGTTTTAGTTATGATATTTGTGTGGAAACAGTAATACTGAACATTAACCATGCTCTAATATAGCCATTATATGCATCTTTTGACGATTTTAAAACCTAAAAATTATAAAGCGTTGCAACGCGAAACGATTGAATAATTTGGAGAGTTCTGTTTTTGTCGTTAAATTTTGTGAAACTACGAAGATTGCTTATATAAGGTATAAAATACGTCAAGATTGTATACTCGGCGGAATAGCTCAGTAGGCTAAAGCGTTTTTACTTCAGGACTCTGGCAGGACTCCAGGGGTCACTGGTTCGAAACCTGCTCCGGGCAATGTTCTTTTCCTTTTTTTAAATTTTTTTCTTGATTTTTTACTGGAGCTTTTACATTCCAATGTTTACATTTATCAATATAAAGCATTTAATGAATAAGTTAAAAAAATGCCAAAATCTGTGAAAAGGCCCCTTTAAATCAAGACCTTTGTTACAAAACTCAATTTTGATACGATTTCTAGTTTTGTTAAGTACATTTTCAATAAAAGGTTTAAGATAGTAGTCAGTGAAAGATTCAATAATACAAGCACATTCATATAGAGGGTCAGATTGAAGTAAAATAAGTTTACATTCCTTATCAATATGCGCCAACGAAGAAACAGAAAGAGAGCAAAGTGCACTTAGTAATTTATGTTTACCCCCATTTTGTAATACTGTGAAGCAATCATTTAAAGAAAGCAGACGTTTAAATTTACGCCTTAAGTTACCATTTTCCTAATGCCATGTGAACGTTTATTTCTTAGACGTTTACTAAACAGAGAAAATGAATTTATCGATTTATTTTTAGAAATTGTTCCAACATTTAGAATATTATCATTTAATCCAAGTGGGTAAACTGATTGCAAACGTTTAATCCATTCAAATTCTGACATGCACCTTGCTTTTAATTGGCACTGACTTGAAGTACTATCATTAAAAATAAGTTGCTTCACAGATTGAATTGAAATATTTGTTACGCTATGACCTGTTTTATTAAAGTGCTGGTAAATGAAGTAATACAATTTATTGTTATTTTTAATTTAAAAAAAATGTTCCCTAAAACGTGTTTTAAGTGATCTACCCGTCTGCCCAACGTATTGCGCACCACAACAGGGTACATTTCAAGTAATAACATAAACCACATGCATAGAATTTCATGAGACATCGGATTTAATATTAACTGAAAATTTGCGGTTATTAACCGATGAAAGAATAAAAGAGGACACATTTAAAAACTTGCAACATAAACACTTCCTGGAGTTGCACTTATTTATTGTAGCATACCGATTACACGGAGCTAAATTACGCTGCGAACTAGAACCCAGCCCCATTGTACCTCCAATGAAAGATGTTCGAAGTAAACTTAATTTGACTGTAGGTTTAGAAAAAAGTAATTGTCTATAATTTAACGGCAAATGAATACTACGTGTATGCGGAATTCTCAATGGTGAGAGAACAACTTTCGGGTTTTTTGTAATCAATCTGTCCATAGGTTATTTATTTGGCGAAACAACCAATCTTATAATCACATTAATACACATTGCCAAGTCAACATACATAAAAGAGTAAGAGGCAGCTTGTCAGATAATGGTCTGTAAAAATTCAGTATAACCTGCAGAACTCTCAATTGATGAACATACACGTTTACTTTATAAGTACAGAGAATGTATAAGAATCTAAGTATAAGAAAGGTCTTAAACAAGGTTTCTTAAAAAATAATAAAAACACAATACCGCCACCAGCCTTTGAAGGCTGAAAATATAACAACATCGAAGATATGTACGGGGATACACGCTACTGCATCCACGCAGCACACATCAAACTGTTGTGCAATGCAATATAAAGAAGTGAAACTCCAGCCGCTGGAGCAGTATTGAATTTTCATTAAAAACAATTAGTGGTTCCTTTATTTAAGGCAAGTGACCGATTGCCCAAACAGTACAAAACAGCACAATACAAAGCCTTCTTTTGCATTCAAATAATAACAAATTCTCAGTATCACGATTTTTGATTTATTTAAAGTCTGGCCATGTGTTGTAAAATCTAAAAACTAAATATTTAGGATTAGGAGAAGGGGCCTTTAGCCCTTATGTGGGGGAAATTTTTACGCGGGATTTTCCACTTTGGGGAAAAAAGTGCGCGTGGGAATTTTCGTGGCGTTTCCCTTTTTGGGGGATTTGTTTACTTACCTTCTCATTATTACAATACATTTGTACATGTTTGAACTATATTCATTGTTTTTTTCATAATTTATTACGTTTGGCAAGATTAAATTGAAATAGAATTGGGATAATATAATCATGAGACGCATCTTTCTAAAAAAAAAAAAAAAATTTTTTTATTTTTTTAGGGGGAATTTTTGGTTCTGAGAGGGGAAAACCAGCCTAGTTTGGTGGGGGAAGACGCCAATATTCGGCGTCTGTTATATAAGGTTAAAAACACCTGATTGTGAAGATAACCATAACATACCTGTTCCTTCAGCGCACATCCCAAACACATGGCACTTTCTTTGTGTGGCAAAGAAGATCGGTCCCACTTGCATAGCGTGATGAGGGTATTGCACAGACTGGGCAAAATACCATGAGTAGTGTAGTGTGGCATCTAGTGAACATGGTTCTGCACCTGTAAACAAAATGAACCAAATTGTATTAAGTGAATGCAAAACAGAAAGTTTTCTTACAAATTTGCTGACCATGGAACAAATATTTTTGAGATGGTCTCGTTCGAAACTTTTTAGATTTTTTGTTTTCAGATGTAAAAGTACTATTTTCTCTTTGGGAACACTCCCGCTGAACTACGTTACAATGGGAGGTGCGTCTGTACGACAACGCGATACGGCCTCATAACTACAACGGTTACGGTTTCTTTACTCAGTTTGTTGACGATACGGGATTTTGTTAAAATAAATGGTAAATTACGGTAAGTTTGAATAGTTTTTGTATGTGTAAGCCAATGTTTATTTAAATACGGATACTGTGCATCTCTTTCATAGCTTGCCATGTAATTTATTGCTATATTATCGATAAAATGGAAGTTTTAAAGACCTGTATAGACAACTCATAAAATAATTGGAATATAATTCAAAGTCTGACATTAAACAGAAGAAAATGCAAACACAGTTAAGCAAGAAAGAATTTTGAATCAATCTTATCAAGATCTGTCTCAAAATTAACTGCATGTAAGTGTAACGAAAGAAATTTTGATGAATTAAAATGTTACGGCGTCTTACAGAGAGTGTTACAGTGCATTTACTACAACATTTTTAAGGTTACGGTATAGTATCGACATTCAATTTAGTTTAATGCTATTAACAAATGTTCAAAGTCTTGTAAAATATTGTAGTACTGATTTATTTAAAAACAAAACATAAACAAATATGAATGAATTTGCGGTTCTAAGATTAATTCAGTCTTTATTTAAATATTTTTACTATTATTTTATCTAAAAATAATTGAACCAAATCTTTAAAAAAAAATGTATTACTGATTGATTATAAAAATGCCATAAAGAAATACAAATAAATATTACCCAAATGAAGTCTTGGTTTTAAATGACCTTAATATTGTAAGCCGAGCGGTATCGATGATGTTGCATTTTATTTATTCAGAACTCAAACGCATTAAAAAGAAGTCAGGATGGTTTCTGTAACTATTTATTTATTAGGGCAGAAGCTTAACGTTTGCCATATAAACAGTACTATGAGTGGTTAATTAAACAACAAGTATGATATTAACTATTTGAACAGCAGTTCAGATTAAATAAAGCGATGAAATCAGTCGTCACTCTTTATAGTTTTTCATAATAGTATTTAATGCAGATGCAAAATGTCAGTTAGAACTAGTCAGAACTATGACGTACAGATGTAGATTAAACGTAGGTAAGTGAGTCGTATATGTTAGTGTTTACCTTTGTTGGCTTTCGACATCTTAAATGGGTTGTTAAGTAATGAGCGACTATTCTGGGTCAAGTCACTACTAGTACTGACTAGTGAGTTACGACTGACTTCATCATCAACCACAGCTCTATTTATAAGCAGTTGCTGAGGCTGGGCGTTGCTGGCGACCAATCAGAGCCAGACTTTCATTAAAGTATTTAACTATGTAAAACGGTTTAAGCAACATTAACAACATTTGCATTAACAGCATTGCAAGTCTAACAAGAAAGCATTACATCAATAAAAAGCTCAGAAAATAGTATGCATAACTATACAATGCTTTCATTACATTTCTCAATCATAATAATAATATTTCATCTAACACATAGTGAAAGCAATGCGAAAGCATTGCGCGAAAATACTTGAAATAGTTCCCCACCAGCATTAATATCTGACAGGACTACTAACTGTATAAGTAACATTGTAACAATAAAACAGTTAACAGGTCATAATACTACACATAAACATTGGGAAAACACATTTCTTCGATAAGATATAACTTATTCGCGTAGAATTAACTTGCTATGTCATAACCTTCGACATTGCAAATGGCGGACATTTTGGAACATTTAACCCGCGTTCGATTCAATGCTGGCGATTCAAATTACAAGTAATGGATATTCAATAATGGAGAAAGCATTAACTGGATTTAACAAACATTTGATAATGGTTGTTAAACCAGATAACAACAAGGAAAATTTGGATTATTAAAGTTAAACAGGTAAGGCATTCTTAAGTGTACATATTTCGGACGTATATAGTATTCGGATACAGGGTATTACACTTACCCCACCTTAAAGACATAAACTTCTCCTGAAGTTTGAAGTAAAAATTTAAACTTACAGATATATACAAATTTGAAATGAAAGAATAACAATTACTGAACAATTAACACATTAATAACAATGCATAAATAACACTACATTTCTGTTTCAGGTACAATCAAGTCTTCTCAGTGCTTTGATTTCAGACACAGTTTATGAAGCTCACCCTAGTTTGCAGACTCAAGGACAATTATGCAAGAACTAGTATCACGTAAATGTATTTGTTTTACCCAATTAAAGGTTACGTTCTTTAACAAAAAAAAAAGTCAATAAAAGTTATTTATTGAAAACAGAATATCTCAAAATATTATTTTAAAACACTTAATTACACATAAACATTTAATCAATTACCATACTTACAATATAGTATGAGCTCATACTTTAAACTCACACACAATAATGTCTATGCAAATAATTAATCAATTTTGAAATGTCAGTTCGCGAGGCATCAGCAAACTGGCACATGGCATCAGAGATCACAGGCAGGATTGGAACGAAACGTCAGAAGGCAGGAACAGAGCATCAGGACAGCAACAGGGCATCAGGGTCTTTGGCAGGGCGTCGGTTAACTGTCAGGGCAGCAAGGCAACAGGACATCGGAATCAGGGCAGCAAGGTAGCAGGACATCAAAATCAGGGCAGCAAGGTAACAGGACATCGGAATCAGGGCAGCAAGGTAACAGGACATCGGAATCAGGGCAGCAAGGTAGCAGGACATCGGAATCAGGGCAGCAAGGTAACATAATGGTTTTATTCAGACGTTAGCCTCAATGGGACGGCAGCAAACTTCACCATGTCCACAGGACTTAAAGGTTGAAGACATTCAAGAAACTGCTTCTGGAATTCCTTTGGGAAGGTACTTATCCCAAGAGCAATGTCCCGAACTGTTTTGAAGTTGAAGAAAATCATTTGTGTGTCCTTGTTTGGAGGAATCATGGCTCCAGTCAGTGAAAGATAGCTGTATTTATACAAAAGGACTTGGCGCTGGATCGGGTGAATTCCGCTTGCCATTTCCAGCGCACCAGCAGCATACTCAGTGAGGACACCCTTTTCTTCTGGTGAAAATGATGTCCAATTCTTTGGTGGCCACGATAGACAGGGGGTCAGATGAATGCTTTCATCAGGGACCAGACTCCATTCTCTGGGTGCTGGAGGGAGGACTGGCATATTTCCAGTAGACAAGAGGCTTCGAGCCATTTGTTGCAGGTCGTTATTTTTAGGAGTGGGGATGTAGATGGGGGCTGAAGGAGAGGAAGGAACAGTTGGTGGTGCGAAGCGGACTCTTGCTTGTACGGGCCTGAAGGATGTCATCGTTGTAGGATGATAACTTGGCGTTGCACATGATGATGGGACGTAGAGTAAGGGAGTACTGCAGTCTGGAGGTGGTCTGTAAAACAACGGAGATACTTGGGGAATGGTCGCAGCAGCAGTTGTACTGGAGTCTGTTGTAGTTGTGTGAGTGCTGGAGGCTGCATGGACATTTGTTGAAGGGGTAGTATTCTCAAGGTCGATTGGTGAAGGAGATCCTAGAGAACAAGGTGATGGTGTTTTCAGATCATGCAAGGATGATGTTGATGATTGACTACGATCTGAAACAGGTGAGACAGGTTGCGGAATAGGGGTGATGGATGGGGTCTTCGATGGATGTGTAGGTGGGTGAGAAGGCGGCAGTGGACTGGCACAAATCTTCTTGGCTATGTGGGTTGTATGGATTGGGAGGGACCTCTTCAATGTGTAGGGCATCTGACGGACTGTGGTTAGATCATTTGCGTCGATGGCAAGCAGTTTGGAGATGTGTTTCCGTGCTTCGTCATCAGGACACAATTCAAACTTTGCAGCAGGTGGGGCGATAAACATTTCTACGGTTGTAGCGGAGAGGGTCACAATTCTCCCTATCACCTCGGGTCTACTACGAGCCTGCTGAAGCAGCCTGACCTGATAGAGGTGGGTTTCCGATGAAACAAAAATCTTGACGGCCCCATTCGAAATGTCGATAGATTTCAAGATGAGGGGGAAGGACGGTGGTAAAGTGGTGGATGAAGGAGTCTTGGAGTGGTCAGTGGTTTTCTGAGATGAAGAGGCGATCACTGATGATGATGAAATCTGGGGATTGGTGGAGGTGGACTTGGCAAGCTGCCAACCTGTCATCCAATGTGAGGCCCCAGGAGTGCGACCAGTGAACCACTGGGCAACACTCTTCATGGCGAACTGGGCTTCTAGGGACGTGAATACAGACACAGCAACAAAAAGTTCCATGTACTGTGCTGGCACCTTGGAGAAGTAGAAACAGTTGGCTGCTGTCAGGGTTCGTGGGGGCAAGGAGTGGTAGACTTCAAGATGCTGATGTTGGGTATGCCTGCTGAGATCCGCGGGATAACGGAAGAGATGCTCAGCCTTAATGCACCATGGACACAGCAATTCGCAGGACTGGTGCGCTTTGATGGTGTGGTGCACCACATCCCGGTGACAAGTAAATATTTCGTAGCAGTAACTACATTTGTGGATGGTCTTTCCTGCAATATACAAAACATTCAAGGTTTCTAATATGGTGTTGCCTGTAGTGTGATATATGATACCAACATAACATTGTTATATATTTATATGTAAATAATAGACTACCAAATTTTAATCCTAAATTGTTTGTATTAAACAAAAACAACTGAATCCATCGCCATTAAATATGAATGCTGTTATGTACAACTATCCCTGTTTTAAAAGCTTTCCTAGCTTTATTGTATCCATCCAGAGGACTCTTTCCTTATAATAAAAAAAATCTGTTCTTAAACCCTAGATCTTGTATTAACATTGTTTTCTATCTATTGTTGATTCCAGGAAATAAAACGCATTGCGGACCTCACGTCTACGCAATCTCATTGCAAAAATGAAAAGCCTCGTACACAACTTAAGACAAATATCCTGTGGTTGATCAGGCCACTGAATTGTCGTCCGGACTATCAGGTAACTTTACACAAGCATAAAAAAAATATTCTCCTACAGGAATCAACAACACACAATATTCAATGAAAATACATTAGAGTTTAGATCGACTCATCTCTAACAACTTTAAAGAGTTCCTGGATATAAGGATATGTTGTATGCATCTATGATGAACATCAGTCATTTGTAAACATGGATTAAAAAAAATATTGTGGTTTAAAACTGGTAAAGAGGCCTGATTGTGCTAATAAATAATATTATAATAATTCTTGGTTGTCATGTGAACATCTATTGTGTTTTTCTTTGGTCAATTAACCAACTTGGTAGGTTTGTGCACTTGTATGCCGTTAGACGGTCAATGTGAATTGACTTAATTGGTCCGCTGGCAGAAGACTTGATTAGATAAACGAGGTCATCTATCCTTTTGACTATCATGTATGGGCCCTTCCAATTAGCTCCCAGTTTAGTACAGACTCCAGGTTTCCGAGAGGTGTCATGAACCCATACAGCATCACCTGTTTTGAAAGCTCTACTCTTGGCTGTAAGGTCATAATGGCGTTTCCGATACTCTTGTTTCTGTTTCAGGCTGACCCGAGCAAGCGAGTGGATTTCTTCAAGCTGCTCACGAAGCTCTTTCACGTAGTCATCTGTGGCCTCCAAGTCAGTGTTGCCCGAGTCTTGCGGTGGAAGACCGATGAATGCCTGAACAGGTAATACGACATCCCTTCCATAAACCATTTTGTTTGGGGTTTGACCAGTTGTTTTATGGGTACTTGATCTGTAAGCCATCATAACTTGAGGCAAATACTCATCCCATAGTTTTTGATTTGTTTGACAATACATGCTAAGCATGGTCCCTAGTGTGCGATTGAATCTTTCCACTGAAGCATTTGACTGTGGATGCATAGGAGTTGAAAAAGTGTGATGCATTTGAAGTAACTTGCACATTTCTGCAAATAATTTGGACACAAAGTTTGTGCCTCTGTCTGTGTGAATTTGTAATGGGACACCAAATCTGCTGACATAATTATTCACAAACGTTTTTGCTACTGTTTCAGCAAGCTGATCCGGGATGGCTATGGCCTCTGTCCAATGAGTGAACAAATCAGAGATCACTAGAACATACGTGTTGCCTTTTTCGCTGCGAGGCAGAGGACCTAGAATGTCAAGAGCGACTCTTTCTAGAGGGGCGAGGACAGGCTGAGAACCAAGTGGAGCCTTCTTTGGCTTAGGTTGTTTTCGGGCGCCACAGCTGTGACATTGACTGCAATATTTTTCCACATCGGTAGTCATACCAGGCCAATAAAAAGTCTGGCGGAGTTTATCAAGCATCTTGTCAGTACCCAAATGTGCTGAGGAAGGAATGTCGTGCATGTACCTCATCAACTCCTGGCGCCTTATTGCAGGTACAATGACCTGGCGTGAAGATTTGTTCTTCTCAAACCAAGAACGCATTAGACATCCATCAGTGATAGAAAGCCGGTCCCACATTCGCCAGAGACTTTTGACACACTCACTCTGAGTTGAGATTTGTTGCCAAGAAGGGCGGATAGATGACCTTTCTAGTGACTGTATTATGAAGAGCAGCGGAGGATCTAACTTTTGTTGTGAATTGATATCACCCAAGGACCACTGTTGAACTGGGTAGGATGTCTGCTTGAAGACAATCAATGGATCATTCTGACTTCTTGTGATCATTCGCACAGTGTCAGTGTTAACCACTGGAGATGTTTCTTCTCCACATGGAGTGTCGTCATTTATCAAGTTTTCATGTGTGAAAGTCTCCGTGATCCCTTGTTGTTTGGCACACCTACTGCATGGAGCTCGTGACAAGGCATCTGCATTCCTATGTTGTGTCCCGGGCCGATGTACAACAGTGAAATCGTATGTTCCCAAGATCTGTAACCATCTGGCGACCTGACCTGTTGGCTGTTTTAGGTTGCGCATCCAAGACACAGCTGCATTGTCAGTCCTTACAAGAACAGACTGCCCATAGAGAAAATGATGAAAGGCGTTGAAGGCGTTTAATACAGCGAGAAGTTCTTTTCGAGTCACACAGTACTGTTGCTCATGTATGTTGAGGCTTTTGCTGTGATAGGCAATCACAACCTCCTTGTCATTTTGCAGTTGTGACAAGACAGCACCCGTTGCAAAGTCGCTTGCGTCAGTGTCGAGGACAAACGGGGCGTCATGGACTGGATATCCGAGAATGGGTGATGTCGTCAGTGAGGTTTTGAGGTGCTGAAAAGCACGCTCGCATTCCTCAGTCCAATGAAAAGCAGTACCCTTGTCAGATATTTTATGCAGGGGCCTTGCAATTTGTGCAAAACCAGACACAAATCGACGGTAGTATGAGCATAGTCCAAGAAAAGATTTGACCTCCTTGACATTTCTTGGAGTTGACCAATCTCTCACAGCTGATATCTTTGCTGGATCGGTGGCAACACCTTCTTCCGAAACTAAGTGCCCAAGAAATTTAACTTGCTTCTGAAAAAAGATACATTTTGAGGGTTTACATTTCAAGCCTGCATTTTTGAGCCGTTGAAAGATTTTTTCCAGTCGCTCAAGGCCCTGATGGACTGACTTGGATGGGACAATGATATCGTCCATATACAATAAGCATTCAACCCATTGCAAACCCCTCAAAACATTTTCCATGAGGCGCTCAAAAGTAGCCGGGGCATTTACCAGACCAAACGACATTAATGTAAATTGATACAATCCCATTGTGGTTGTGAAAGCAGTTTTCTCTTTATCTTTCTCATCCATAGCCACCTGCCAATATCCTGAGTTAAGATCTAATGAGGAGAAGAAACGAGAACCAGAGAGGGCATCAATGCAGTCGTCAACACGAGGTAGAGGATAGGCATCCTTTATGGTGACTTCATTGAGTTTGCGATAGTCAACACAGAACCTACAACTGCCATCTTTCTTTGTGACCAATACGATAGGCGATGCCCATGGGCTAGAGGATTGTTCAATGACGCCTCTGTCAAGCATTGTCTCAATTTCTTGTTTTTCTATGGCCCTCTTGCCAAAAGGAAGACGCCTAGGTGGTTGTCTGATTGGGACGGCATCACCTGTGTTAATTCTATGCTTGACCAGATTAGTGAGGCCAATATCCTCTGATGACTGAGAAAATACGTTTTGATATTTACACAGAAGATCAACAAATTCGGATTTTTCCTGATCATTTAAGTGCTGAGAGCTCCTCTCATAGAGGTCAACAAGATGGTCTGGCAAAAATTCTTCATTATGTTGTTCTTGGACACAGGCAACCCTCTCAATAGGCTGCATAGGAGGTTCAAAATAAGACTCACATGTCCCCAGGTTTGTATTTTTATACAGTCTGACAGATTAATTGCCATAGTTAAGTACAGTCATTACTGGATCAGAAGAGATGCTCACAACACCACCCATCAAGCTTATCTCTTTTGTAGCCATCAAATGAAAAGATGGTTCAACCAAACCAAGCTCGGATAAATGCTCTTTTTGTGGAATTTTAATAGGAACCATCATCGTGCTGTTCGCAGGAATCTCAACTGTTTGCTGTAATTCCACTCTACAGATATGCAAAGCCTGACCACCAGTCCACAATGGTACTACATCACCACCCATCATGAGACATGAACGTTTGTAGTTGATGCTATCAACATTAGCCCTCAGAAAATCTTGACCTAATATCCCATCAGCCTCTATGTCACAGACCACAAATGACACATCAAAACACTCGTTTCCTATAGGAACTAATAGATCAACATTTCCAACAACTCTCATGGCCTCACCGTTTACTGTCTTAAGCACGTTTAATTGGGGACGGACGTGAAAAATGTTCTTAGGATCAAATTTCTTTAAGCTTTTCTCAGACAAGAGAGAAGTTGTAGCACCACAATCTATTAAAAAGTTGATTTCCACCGACCCAACATGAGTCGTCAGGTAAAATCCGTTGTCAAGTTTGTTGAATTGAGATCCCGATCTTGCAGTGTGCACATTATTGGAAGGAATATTATCTTTAGGCCGTTGAAATGACTTCGTCGACTCCTGGCCCGTGGAGCCGACGGCAACTAGTTTTCCTGGTCGTTGGGAGTGGCATTCCTTGTGTAAGTGTGGGTATCAATGGTGTTGGTGCTCGGGACGTTGGAGTCTTGTCGGTCTTCATTGCGCGAACGATTTGCATGTAGCAGTCGCTCATTCACGTATTCTTGTGGCGGTTGGGCATTCTGTTGCCGTCCGTGTTGATGAACATGCGGATATGGACCCCCGTAGTGCGATCGGTTGGTGTTATATGACATGTTCATATGATTGTTCTGTGGTCTAGACTGCGGCTGTGGTCGACCAGATGGGTGTCTAAAATGTGGGCTTTGGCGTCTTGTGTGATTCATGCTTTGTGGGCACGATTTCCAGAAGTGTTCAGTAGAATTGCACCCATAACACTTCTTTGGTACTGATTGTGGAGAGTTGCGGGACTCAAGGTTGCTAAGTCTATCGGTTATTTGTTTTAACGCCAATTCGACACTAGTGTCAACATTGCATGCCCTAATATTAGTTGTTGACGTTCCGATGATGGACTCGTAGCGCTCAATGACGGCTACGGCCTCAATTATGTTAGTGCAGTTACGGTCAATGCATCTGCATTTCATGTCATTGGGGATCAGCTTGTACAGTTGGTGTAACGCTAACTGCTCTTGTGAGCGGTGATCAAATTCACTGTATGCTTTTTGTGCGAGCTGACGTATATCATGTGCTAGCGACGAAATGCTCTCGTCCTTCACACGCCTGCGTTCCTCGAATTTTGTTAACCACATATATTGATGTTTTCCTGCGGTGCCAAATCTATTGTTAAGTCGTGAAGACAATATGCGGTAATCGCGGCGTTCCTGTTCTGGGAGAGACATGTAATACGTTCTGGCAGTGCCACGTAAACTGGAGGAAAGCATCAACACTTTAGTTCGCATGTCCCACCCACTCAATTCAGCGCAGTCCTCAAAGTGTGACACGTAAGACTCAAAGGGGCCAGAGCCTTCGTAAGTGTCTGGTTTAACGTGCATGTGGTGTGGTGATGACATGTAGGCGTGTGGAACATTGTCGCCGTGCCCAAATCGTCTATCATTTTGATATGTGACGGGAGTGTCTCTGGTATAGGGGGCGTTCTGTTGCGCTGCGTGCCTGTTGTTATTTGACGCGTCGCGGGTCTCTACACTTCCGGTATACGGAGTGCTTTCATGCACGATGCCCGTGATTATTGGTTGATCACCCCTGCATTCACGTCGAAATATCGGTCTACATTCATTAATATCATTTTCCCTTAGTAAAGACTCCTCGTGTGCGGACCCATGTGTGCGTTGAATATCAAAAGATATATCGGGATCTGGCGAAGAGGCCATGATAAAAAATTGTATTGTGTCTTGAGAGACCAGAAGGTTATTAATCTTATTGTCAATAAACTATTATTAAATTACTGTTGTTCACTTATTATATGACAGTGAAAAAAAAATGCAAGGTGTGAGCCGTGGACAGATGCTAAAAATATATCCGTATCCCACTTCTGACACCAAAATTGTAAGCCGAGCGGTATCGATGATGTTGCATTTTATTTATTCAGAACTCAAACGCATTAAAAAGAAGTCAGGATGGTTTCTGTAACTATTTATTTATTAGGGCAGAAGCTTAACGTTTGCCATATAAACAGTACTATGAGTGGTTAATTAAACAACAAGTATGATATTAACTATTTGAACAGCAGTTCAGATTAAACAAGAGCACCGCCTTGCGGGTGCAGACCGCTCATCTATTTTCTTTTTAAAGGTGAAGGGACTCTCATTTTCAATCACAAAGGAGGGAGGAGTGGAGTGAAGAGGGGTGTATAGTGTGGGGTTGTGGACATTTATTACATTATCTTCCAAAAAAGCGAAAAAAAAAAAAAAAAAAAAAAAAATCGGGGGGGGGGGGGGTATAGTGTGAGGGTGTGGTGATAATTTGTGAGATGATCTTAAAAAAAAAAAAAAAAAAAAAAAAAAAATCAAAAAAAAAATTTGGGGGGGGGGGGTGGGGGGGGTGGGGTGGGGGTATAGTGTGAGGGTGTGGTGGTCATTTGTGAGATGATCTTATAAAAAAAAAAAAAAAAAAAAAAAATTAGGGGGGGGGGGGAGGGGGGGAGGGGGGGGAGGGCACGGGGGATGGTTTGGGTGAAGTCTATTGTGGTATGTCAGGTAAGAGTAGTTTCATCAAAGTATCAATCAAATCTAATCATAAATAAAGAAGTTATGGCAATTTTAGCAAAATTTAATAATTTGACCTTGAGAGTCAAGGTCATTCAAAGGTCAAAGTAAAATTCAAGTTGCCAGGTACAGTAACCTCATGATAGCATGTAAGTATTTGAAGTTTGAAAGCAATAGCCTTGATACTTCGAGTGGATCGAAACACAAAATTTAACCATATATTAAAAGTTACTAAGTCAAAAAAGGGCCATAATTCCGTAACAATGACAACCAGAGTTATGCAACTTGTCCTTTTACTGTACCCTTATGATAGTTTGTGAGTGTTCCAAGTATGAAAGCAATATCTATGATACTTTAGGGGTAAAGTGACCAAAACATAAATCTTAACCAAATTTTCAATTTTCTAAGTATAAAGGGCCCATAATTCCGTCCAAATGCCAGTCAGAGTTACATAACTTTGCCTGCACCGTCCCCTTATGATAGTTCATAAATCTTGCAAGTATGAAAGCAATAGCTTTGATACTGTAGGAATAAAGTGGACCTAAACACAAAACTTAATCAAATTTTCAATTTTCTAAGTATAAAAAGGGCACATAATTCTGTCAAAATGCCAGTCAGAGTTACATTACTTTGCCTGCACAGTCCCCTTATGATAGTTAGTAAGTGTTGCAAGTATGAAAGCAATAGCTTTGATGCTTAAGGAATAAAATGGACCTAAACACAAAACTTAACCAAAATTGTCAATTTTCTAAGTATAAAAAGGGCACATAATTCTGTCAAAATGCATGCCAGAGTTATCTAACTTTGCCTGCCCAGTCCCCTCATGATAGTAAGTAAGTGTACCAAGTTTGAATGCAATAGCATTGATACTTACTGAGAAAAGTGGAACTAAACGCAAAACTTAACCAAAATTTGCAATTTTTTAAGTACAAAAAGGGCACATAATTCTGTCAAAATGCACGCCAGAGTTATCTAACTTTGCCTGCCTAGTCCCCTCATGATAGTAAGTAAGTGTACCAAGTTTGAATGCAATAGCATTGATACTTTCTGAGAAAAGTGGACCTAAACGCAAAACTTAACCGGACGCCGACGCCAACGCCAACGCCAACGCCAACGCCGACGCCAAGGTGATGACAATAGCTCATAATTTTTTTTCAAAAAATAGATGAGCTAATAAAGCGATGAAATCAGTCGTCACTCTTTATAGTTATTCTAAATAGTATTTAATGCAGATGCAAAATGTCAGTTAGAACTAGTCAGAACTATGACGTACAGATGTAGATTAAACGTAGGTAAGTGAGTCGTATATGTTAGTGTTTACCTTTGTTGGCTTTCGACATCTTAAATGGGTTGTTAAGTAATGAGCGACTATTCTGGGTCAAGTCACTACTGACTAGTGAGTTACGACTGACTTCATCATCAACCACAGCTCTATTTATAAGCAGTTGCTGAGGCTGGGCGTTGCTGGCGACCAATCAGAGCCAGACTTTCATGAAAGTATTTAACTATGTAAAACGGTTTAAGCAACATTAACAACATTTGCATTAACAGCATTGAAAGTCTAACAAGAAAGCATTACATCAATAAAAAGCTCAGAAAAAATTATGCATAACTATACAATGCTTTCATTACATTTCTCAATCATAATAATAATATTTCATCTAACACATAGTGAAAGCAATGCGAAAGCATTGCGCGAAAATACTTGAAATAGTTCCCCACCAGCATTAATATCTGACAGGACTACTTACTGTATAAGTAACATTGTAACAATAAAACAGTTAACAGGTCATAATACTACACATAAACATTGGGAAAACACATTTCTTCGATAAGATATAACTTATTCGCGTAGAATTAACTTGCTATGTCATAACCTTCGACATTGCAAATGGCGGACATTTTGGAACATTTAACCCGCGTTCGATTCAATGCTGGCGATTCAAATTACAAGTAATGGATATTCAATAATGGAGAAAGCATTAACTGGATTTAACAAACATTTGATAATGGTTGTTAAACCAGATAACAACAAGGAAAATTTGGATTATTAAAGTTAAACAGGTAAGGCATTCTTAAGTGTACATATTTCGGACGTATATAGTATTCGGATACAGGGTATTACAATATGTTATTGAATTCCTCACTTAAGATGTGTGAAATATTTTCTACATTCCTGTTAAATTATTTACAGTAATTGAGGTAATTAATAACTGAATAATTATGTTAATGATTTACTCAATTTACTCAATTGAAGGAATGCACTTTTTACAAATTGTGCATGAAAGAAAATAAACCCATGCTATTTTTTATTCTTTTATTTTATTTATACATATATACATTTACATATTTTACAACATGCACCATATAACAGTGAAGAAACATTTCAATAATATAAGTCAGTCACATAACAATATTATAAATATAATATAATATATTGAATTAAGTACTACCCCACATGTGTCGCATTTGTGTTCCTTTTTTGGTACTCTGCTGTTGGCAAGTCTGCATGTGTCGCCTTAAGCACGACTTGTAGCCAAATGATGTCCCACATTTACATGAATAGGGTTTCGAACCTATGTGTTTATTCATATGCCCAATGTACGCTTCCCTTTCGTAGTATTTCTTTCCACATGTTGCACAATTGAACTTGCATACGGCATGTTTCACATCACGATGTCTCTTTAAAGCAGCGCGATTATTAAACCTCTGGCAACACGATTCACACAAAAATGGATTTTCTCCGTGAACAACTCTAACATGAGTCCGTAGATCGTATGCTGAGGCGTAAGTTTAACCACACGTGGGACACTCTTCCTTCTTCTTCTGGTGGACGGAACGCTTATGGCGGTAAAGATTGCCCCTAGAGTCTGTATTATACGCACAGCTGGGGCATGCGAACAGATCTACCTTCTGTTTTTTTACAATAGGCGTCGATGTAAGCACTTCGTTGCTGTTGAAGTCAATCACGACCTCAATGCTCTCGTCCAAAATGCTTGAATCGAGGAAGGAAATCTCCATGCTTGTAATTTTGCCTTCCTGCAGGCGCTGTAACGCTGTAAAGAAGACACCGTAACATGCCTTAGTCGTAAGAGAAGATACCGTAACATGTACACGGAGTTGACATGCTACAACTATTTTGCAAAATCTGATTGGAATCACCAATAATAGTATACTAATGGGCATCACATGTTTGTAAAAGAGTGAACTTGATACAAATCATTGAAAATAATCATCGTGACAGATACTGCAAGCCTGAAACAACGAATTAATTGGAGTTTCTATGTTTTGAACTTTAACTTCTTTCTTTTATTATGATTTCACGCTAGAAAATGCCTCGATAGCTTAGGTAGCGAGTTAAGAAACATTACTACAGATTCCAAAATCAATAGGGGTCATATGCCAGTCATGATCAATGTATGTATTAAGTTTAATGATCTTAGGCTTAAGCGTTGTTGAGTTATGATATGGGAACCATTTGGTGGACGGGCGGACTGACGGACATGTGCAATACAATATATCTGCTGTTTTTGAAGTGGGGCATAATAAGACAGCATTTGTTACATGCAGGTGGCAATCGGGTGTAAAGGTAGGGAAATTGTGTATTCAATGTATATACTAGTTTTGTGAAAAGAGTGTTTATAAATGTAACAGTTTTTCGCATTATCATGAAATTCATGATCATGATCCTAGGCCTAAGTGTTCTTGAGTAATCACCAGGTAAACATTTTACTGTTTCGTGTCGAAAATCAATAGAGGTCATCTGCCAGTCATGATCAATGTACCTATGCAGTTTCATGATCCTAGGCCTAAGCATTCTCGAGTTATCATCCAGAAACCATATTACTGTTTCGAGTCACCTTGACCTTTGATCTAGTGACCTGAATATCAATAGGGTTCATATGCCAGTCATGAACAATGTACTTATAAAGTTTCATGATCCTAGGTGTAATCATTCTTGAGTTATCATCCTGAAACCATTTTGCAGTTTCGAGTCACTGTGACTTTGACCTAGTGACCTGAAAATAAATAGAAGTCGTCTGCCAGTCATGATCAAAGTACCTTTGAAGTTTCATGATCCTAAGTGTAAGAATTCTTGAGTTATCATCCGGAAACCATTTTATTATTTCGAGTCACCGTGACCTTGACCTAGTGACCTGAAAATCAATAGAGGTCATTGGCCAGTCATGATCAATGTACCTATGAAGTTTCGTGATCATAGGCCTAATAGTGAATCCGGTTATGTGCGACAATTTATGCCTTCGGGTTTTTTTTATGCAGCATACACTAAAATATTTATATGAATTGCGATGTAATTTTGCATTTTTAGACAGAAGTTAATAACCAGAAAAAAATTATATGAATGGTTAAATGCCATTGACATTTAACATAATTACCGTCCTGATATCATAAGTTGACAGAATATGCATGTCTTCGCTAAAAAAATGTGTTCGTAATATGTACTTCTTAAAGAAATTGTCAAGTTTTAAAAGTGTATTACTGTTCACAATATGTTAGTAAGTTGTCTTAACTTGATAAGAAATAGATATTTGACAGAAGTGAATATTTTATAAAAAAGGTAATGTACGGATGTCTTCAAAAGTGCAACCAGTTACGAGGCATTGTTTTAAAGTGCATTAAAATATCTGAGACTGTAACAATATGTTGTTTTAATGTCTAAATTAAACACACGTCATCATGTTCTTAAGTTCAACTGTTCTTTAACGGTCTAATTTTGTAATCTATTTCAAAATTAAATGTCAAATATTTTAAACAAAAAAAGGCGTAATAATTGAAAAGCCATTTATGAGACAGTCATATAATTTAAGAACAAATGCACGTAACTGTATTACTTCTAGGAATAATTACGCTAAGGACTTAAAGAAGGGTAATGTTTCACTGAAAATATAACTTCTATCACAATGGGATGATTTATTTCGTCATTTTTACGATTTGATTGTATCTATAAACCATTTACGAGCCACCAGTTACGAGTCACAAAACATAGCAAAACGGTTTTAACCCATTTCTTTCCAGTTAATACAGTATTTTCGGATCAATTACGTCATATTTGAGTTATATATGACGTCATAACATAGGATCGGACATTTTCTTGAACTTGGTGTCCAATATAGAAAAAACGCATGTTTTTATCATGTTTTATGGTGATTTTCATATGTAAAGCTGGATTATATTCGATATTTTTTGTATTAAAATACATTATATGAAAATTTTAGATGAAGAAACATGAACTATAAATAATGTTTATTAAATAAATGCTTATTATATCTTGTGTCCCGTAAATGGTCATTTTGTCCCGTAAATGGTGAAGTTTTGATGCCCATTATACGCATTAATACGCGTTCATATATTGAACGTTTACAACATATTTTTATGTCCTCCCACCACTAAAGTGCGGGTCATATTGTTTTTGCCCTGTCTGTTGGTTTGTTTGTTTGTTTACTCCACCTTTAACATTTGCAATAACTTTTTCAATATTTAAGATAGCAACTTGATATTTGCCATGCATGTGTATCTCATGGAGTTGCATTTTTTGAGTGGTGAAAGGTCAAGGTCAGAGGTCAAATATATGGGGCCAAACTCGCTCATTTTATGAATACTTGTGCAATATTGAAAATAGAAACTTGATATTTGGCATACATGTGTATCTCATGGAGGTGCACATTTTAAGTGGTGAAAGGTTAAAGTCTTTCTTTAAGGTCAAATATATGGGTCAAAATTGCTTATTTACTGTCCCTTCTGCATTATTAAAGCTATCAACTTGATATTTGACATGCATGTGTATCTCATGCACATTTTGAGTGGGGAAGGGTCAAGGTCATCCTTCAAGGTCAAACGTCATGTATATGGGGACATAGTGTTTCACAAACACATTGCTTGTTTTATGTTTACATTTGCATGCATGTGATATTTTATGATTATACAATATAAATTGCCCATTATAATGTTACAAATGGACGTATTTATAGCAATAATAAGACAAATGTAAACTACATGATATCCTTTAATTGTATAATGGCGAAGTCGAAGGCCCAAAGAATGAAGGAGTATCGTTCAAGAAAGAAAGCTGAACTTGGTGATGCATGGCTCAAGCGGGAAAACCAGAGATTAAAGGGGTATTTTGTTTTAATATCAGAGCTAAGTGAAGAGATACAGATATCGTACGTGCTTTTACTTGTTATTTCAATGTTCCTTGAAGTTTTCATTATTGCCATTTAATATAATTGGTAACGGGATCTTCATTTACGTACGATACATTATTTAATTCTTAATAATTAATTATTCTGTCCATTACGGTCTTAGTGAATGTTGTATTTGTAGTGTTTCATTTTCAATTAGCATTAAATATTACCATTCTTCAATTTATGCGAATTAGCGTTAACCGCTAATATTCTATAATCCATAATAGATGTAAATAATCAAAGAAGTCGACAGTGTAAACAGCCCATTTTATTCTCTGTAATATCCGGAAAAACACTGTGTTAATTTATTAAACAAGATAAACATTTGCATGCATAAATATCATTTATGATATATACGTACATATGCAACGATATTGATTCTTAATATATATTAATAAATCACACAGAATATTGTTCAATTTCACTAACAGTTTTCGGGCATTAACATTATTTTGTTAAATCATAAAATAAAGAAATTATTTATTTATGAGAAGACAGTACTATTTGTTTTACTAATATGATACTTATAAAATAGCAATTATCATTAATACACAATATATATTTATTTGGATATTGTGCAGTCAAACAACTTTCCTAAATACTCTACATTGAATGTAGGTGAAACAAATTAAAGTAGTAAACAATAATTTAAGTATGAATATATTTATTTGCAGCAAACAATAATTTAGGTTTAAAAATAAATAAGTATCAACAGCTCACCTGTAATATCCGGAAAAACACTGTGGTGAGTCCCCCACAGTGTTTTCTTAAATATTCTTTCAGATGCAACTTTCTGAAACCTGATCAGACTTTTCCTAATACGTTTCTCACGTGATCCTATGTGGTCTCACGTGGTACGCTGATTCACCTACTTTTTTTATATTTGTTCGGGTCAAAGTTGTTAACCCTTGGTCATGGAACTTTCTAGAAGTTTCTACTGCTTACGTTTGCGTTCTTGATTTGGTAAACAATTAAGATTGGAATGTGCTATTCTTTGTTAGCTTAGTAAGCTGTTTTCTTATAGTACATCAATATGATAGAGTTTGTAGCTCACCTGGCACAAAAAAGTATTCCGGTGTAGTTTTGTGAAAACTGGGCTTAATGCGTGATATGAACTGCGCAATTCCTTAAGTATTTCTAACAATGTACAATAGTTATTCTAAACAATATGCAATAGTTATTTTGAACAATATGCACTAGTTATTTTAAACAATATGCAATAATTATTTTAAAATTTTGTTAATTGAAATTAATTAAAACTTTATTAATTATGATTAATTAAAATTATTAAATAAGTTAAAGTGAAAATTTAAATATTACAAATATTTCATAAGATTGTGATTTTAATTGGATTACACAAACACATAAACGACAATTAAACAAGAAACACTGTGAAACATATCGAAAACAACTAAAGAAAGTGGCGTGTGATGAAACTAAGCTAGGTTGGCGGTAAGGAAAAAAACTTAGTAGCCAAATCTAGGGGGGTCCGGGGGCATGCCGTAAAATTTTTGGATCCTAGATCGTCTGTGGTGCGTTTTGGGGCTATTTCCTGAGCAAAATGAAGATATTTTTTTTCTGAAATAAGGTATTTTTTGCTTGAAGTTTTTTTCTTCGCTGGTGAACCACTTTTTATGTGTGTGTGAGACTTACCAAACATCAACAACAACATAAGTATTATCATCAATTTATTAGTATCAACAAGCATTGAAGTAACATATAGCAAAACAATATTTTATTCAAGAGCACATAACTTCATAGCGTGGATCAATCATAATAATATATATGTAGTTCACATATAAATCAGTGAGAAATAAACAAACCTGATTGATGATCTAGTAATAGTAAAACTTCCCAATGTAATTAAATTTTTTTTTAGTTTTTTAAGTTTTTTTTATGTTCCAGCACATACACACAATCACATTTACACTATTTTGCTTTATTGCCAAACCTTCTGGCCTTTGAAACCGCCCAAACGTCAAAGGCACGTCCAAAGTTGAACTGGTTCATGTCCGAAATGTCAGGCGTGTCAACAGTCATCATCATGAGAGTGTTTACTGTTGAAACATAAAGGCGGTTCCGTTGTTTTATTTTAATTAAGTTATATCGAGAGAATCCCCGTTCACAGTCCGCACTTGACACGGGTAGAATCAGACACACCCTTATAAGTTTACACACATTGGGATACACTAATAGCAAGTCTGTGCTATTTAAAGCACGCTCTGCCATGGCACTGAATTTCAATGACTGGAATTTGTCGAACATGTGGAACCGAAAAAAGCTCCACACTGCCAGCAAACTTTTAGAATCAACTGTTAATGACGATGCTCCTCTTCCGTAAAATGCAGCGAGTGCACGTATATCCTGGTCGCCTTAAGTGCCCAAAACATCAATGTCAGTTGGCAACTTCTCAGGGTCAAATATGACAAAGCATGCAATCGTGTCCTTGTCCTGAAACCTCTCAGAAAGATTGTCAAGTAGGGTATCAATGTACCCAGACATGATTGATTTTGACGTCTCGATTAATTCATCCCAACCCTTGATTGGGCATGTCTGAACTTCAGCGCCGTAATCAAAACCACTTGCGTAGTTATCCGGAAGGCCGACTATGAAAGTGAGGGTCCTGGCGATGTCCGCATTGCTTTCAGTGCACAGATCGCTGCACTGAGTTGACTGCTTTGCTCTGACACCGTCAAATCCCTACGCTGAAAATTTCGGCTCAGGATACCGAGCTCCGTAATGACGTCCATCATAGCATGTGTTGAGTAAAGGAACCGGTAATCCGATATGAATCGAAGAATTCCACTAGCGACAGGATCCCCGCACTCGGCAACGTCCATTTCCATGCAAGCTACTAACGCCGCATAGTTTTCAATGATGGCCTCGACGGCACCTTCAAACGACAACCAACGCGTTGGGAAAGTCTGCTTAAACTTTCTCTCCGCCATTTCGTACACCTGTTGGATTTTGTTCATTTTAGCCTGGTGTTTTGGCGAGTAGTGGTAGTATTTATATACCGTGTTTATCATTGCCTGATACTGCTGCAGGTATTTATTACTATTGGCTGCCTGTCCGCTAGCCAGTGCCAATCGGTGCGCTATGCAGTGAACGCTGAGCATAAGTCCGTTGCGTTCCTTCATTAGTGTGGTAACTCCACCGCGAACACCAGTCATAACACTTGCACCGTCCGTCGTTATGCATGCGATATTGTCCACACTTAAGTTCCTCATTTCGAGAACGCGGATTATGGTCGCGCACAAGTTTGTTGCCGTGCATTCGTCTCCGTTAAGCTCCGTGACTTCCAAAAACTTAGCGTCTGCCCGCGGAGTTCTCACGTAAAATATAAATGTCTTTTCCGTTGAGACATCTGTCGATTCGTCACACATGACAGAGAATACCCCACTTTGGCGAATGTCGTCAATCAGTTGCCTCCTAACCACCTCTATAATCGCATCCTGCATGTCACGCACGCTTTCATGATGCTCATATGGCAGAGACTTGTCAGCCCTCATCATGCTTCCAAATCTAAATACGCTGTGGTGCACTCGATGGTTCGTTGCGTTTAGCTAAATAATACAAATTTGTCATAAGTCCTTCAACGCCTTCGCGCTCCTTTTCTGCTGCTTTGATTGCCGCCTGTTCAATACTAACGGACGCGTTCTGCGCAGCAGTAAATATTTATTTCAGGGTGTTATTAAATATCCGGACATAATGCAGGTTTTATGGAGAAAATGGTGTACAACCATCCGTTCACTTTGATTTACGAACAAAACATTTTTATTGAGAAATAATACTACAAGCAGACATCAAATTAAATGCATACTTTACCTCGTCGTCGCACTTCTGTTTCTTATTAGGTCTAAAAAATGATCAGAGACTGCTGACGAGTGCAAGAATCTGCGTTTCTTTTATTTACATTTTTTTCCGACATTTTGAGAGATCGGCATTAAACGCTGACATGGAGAACTTCATAGCAGTCACATGATCAATGGCACAACGATGACGTCACGAAATTCGTGACGTCATTAGATCTTTCTTGACTTATTCACATTTTCACGAGTGTGTGTATATCGTATATAAGCTGGAGTGAATAGTAGAGAATATGGCAAATGTGTTATTTTGTTTATGAATAAACATTTAAAACCTGTATGTTTGGGTCATTGATCTCAGTGACGTATATTTGCTAAACTTTAATACTCGGGTTTATATTTATATTGCCGCGATACCGGGCATTGTTTTTCACAACTTACTTGTCATAAGTAATTAATTGCTCACCAACTGAAATTAACTTCTCAAAACTTACAATTGTTTACAGTGATTAAGTGTAATGATGATGCCCGAGACCGCCTTGAATGTACTGCTTAATTTACCGTTTTTATATTACGTATTAATGCTACAAATGCGATTCATTGTTAAACAACCTGCGATAAACTCTTACTCAGTGACCGACGTCAATCAAAAATAATAGTCACCATATAACCCCGCCTCCTTAAGCATTCTCGTAACCGATTGGACGTGTAACATCACAGTTCGGCGACTGGAAGGTACCCGAGAATTTCCCGTGATGCATCGGTGTCAGCATAATTACATACCTGTGTATTGTGGCTAGAATATACGATACGCGCGTCCGGTTATCTCTTATCAGTGGATTATCTACTACCACCTGGTGTTTTTATGGCAATTACATGTGGAAATCGGTACCGATTTCTCTTTTAAAGTAGGGAATATTTATATACTTATAGATAAATAGCAAATTTTTTTGCAATCGCCATTTTCATTCACATTTGAAACTTTAATCGCCAGCTGAAATATTCAATCGCCTTTGGCGATTTTGGCAATCGGAAACGCTAACATAGCTAAAGAGTCTGGAGAAAATAATAAAAAAATGGATGCACTTGAAAATGAAAACGGTGTTTCTAGCAGTACTGTTACATCAAATATTCAACATGAACATTTAGTTGTTAGACTGAGATGTGATACACCAAAAGAGTCAAGTAGACAATCGCGCGGAAGAATACGTGTGTCAAGAGCCCTGGCAAAACAGAACAGAAAAAAATGAAACATTACAGGATGAAATCGAATCATTGAAGAGAAAGCTAAACTCAGTGCAAAGACGGTTAAATATATTGGAAAATAAGCAAAGGAACGCGCATCAACACCAAGAAGTAAGTCAGACAAGATATCGAATGATGCTGGGTTAGAACCTAAACGTTTTACCGAGATAAGACAAAAGGTGCTGTTCGCCGAACGTTTGAGTGAAGAAATCAAGGAAGCAAAGAAAGTTAATAACCAACATGTAGTAAGAATCGTATCAGGCAAGATCATAAAAAATACAAAATAAAGAAAGCACTTGGCACACGCGCACTTCTTGATCGTAGAAAACTAAACAACTTATCAAAATCGGTTACACATGTGAACAAGCGCACAAGAAACGCAATGATCAATAGTAAAATAACAAAAGAAATACAGGAATTCCTGTCAAGAGATGACAACTCAAGAGTGTTACCGGGTAAAGCAGATGCAATTAAAGTAGGATCAGATAAAGTTCAGAAACGTGTACTGAATGATTACATGTATAATTTACACACAAAGTTTCTAGCTGAAACAAGTTACAAAGTCTCCCGCAGTACATTTTATAACAAGAAACCTAGATCGATTGCTCATGTGAACTTCTCATCAAGGAGCGTTTGCCTGTGCCAAAAGCACCAAAAATTTGCACTGAAGCTAAGATGCTTGAAGAATTATAAAGTGACATTAATAACGAATCGTGATAAATTTTTGGAAGTGCACAGTGATGAAGATGTTAATAAGATTTTGAGCAAAATACAGAAAACTAGTGTGCGCTATCAAGAGTGGAAAAAAATGAAAATGAAAGATGGAAAACAAAAGATGAGAGTAGTTGACTTAGAACTGCCAACCGAAGAGTTTAAAGAAATGATGACGAAAACACGCACAGAATTTGCAAGTCACATACACAAAGTAAAAAGTACAACAGTAAAAAGGTGTTACAGTAATGAAGGATAAGTTGCCAGCTAACCATGTCCTAGTCCAAATGGATTTCAGCGAAAACTACTGCTGTCAGAATATGGAAGAGGTACAAAGCGCGTAATGGAACGCTACAGCAATAACTCTTTATCCAACGGTTATGTATAAAAGAAACATAAACAACACTATTTAACACAAGAGTATGGTATACGTGTCAGAAATACTTCAACATAACGCTAGTATGGTATTGGCAATCGTTGAGAAAGTGATCGCAACTGCTAAGAAGTTTGTAGACGAGTTGGAGGCGATACATTTTTGGACTGACTGACCTACAAGTCAATACTAAAATAAGACAATTTTGAACTGTTCAAGCAATCTTGCAAAGTCACATGGCATTACTGGATCCTGGCATTTCTTCGAGAGTGGGCATGAAAAGGGTCCGTGTGATAGCATTGGGGGTACAACAAAGCGTAATGGGGACAATGCAATAAAGCAAGCAAAAGTTATAATACAAGACGCGGATGATATCTTCAAATGGGCCAGTGAAACCGATCGTCAAATTGAGTATGAGAAAATAGAGCAGGAAGAGTTCATTCAAAGTCAGGAGAATGTTGAGAAGGAAAATATGAATATCAAACCGATAAATGGTACAATGAAGATCCATAGTTTTATTGCAGCTTCCCCAGGAAGAGAAACAACTTGTGTGTGTGATAACTGTTTTAAGGAAAATGGTTTTGTTGAAAATAGCCAATGCCTATGGTTAGAACAAAACTTAACAAAACCAATATGAGAAATTCAAAACAGTGAAATACAAGTGAACATTGAAGATAAAGATGCTGATCAAGAGACAACTGTTGAACCTGAAACACTTGATGACAATGAAAATAACTCTGAATACCAGATCATTAATGAGGATCTGAAAGAAAACGCTGATAAGATATGGTTTAATAGAAACAATATATTGAAAGTGATTGAATCTCCTAAACCTACAGGATGAACACAACGGATCTTTAGTGTTAACGAAAACCTACTTGCATATATGTAAGAAAAAAATTGAAAGTTCGGACACAATGACAATTTACGGGACACAACAGTTTACATATGGTGTATGATTATTGTAACCCTTGTTCACACAGTTACTGTTAAGATTGTTTGTACAAATGTTTTCTTTAAATAGAATATGCTTTATAATCAGTTTATGCAGTTATAATTTCAAATAATTTGTGTTTACAAAATTCCAATTGTAATATTTGTACCAAGTGAACATTTTTATTAGATTCAACATACTTTTATAATTTGGTACAGTATTAAAATCAACAAAGTATAACGGAATACTCTTGTTTCTTTCATAGAGGTAAACAGAATGTTTGAACAAGTTGTTTGTCAAAATGTTAATATGCGTATTTTGAGATAAATGATGAATAGACATTTACGGGACACTTCTTAACCATTTACGAGTCCTCGGGAAAATTCAAAATAATGTCATAATAACAATATGTTATATCAATAATTTTTGTTAGATTTATTATCTTCTACTTTGATAAACAAAATGTATTATCTTGTTTTTGAACATATTTGTTTCATTGTTTTATTTTGTTTAAGTTAAACAAGTTGTAATAAGAACATGTTTTACTTTCGGTTATATAGTTGACATTTAACCTGTGAATTCAGTAAAAAAAATGTTCAAAAATGTTAAAGTACATTCAAATGTGTACTTTTGTTCAGAAAATAAATGGAAATTAAATATGATAAGAGTCTATTGATTTGTAGTTAAATTATAAAATCATGAGTCTTGTCCCGAAAATTACATACTATTTCTTTTACTGACTTTAATAAAACTCGAATTTTGAGCTAACTATCACAGATGTACTCATAAAAATTTGGATTTTAGTCACAAATATACAATGGATTCAAAAAATAAACGAACATAACAAATATTTCAAACTTTATTTTTCTCTAAAAAAAAATGTGTTAATGTCGCACTTAAGGCGGATCGAGCCCTAAGCGTTCTTGAGATATCGTCCAGACACCATCTGGTGGACAGACCGACAAACCGACATGTGCAAAACAATATACCCCCTCTTCTTCGAAGCCCCCATTCATATACAAAATAACATGCATTTTCTTCATACAGCCCGCTATATACATACCAGCCTAGCTGTAGCCTTTGTTAAGGACTGCATAATCCACATTTTAATGATCATCAGAATTCTATATAATGTTGTTTTGATTTCACATGTTTATTGGACTTTTGCTAAGAAAAGACTTTCTTGAAAAAAAACATATCATACAAGCATAAAGTATCATACCTGATAAGATTAGCCTGTGCCGACTGCAGATGCTTATCTGGAATTACAATTTACGCACATGCATTAAACCCTTATTCACATGCACAACTTATATACATGTACATGGGAGTACAAATGGTGTACAAAACTTAATACTATTACTAATGAAAAAGAATGGCAATGTTTATTTGAGCTACCCTTTTTAATAACTAGTGATGTAAAGGTTCAGTCGTTCCAATATAGGTTAATCAAATAAAATGTAGGACGTATATATTATATACTATAATTATATGCAACTATTATTGCTTCTCTGTGCCTTTCTCGTATGTTATTACAATGTACATATTCTTTTTTGTCTTTTCACACTGAACGATGTTGTTTGTTTTACTTATTATGTACTTTGTGATATATAATATATGTACCTACGTTTGCTTCTCTTTGTTGTTTCATCCGTTAATTATAACAGTGTACACATTCTTGGTTGATCTTTCAAACTGGAAGATGTTTTTTTTTCTCTTTATGTACTTTGTACATGTTTTCTTTCTTTCCAACACACAACTTCATATACTAGTAATTGTAAAGTTTTCAAGAGACTTCACTAACTTATATGCTTTTGTCTGTTGTTGACAACTACTTTACATAACATAAAATACGAGTTATGCTTTGTCTGTTGGTGACTACTACTTTACATAACATAAGATACGAGTTGGTATTGCATTATATGCATGTTCTTTTTGCTGTGTCGTATTGCAAATCATTATTGTTACAATTTATATTGTATATGTACTTGTTTGCAATTGGAAATAAAATGTGTTGGAAAAAAAATGTTATCATACTGTATGCTTTGGAGATTATGTCAGTTTAAAAAAAACTAAACAATTAACTATCGCTTTCAAAGCGGGATTGTTCAAGTGGGATGTAAACATTACCTGCCCCATAGTAATTAGTTCTATTATAATTATTTAACCAATAAACATAAAAGTTATTCTAATTAAGATTCAAGTAAAAGGATAAAATGAGTAACGTGAAATGCTTCTTCTTAATCATGCTTTGTTTGTTTTGTTATACTGACGATCTACATTGTGCAAGTGATAACAAAACTCGTGTTCTGTTAATTTAATAAGTAGTTCTTCAGATTAGTGTTCACAAAAACAAATTCCATCTGATTTAGTAAATATGAATGCGTCATGCCAATAATAAATTAACTTATGATTTCGTTTACATATAATGAAACAATTTAATGATCTGATCTAACATTTCTTGACATTTTACATCAGAATGAGAAAATGTGATAAAAGGCGAATACATTCATATTTGCAAATAATCCCTCTCGGTGGTATTGCTGGCAATTGCTATTGATCAAATTTATATAAAATCACCTTTATTACGCATTGACGTACGTTCGCAAAAATGCTTAGAGAATATTGTGGTCAATTACTTGCGAGGGCAGTTTCTCGGTGAGCAACAAAACCATTTATTTGTGTAATATAAGCGCATCAAACAACGCTTACAAAATGTATAAAGAATGTGTTCGTAAATCACAATTGTACAAAATGAACAAACAATTCCAAATTGATTTACATATGCATTGTAACTGAGATATACTTGTTGGGCAATGCCCTTAACCAATTTATGCCTATCGTCTAGAAAAAAGGCCTTGGCAAACAGCGTAGACCAAGATGAGACGCCGCATGATGCGGCTTCTCATCAGGGTCTGCGCTGTTTGCTTAAATTAATTTATGTATTATAATATTGAAATATACTAGACATCCATTATTTTGGAAATAAATTGATCCAATTTAGATTGATGGGAGAGTCCACTAGGCACACTACTACTACTACTACTACTTCTACTACTACTACTAATAATAATAATAACACTAATATTATTATTATTATTTCTATTATTATGTATTATTATTATTATTTATTTGTTATACTAATAATAATTATTATTTTATTTTTATTATTTGTATTTTTATTAATATTATTTTCGCATTTAGAAACTTTTATCCGACTTTAAAATTGTTTAAAATTGGAAAAAATCAAATTGGAAAAAATCCAATGGGAAGAAACAGCCCACAGTAACAAAACTCCCATGGGATTGTTTTTTCCAAACACGATTAACCGGATTAATATTGCGTAGATTGTTTATAATTTGATAAAATATAGTGCTTTTGGAAGTTACATTAATAAATCCCTTAAAATGGGATAAAATCCCATGAGACTTTTTTTCCCATACAAAATGGGATTTGTTTTCTAACAAAGAAAATTGAACGAAAATTATCATAAATACATTTACACAGCTTAAAATCGAGCATAAACAAATACATGACAATACATGTCCAAATCAATATGCAAAGTGAAGAGTTCAATGTAAAAGTTAATTTAGCATATATGGTAGAATGAATAAAGCATTATATAAACCAAACTTGTAATACGAAAAGACATCAGGATCGGTTGGGCTAGTGGAAACTACTAACTATTGGTACGCCCAATTAAAACGAAACTGTAATCGGCTTTGTCCACGTGTTGAATAGTCACGACAAAAATTTAATAAATATTGATCATTTCAACGCTTGTTGTCTGTTTCAGAAATATTTCTAGTGTATTTACCTGTTTTCCTCATACAGCAGAAACAACCAGTACTTATTACGCTACGGTTTGCGATATTCGACCATTAACATATATTGAACAAATGCGAGATATAATCCGTCTACAGTTATATCTTATATGTTCATGTATGTCGTAAAGAAGGTGATATTTTTATAACGTTGCTTACATAACTATTTAATTATTATTTTTAAATGAATCCGGAAATTGATAAAGAACAACTTATAACTATTCCGTCTGTTTGGTCAATATTACCGTTATTTTTCAAAACTATTTTTGGATATAACATGGCGTCTTCATATATAACCAAGCACACGCATAATCATCAGTTTCAATCTAAAATTACCCATTTCGGAGGAAAATACTCCGAATAGACGAATTGCTTATCAAGAAACGATTCATTTATGGCCTGCTGCTTAGAAATGATAGTCGTCCCTCCCGCCAGCCAAGCTGCCCACCAACCATAAGACCCGGTGGAGACAATACTATGGTCACACAAACTCAAAACATCCATATCCACGGCGGCAGGATTGCCCTCTAAGAAAGCCATCTTCAAGTTTGTGTCGTTATTAAAATTGTATTTAACCCAATCCATACCATTCGAACTAAAGACGAAAATGGTATTGTTTCCAAACATTTTAGTACACATTTGTAATGCACGAGTAATAAATTATTTTGTTACGGTGAAATGGCCGACCTCGATTTCTCAAGGTAATCACCTCTTCGGACATGTAAACCGATATATGTGTAATTTATTCCTGTGACATTAAACTGTTTCGCAATGTCATTTTTAATTATCTTTGCCTCTGTCAAGTTTCGGGGCACAAATTTGAATTCGTTTTTAATGTGTTTCTCAATATTGTGAAAATACTTCGTTGATACTAAGTACATGTATCCGTTTACGTGGACATCCTCTGTGTTATTGAACTGGGTAAGTCGTTTGTCAAAAGCACAACATAGAAGTTCATTTATAGTTCTTTACTTGGTTGATATTCGAGTAAAATTTACTCTTTTGTCAGAGAGTTAAAATGAGGACAACAGATCCTGACCTCTATCGATGACAATCTGTGTGAAGTTCATCATGTCGGCTAGGCCAAGGATTGAAGCATATTGAACATCTGATTTCCGAGGCGACCTATAATTGCAATACGCAATGTTCCGTTATGCCTCATTTTTGACGTGTCAGAGCTGTGAACGGAAGAATTGCTATTCGATACGATGTCCAACCTTTCCTCCTTGCGGCAAAACTGGAACGACTGTATTTAGTTTGGGTTGCTGTCCGTTTAATTCACGAATCAATGTTCCGTTGTGCAATATTTTTGAATTTTCTGAAATTTGAGAGGAATAATTAGCAGTCGTTATGATTTCCGCTTTTCCTCCATGAGGAAAGGCTGGAACAGCTGTGTTTAGGTCGGCTTGTCGGTACACAACATATCTTACACAGACAAATAGTATGATACACAGAATCGGAAGCTTCCATCGATATTTGCCTGAAAACAAAAAAACATTTACTTTGGTGAGCGTGTTACTTCCCGCACAAACAGGTTTATACTGAGTTTACCATGAATAATAATAAATAACACTAAAAACGTCTCATTTATAAAAAAATGAAATACATGTTCAAGGAAGTTCACTTTTATATTACTTACTCATTCTCCAAATCCTGTTTGATTCTCTTTTGTTTTGCAGGGTGCTCGTTAAGTACAAAAACACACTTAAACCTGCAAATTTGCAGTCAGCGAAAAAAAAAGGGTTAACCCTAACGCTTACCCTTTTTTGTTCGTTGACGCAAATTTTCCAACTTACACTGTGTTTTTCAATAGTAGGGTGCTAAATAAGTACAAAAACACACTCAAACCTGCAAATTTGCAGTCAACGAAAAAGAAAGGGTAAACCCCAACGCTTACCCTTTTTTTTCGTTCACGCACATTTTCCAACTTTCACTGTCTTTTTCAATAGTAGGGTGCTAGTTAAGAACAAAAACACATACCTGTTAAATTGAACGGCAATACAATAAAATGCATAAATCATGCAGGTACTCATATTTTAAACAGTAGATTCGAATAAATTCACAATTATATGTTCTCAGATAAATTGTATGACCAATCACAAATTATCATGCAATATATTTTATCAAACGAACAACTACAAAAAAATTAAACAAAATCTGCCCAAACATATTTGGGATATACAGTTAAAACAATTTAAAATAATCTTGATTTAATCAATCAAACTTGAAATCTGTTATCTTTCAAAATAAATTCACAAGCTAAATCCAATCCTTCCACGTCGAATCAACACACACTAATGTGAGGAGTTGATGATAAGGGCCAAGGCCACAACTTGTCTCATAATACATTAACCAATCACAATGGTTTACATGTCGTCATGATCATCTGAGGAATGATCATCTCTCGTACGAAGCCTATACCATTACCCTTAACCCTAACCCTTACCCTTTTTGAACATCATTTTATATATGATACACCGTGTATTGTTTTAAATCAGCTGCGTAACCTTTGTCACGTTTACCAAGTGACATGCCCTTAAATGTATATAGGTACAGATGAATTGACGTCAGGTAGGCGATAACATGCTGTTTGATGCTCATTTCCGTCGTGTTTTACACAAATGTTTTTCACGTACATCGAGTGATGTCCCTTCAGAGACTACTGATCTATCACAATTACCTTGTGTCAAGCAAACTTATATTTGTACACGTCACAGGGTATCATATTATCGATAACTCGCTGAGTCAACGCTTTTGGGTACCTCTTTCTGACACCTTAGTGTTTTCCTCGCATACCGATATAAGTCTCGTCGGAAACAGGATTTAGTGCAAAGTCTGTTTTTGTTTACATTCGTTAACGTGACAGGGGGTAAGTGTTGAGATAACGCGCTATTTTAGTTCTTATTAATTTCCCTTTTAAGGTTTTCATTTCCCATAGTAAATGACAAAACTATAGTACAATATTGTTTTATTCTAGCATGAAGTGCTATTTTTAACATATAATGCCATTGACCTTAAAAAGCTATCTGGTTGTTTTGTAACATATTTGCCTAATGGTAAATAGTGTGTCTCCTTGTATGAAAATATCACTCGAAAAAGCCATTTGCTGGCATTCAGGTTTTATAATTCGACTTTGAAGTAAAACCGTTACCTTAAATTTTGTGCAATGCATCGTCTGATATTGAGAAGCCTTTATATATATTGAGAATTTTTTCCGAGTTTGAAATTATTGAAATATGCTGATAATACAATTCGAGCCATTCATATTTTAGCACAAAATGCTATTTTTGTATATTTACAAATGCGACTTTAAATTTGTTTTTACATTTAAAATATGCCCTTAGGATAAGAAATATTTATCTGGATTAATAGCATGTTGTCTGATACATGTAGTATAGTAATTGTGAAATCCTTCGCATGCATACGTTAAAGTTTGATATAGTTGAGTTTGACTACAATTTGACCTGATTTTTTGTGAGAAGCCAAATTGTTAGTTAATCGTGTATTGCAAACGTAATCCATTTTAAGAGACTCAACTGCACGCGTCTGCAGTAAAATTTACTGTCCCTAATTTGAATACAACAACGTTTGAGAGACACTCAGGAGAAGTGCAGTATTGATGCGAGTGGAGATTCACTATACTATGTAAACTTCATTCGTGACAAGAAAAGCTGACATAACAAAACAGATTCAGATAATGCAATAATTTGTCCAATATCCGCTACTTATTAAGAGGGGAATAATACGCTAGCATTTATTAATAAGTGATATTGTTTTATGCATAACACCTCTACAGAAGCCTTATTTTCTTCTTAAATACTCATTCAAATTAAATGTATGTGATAATAAGATGCTTGCGCTTACTTCTTAATGGTTAAGATGAAATTCGTTTAAAATTGCGAAAACATAATATTACTATTATGGCTTTTTTGCTTTGAAAATACTTCATTTGACTTTCAACAGTCAAAACAACTTGACAGCCGCTTCATTTATTCACATAGTTGTCCACGTTATTTTATATTGCTACAGTAATAATTTCAGGACCATGTGCCAATTTTACACTGCATTTTACGATTACAAAAATGTGTAGAATGTCAGAAAAAATGCATGTTAAACCGAACGCTAAGCCTTTATCATCGAATGAATTAAGATCGATTGATTGATTGATAAATAGGTTTACTGTTTGAATTTTCTGATAACAAGATTTGTCATTCATGCTTTTTTCAATCTTAAAAAAACGCTACACACATTTCCACGTTCCCAGTCTTATATTATATTCCTCCAGTCGTAATGAATCCTGAAACCGTTCCTTTTATGTGCGCCCACCGTTTTTGAACAATTTTAGAAGGAATGTCGTCGGATACTCAGGTATGAAGGAGCAACTTTAAATTCGACTCACAAACTAAACCGTCTGCAAAACATCTCAAACGCAGTATGACAATGTGCAAATGGTAAATTGTAAAATACAGCAAACTGTTTAAAAGGCAGATTTAAAGAAATAAATATGTGTTTTTGCAATATTTTATATTTGACATTAATTTCCATCATAATGATCAGTTTAATCACACATTTAGTATTATCCATTGTCGAAACGTAGAGGTCGTTATCTTTCAAAAGCATTTCAAACTTTAATAGTGTAAATCTACTTAAAATTAAACGTACACAGTCATAATAACACCATCCATTTCGTCGAAGCTACCGTATTTACGACTTAACAACTTTTAACCCTGGAACTACTAGAACAAATTCGCGTTATGTTACGTATCTTTTCATATTACATAATTTGAAATTGAGTTACTTTCGTGACAGAGTATGGTTTCAATTATGTTGGAAATAAGTAGAACGATAAA
The DNA here is from genome assembly GCF_020536995.1 of Dreissena polymorpha. Taxonomy (NCBI): domain Eukaryota; kingdom Metazoa; phylum Mollusca; class Bivalvia; order Myida; family Dreissenidae; genus Dreissena; species Dreissena polymorpha. Next base: position 145,664,035 of record NC_068356.1, on the reverse strand, counting down.
ATGAACATACAGTATTGCTTTTAATGTAAACGTGTTGTCGTGCATGATTAAATAATTGCGTGTATTTATTGAATTTCATTATTATTGTATTCATATAAATTGGACTAACATAGATATAGGCATATTTTAATATATCTTTTAATATTGGTATACACATTTTTATGGTTTTCATGGTAGGTACATTTCTTCATTACGTACGATTTCTTTCTTGTTTTTTTTATATTATTGTTAGTAAAATCAAACTATTAAGTTACCATTTTAAACTCTATCAAGCCAAACGAATTGCAAATTAATTTATGGGAGAGGTTGTTCACTTTCGAAATAAATCAGTTTTCTAAATCAAAATTGAGAATATGTTTGCCTTATCGTTGAAGTATTTTTGCCGATCAATTACCAATTGTGTGTTTATAACCAATCGACCAAAAGATGGTTCTTTCGTTAAGAGAAAAAACTGTTCGCTTCGTTGCATTCGAATTTCGTTTAAATGGGTATACAATGTTTACTGACTGTAGCATATTATGATAAAGAGGACTCAACCTTATTGGCTTGATAGAGTTTGATGGCGAGAATGCGAGAACGCGATAGTACGATGACGACAATGCGACAGTGCGATGATGACAGTTCGACAATAGATGGGTTAAGCATCTATAGCGTTCCACAATGACATCGGTTTTCGATTCCCTGTGTCCTTGTCCATCAATCAATCTCCTTCCTATCCAAATTATTAGGTCTTTCCTCCCAGTGTCTGTGTATATCTGTATTAGTTCCGTCATTCATTATGTAACGTATTCAATTACAAGAAATATACATCTGCGTTCGTATTATAGCTGGAATGTAAGACAAGTACGTTACAATTCTAACAGAATAACAGCCAATTTGTTTTATTATTGTATTATGTCGTCTTTCTTGGAAATTCATTTCGGTGACCTTAAAAAATAGTTGTTTGTTTCCATAATATACGACATTTCTGCATTTTGCATTACACCATTAGTTGATGCAAGTATTGTGTAAAAGTCAGTCACTTGAAATTTATTTTCATTTCAGAAAAACTAGCAAATGGAAACTTAAGCCGGCAAAAAAGCACGTCTGATATTGATCACTAACCGATATAAGAAAATCCGTCATAAAATTAAGAGAGCATGATGTAAATAGAGAATACTATGTTAGTGTGATTGTGTACTTAAATTTATCCCACGAGTGAAGAAAGGTTTACATGGCGAGGCTTTGTCGGACCGTATTTGGTACAAAAACGAATATGTACAAGTTTGTACCATATTCGGCCGAATATGGTACAACTGTCTAATTGTACCATATACGTATCTGCAGTTTTGGGGTAAAATGCCTGACCGAATATGGTACAAACTTGTACCATATTCGGATGAAAAATGTACCACATTCGTTCCGAATATGATACACACTCATCATCGTAATCATCATCATCATCGTTATCTCATCATCATCATCATCGTTATCTCATCATCATCATCATCACATCAATTATCAACACCCCAATGATCATCATCGTTGTTATCTTTACCAACACCACCATCATCATCACCATCAAAACCAACATCATCATATCCATTATCATGATCGTAATGGTGATCACAAAAGTTTTTTTTGTGATGATAATGACAGCGATGTTTTCGGTCGATAATGAGGATGTTGTGATGATGATGACGACGATGAGAATATCATCATCATCATCGGCCAATAAACATCGCCATCATCACAAATATTTTGTTATCATCATCATCATTATCATCATCGTCGGCCGATAAACATCGCCGTCATCATCATCTAAAAACTTATCATCATCATTATAACCATCATCATCGTCCGATAAACATCGCTGTCATCATCATCCCAAAACGTTTGTTATCATCATCATCATCATTATCATCATCATCATCATCATCACCACAATCATCAAACCCCAATCATCATAACCACTGTCATCATCATCACCACCACCATCATCATCACAATTTTTTTACCATCATCATCATCACAAATGTTTTGTCATCATCATCATCACATATTCATTTTACATTTTGTATTTTATAATTTGTTTCATTCAAGAGATTCAACAAACTTGTACTTTTTTCATTTATTGGTATACTGACAGGATTTTTCAAAGTAATATTGAAGAACATAGAACAGCATTTAAATTTTAATCCAACTGTAGCATTTTGACAAGACATAATATACATATATACATTCATTTTAGTAGCAGCCAAAATATCCCAAATGTGCTTCGTAAAAAGTTACCAGTAAATGAGCAAATGACAACAAATTTCCGGTAGAAGAACATAATCATCAATCACAAAAATAACATAACAGGTTTCCAAACACCGATATACATGTATATTTCACCTGTAATGTCTGTACATGACATCTATGATATCATACCAACCGATTCCACTAACACGCAAACGCAGCCATGCGTTTGCCCATTTTGGCCCCTTGATGATTTCTTTTATTGCCGAAATAAGACCGCTGTTTCTGCCCGCTCTTGTTAATAGGAAACGAACGCTAACAGGATTTCTGTTACTAGTATCTAGTCCAATATCCGGCCGAATGTAAATTCTAGGTGTTTGCAAACTCATTGACCTTATTAAATCTCTAAAGGGTTTGCCGACCTTCGCCAACACAAACTGGATTGACGGGTTTGATTGTATGCAGAACTTAAAAATTTCAACTTGAATGTGAAGTGGTAACATCAGAAATGGAAAAGTCGTTCGCTTCTGTGCCCTCCTATTGTTTATCATATCTTGAAGCTCTTTCAGGGCTGAACACACAGAGACGTCACCGTTGTCGCCAGAGTCACCGTTGTCGCCGGAGTCACCGTTGTCGCCAGACGCAGCGTTGTCGCCGGAGTCACCGTTGTCGCCGGAGTCACCGTTGTCGCTGGAGTCACCGTTGTCGCCGGAGTCACCGTTGTCGCAAGAGTCACCGTTGTCGCCAGACGCAGCGTTGTCGCCAGATGCAGTGTTGTCGCCAGACGCAGCGTTGTCGCCGGAGTCACCGTTGTCGCCAGACGCAGCGTTGTCGCCGGAGTCACCGTTGTCGCCGGAGTCACCGTTGTCGCTGGAGTCACCGTTGTCGCCGGAGTCACCGTTGTCGCAAGAGTCACCGTTGTCGCCAGACGCAGCGTTGTCGCCAGATGCAGTGTTGTCGCCAGACGCAGCGGTGTCGCCGGAGTCACCGTTGTCGCCAGAGTCACCGTTGTCGCTGGAGTCACCGTTGTCGCCGGAGTCACCGTTGTCGCAAGAGTCACCGTTGTCGCCAGACGCAGCGTTGTCGCCAGATGCAGTGTTGTCGCCAGACGCAGCGGTGTCGCCGGAGTCACCGTTGTCGCCAGAGTCACCGTTGTCGCCAGACGCAGCGTTGTCGCCTGACGCAGCGTTGTCGCCAGACGCAGCGCTGTCGCCAGAGTCACCGTTGTCATACTACTGTTCTAAGCGTGATATTATGTCCTTGTACACGCGTTGATTGATACGGATACTAACGTAATGCATGCCAAATCCTTCTGGGAAATACCCCAATGCAATTGTTCCAACATCACCATCGAACTTTCCATCTGCTGACACAATTGATGAGTGTTCTAGTCCTCGGGTAGAAACTACCAGGCACTGCAAATTATATTCTCTCATAAGTGCAATGAGCGTGAGGTTGTCGCCGTATGTCCCATTCTTAGACATATTCTTAACGTATTCATCAAATGTTTCATCATAGACAAAAGTTTCATAGAAATATCTGTTTTCTACAATGTGATGGACTGCTTCCTTACGTAAAGCATCTACGTCTTTGTATATACCAATTTTACCAAGTTGATGCGATATAGCAGCAAATTGACAATTTCCATCCGGATTTGGGTCCATGGCAATATTCACCCCATCCAACAACTGCAGATTTTCATGGTGTGTTAAAACATGATAGTACTTAGTTCTGTGATTTTGTTTCTCTGAGCGGTTCTGTTTTAATGAATGTGTTTTAATTTTTCGTTGTTTCTCTAACGCAACAGTTAGGCTAGTCATGTTTTCGACCCCAACCGATTTGCTTACGAATCCAAGTTCGGGTTTGTTCGGTACTTGAAATGACACGATATAAACCCCATTTCGTTTTACTTTTTCTACCTTGCCTTCGATAACATATCTTTTGGTTGGCACCCTGGATTTTCGAAAGGGATAGCGAATTAATACTGTCTCTCCTACTTTGTACTTGCTTGGGGAAGTTGCGTTTTTCAACAGCGACCTGTAAGCCTTTTTATTTGCTCGCCGTATGGTTTTCTTTATTTCACGAGAACCATGACGTTCTTTGGTAAAAACATGACTTCTTCCGTAGTAGGCTTCAAAGGGCGTGAGACCCCCAAGAACTCGTTTGAAACTTGTGTTTATGGCATAGGCTAAATCTTGAAGCCCTTCGACCCAGTTAAATCCACGTTTACTTTTTGTTGCAAATAGAATCTTGGCCTTTATAACACTGTTTGACCTTTCACACTTGCCCTGTGATTGAGGATGATACGGCCTACTATTGATCATTTTGATGTTGTACTTGTTCAACAAAAGTTTCATACTAGGGCCTTTAAATTCCAGTCCGTTGTCACATTGGATGATGTCAGGGGCAAGGTTAACCATCAACACGTCCTCTAATGCCTTTGCAAATTCACGCGAACTCTTCGTTTTCAGGGGTTTTGGCATAACGTACCTAGAATAAACGTCCACGACTTGTAGAATATAACTGTATGTGGACCCCTTGTAGCTAACACTTTGATTTTTCATGTTAATTATGTCAATCTGCCATCTTTTGTCTGGTTCCTCTTCTGTAATTGTCTTTGGCTTTGGCTTGTTTGTAAATCTCGGATACTTCTCATGGTAATACTTGCTATTGTACAGTATTTCAAGGATAGCTTGTTCCGAGAACCCCGTGTAATTTACTTTCAGTTTGTTGTAAATAACCCTTGCTCCACATCCTTTGTTTTCCATGAACATCTTCTCAACAAATCTAGGAAGATCTTCTTTCACAAGGACTTGCTTTCCGCCACACAATAAAGAACCCCGGTCACCAAGCTCGAAGTCCTTACGTTTTCTAATCATGGCCAAACAATTATTCTCTTCAGGTGTCCGTTTCTTCACAGGGACATCGAACGATCCGTTTAAACATCTGACAATAATGTCGTACTTCGACCTGGGCAAGCACCCTAATTGCTTCCTTTTTCTCCTAATTGCTTCCTTCATCTGAAATAATATAATAAGTTATTATACATTTATACTTCATTAGTTAATAGAGCTTGTATTGAACACCGCGTGTCGAAAACGAATGTCTCACGACATGAGCTGAGCTAAAATCACTCGTCTGATAGCTCCGCTAAAATTTACAATCCGAACTTCCGGGCAATATGCGCAATGAAAGTAGCAAGTACTTCATGTAAAGTTTCATTGAAATCCAACCGAATTCAAATTCAGGGGAAAAATAGCGGGCAAACTTATGGCGGTCAACGGACAAACGGTCTGTAGAAACCAATGCTACGTGGATGGAAGGGATATAAAGAAGGGGCCCTGGGGGCCTAGGTCGCTCACCAGAAGTCACGACTAGGCAGGGTTCGAAGGTCAAAGACCTATAAACTCCATAAAATTTAAAATGTTCAAATCTACAGATTACAGGAGCTCGATCTGATTTTGGTGGAAAATACACTTTCGAAAAAATGACTGTAGCTTAAATATTTTAGCAGTTTAGGAGTTACGCACCCGGAAGGAATGCCACGGACAATTGGATAGACGGACGGACAACTGCAAATGCACTCTGAGGGGGGGGGGGGGGCATAAAACATAAAAATCAATGCATGTTAAAACATCAATGCATATTAAGACAACTGAAAATTAAAATTATGTACAGTACTTACTGTCAAGAATTCTTTTGAAGTTTGAAGAAAGTTTGGATTTCAATTCTTTCTAGTCGAAAATCACAACTTTTCTTGCCGACCGCCAAGTCAAATATGGTTACTGACTTCTGAGTAAGACTCGTGTGCAAAATTCCCGCCTTTTTAAAGCGGCACGTTATCAAAGAAAAAATCGGAAACTTCAAAGCTTTGTCGGCTTCTCAGCAATATGACGTCGGAACGACAAATCAACTTTACAAAGTAATGTTTAGGAATACAGTCACACCTGTCTAAAGCAGCCAGTCAAACATCCTTATTTTTGGAGAGATATATTCATTTAAAAGAGCTCAAAATCTCTTAAATCGGATTTTGGTGAAAATACACTTTCGAAAAAAAAAGTTTTAAAAATTTGAAAATTGCTATTAATGATCTCCACGAAAGTATCTGGCCCGCCCGGGAATCGAACCCAGGCCGCCTGCGTGCCAATCTGACGCGCAACCGACTGAGCTAGCCGGCGAAACAGTTACACAACCAGCAAAATCCATGTAAAGTGTGGTTAGGTTAGCTGTTTCTGTTACTGCTAGTTACGACGACGACGACGACGATGATGATGATGATACTTTTGTCACTTCCAATATTAGGTTAATACAATGTATTTGAGTTTGAAAAAAAGTTTACACATCGGCAGACTATTTCATTTATTAAGAAATACATAATTTATGTACCATATACGTAGGCCATTTTCATTTTTATGAGTTTTTTTGGTATGTACCAAATACGTTTTGGCGAGCATAGAAAAACTTATTCCAACCGAATATGGTACAATGTTTGTACCATATTCGGTCGAAAATTGTACCATCTTCGGTCCGAGTATGGTACATTTGTACCATATTCGGCCGAATATGGTACAAATGTACCATATTCGTTTTTGTACCAAATACGGTCCGACAAGGCTTGCCGAGCCGTGTAAGCCTTTCTGACACGAGTGGGATAAATTTAAGTACACAATGACCCTAACATAGTATTCTATTTATCCTACAATTAACTGAATCTTACATTGCGTAGTAATATTTATTGTGATCTTTCCTGTTTACGGAAATCGAAATAGTCCTTAAGAATTCCACGCAAAAGAAAAGTAACGAGACAAAATATCGCTATACGCCTCGATTCAAATTTAATCAGCGTTCCAAATGTAACACACTCAAGTAGAACACAGACGGTTGTGTTCAAACTACATTTCTTGTTTCACCACTGTAAAAGACCATAAAACAGACATGGCTCCCGCCATTTTGAAATTTACAAAATGTGTAGACACATACCGTGGCTACGTGAAGCATGAGTCAGCATTTATTCCAGCCGATATTGTTAATTTTAGTCTATAAACACACACTTTTTTTTCACACTTTATACTTACTTACATAAATTATTGTTCTACTCACCGAAGTTGTATAATAACCACGTCCATGTTTTTTTCGTAATTTTTAATTTGCTTCCATGACGAGTTAAAATTCTAGACAAATTTCTTCATCGTCATCCATCTATTCCATTTTAAAGCACTGGTTGTAAGCAGGCAATTCTTTGTGGATAGACATTCTTTGATCGACTGACAAAGGAACGACTAAACCATCAAAGAAATTACCATTTTAATTCGACATCGATTTCCTAAGAAAAGATAAAGAACAATTCACTGACACTTTTTTTTAATTTAATCCATCAATTGTTCAACAAAACATCGCGTTATTCGAGTACATTCGACATTTTAACTAAATCGAAAATGCAGTCTCACCAGTTTCATTCCAGTTTTATATCCAAACACTGTGTTTTTCACATTCATAATATTATAGTAATCCATCGTAAACACACATACACACTCGTAAACTCGTTAAACGACTGCGTACCCAATGACCTAAATGACGCAATCAGGGGTGAAAGGCCAAAAAAACTAGTCCCTACGTAATGTTCTTAAAATAAGTGTGGATGAAACCTGATCTAAAAAAAACTGTGGAGAAAACCTTATGTTTTCTTTATGAGTCGTATTTGTTCTATAAAATCATTTAGCTGTAGGATAAACACCAGTATGTTGCTAATACTCCATGTGCAGATTTGAGGTTCATGTTTTTAGAACAAGCCACACGACTGGTTCTTCATGATGCGTGTTGTTTTCCATGGAAATAACAAGGTTTGTATGTTCACACAAAAAGTTTAATCACTTCGTCTGAAATACATATACCCAACTTATTGAGCACTTTGGGCTGGACTTATCTCACATCGCTGTGCAAACGAGCTCTAAACAGAGACACTAAATATTATGTCTGATAAGTAAGTGAATTTATTTATCTAGACATGTGTTTTTGGTTTCTTGTATGTTTAACTAACGATGTATATTTTACGAAGTATCTGGGGTCATAGCGAATAAAGACAATTAAGTTGACCATATCAATTGTGTCCAACGACATCAGGCGGCTAGACATCCCAATGCTTGTAAATGGACTGCTCCAAAAAGAGATTTGAACAAACGTATCACGATTTCATGTTTGCATGTATTATTACGCAATTGCCCTTTACTCCGATACTAAATATTGATATATATTAATGATAACGATAACTTTGACTGTCATACAGATAATATACGTGTTTTAAACAGGCCAATAAAGTCCGTTTGGGAAGTTATATATATTCAAATAAAGTATGGACATCCCGTTCTGTAAATTTCGTAAAGTACAGCATAGTAAAGTAGGAAATACTTAAGAAAGATGTGTTTATTAAGTTTTCTTTATTGGTATTGTATTTTAAACTAAATATCCTTGTTTCACACAATCGCTGCCAGTGTCTGATGTCCATTTTAACAGAACACCCTTTTTTATTTAAGTTCATTTGAAAGTACTTATAAAATGGTACTATATTTTTTTACTACGGATGATTGGTGTAGAACGATTAATGACAAGGCGGTTTATAAAACAAAACAAAAGGTATTATAAACCATTATTTGGGAATAAAATGTGAAGTTAAAATATAAAAGAAATTGAAACATATCACAACCAAAGCGAGATAGCACAGTAATACTAGTATTTTTCGATTAATGACCAACTTATCCCCCTTAAATTTGTTCGGCTTATGCTTTTATTAATCGTTGACAAGAGATTATATTTCAAAATTTAGTTCTTTAGTGGATAATTGAAAACTCGCAATGCTCATTGGCGCCTGGCTTATCATTTTGGAAACTTTATTTGTTGTTGTTTTATTTTATCTTATACTCAACTGCATAATTGTTGTCCTGATTTCGGAAACACTTCAATGCGTATATGAAATAGCGGCTTGTGTGTAATTGCTGTTCTAATCGCTGGAGTTCATCGTTATATGAGCCTTCTGACAGAACTGAGCTTAATACATGTGCGTTAAGTGTCGTCCCAGATTAGCCTGTGCAGTCCGCACAGGCTAATCAGGGACGAAACTTTCAGCCTAAACTTGATTTTCGGTAAGGAGGGACTTCCTTGAAACTAAAAATACCATAAAAGCGGAAGGTGTCGTCCCTGATTAGCCTGTGCGGACTGCACAGCTTAATCTGGGACGACACTTTACTTACATGCATTAAGCCCATTTTTCTCAGAACAAGGCTCATATGTATAAAGTCAGATAGGAATATATGGCTGTGTTACATCCGCCGGACTATACAAGATTTACTTGCGCTCAATGCTTTCCATGCACTGTCAAATGTTAAACGATTCGTTGATTCTGCAAGTATGAAGAAGTATTCTCAAGTCATGTTACAAAAGACAGTATCCATTATAAGATGTTCCCATACAAATGTAAATACTTTTGTATACGCTTGATATGAAATAAAACCGTCGTATGTTTAATCTTGTTGAGAAGAATGTGCCCACTTCAGTGCCGCTGTCAACTCATCTCTCTATGAGAATCATATGCAAATACAGCGAATGTTATAACAAGTATCATTGGTGTAAACATGGTAGAATACAAACATTCTGCAACTTGTTAGATCTAAAAATCGATTAACGATGTTATCTTATTTTGTTGTACGGATGATCTTGAGTCAGGATCGGATTCATTCGGTTTGCGTTAATTTGCATAATTTGGAGTGCACTTTCCTGTGCTTTCTATTGGGTCCGCGCGCTGTTATTGGCGTCGCCCTGAAGGGCGACGACTAGTATGTAATGCATTTTTTTCGCTTATGGGAGAAGTTATTTTACGGATCAATTAATATTTTTTTGTTTTAAGAATATCTTGCATAGTGGTAATTTTTTTGTGTAAATTAGTGTAAATAAGTACTTCATTTGTTCCTATTACATTTATTACAACATTTATTGGCAATAATGCAAAGCTAATTGTTTTAATTAATAACTGATCCACAACTGATCACAGGGGAAAGATCACAGGGACTGGGCAAATACGCGAAACTTTCTTGTTTTGTATAAAAACAAAACAAAATTAAAATATATTTATTTTGTGTTTTTTCTAATTTGCTTATTTAGTGCAGAATCAATGTTGTACGATATTTGACGACCTATCGCGCAAGCAAGTTTATTGGAAGGCGTAGTGGTACGAAAAGTACAATGTATTAGTTTATTAATATACATATAATAACGATTGCTATACACAACTTCACCAAATAGCAGTACATAAGTGAATGTCAGCCGGAATAGCTCAGTTGGGAGAGCGTTAGACTGAAGTTGTTTACGCAACAGTCATCTAAAGGCTTCGGCACGAACGGAACAGTTTGGAGGCTGACAATTTTTTTCAGTCAGGTTATTAAATAAAATAAGCTTTATTTTATGTAGACATTTTAAAATCCATTTACTACAATTAGACATTTTTATTAAAATTAATGGATGCAACGTGGTGACAACGTTAATTAAAATTTCTTACATCACTTAAATATCTTATTAAAAAATACACGTGTTTTTATATTAACAAATAAATTCAATCAACACATCTATTATCCATGTATTTTTATGGTTGTCTATCATAGGCCTATCCCTACCACATATAGAGCGCGAAGCGCGACACGTATTATTGATTGTAACAATGAGTTGCGATAAAGGAAGCAGTCGCTTATCAAGGAGGGGCTGTGTCCCAGCAACCTGTTTCCCTAGAGTCAAGCATTCCTCGGAGTTTTTTTTAGAACCACATATAGAGCGCAATGCGCGACACGTATTACTATCCATGTGGTATGGGTCCTTTAGAATTATCCGACCATTACGTCCATAGTCATCTTCCTTAGAATTTGAGAAATTTTGAAATCCTTGTTCGAAGTACAAAATTTTCATCCGATTGTTCCCAAACTTTCACAGGATTTTTTTATCAATGAGGACCCAACCCAAACTCTAAATGAGCAATATCGGACCATTAGTCCAGAATTTTGTCTCTTTGAATTTAAAACTAAAAGTGAAACACTGCTTGGTTAGGTAATTATGTCAACATTTTTCACCAAATTCTTTCCAAACTTAGAGTGTCTTCATATCAATGAGCATTTTTACCTCATTTAAAATGAGAAACATCGGGACAATAAGTGCAGATTTTTTTCTATTAAATTTGACAAAATAAACAATGTCCACTTGTTTTAAACATTTCACAACTTTCGTCTAAATCTTTCCAAACTTGTTAAGTGTTTTTATATCAGTATTACTCGAACCCTATTGAAAATGATGAATATCGGAGCAATAAATTTATTATGATCTTTTACTGAATTTCAAAGTATTGTGAAATGCAGCTTCTTTATACAATTTACAGTTTTCATTCAATTTTCTTTTCAAACTTTTACATTGTTTTCATATCAATGAGTACTCAACCCCTATCGTAAATGAGCAACGTAAGAATAAGTTCGGAATCATCTCCCCTTGAAGTTGAGAAAAATATAAAATTACGCTTACAAGATGAAGCAGATTTTTTAAAACCTACACAGTTCTGTTCCATTAATGAAAACTGCACACGGATACCAGTAAAGAAAAGGAAACCGATGTTAATAAAATGAACTATGAAATATTTGGAAGTTACACAAACTCATAGATAATGGTTATTTGGGGGTTATAACACAACATCATAAATAATGGTTATTTGGGGGTTATAACACACAATCATAGATAATAAACATATATAAAACACCTATAAAATATACACAATATTGTTAATTTCGATAAGGCGAGTCTTTTATATTAGTATTTCTCATATAATACCCTATCTCAACAAAACAATAATTCTTTGTAAAAACGTCATGCCAAAAAAGAAAAATATTGCAGGATACCAAACCACATACGCATACGTGGACTCGAGAAGTCTGATGGACTGGCACATAAAACTCGGCCGCAAGATTCCAAATGTGCAATCACCTAATTATGATTCAAACCAGAAATTCATTAACAAACACAAACGAAACATCCTTCTATCGTTGTCATGCACGAGTTCATTTTATTTGTATAATATTTTTTTGTAAATTTCGAAAGGCGAGTGTTGTGTGCGTCAACTTTCGTCGGGAACTTAATCAAACAAACCGATGTCGTCAAGTGGTCTTTAGTTGTAAACATTTGAAATGAGAAAACGCTCTATGCAAACAAGGCAAATCTCAGTCATATTGGAGATATATCCGCTCGAAATGACCTGCATAGCAATTGTCATTACATGGGATTCTTGCACTATGTGCACTAGCTAAAATGCCATTTCACTAAACGTAACATATGTGATTTCAAACATTTGCAATAAAAAAATTTAAAAAAGAGTTAGCTTATATGTTATGTGCGTACAAATAATCACACTTAAAAAGCAATCATGAATTGAAAGAAAACCAATTCTAAAAATGTTTTTGATAGTGCTTTTCATTAATTTATTTTTAATAGTTTCATTACCATCAACTTTCGAATAAGATATAATCTTTTTAACAAAAGAAGGTGATTATTATGTACCATTCTCCGTTTCATCATTACTCCCACCATTGTGTCAATTGCCATACGCCTTTTCTATTTCGTCATAATTCTTTCTTTTCCAAACAGTTATTACTTATATTTGTTAGTAAAGATTATTCACTTCATTATTCTGCCTCATAATATATGACATTCCATGCCTCGAAATAAAGTTTTACTTTTGGTATATTATAACATAAAATGTGTAGGGAATAAAACATGTTTGCCATTTCCAATAATTCCTAAGATATTAAAACGACGTTCGTAACACTTCACATTAAATAGATGAATATGCTCACGGTTAATGTATACATCATTCACAAAACAAATCATGCCATGAGGTTTCACAGTGATCAGCGTAGTGTTACAAAATTAAATTCAGGAAACTGTGTATTGAAAGTCTTCACACAGTTGCAATAACTATTAATTACTCCGGTATAAATCAGTCTTGCTTTTCTGGTCATAAAGTACTATTCAAATATGTCCGTAATTTAATGTAAAACCTTTAAATTAAGTCAAACATACAATCTATAGTGTGCATGTATATGTAGTATGACTGCATTTTAGGAATAATAAAGTATGTTATGTGATATGTAAAATAAACAAATTAGCACGTATCAAAGGTCACTGTTTTTGTAAACTTTGTTTGGCTTCTTTTCATTTGAGTGTAGCCTGACTTCCCGCAGGTTTTCCGTTGTTGTCTGCAATCTTGAAATATAACGTAGTATTTTACTGAAAACATGTCTTTCAGTTTATCACAATGATTGACCTAAAGAATATACCATTGCAAATCTCAACTAGAAATGGCGCGGCAGAGGCCGACGCGTATCCCCACGCCGCATGTTTGACCCAGGGGCGCCACATGGTTGGTAATAGGGTCAATGCACAGTTGAGATTGACCGTATTGTCATAAGAGAACTTCAGTATCAATTAGAAGTGAATCGGTGTAGAAATGAAGAAATTATAGTGAAAGACAATTTTGGGAGGGTGTGGCCTATTATGGGCCCCAGGGTTGGTAAAGGGGCCATACATAGTTCAGATTGACCTTATTGTCTTAAGAAATTGACGGTATCAATTTGAAGTAAATCGGTGTAGAAATGAAGAAATTATAGTAAAAGGCAATTTTTGGTGGCGCGTGGCCTATGTGGACGGGGCGCCCCAGGGTTTGTGATGGCTCCATGCATAGTTGAGATTGACTGTATTGTCATAAAAGAGGTTCAGTATCAATTTGAAGTGAATCGATGTAGAAATGAAGATATTATAGTAAAAGGCAATTTTGTGTGGGCGTGGCATATGTGGGCTGGGCGCCCCAGGGTTGGTAATGGGGCAATGCATAGATGAGATTAACTGTATTGTCATAAGAGAGGTCCAGTATCAATTTGAAGTGAACCGGTGTAGAAATAAAGAAATTATAGTAAAAGGCAATGTTGGGTGGGCGTGGCCTATCCTATGTGGGTGTGGCCTATTATGGGCGGGGCGCCCCAGGGTTGATAATGGGGCCATACATAGTTGAGATTGACCGTATTGTCATAAGAGAGGTTCAGTATTAATTAGAAGTGAATCGGTGTAGAAATGAAGAAATTATAGTAAAAGACAATTTTGGGTGGGTGTGGCCTATTATGGGCGGGGCGCCCCAGGGTTGGTAATGGGGCCTTACATAGTTGAGATTGACTGTATTGTCATAATAGATGTTCAGTATCAATTTGAAGTAAATCGGTGTAAAAATGAAGAAATTATAGTAAAAGGCAATTTAGGTGGGCGTGGCCTATTTTGGCGGGGCGCCCCAGGGTTGGTAATGGCGCAATGCATAGTTTAGATTGACCGTATTGTCATAAAAGAGGTTCAGTATCAATTTGAAGTGAATCGGTGTAGAAATAAAGAAATTATAGTAAAAGGCAATCTTGGGTGGGCGTGGCCTGTGGGCGGGGCGCCCAAGGGTTGGTAATGGGGCCATGCATAGTTGAGATTAACTGTTTTGTCATAAGAGAGGTTCAGTATCAATTTGAAGTGAATCGGTGTAGAAATTAACACATTATAGTAAAAGGCAATTTTGGGTGGGCGTGGCCTATGTGGGCGGGATGCCCCAGGGTTGATAATGGGGCCATGCATAGCTCAGATTGAACGTATTGTCATAAGAGTGGTTCAGTATCAATTTAAAGTGAATCGTTGTAGAAATGAAGAAATTCTAGTAAAAGGCAATTTTGTGTGGGCGTGGCCTATGTTGGCGGGGCGCCCCAGGGTTGGTAATGGGGCCACGCATAGCTGAGATTGACCGTATTGTCATAAGAGAGGTACAGTATCAATTTGAAGTGAATCGGTGTAGAAATGGAGAGATTATAGTAAAAGGCAATTTTGGGTGGGCGTGGCCTATGTGGGCGGGGTGCCCTAGGGTTGGTAATGGGGCCATGCATAGCTGAGATTGACCGTATTGTCATAAGAGAGGTTCAGTATCAATTTGAAGTGAATCGGTGTAGAAATGAAGAAATTATAGTAAAAGGCAATTTGGGTGGACGTGGCCTTTGTGGCCGGGGCGCCCCAGGGTTGGTAATGGGGCCATGTATAGTTGAGATTGACCTTAGTGTCATAAGAGAGGCTCAGTATCAATTTGAAGTAAATCGGTGCAGAAATGAAGAAGTTAATGTAAAATAACATAAAAAAATGAATGAAAATCTCTGACCCGGCCCCGCCCCAACCCCCATAACTTTTGACTCAGGGGTCAGATCAAAATTCCGTCACTGTCACCGTCGCACATATGCTTATAGCTACCATGTATGTAAGTTTCAAGGTTCTAGTGCTAATAGTGTAGAAAGAGCAGGTGGCCAGGTACGGACGGACAGACGCACATCTATACAATATCCCCACTTTTTCTCCAAAAAACGTGGGGATAATCATTTATTATACAGTAAACTTTTTTTCGTGGTATTTGCTGACTTTTTGTATCAACTTTAATATTCGATTTCCTGTGTACGATACTGAGCTCTAGTCATCCTGATTCAGGTATAAATTATTCCGAATATTGGAAATTTCGATGTAAATATCACCGGTATTTAACTGAGATCTGTCCGCGGCTGCTAACAAAGGGGATTAACAATGGCCTGAATTGGTCATAAATGTTGTGACTGCTTAAAGGGATCTTTTCACGCTTTGGTAAATTGACAAAATTGAAAAAAGTTGTTTCAGATTCGCACATTTTCGTTTTAGTTAAGATATTTGTGAGGAAACAGTAATACGGAACATTTACCATGGTCTAATATAGCCATTATATGCATCTTTTGACGATTTTAAAACCTAAAAATTATAAAGCGTTGCAACGCGAAACGATTGAATAATTTGGAGAGTTCTGTTTTTGTCGTTAAATTTTGTGAAACTACGAAGATTGCTTATATAAGGTATAAAATACGTCAAGTATGTGTATTCGGCGGAATAGCTCAGTAGGCTAAAGCGTTTTTACTTCAGGACTCTGGCAGGACTCCAGGGGTCACTGGTTCGAAACCTGCTCCGGGCTATGTTCTTTTCCTTTTTTTAATTTTATTCTTGATTTTTTACTGGAGCTTTTACGATCCAATGTTTACATTTATCAATATAAAGCATTTAATGAATAAGTTAAAAAATGCCAAAATCTGTGAAAAGGCCCCTTTAAGCGTACTATAGGACATAAACGATACGTTTTGTCTAAAATGACAAGATGTTTTTGAAAATGCCTTCGTTTAACAATCCGCTTATTGAGTAAACATGAATATTCCACATCATTGGAACACCATCCGATGTGTTCGTGTGTACATACGTCATACGATCACACATATAATGAAACAATGGTAAGTTGTCAAAAACAAAAAATAATTTTGTCTGGCGCAGAAATTAGATGATCTCATTACAAATTACCTGCCTATCTACGTCATAATGGGAAAATGGGATACCAGGAAAATGCAAATGTATTAACAGAACAATCGATACAAAGTCACTTAAGATATGTATAGTTACTTAATATAATTAGTTTTCACTGCCCTTAAGCATCAATCGCGTTTTTATCAGCCACAATATACCGAATCCCTTAGTAATTGTCACAGCCTTTAACCAATTCCTACGCATATTTTTCATTAAGTATTCACTTTTTTCTTTTTATACAACAAAATTATTTTCGTCATCTGATATGTGTTGTATGAAACACAAGAAATATACATCTGCGTTCGAATTATCGAACAAATGTAGCACAGCAATGTTACCATTGTAGTAGGACTATAGCAAAATTTATTATCGCTATATGTCGTCTGTCTTGGAAAGTTATGAGGGTGACCTTTACAAAAATAGCGTTTAGTTTCAAAGTGCATCTTTTTAAATGTGTGTTTGTGTCTTCTAAAACTATCCATTTTGTCTCCGCAGGAAGTAATAAAACCAAGCAAGAAGAAACTTAATCCGATACAAAAATTACATCTGAAATAACTCAGATACCACTAATAATAATCAATGTTAGCATACAGTTAAAGTGTCGGGTGTAGCTATATGCGGAAGTGGGAAGAAGAACTCATGACAGCTTTTTAAGTACTGGCATTTTATAGACGACAGTTTTGGAATATGGTTAGGCACCGCACGTGAGCTTGAGGCTTTCACCATAAATGCGAATTCCATACACGAGAATATTCAAGTCGACCTTTAATATAGTCCGCACAGTATCGTTTTCGTAGATACAACCGTACGCCATATCTACACAGATCTCTATGTTAAACCCACGAAGAAACGTAAAATTTCGTGCCACCCCTAGCAATAAAAGATCGTTAGCATATGGACTCGGGTTGCGAATATGAAGAATATGTGAACATGAAGAAGATTACAATAAGCATAGAAATGACCTGAAATTGCAGTTAAGAAAACGCGGGTATAGCGGGAAATTCTTAGAGGTCAGTTGCCCTAGGTAGATACACTGTCGCGAACAGATTTACTGGAACAATAAAAAAAACAAAGGTCAAATTACAGAGTTCATCTTGTGGTCATGTTTTTCAGTCTTCCCAACGTACACAGCATTGTACACAATCATGTTAACGTGTTGTACAGATCGGACAGGATGCGCGAGGTTTTCAGTGAAACGCCTTTGGTAGAAAACTGTAGGGATAGAAACCTCTGTGATACCCTGGCACACAACAAGACAAGCACGGGTACCTTCATCACGCATGCATGCGAGGCAAACTGCACGCACTCTAACACAATGTCAACAAGTTGCATTCAAGACACCGACGGTAAAATAACTTAAAGCACGTGCCACAATGTTACTTGTTGCACGAGGAACGTGGTATACAGTATAGAATGCAACAGGTGCAAGTACGTTGTTTATGTTGGCGAGATAGAGAGGCACATCCGAGAACGCATGATAGAACACTTACGAGACATACGCCTGCACAAAGAGAAGCCCATTACTTCACACTTTGACTTGAGCCATTTCGATGACAACATGTACTTCAAAGTCCTAGAGACGCTTAATATCGCTGGACGCCAAGAACGTGTGATTATGGAAGCGTTGTCGATTAAGAGACTACAGACTATGAAACCTTTCGGCTGTAATGTAAAAGACAAATGTAATAAACAATACGTCAGACAAACTAATCTGAGTGTTTCCCGCTGAATGAAAAGCCATAGATTTGATATCAGAAATTGTTCAATAAATCCTATTTCACATGTTGCTACACATTTTGGATCCACCGACAATGATTGCACTTTATCAGATTTCTCTTTTGTACTTATTGATGTTGTTCAAAACAATCAAGACCGTTTCTGCAAAGAAACATTTTGGATACATAAATTAAAAACTATGATTCCTAACGGTCTAAATAATAATTCTTTATGACATATGCAAAACATAATTTACATATTCATTTGATGTTTGTCTATTAATGTTTTTTATACATTATATTATTACTAATAGACTGTTGTATCATCACTGATCCATCTTTGTATTATGTATTATGTAATATTATTTTTCCGTCAAACGACGTTACGTTATTGTATGACGTCACTTCCTTTGTATTTGTTTATATTGATTAACTACCGATGAAGGCTACGGCCGAAACATGTTTGATACTTAAGACATTTTAAAGTGATAGTATGGGCATCTAACCGTTTATAGGTGTCTATCGCAACCGTTGTTTATTTTTGGTGTTTTCACTTCATATACACTTATATTTGTTAATGCAGCATCAACATACTAAAACAATATCCCGAAAAAAGAAAAATAATAATTTTGAATATCAACCGTAATTTCGTTTGACAACTGATAACGCATGTACAATGTGAACCAAATTTAGTTTTAAGGCAGATTCGTTTATACGACACAAAGACACAGTTTTGTTTTACGAATGATTTCGGCTTACAGGACTGGGTGGGTCACTTAAAATATTGAATATAAAATATATTTTTATAAACAACTGGTAGCAAGATGAGGTGCTTATAATTGGTCAGTAATCACATTTTAACTTACTCTTTTGACCTGTTAAAGCGGGTATATACGATTTTTATATGTGCTGAATTGTAAAATATTGATACAAATATGTTATAATAACACACAATATGCAAGAAAAATGATACATTTAAGACGAATTTCATAAAATACAGCAAATACAAATTAGCGCCCCAAGCCGATTGTGACGAAGATAATTCGTAATTATTTTCCTACAATAACCGATGCATTCGTCTTTTTAGTAAGTGTTCGTGTGTCGTATGAATCGATATCGCTGCAGGAATTTCAAATGAACCGTTAAACTAAATTTAGACTCACATCGTACATGCATGATATACATGCTGGCGAATTCGGCTGTACAGCCTTTTTCGATTTCAGAATTAAATATCTGGCTTATTCAGCATTTTTCGACACATGTTCTTCTTAACTTTTATTTTAGTTTATATTGAAATATATGTATAATAAGTTTTTAACACATTTTATATTAATTAATAAATATTTGACAAGATCGTATATACCCGCTTTAATTCTTTTCAGCTCAATTCAACAGTGAACAATGCCCATAATATCACTTTAATAAACGACGTGTTTGTACGATTTATTAAAAAAAAAATTACCACTAAATGTACACAAACATGTGTAAATCAGTTGTAAAAGACTTAAATCCTGCTTATGAGTCAGATAGCTATAAAGAGCATGATACTTGGGATTTCAAGTGCTTGAAATTACAAAAAGAACATTAAGAAGTAGAAAGAAAGAAGATTATAAACTATTTGTTGACATACAAAGATTATCAGTTTTATTTCACATGGTCATTTTGTTCATGTAAATATTATGTGATATCATAAATGTTTTTATTGTAACTTGTAATCAAAATATTTTTGTGTCATAGTAATTTATGTAATTCATTATAGTATACTTACCTTGTAATTGTTGTGTTGTCCACACGAATTGGGACAATTCTTGAAATGTGAGGGTACTGCTAGGCCGTTACCCCACCCAGTTGTTATTGTATTGCGTAATTTAAATAAGGTTCGTTTCCGATTAAATATCATAATCAAAGTAAGAATTTATATGAAACATTAAAGATAAATATCTTATTAATTGATTTAAAGTCATACCCATTGTTAAACTTGTGAATTTGTCCACGATTTAACTTATTGTTGTTGTTCGCGCTTGCATCTTATTCATTCATTAAGTCCGCCATTTCGTAAGACGTTCATTGGTAGTTATTTTTATGTCGTCATATGTCATTGACGTCACGCCCGGTTTAAGTATAAATAGCGGGGTCAAACGTAAACAAGTTTCACTTTCGAATACAGCTAAAACGAATACGCATAAAATTTAGTAGATAACTTTAAACATACTTCAGATTATTGATAAACACTTAGGGTTTGAAAATAGTGAGATGCAGGTACGAATATTTTATTATTGATTGTATACGATATTTTGATATATGCTTTTGTTATAATGAAACTGAAAGTAAAAATACAGAAACGTTTATAACCCTTTGTTTTATCCTGTTATACGGCATAACAATATGAATGGAAATAGCAGCTCATCAACTAGAGCATTGTACAATATTTCAAGAATTTTTAATGTTTTATGATGGTCAGTACATTTTTTGCACATTCAAGTGCTTTTTGTGTTTTAAAACCTAATTCAAAACATACATTTTCAACAAACACGTTCGAATTCAGTTCAAAAATGCTTTACACGCATTTATTTTAATGTGTAAAAGACCTGGCATTGGAATGACCCAGCCAAACTCAATTAAATTTGAAAGAGTGTTATTATAAAATGCTGCATGTATGGTCTGCAAAAGCTTACATGCCATTAAATGCTTCATTGCATCTGGAGGAAGAAAATACATTGAACAAAAGTTGTTCAACAATAGAAGAAACCTCTCAAATTCTAAAAAACATCCATTTTCTGTCCCCATTCCCCATAATGCCAGACCTAGCATCCAAGTTGTATAATATTTGTGAAATGTTTTCAAAACTTGAGGGATTGAAAAGATTTGGCTAACCAGTTTTTACCGCAAATGCATTTTCATTTATCTCTTCATATTTAAAGTGGTTATAAATGAGTGTTTGTATTTTTAAAAATTTACAGTCCCTAGCTACCCCCAAAATTTGTGGACTTTCTACTCTTTTTTTCATTTTGTCCTCCACGTTCAAGACATATTTTTTTCTGATACACTTTGCTCTTTCTCAAATATAAAAATATTTACTACATCCAAGTTACATTGACATTGACAACCAAAGGTTTATCGATTCTTCGATGTCATTACCCCACCAACCATTTAATGAATCGAAACGGAAACACAGCTCAGACAGCGTGAGTAGCTTTCTTTGATTATTTTTGAAAATTTACCAGTACAGCGTGGACCTAATTGCAACATTTGTTGATTCAGTTGTTTTAAACAAGTTTTTAAATACATAACTGCGTTCTTTGTTGTCCTTTGCAATAAACATAATCAAAAGTATTCATCATATGATGACTGCACGTCCTGTAATGAAGCAAGCAATGAGAAAGAGCTTGAAATGCAGAGGGCATTTGCCTACGACATAAAGTCAGCCAAAAGAAAGCAAATTTGGAGAGATAATTAATAAAAGTAAGTTTGCCCACAACGCAAAGGTGCTAGAGAATCAAAAAGGAGAAATTATACCGTTCAAACGTCCATCCAGGGTGACTGATGGAATGAAGTATGCTTAGTGTGAATCTTGTTTTGGTGCTTTCCTTGGATGTGACCTTTTGGGGCATGTGCAAAAATGTCATCCTGAGAAAAACGGAAATTGAACACAATTGAAAAGGTGTCACCAGATTTCAAGTGCTGTGCTATTGACATGTTCAAGTGAAGCAGCTGCTGATGTCCGTGAAATCATACTCAACCGAATGACAACTGACAATGTTTCCCTTATTGCAGGAAATGATTGTGAAATTGTTGAGTTTGGTAAAAACATTTTTATGAAGTATGCCAAAAACCAACATCAGCACCAATACATACGACAAAAGATGAGGGAGCTGGCACGATTTCTATGATATGTCAGAGCTGCCAGCAACACCATTGAAGCTAAGAGATTGTACTGACAATACAAAGTTTTCTGTCTGTGTAGAGGTAGTGAGGTATTTGTGTGGATACAATAAACATGATTTTTCATTTAAAGTGATATTATGGGATTTTTCACTGTTGAATTGAGCTTAAAAGAATAAACATTTCAAAAGAATTAGTTACAATGTGATAACTGACCAAATATCTACAACTCATCTAACTACCAGTTGTTTATATAAAAAAATATACATTGTCTAAGCCGAAATGATCCGTAAAACAAATGTGTGTCTTTGTGGCGTATGAACGAATATGCACTAAAACTAAATTTAGATTCACATCGCACATCATTTCTGTCATCAGTTGTCAAAACGAAAGTACGCTTGATATTCAAATGCATTATTTTTCTCTTTCCGGGATATTGTTTAGTATGTTGATGCTGCATTAACAAATATAAGTGTAAATGAAGTGTAAACACCAAAAAGAAACAACGGTCGCAATAGACACCTATAAACATAGCATATACTGTTAGATGCCCATAATATCACTTTAAGTTAAAAGCTAATGGCATTGGCATCACTGAGGTTGGGAGTTTTTGCTCGTGTTATGTTGCAGTTAATTTTGTTTGTTTTTTCCTGTTTCACAACTCCAGTTAAAACCTGTTTTCAGCAAACATGGAACTTCTAGTTCGGATCAACTTGTCTTTTTAAATTCTTCAAAAGAAAATCAAGGACAAAACTTGTTAGGTATTGGAAAATGTATCAAATTCTATATTATTTTAATGAAATGTAAATATAATTACATATATGTTTTTAGAGATTATCAGTTTACTAATGATTTATATCAGGGCTCAAAAATTATTTGAATAGTAGGTATAACTTGGTTTAAATGGTTTACATGTTTTATTATTAGGATCAGAGGCGCAGCAGAAGAAGTTGACTCCACAGACACTTCTTCACCACATGCTAGAAGACCCACAGCAACAGCACGATTATCCGGCCATGCAATATGTGGTGCCCATTGGCCGTTTAGTGCCCACATCAACGGCTGTAGTGGGACGAGTTTTTTCCGCCATGAACGCCATTTGCACCTCCAAAAGACACTCCCGCTGAACTACGTTACAATGAGAGGTGCGTCTGTACGACAACGCGATACGGCGTCAAAACTACAACGGTTACGGCGTCTTTCCACAGTTTGTTGACGATACGGGACGTTGTTAAAATAAATAATAATAACGGTACTTTTGAATAGTATCTGTATGTGTAAGCCAATGTATATTTAAATACGGATATTGTGTTTCTCTTTCACAGCTTGCCATATAATTTATTCATATATAATCGATAAAATGCAAGTTTTACAGACCTGTTTAGACAACTCATAACATCATTGGAATATAATTCAAAGTCTGACGTTAAACAGAAGAAAATGCAAACAGACGTAAGCAAGAACGCATATTGAATCAATCTTATCAGGAGCTGTCTCAAAATTAACTGCATGCAAGTGTAACGAGATAAATTTTTATGAATTCAAATGTTACGGCGTCTTACAGAGAGTGTTACAGTGCATTTACTACAACATGTTTAAGGTTACGGTATAGTATCGACGGGTACTAGAGGTTTCGGTAAATAACAAGTTCGGTTAATTGTATTTATATAGTAAATGTTGTGGAGGGTGCGGTAAAATGGATTTTTATAGAGGTATACTTACAATGAGGTGTTAATGCCAACTATTATTGTCTTATGTCAGGGGCATATATTTGCTTATATATCCTTTTTAATTGATTTATTAATGCAATGCCTACAGTAAATAATTTAGGGGCATGTATGAGCTACCACTGAACTTTATAAAAAAAATAATGTTAGGTACCAAACCAAAAAATGTAGATTGAATTTAAAATGTTACTTTATTGAACGTACATTTACGATTTAAATAAATCAATATTTTTGTTTATTTAAGATTTGGTTCATTTATTTAAAAAAAAATAGTAATAATAAATGTTGATTTAAAGACAGA
Organism: Dreissena polymorpha; assembly: GCF_020536995.1. NCBI lineage: Eukaryota > Metazoa > Mollusca > Bivalvia > Myida > Dreissenidae > Dreissena > Dreissena polymorpha. Next base: position 145,639,733 of record NC_068356.1, on the reverse strand, counting down.
ATTATTAGAAGATCTTCAATTAAGATTAATGCTATTAACACATGTTCAAAGTCTTGTAAAATATTATAGTACCGATTTATTTTATAAAAAAAACAACATTAAACAAATATTAATGAATTTGCGATTCTAAGATTAATTGAGTCTTTAATTAAATATTTTTACTATTATTTTATCTAAAAACAAATATACCAAATCTTTTAAAATTAATTTACTGATTGATTAAAAAAACGCCATAAAGAAATACAAATAAATATTACCTAAATGAACTGTTGCTTTTCAATGACCTTTATATGTTATTGAATTCCCCACTTTCGAAGTGTGAAATACTTTCTACATTCCTGTTAAATTCTTTACAGTAATTGAGGTAATTAGTAACTGTTGTTGTTGCAATCAATGACGACACCCATACTCACGGCCAAAATGCTACTATCGTGGAACGAAATCTCCATGTTTGACTTCCTGCAGGCGCTGTAACGCTGTAAAGAAGACACCGTTACATGTCTTAGTCGTAAGAGAAAATACCGTAACATGTACACGTAGTTGACATGCTACAACTTTTTGCAAAATCGGATAGAAATCACCAATAATAGTACATACATGGGCATCACATGTTTGTAAAAGACTGAACTCGATACAAATCATTGAACATAATCATCGTGACAGAAATTGCAAGCCAGAAACAACGAATTTATTGGATTTTCTATGTTTTGAGCTTGAACTTCTTTCTTTTGTCATGATTTCACACTAGCAAATGTCTCGATAGCCTAGGTAGCGAGTAAAGAAACATTAAAGTCTCTACATCAACGAAAATTTCGTTAAGTATTTCGTAAAATAAAGTTTACACCTAAACAATCAGTGTTCCTTATAGCAATAGCCAACATTTCAATGCTAGATGTGGTATGATTACATAGATTTTTGTAGATACAAAATGCTCGTTATTATTTATTTGTGGCCACAATTAATTCCCGCGAATATATCTATTCATACGACACACGAACACCATAAAAACGAGCATTTTGTATCTACAAACATCTATTTTACCAGACTACATATTGCGTTGAAATGTCGGCAATTGCCATAAGGAACACTGATTTTTAATTGGTTAAAGCCACACACCTTGAAATGAAGTACATTTTAATCAATTAATATAGATTCAATTTGAAAGTGTGCAAAATTTTTATTGAATCTAAAGCCTAGTAAGCAAGTTATTTATTATTTTTCAAACGGTCCCGCTTTTAAAACCGAAAGTAGCATTTGTAATTCAAAGGATCACGGGTTATATGACACATTCGGAATACCTCCGGTTTCATCTACAGAAATAAACAAACATGGCGGATAGTGGAACGGACATGGTGAGTAGCATCTGTATTCTTACAAATATTTCAATTAAGAAACTATTAATAAGTTTCATATGCATATTATCACATAAAAGTGACTCTGAATTATCGATTGCAATATATGTTAGCCATATTTATGCAATCAAATTCTTTAAATCCTTGCGAAACAGTGGAAAATTTGCTTGGGGCCCCCCACGGGGAAATAAAAGAACATGTTTTTTTCGAAAGAATTCACTAGTTTAAGAAAAGGTGGATGTAAATAATAAGTGCTATCTGTATAAACTATACTTATTAGTTATAAATGTAATAAAACTCCACATTAGCACCACGTGTATACCAATGTGTCATTTATTTTGACTAATTTCTTTATACCATTTCAGACATGTAAATTATTATATCATTTGAGATTTTTTGCTATTATGTTAATGAAGAAATGTTTTCTTAGGATACAGATACATCGATGGATAGTTTAGGCTTTAGAGGGGGGAATGGTGGACGGGGCAGTCGTGGTGGTCGGAGTAGTCATGGTGGACGAGGTAGTCGTGGTGGCCGGAGCAGTCGTGGTGGGCGTGGTGCAACAAGGGGTAGTGCAAGTGGAAGTGGAAATGGTGGTCGGGCTGAAGAAGGTATTTTTTATTTTAATATATTTATTATGATTATCCCTCAGTTCACGCTTTCTAGACTTTACATATATAAGTATTTCCTGGTCTTTGTACGAGTACACTAGGTGATTGGAGCTGCAGTGAATATGCTTCAAAAATATTTGAATGATAATATAATATATATTCATTGTAAGTATAGTTCAGCCATGTCATGGCAAAAGGGACATGAAGGCTATCCAGATCAACCTGTTCTTGAAGCGCAGTCTGATCCACACTGTTCAATATTCAGATTGAACAATACAGATGTTGAGCAAACAGTTTCGATCCTGATCTGACTGTACTTTCAAGCGCAGGCTGATCTGGATCTATTAAATTGGTTGCAATAGTATAAAGGTCCCTTTTCCAGTGACGTGCCTCATTTGTAAACAAAATATATCCACATCAAATACATGAAAGAACTTTACAAATTGTTTTGTGTTTTTTTTTGCTCCCCCTAGAAGTTGATGCAAATGCCAAGTGAGTGACAGGTAACAAAACACTAATAAAACAATATGTCTTAACATTATAGGCGGTGGAGTAGAAAGAGGTCGTGGTGTTGCTAGGGGTCGAGTAGGAGGCAGGCGTGGAGGTAGAGGTCGTGGTGGTAGAGGTCGTGGAGATGAAGTCAGAATTGCGAGAAGTGACAAAGAACGTCTTGAGGCATTGTGGGCTGAGAGGAAGCAACAGATGAGGGTAATTACATAAAAAATAAATTATTACTAAAAAGGGTTGAACATATAATACAGCTGTCACTTGAAATACATACTTCAGCATCAGGATAGTGGGGGAAATGACAAATGTAACTGCACGGAAAGCTACCCGGGGCTTTGGTTCAGAGATAGTGGGCCCTGGTCTCTTTCAATTTAAGGCCAGGACACATAATCATTGGTTAACATAGACTTCATCCCCACAGGATAAAGATTATACAATGGTGTACTGACAAAAAATTGTCCTCATTATTCAACGGCCTTGTTGTGCATGGTTTCAATTGGCTGTTATATAAATCATAATAGACGTGTAGTTGTCAACACTATCACTCATCAATATGATAAAATAAGACTTAAGACTATATGTGGAACCTAAATAATGACACTTAAAATTTTGTATGGTTTGGACATGTCGATAAACATCTACATATTATATATTTTCAGGATGTAGTTAAAGACATGCCTGTCGACGAGCTCCGAGAACTTGTCCTAAAACTGATTGATAGAGAGCCAGGACTTGTGATCGATCTGTGCGAGGGTGCACAGGCCGGTGACAACCCTCCACCTACACCAGAGCCACTGCAACCTGCATGGTGTACATGTGGTAACTGCAGGGCAATGGCGACAGACCTAGAGAATGTCTGTTGTAAATGCCTTCCAAGAAACTGTGTTTCAACTAGAGCTGTAAGTTTCATTAAATCAACATTTCTCTAAATCATGTATAATGGGCAAGGTTGAATACTTAATTCGTAAGAAACTCAACTGGATCAAAAGTTCAAAACTGTTAGTTACATGAACTCAAAACTATAGTCTAATGTTACTTTAAAAAAATGGCACATATTTTTTATCAGTATTGTCCCACTTGAGCCATTTGAAGCAAAAATGGCACTATGGCAATGCATAGTCTTCAGCTGATGCCCTTTGACTGCAGTCTGAGAGAATCTATAAAATGCTAGTTCAGGTGAAATCTTGCCACTGCCATTGATCACACAGGCCGCCATTGCTGCAGTCAATAACAACACTAGTGCCTGCTTTGATTTTGAAACTAGGTATGAATAAATTATAACGACCAGTTTTGATTTAGACCACTCTGCGCTAAAAATTAGTCTACAGCCTAAACCAGGTTTACCATACTTGTTCGGACCATCAAGACTTATCGTCTTAATTGCACATTTAGGATAATTGTGCCCTACCTCTATTTCTCAAGCAATTGTTTATAATTTATAATTTTTCTCAATTCAGGAGATTGACAGACTAGTGTTGGATCCACAGGTCCTTGCTTTAGGCCACACTTATTACAGGGCAGTGTTGGCAAGGCGGCGCGAAAGAATTGAGGATGCCCACAAGCGTAACCGGCATTGTGCATACCGGAATTTCACGTTGTGGAGGTGGGGACGTCTGGGAGCAGGGGTTAGGAGAGTTATACCGAGTTGCTGTGTCCTGAGGATCAGAGCACAGTACCCATCTCCTACAGGACAGTATGTTGGATACATTCCTGGGCGGTATTACTGAACAATTGTGTTTCTGTGTAAATACTGTGTAAATAAAAGACAAAAGTGTATCCATTTTTTTCATGTTGTATTCTACTAAAAACATTCCGTAACAAGAAATTTTAACAACTCCCACCAGGAGCACATTTTATACAAAAATTAAATTTGAATATATAAAAGGAAGTTAATATGAAATGAGAAATATGTTTTATAAAGGGAGATAATTGGTTGGTATTGGGTGCGATGTGTTATCTGATTATGGTGAATAGTTGAGCTAAATAATTTAAAAACCCTTTGATAAATGTACAAGAGGATCATAGATCCTGCTCTCATCTGTTATCAGCAAAGTTATGGCCTCTGGATTATCAGCAAGGTTTTCTTATCATTTGAACTCGTTTTGATCCCACATGACCAACATTCAAACTTTACCTTTAAATCATCAAAACATAAATTGTGACCAACTTTCATGAAGATTAAAGCAAAAGTGTGGTCTCTAGAGCGGTAACAAAGTTGTGTATCATTTGACCAAGTGACCTTTTTATTTTCAACATGACCCATATTCCAACTTGACCTTAAAGTAATTAAACAAATATTTTGACCAACTTTCACGAGATTGGAGCAAAATTGTGGTCAATGAAGTGGTAACAAGATTTTTTTATTTGACCTAGTTTCACACCCACCATGACCCATATTCAAAGTTGATATTTCATTGGGATACAACTTCTCAAAAAGTTTGGTGAAAATCAAAGCAAAAAAGAAAGCGCTGGAGTATTAACGGTGAAATTGATTAACAGCGGAAGCAATCACAAAACCTCACATTGTCAGAGCTAAACAAGAATGCCAAACTGTCACAAGATACGCCCGTTTGAAGGTTTTGAACAATACCCATAAATAAAATACCGACTGTCAATTTCCTTAATCATGGAAAGCCCGAAGGAAATTCGGCGAAACAAGTGTATATCACAATTAATGGACTAGGGTAAAATACACAATGGTGATTGTTTTAAACGCACTAAGTGACCATGTGACTTATTTTTTTGACCCAGCATGACCCATATTTTAACTTGACCTATATATCATCTAGACACAACTTCTGACCTAATTTGGTGAAGATCAGATGAAAAGTATTTCAATAAGGGAGCGGACACCATGCTAAATCCTTGAAATGCACTAAGTGACCCAGTGACCTAGTTTTTAACCCGGAATGACCCATGTTCAAACGTGACATAGACATTGTCTAGATACAAGTTCTGACCAAGTTTGGTGAAGATCTGATGAAAATTATTTGAATTAGAGAGCGGACACTGCTGTGGACGCCAAGGGTTATCTTATACGTCCCGTTTTGAAAAAAGGCGTATAAAAATGAACCAGACACATAATATAACAAGTATAAGACTAGTGTTGACATTGGGACGCAGGGGTCTGGGTGTTTTGCATCGTGAGGGAATACATATCTGGCAGTAAACAGTGTTTTTCAAGGATGCTTGTTTATTAAACGATCAATTGTACGAAATTTTCGTTGATTTTGAGTAGTAATGTTACTTTTATACATGAAAATAAATGCCATATCCCGTTGAACGTGTAAGTTTAAACAAAGAATTTATCTGTATAAAGTAGTTATGACGCCGTATCGCGTTGTCGTACAGACGCACATCTCATTGTAACGTAGTTCAGCGGGAGTGAAAGACCTTAAATTAAGCAACGTTCACTTGATAATCTTCCTAGAATAACGCTTTTCTGTCAAGTATCATTGACACCTCAGCAAATCAGTTATGCTCTGGGTCATTTTAAGGGCCTGCGACCCAGAATGGTGAAGTTGTAATATAGTATTCATTATGCACTGGTGTGAACAATATATCTCCATTTCATTGATAAACATAGTGACATTTTTGATTTATAAATAAGACAGCTTAAACGTTTTTTCCAGTTAAAGCTGTATTGACAGTTAGAAAATAATACAAAGCAATAAATGGGGTAAAAGGTATATATTTTGTTTTTATATTTTAATTGGTGAAAAAAAACTTTTTAAACAAACGGCGCTAATTTCGCCCACCTGAGGGTACAGGTACTGTTCCACAGACCAGGAAGAGACCCCTTAAATCATCTTTATATTTACATAATATAATTATTATATTATAACAGCTGTAAGAACCATTAAACCAAACTGCCTAGCTTTAATGATATTTTGTCTTTCAAATAACATGTCAACAGAACCCACAATAATTTATTTACAAGAATCAGAAGCTACAATTACTCCTGGAGACAAACATCTTACAGAGGACGCACTTGCTGTGTCAGCCCTACATGCATCAATCGCAGACGAAGTAGCTGCACAAGTGTTAACTGCGTCTACCGAAGATGAAATAGCCGCCCATGCTCTATGTGACCTTGTTGCCTCGTCTAATCCAGTGGATTTAGTTTTGTCCGAGGATATTGTCATGCCAGCGTTTGATAACGTCGCGGAAATTTATGAAGACATTGTCATTGGTGACAACAAAGACATATCAACATTAGAGGGAAATGAGAATACAAGCATGTGCATGTCACCAACGTTAAATTTCAGCCCATCCGAACACCTACTCGAATGGCAGAAGATAGCACCATCAAGGCAAAATGGACGTGTCGTTCAAATGTAATGCACATAAAAGAATGGAGTCTACTTCTAAACGTAAGCCGACTCTTTTAAAAAGCATTTGATTGTCCAAGATAGCCGGCTACAACGTATTCGTATTAACCCAAGATAAACATGGAAAAAGATGTTACTTTGGTACAAGTCCTCTGAAAACTAAATTTCTATCTCAAGTGGGATTAACTTCGGGAAGCAGACTCTGAAATAATCATACAAACTAAACCGACCGTACTGTGTCCGTTACACCATCACCCAGCAAGCCGAACAGTAACCAGACATATCGTCCAGCTTTTACGCGTCTACAAGATGTTACTCCAGTCGTTTCCGTGTCTCAGGAATCACCTCAAGTCATGTATCCGCCTAAGGAAAACCAAAGAAAGGGCGATCACTCAGTTTCCGGAAAGAAAGTGCAAAGGAAGTAGCTCCGGATTCCCAAGAAACACCACCTCAGAAACCGACGACAAAGGGACGAGCAACCACATCCATGGTTATCAATTATAACATTGTTTGTATCCTGCTTTTTATGACCAGATGTATTTTTTAACTAAACATTTCTTAAAATTAGCAGAGCACTATCTAAAATTATATGCCTCACTTAAACTTTGTTTAGTCGTCCATAAATGTATAACGATGCATAACTGCAAGCCCAAGAAAATACGTCCAAGAGATGCCCATGTCATTTCCATAATGCCCAGATGCAACCCATCATTCTCGAAAATAAGAAAAACTGTTATTACAAGTCTTATAAGAACGTTTATGGGTGCACTTGATGATGATGTGGATAGATTGATATCAGTCATTATCTTTTATGAACACTTCAATGCAACATGGATGGATGGCGTCCAGTGGATACTTTTTCATAAAATATGATTCACAGGTCCATTAGACACAGATTCAATATAGCACACGAGTTTTAACATAACTTGTCAATCAAGTACTTTTAATCAGATTGTTGTGTTTTCTTGTTTATTATGTAATAACTGCGTCAGGTTAAGTTGTAAACAAATGGGTATGTTAAACTTGATCCTTCTTTTGTAGATGAAAAAGCTTCAGATAAATGATGTGTAGTATATAATTATAAACTTTAATTTTAGCAATTTTTGTTTTCAAATTCAATCTAGATTGAGTTATTGCTTCTATCAAAGTGATATGGGCATTTGTCACTGTTGAATAGAGCTGAAAAGAATTAGAAGTCAAAAGAATTAGTTAAAATGTGATAAATTACCAATTATCTAAACTCATCTTGCTACCAGTTGTTTATAAAAATATATATGATTTTCGATATTTTACATGACTCACCCAGTCCTCTTAAGCCGAAATGTGCCGTAAAACAAAATTGTGCCTTTGTCGTATGCACGAATCTGCATGAAAACTACATTTAGACACACATCGTACATCCAATCATTTCTAAGGAACGGTTGATATTCAAATTGATTATTTTTCTCTTTCTGGGATGTTGTTTTAGAATGTTGATGCTGCAATAGAGTAACATTACTACTCAAAATCAACGAAAATTTCGTACAATATTTCGTAAAATAAAGCTAAACAATTAAAAATCTGTGTTCGTTATGGCCATTGTCGAAATTTCTACGCCAGGTGTGGTCTGGTAAAATAGATGTTTGTGGATACAAAATGCTCGTTTTTATTATGGTTTTGACACTGGTACCATTTTAGTGTTCGTGTGTCGTATCAATAGATATATTCGCAGGAAATTAGCATGGCATTTAGTGTGGTCACAAATAAATAAAAACGAGCATTTTGTATCTACAAAAATCTATGTAATCATACCATATCTAGCGTTGAAATTGTAGCTATTGCTATAAGGAACACTGATTGCTTAGGTGTTAACTTTATTTAACGAAATACTTTACGAAATTTTCGTTGATTTTGAGCGTTATAGAGACTTTAAATATGATGCTTTCACTAATTGATATCATAGCCACACGTTTACCACCTGTGCTTGCTACCAGTTGTTTATAAAAATATATTTTATATTCGATATTTTACGTGACTCACCCATTGCTCTGAGCCGAAATGATCCGTACATGGTTCAAACAAAAATCTCAAACCTAAATTCAAGCACTTTTCAAGGACTTTTTAAGGCCAAATTTTCATTTTCAAGGCCGAGAACCGTATGTTAGTTTCCTTTAAAAAATGCATTTTCAAGCCAGATTAACACAGTATATATCATTTATTTGCTCTAACACATTAAACTAATTTCACAATAAATCATTTGTGTTATTTCTAATTATTACATACACATAAATGTTATCCATCCTTAACTCAATGAGTCTCACATATGCATTTACTTTTTAAAGTTATTACAAACAAACACACTGTCTCTTTACATGCTCACATCAAACAGACTAGTTCATTTCATTTAAACAGAAGTCAGTTACTATAACATTTTGTATTTCAAAGGGCTGTTGTTGTTAATGTCTGTTTTAGATTGCACAGTTTTAACAATAGCACCTTCCTGTTTCACCAAAAAGCACAATGCAGGACCCCTGTTTGCTTCTCAATTTCATGTTTTCTTTGTGGGTTTCCCCTTTATCGAGGCTTTTCAAAGCGCTTTCACCCATTCCCCCCGACACCAATGGTCTTTATATAGACCCAACAATGTGCTTTTCAAATGTCATTTGTTTTCTGTTCCGAGGAACATTCATAAGTTTCGCGCAAAACATATCGATAAACGTCATTTTGACAACTTCTTTATGACCAGAAAATAGCGCCATTAATATTCATGTTTAAAGAATGTTGACGTATCGTATAAGTTGTAATTATTTAAGCATTTTTCTGCATATCATCGGTGTTTATGACCAGAAAGTAGCGCCAGGAATATTCAGTTAACCACTCTGGTTTGAAACGACACTTCCCCATCGCTGAATTTTTACTCGCGAAAATTGATCACAATGGCGAACCTCTGACGTAGTACACATAATCTGTGACGTGTACACTTAATGTTTCGTACCCAATAGTGTACGAAACTTATATTTTGGTACACATTTTTTGCGCGAAGGAATTTATGATAAATTTTCGTAATATTTTCCTTAAGAACGATTTAAGTTTATGGCGATGATAAAAGTAATTTTGAACAAAATAAAAATTTTCAAGGCTTTTTTACATGAAATAAGTATTTTTCTAGCACTTTTTCAAGGCCAACCTTTGTTCAAGGGCTTTTCAAGCCTAGGACTCGTTTTCAAGCACTTTTCAAGCCCTGTGCGAACCCTGCCGTAAAACAAAATTCAATCGTGATACATCGGCTATCTCGGATTCCTCCGTAAGATAGGCCTCGTGGCTAACGGTCGCCATATTGCCTTGTATTACTACTTTACTACCCAACGCGTTGAACTAGCGCCAAACTTTTTACCGAAACTTTGATATTAAGAGCACTATTAACGTTCATTTGTGTTGCATTTTGACCTATTATCCAAGTGATTTACTTTTCCATTATTATTTAATCACCATATTATCCAATTTTTAAGGTGAAATTACGGTGTTTACAAAACCAACCAAACCGAAAGTGAAACTAGATGCATTACGTTTCGCGATGTAAACATTAAATATTTGTTCAGTTTGAGGAAGCGAATCGATACTAGACGGTGGAATATGTATGCAATACAGACTATCATTGCCGATTGTAGTACTGGCTAAAAAATACCTTGTATGACAGGTCATGTATACAACGTTAATCAAAATAGTGACCATAAATCACTTCAAATGTCTGGGATGATCATTAATATAATTAATGCACGTTTCTGATCTAATTGCCTGTATCTAGTTGTAATTACCATGATATTGATAAAATTAAAACGTTTTTTTTTCATAAATTAACATTACATGTTTTATTTTTATCATTTAGGTAATATATAATTGTATCATTATCATCATTAAATATTTTGAAAATAATCTAAATTATCATGATTACTTTAAAGTAGAATTTTTAAATTTTTCTCATTATTTTTAATGAATTTCCACATTTGCTTGATTCAAAATAAAATGTATAAATAAGGGTTTCAGTTTTTAATTTTTATCCAATTTTTAGTTCGATTAAATTTAAAGTACTAACTACATACATGTATGTGAAATGCTCTTGAGTTCGTTTCCTGGGCCTAGAACCAGTACTTGGGTGTCTCTTGGAGATTTCTTAAGAATGCTCCCACACTGGGTATCAAACCAGTGACCTCCAGATCATTAGGTGGACACCACATCCATTACACATCAGCGACCTTTAATTAGTAGGTAAATTTAATTACTTTAGTATTGCAGTATTATATAATATAATGTTGCTACATATTTTTGGAAAATGATTAATGTGCAGTACTAAATAAATCTAAATGCATACAATTTTAATTGTGTATATTGTGTGATTAATAGTTACAAATTCACTTTTTACAGGTATACTGGATTATGAAAGACTGATAAACATAAAATTGACAACTCATCTCCCCAACGATACTTTGTGTGGCTCATTCTCAGAACAAACCCATAGTCAGTGAGAAAACTACAGTGTAAAAAGACCACTTGATTGTGACAATTAAGGCTGACCAAGCAAATGTTATCATTTAAAATAAAGAAAACTTCCAGTTCAATATACATTTTATACCAATTATGACATTGACCAACACAGAAAATAATTATAAGGTTGATTTCCCCAAAATTGACTGTTACAATTGGATACTGTTTTAAGCTTCACTCTACTTTGTCTGAAAATAAAAGTCCTAAATGATGTAATAGAAACATACATATTTAATTTTTAGTTTTACAAGTATATATATATATATATATATATATATATATATATATATATATATATATATATATATATATATATTATTCTTATATCTTTTTATCGATGGTCAATCAATTTAAGTTAAACTAATATATATATATATATATATATATATATTCATACACATTATGCTTTGATTTTTTTCTATTGAAGCCAAATTAATATCCCATTAGATAGATAGATAATATCACAGCAGTATTCCTAGTTTGTCTGCAAATACTGCAGAAATCATGGATTATTATTTTACTGAGTCAGCCTTAATCTTTATATTATAATTGTTAAAACAGATTAAGATGTGCATAATACAATTGAGGATGCATCAAGATTAAAAAATGGTACATGTATAAATTAATAAAGAATCAATAACAATCAGAAACTGTGCATTTTTTTCAGTATTGTGTGAAAGGATTTGAAGTAATTATTCGTTTTTTTAAATATGATTTATGTTAATTTGAATAAATATATAAAATTTAGTGATTTTCTCAGACAAAACTGTTAAAGTATTCAGAATGTATTATTGTAATATTCATTCGAATTTTTTAGTACAAAAAGCACTTTTCCCTGGCATTTGTATTTATAGTAATTGCATATTTTATAATTCTGACAGCATTTATAAACTGTGTTCATGCAAGCATGAACACGGTTTCATTTTTTGAGTATTTAAACAAGAGGGCCATGATGGCCCTGTATCGCTCCACTGCTGAAAAAAGGCTGAAACAAATTTCTCTGCATGTGCAAATACTTAAATATAGGCCCTATTTAAGCACGTGTACACTTTTGTGACCTTCTGGGCTGGGTCAAATTTAACCCCAGGGGCATAATTTGAGCAAACTTTGTAGAGGACTACTATATCTCACTACATACAAAATGTGGTAGCCCTAGGTCCTAGAGTTAAGGACAATAATATTTTTAAAGTTTTCACAAAATAAGCAAGATATAAGCGTATATAATGTTCAATTTTGTGACATGCGGGTCAGGATCAAATTTGACCCAAAGGGCATAATTTGAACAAACTTGGTAGAGGACTATAAGATGTTACTGCATACCAAATTTGGTAGCCATAGTCCAAACGGTTTTCGACAAGAAGATTTTTAAAGATTTCACAAAATAGGCGCTTTAAAAGCGTTTATTTAATTTTGTGACCCCCCCCGGGGCAGGGTCAAAGTTGACCCAAGAGGCATTATTTGAACAAATTTGGTAGAGGTTTATTAGATGTCACTACATACCAAATTTGGTAGCCCTAGTCCCAATGGTTATGGACAACAAGATTTTTAAAGTTTTCACAAAATAGGCCCCATATAAGCGTATGTTCAGTTTTGTGACCCCGGGCAGGGTCAAATTTGACCCAAGGGGCATAATTTGAACAAACTTGGAAGATAACTATAACATGTCACTACATACCAAATTTGGTAGCCCTATGCCTTATGGTTAAGGACAAGAAGAGTTTTAAAGTTTTCACAAAATAGGCACTATATAAGCATATAATTGATTTTGTGGCCCCCGGGGCAGGGTCAAATTTGACCCCTGGGGCATAATTTGAACAAACTAAGTAGAGGACTATAAAATGTCACTACATACCAAATTGTGTAGCCCTAGGCCTAATGGTTATGGACAAGATTTTTTTTTAAGTTATCACAAAATAGGCATTATATAAGCATATGTTCAATTTTGTGACCCCCGGGGCAGGGTCAAATTTGACCCTAGGGATTAAATTTGAACAAATTTGGTAGAGGACTATTAGATGTCACTATATACCAAATTTGATAGCCCTAGGCCGGATTGTTATGGACAAGAATTTTTTTGAAGTTTCCACAAAATAGGCCTTATATCAGCATATGTTCAATTGTGTGACCCTCGGGGCAGGGTCAAACTTGACCCCAGGAGCATAATTTGAACAAACTTGGTAGAGAACTATAAGATGCCACTACATACCAAATTTGGTAGCCCTAGGCCCAATGGTTATGGACGAGAAGATTTGTAAAGTTTTCACAAAATATACCCTATATAAGCATATGTTCAATTGTGTGACCCCCGGGGCAGGGTCAAATTTGACCCCAGGGGTATAATTTGAACAAATTTGGTAGAGGACTATTAGATGTCTCTACATACCAAATTTGATAGCCCTAGGCCCAATGGTTATGGACGGGAGATTTTGAAAGTTTTCACAAAATAGGCCTTATTTAAGCAAATTTTCAATTTTGTGACCCCCAGGGCAGAGTCAAATTTGACCCCAGGGGCATAATCTGAACAAATTTGAAAGAGATTCACCCCAGGAACATTCCTAAGAAGTTTCATCAGAATTGGACCAGTAGTTTAGGAGAAGATGTTTAAAGGAAAAGTTTATGCATGGATGCACGATGGACACAGGACCTTTGGCCAGTGGAGCTAAAAATCAAATTAAACATTTAGTTTTGATGTAAAATCAGTTTTTATATGCAAGTGTCTATTTCACTTATACATTAAAACAGCATATTATTCATTATTGAAAAGATTATTCCAAGCTTGATGTCATATTTCAACTTTGCATAGTGTAGTTAATTGAACATTGTATTGAACAGTATGGGCAGCTATATTTTTTAATTTATGTATGTTGTATTATACAAAATGCATTATTTCTACCACAAGAAGACCATATAAGGCCTACTGCTACTAAATAGGCACTGGTATGAATTTGACACTGTTTTTGATGCTCATACAAAACTTTAATATTACTACACTTTAGTATATTAAATATTTTCAAGTTTTTGTTCAACATTTTTTGCAAAAGAAAAGAGTGCCTTAATGCATTTGAAAATATACTTAAAACAAACTAAAAATACATTTTAAAATACCTTTTCCTGGTAAAGTGTATTTGGGATGATAAAAAATACACTTGAAGAGTATTAATGCTGGAAAAATGCAGAAAAAATACATTTGTTTCTGTTAGAAGTGTGTCTTGTCTGCATTTTTAAGTGTATTAAATGCACATCAAATGCAGATAAATACAATGCCAATACTGTTACATGTATTGTAATGGACATAAAATGCACTTGTTCTTGTAATTAAATGCTTTAGTGAATTGAAATAACCTTTTATAACGTTTTAACAATTAATAATACCTTTTTATATAAATTTTCTTTTGAAATGTGACACTTAAATGATTTTTGCACCACTAGTAAGAGATATAATTTGTGCTCATAATGCTTTATCATTACACTATATAATATCATTTGTTGTATGAAAATTACCCGTAAAATTCCTGTGAAAGCTCAAGAGATCAATAGCAGCGTGCTATACTCTGCTCCTTTTTACGTGACTTGATGGTATTTAGTCCCCAATTCTACATGGCTAAGGGAAAATTAATGTGCAGATTTGACAAATAAGTCTTAACTGGGATCAAATAGGCAGACTTTCATATTACTTGTATTTAATTTAAATCATGATCTGAATTGCTCTTTGGCAAATCTTTGTTGGTCACAGTATTCAACTGAATTTTGTTCACTTTGTAGTGATTCTATTTTCTATATTTATCAGACAACAGTCTTTCTTCAAAAGTTTAACATGATTACTTGGTTAATTTAGAAACAAGATCAATGCATCATAACATAAAATGAAAAAATGTGTAATAGTAAAAATGGCAGCAAAAAGCACTAGATTATCTGCCGTAAATCTGAGACGATATGTTGATGTATTGGAATTTCTCATAAATAATGTGTTCCATAGTTGTATAATTGTATAGTCGCATGCATGAGTGGTGTCAATGTCACAAAACCAATTAAAGCCTATAGTTTACTAAAACAATTTGAAGTTTGATGCGTGTTTTTTTCAAGATCTGTTATATATAATTATATATACATGTATATATATATTGTTGAAAAGTTAACATGCAATAAGTTTACTGTAATTAAGTGACAAATAGTTTTACTGATTTGGTTGGATGCATATATGCAGATATATCATGGTTTGTGCAGAGGACAGTAGCAAAAACAAGAGCTGTCTCCGTAGGATGACATACGCCCCCGATAAACGATTTAATAGAAGTTATGAGCATTTTTCAAAACCTAAACGCCGACCCTAAGTTCAAGGTCAAAGGGATCAAAATTTGTGTGTGTATGGGAAGGCCTTGTCCATATACACATGCATACCAAATATGAATGTTACATCTGAAGCGACATAGAAGTTATGAGCATTTTTCGAAACCTAAATGCAAAGTGTGACGGATAGACAGACGGACAGTGCGATCACTATATGCCCTCCTTTGGGGGCATAAAAATGTGTTTCACATTTTTTTGGTAAATTAGTAATGTAGTTAAAAGAACAGAATCATCAATTATAAAGTTATTGATTATAAAGTGTTGCTGGCATATTTGATGCATTCATCTAGCTATAAGAAGGTCCCTGTTTTATCCCCACTGGCACCGAGTGAGGGTTCTCAAAATCTTTAAACAATATGAATAACTACATATAGGGTCGAGAGCCTTGTTGATATGGGGGCTAAACACCTGAAATCAAAGCGACCCAGGTTAAAGGCCGAGGCCAAATAAATAAACCAGAGGCCGCATGAGCCTGCTATACTCTGAACAAGTATTGTTTCTTCTCAGAAAACTGGCTTGAGTGTCTTACTAAGCTTTAGACTTTGAGTTTCAGTGCAATCAATCTAAAATAAATTGGTCAAATTAAATAATAATTTGTAAAAAAAACAAACATTCTGCACAAATTCAATTATTTACTTTACCTGTGTGCATGAATCATTTCAGTCTTGATGGTTATTGAACTATGTCAAAAGCACCATATCTATGAAACACTTGTATTTTGAATACTGTAGTGCAATGTTCCACAGAAATGATGCTGATGATAATTCTACAGGATGATGAATTATTAGATATATTTCTAAAATCCATTTCCACCAACAATTCGGTTATTCCACTACCAGTTCACATGATTCGTACGCAGTTTATAATAACACTATTCCACTCAACAACCGTGACACATGTACTCAATTGTTCAACTTTTCGCTATTAAAATTGTCTTCTACTTTTATTGTTGTTGTTGTACTTTTGAAAGTTGTTCGAAAGATGGCGACTATTAACCCAGAGATTGATTTATGAAATAAATCGTCTTCTGATCCAGAGTGAACAAAATTGTGTCTTTTTGTCGTATAAACGAATCAGCACTAAAACTAAATTTAGGTTCACATCGTACATGCATGATCAGTTGTCAATCGAAATAACGGTTGATATTCAAATGGATTATGTTTCTCTTTCCGTGATTTTGTTTAATATGTTGATGCTGCATTAACAAATATAAGTATATATGAAGTGAAAACACCAAAAATAAACAACGGTTGCGATAGACACCTATATACTGTTAGATGCCCATAATAAATATCACTTTAAACAGAGCTAAATTCATATTTCAAACCAAGTCAAACAACCGTTATTCGGAATTGACAAATTTTCCTATGTGAGTACTTTCCCCTTATTATATGAAGGTTGCATTGCGTAGGCCTGCGTATCCTATCTTGCAAAGTTGTTATATTGGTATTGTTTTACAACATACCAGTGTTATTTTGTATTCTAAAATTTAATATATTGAAATGCATATAAATGAAAAGATTAATCGATTCGCCGATTGATATTATGGGCATTTTTCACTGTTGAATTGAGCTGAAAAGAATTAACAGGCCAAAAGAGTAAGTTAAAATGTGGTTACTGACCAATTATCTGTAATTCATCTTGCTACCAGTTGTTTATAAAAATATATTACATTTTACGTGACCCACCCAGTCCTGTAAGCCGAAATGATCCGTAAAACAAAATGGTGTCGTTGTGTCGTATAAACGAATCTGCACTAAAATTAAATTTAGGTTCACATTGTACATGCGTGATCAGTTGTCAAACGAAAGTACGGTTGATATTCAAATGCATTATTTTTCTCTTAGCGGGATATCGTTTTAGTATGTTGATGCTGCACTAACAAATATAAATGTATATGAAGTGAAAACACCAAAAATAAACAACGGTTGCGATAGACACCTATAAACTGTAAGATGCCCATAATATCACGTTAAAGTGATATATTATGGGCATTTTTTCAATGTTGAATTGAACTGAAAAGAATTAACAGGTCAAACGAATTAGTTAAAATGTGGTAACTGAACAATTATCTACAACTCATCTTGCTACTAGTTGTTCGTAAAAAAATATATGTATATTATTTTCGAATTTTAACATGACTCACCCAGTCCTCTAAGCCGAAATCATCCGTAAAACAAAATTGTGTCTTTGTGTCGTATGAACGATTCCGCATGAAAACTAAATTTAGACTCGCATCGTACATCGAATCATTTCTGTCGTCAGTTGTCAAAACGAAAGTACAGATGATATTCAAATGGATTATTTTTCTCTTTCCGGGATATTGTTTTAGTATGTTGATGCTGCATTAAAGTGATATTATGGGCATATAACAGTTAATAGGTGTATATCGCAACAGTCTTTTTTGGTGTTTCACTTCAAGTGATATTTTGGGCATTTTTCACTGTTGAATTGAGCTGAAAAGAATTAACAGGTCAAAAGAGTAAGTTAAAATGTGGTTACTGACCAATTATCTACAACTCATCTTGCTACCAGTTGTTTATAAAAATATATTTTATATTATAGATTTTACGTGACCCACCCAGTCATGTAAGCCGAAATGATCCGTAAAACAAAATGGTGTCTTTGTGTCGTATAAACGAATCTACACTAAAACTAAATTTAGGTTCACATTGTACATGCGTGATCAGTTGTCAAACAAAAGTACGGTTGATATTCAAATGTTTTGATTTGCGTAAATGATCAAGTAATGTAATCGCGAGTATTTAACAAAATGAAACAAATATTACACACTAAGACGAAGCACCGTTATTTGGAATTAACAAATTATCCGATGAGAGTATTTTCCCTTTTGTATTTGAGGATTTAATTACGTGTGTCTACATATCCTATCCTGTCATCAAAGATGTTAAAACGGTATGTTTAAACAGTCGGCGTGGGTTTTTAATATATCAAAAACATAGAAATATTGAAATATATATGAGCCGCGCTCTGTGAAAAAGGGGTTCAATACATGTGCGTAAAGTGTCGTCCCATATTAGCCTTGGAAGTCTGCACAGGCTAATCAGGGACGATACTTTCCGTCTAAACTTAATTGTTCTATGAAAAGACTTTCTTTAAACGAAAATTATCATAAAAAGGTATTCTAACATCGTCGCTATAGGTTCCAAGCTGGGATATGCTAGTTTCTTAAAGTTGTGTGACGGTGTCAGTATGGCTTGTGTCTGCCCATTGATGTCAAATCTTTGTGGCTTATCAAATATTTTGACTAATATTCGGTATTTAAAATCTTTACATAAAACATAATTAAATCGTGCTAATGTCGTACAAGCTGTTTACTGTTTCAACAGCAAACAGTCCTGAATCTTTTTGGCAACGTTTCTACAATGAATACTTATTGAAGGTGAACGTTTGCAAATCTTTTTGTAAGATAAACGCGAAGTTAAGACTATTTTGTATTAACACAGATATTAACAACGAAAACGTTTTGTTACGCGGACTGCACAGTCTAAACAGGGACGACACTTTACGCACCTGCATTAGGCCCCTTTCTTACAGAGCACTGCCAATATAGTAATGTACAGATTCGTTGATTCGCCATCAAGTGTTGATAACGTATTGATTGCAATAAACACATAATCAATAATATAGTGTCGTGTAGGATAAGGGGTGGAGATATAGTAGGAAAAAAAATTGATGGATCTTATTTGTTTTGCAATAGTTGTGTGCTAAACGGTTGGTGACACAAATCGTTAGATGCATAGCAGCAGCATGATAAATCGGCCATGTTTTGAGAGGAACTTCTCTTTCATCCATCAACACGGTCGACTTATAAATAAAGGTCAATATATTAACAGGTAAAACCCCCCGGGGGGGGGGTAACTTCCTATATAGGGGTGTGCCGAAAATGTGGGGTGTGTTTTTCGACTTAAATTTTAGATAAGGGTATGGTTTTGAGCATCTAAGTATAGATATGGGTATTGAAATCAGAAATTTGCTTGTATATAAATGCATATAGATTTGGAAGTATCAGTATCAAAAGGGGTATGATAAAGTTCATTCTTGTATATAAATGGGTATAAAAAGTTATATAAAGTAGAATGATACAAAATGAAATTTACAAATAAACATATATTAACATTCAATAAGTATACTGTATAGATATGATAGAGATTAAAATTCTAAGATGAAACTTTTTGAAATTCTAGTATTAAAATGGGTCCAGTTTATCAAAATTCTTGTATTGAAATGGGTCCAGTTTATCAATAGTATCGTATAAAATTTGTCTGCTTTTTCAAAAATCTTGTTTCAAAATGGGTCTACTTTATCAGAGTTCCGGTATAAAAATGGGTCAAATTTCGGAAGTCTCAGTGGGACACCCCTACCCTAAAATTTTAGAAGTTACCCTTCCCCCCCCCCCCTCCCGGGGGGGGATAAAACCACATAGTTTTCGGATTTTAAGTTGAATACAAACTCATCACTAAAATGTGTTAAAATTTGGTCTTTAGAAATGTGTTGTGCGTTACATAAACTGATTGTTCTATGTGATCTTGTTTTAAATTATGTATGGTATTTTGTGAAAACAATGATACACTCATTTGTCTACAATGATACTTTTGCAAGAAAACTACATAAACACGGAAACTACTTGTTTACCTCGCAAAGTATAAGATGCATTTTATCATACTGAAATATTTATGATTATATACCAAATCAAAGTATGCACCACCAATCTAAACATACCTGTTTAATTAGTTCTAAAGATAACACATTCTACATTTAAGCAAAGAGCCTTATGTTAAAGATGTTTCTATAAAATGTCCTTAGTCCGAAATGGTGAACTTAAAACACACCAAACGCCATCCAATATTATTCAATATTTGCTCGATTTCTTTCTAAGAGTTATATTGCCGTATTGGGCGTTTGAAACGCTGTAGCCTTAATCCAATCGGATGTCAAATGAACGCTAATGTTGTCAGTTGAATTAAGCGATTCATGCGGCTGTTTTATTGGAGATTGTCTGAATTAAGAAGGCATCAGCTAGAGAGATAGCGGGTTAAAGGGTTTCAGAACAAAAACATATATCAGCCACAGTGTGAAGAACGCAATCAGTCCAGTTTTATTTGTAAGGAGTGCTTCTTATAAAAGTATGTATATGAGTCGTGTTCTGAGAAAACTGGGCATAATACATGTGCGTAAAGTGTCGTCCCAGATTAGCCTGTGCAGTCCGCACAGGCTAATCAGGGACGACACTTTCCGCTTTTATGACATATTTCGTTTAAATGAAGTCTCTTCTGAGAAAAAATACAATTAAGGCGGAAAGTGTCGTCCCGGATTAGCCTGTGCAAACTGCACAGGCAATTCTGGGATGACACTTTACGCACATGCATTAAGCCCAGTTTTCTCAGAACACGACTCATATATATAAAATAGTAAGTTGATCATGTTAGTTTAAAGTTAGCATTATTTTATCCATGTTTAGTAAATCATACATCCAGATAAACCTTGGGTACTTGAATTTATTTAAAGCTTTATTCACTTTAAACAACGCATCTATTAAATGAACTTTTTATTTCAAAAGTACATTTGTTGACTTGATTCCAAATGAAAATTAAAATGTTTGTTTTTATGCCGTCTTTCCGATTGAGGCCCAGTCGGTTTTGACTTAAACATGACGCTTTAGTTGCTCCACAACCGTGTTATTCGCAAAAGGTATAAATAAAAGAAAAGTAGTGCCATACTTTTTAAAGCAACCTCTCTTTTTCGAATTGATGTTTTTACCTAATATGCGTTTGTACTCTACAGTACTTAGCTTTTATTATGCGACATGGGACATAAAACACTACACCTACATGTAACATAAATATGACTCTGCCACCGCCTTATTACGTATAACGAAGTATTCGAGTTTAAAACCAGCTTTAAGGCTAGCAAAACATCATACTTGACACGGATTCAAAGACAAACTACGTTTCAAACCAAATGTATACAGGAATTTTTATTGTACGTGGAAAACATATACTTGATCAGAGTTACAGTCATGTAAGTTTACGGGGATAAATTGATACCAAACATCGACTTTTATTCGAAATTCTGAAATTAATTATATTATGCGCACACCATCTAATTCTTCCAATTTCGTCTTTCGTTCTGATCCCTTCAATAATTACGTGTCATTAATTTGATTTATCCTTTTGTGTCTTAACATTCGTCTGTATTATTAAATCCCCTTTCTGAAAACGAACATGAAATATTAGATTAGTATGTCGGCGTTAGATTCTAACACTCCCGTCTATAAATTGTTTATGTTTTATGTCGAAAGTTCATATACTGTGCTCTTAAGGTTCGGAGCAATAGTTTTACTTTGCTGTGCAGTTTTCACTGTCGATGTGTGAAAAGGGCTCAACAATTATGCACCATAAATAAGTATTAATTGCAGAAACGTTTCCAAATAGATACAGGACTGTGTGCTGTAAAAACAGTTAACAGCTTGTACGACATAAGCATGATTTAACTATAATGTTTTATTCGAGTTAAGATTTAAAATTCCGAATATTGGTCAAAATTTTTTATAAGCCACAAAGATTTGACATCAATAGGCAGACACAAGCCATACTGACACCGTCACACAACTCGAAGAAACTAGCATATCCCAGCTTGGAAACTATAGCGACGACGTTGGGATACCTTGGCAAACGTTGAAGGATTGAAAGACAATAGTTAAATGCATCGCATACTTTAAGTGTGCGCGGCGAATTTTTTCTAAAGGAAAATGCCATGGCTGCATACGGTTGACAAAGGATGTATTTTTTTGAGCGATAACAACTACATGCGCACGCGATTGTTATTGCATGCGAAAGCGATAACTATGACTTTGACTTGCGGACGTCAAATGGTCTAAATAAGAATCCCGTAGACGTACAGAGAAGGCAGTAAGATTGACGCAGAGTCACGGATCCTCTATGAACAAATTATCTGCGTTTCCATGGCGACCCTTTTGCGACTGTAGTAAGTCTCTTTCACGATCGTGCGTTGCTGTAGCGTTTATGGCGTCCTCAAGGCGATGCCTGCCACGTGAACATAGAATTTCGGCGTGTAGTTGTCCAGAACGGCGTCCAAACGCCCAAAAGGCCAACTATAAGGGCCTTTAAATTACTTTTTGGACGCCGTTTTTATGCTTTCTTGCTACGACACCATGGTACTCTTGTCGATCCTACCGCGTCCGTGGTCAAAATGCAACAAGAACGCTTACCATGTGTGAACGGGTATTATGCATGAAAAAAGTAAGTATACGGGTAGCCTTTTTATGTATTCATTCAACTATCAGCTAAAAGTAAACTAATTTGTATATCACAGTACTAAGTAGTATGCGTGCAGATAGTATGCTGTTTCAATGCAAATAATCCAGTTAATCGAGTGTACGTCTTTTCAATCCAATGAATTCGTTTCTCATAATCCGTGTACACTCAACCACCCAACGAAGTGATTGGGATTCCGGAAATGGGAAATCTGTGTAAATCGTATTTGCACCGAGAACGCTTTGGTGTGTGTTTTATCAACTTAATGAATTATTGAGCCCTGTAAGAGATCATCTTATTATGTGCATGTACAAACTTTCAAAGAAATAGTGTTGTCGGGTACAAATATAAATGTATGCGTGTCCCATGAGAAAAACACACGCATACATTTAGGTAGAAGCAAACAAGTGGAGGCAGTTGTTTGGTTGTTTGTCTTTTTGGTTTGCATTAAATGGAAAAGATTCATGCAGTCTAGTACTGAAGTTTGTAATGAAACATTATAAAACCATTATTTGTCTAATAGGTCATTGATTGGCTTTTATCAACTCGTCGATTCATCATCGTAGTATTGCGATTTATATCAGGGTAATATTTATTTACTTTTTGTGTTTGTTTGCGTTTTTGAATCATTTAAAAACTTTCAAATAAAGTTTCTGCACATACAGATGGAAAACTTGTGACGAGAAGCCTCAAGAGTTGCATCGAGATTGCGCTATGATGTTAAATCATCAAGCTCAAACATGGTGAACTTGTCCTGTTTGAAGAGGGCGTTACCTGGAGCAATTTTAAGAATGAAAATATTAAGAAAGGTCGATAGAAGGTAAATCCCATACATAAAATCCGCTAAGGTTATCGAAGCACCGCGCTTTCATTCACTGTCAATATAAACGGAAATGAACTCGCCATTGATGTTACGCGTTATATCCGACTTCTGATCAACCCCGCGGCCGCCATGGATCAAAATTCATGATAAGATTTAGCATTGAATTCTATAGGAAAATGTGGAACTGTGTATTCCAAACATTCAGTAATTTTTATTGATGTAACTATCGATATTGCATGAAATATAACTCTTTAACATCTATTCTTAAAAAGCGATATTGTTTCCGTTTTTTATTAAATTGATTGTTGAAGACAGTCATTTTTTTAGGTTTTAAACGTTATAGGGGTGATTATGTTCATATTTAAATCCAATCAATATTTTTTTAAACATAGACGAATAATGATGAAATTAAATGTGGAATACACTTTTTTTCGTCATTTATTTAGTAAGCATATATAACGTTGTATTGTTGTCCACTTTGCAAAAAATAGTGTTATGAGCATAGCCATCGGCTTGGATGAATATTTTGCCCCCAGCTTGAAAAATATGTTAATAAACAGCTAAATAATAGTTTATTGTCATTTACTGAAGAAGCGCATCATAACCGTTATATCATAAAGTATATTAATACTAATTAATCCGTGTGATTCATATGCTGTGTTATTGGGGTTCAGACAGTAGTATTAGACTTCGGTCGACCGTCTCGGGATTTCTTCAGCCCGCTAGGCCAATTATGAAAGACACTAATTAATTGCATTGTTATTTAACTCCAATGTGCGTTTATAAAAATTAAATTTTTATTCTCATGATTTCATTTTTTTTAAAATATTAGAAACAAAGCTATTTTCAGGAACCAACTATTAAGCTGTAAGGTTGAAGTGCTTACATACTTACGTTTCAGATTTTTTTAGATTGGTTTATTCGCAGTCATTGTGCATATTGCCATATCTCTGAGTAAAAGAAATATCAAACAGGACATCATTCCTTAAAAGATCACATTCTCTTGTATATTAATATCTAAATAACATTCAAATGCCAAAATTATCGTCTTCATTGTCAATGTCTATTACAAAGCAATATCTCGTTCGTTCACAACAGACATGCAGGGTTAACGAATGGATCATAGAGTGAGATAGATGTTGATTGGGGTTACGGTTTTAGAAATAAACATCGATATTTCCTAGTATAAATCCGTCTGTTCTTCCAACTAAATTAGCATATTTTGTTCTGAGAATGTTCAACGATGCGTTTTAGATTGCCGTTAGTATACATGAGCCTTGTTCTGTGAAAACTGGGCTTAATGCATGTGCGTAAAGTGTCATCCCAGATAAGCCTGTGCGGTTCGAACAGGCTAATCAGGGACGACACTTTCCGCCTTTAAGGTATTTTTCGTTGAAAGGAAGACCCCTCTTACCGAATATCTTGTTTAGGCGGAAAGTGTCGTCCCTGATTAGCCTGCAGTCCGCACAGGCTAATCTGGGACAACATTTTACGCTCAGGCATTATGCCCAGGTTTCTCAGAACGCGTAACATATTATTATCATCCCAAGCTATATGTGTAGCGTCATACATACGAAAATAAGTAGTATTCCATATACCTTCAGACCACTCCTGTAACGTCTTACAATGTTTCTAGCTTTCAGAAGCATATAGGGTAGTTTCTTGTTGAATGCGCAAATAAGAAGACTGATCTTGACTGACGCCTGCCGCATATGACATAAGAGCCACCTTCGCACAACGCTGCTCAAATATATACGTATTCAAATAAATGCGTGATAAGAAATTTCTACTTGAACTACACTTGCGTTTTTTTGAAGAGTTAACTTTGCAGACATAATAACAGCTGATGTAGTATTGCTGTTATTTTCAACAAACGAATTCAAGACATTTTGTGTAAACATTCGGGTACCCTCAATAATACAAAACAACAGTATAGGTCGCTGAACTTATGCAAGTGAGGTTTAGTTATTTATTGAAGCTATTTAAGATCCGGATTTCTGAAGCAGTTTTAATCTTTAATGAAACGTCCTCTAGACC
Source organism: Dreissena polymorpha (assembly GCF_020536995.1). Taxonomy (NCBI): domain Eukaryota; kingdom Metazoa; phylum Mollusca; class Bivalvia; order Myida; family Dreissenidae; genus Dreissena; species Dreissena polymorpha. Next base: position 145,613,906 of record NC_068356.1, on the reverse strand, counting down.
AAGTGTTATTAGTATTGAGCCTGAAACGTGATAAGCTCATATAGACAGACCAATAACGTGGTCAAGGTGATGATGTAAGCCCGTGTAATTGACGTTTACATTAACATTAATTCGATGCCTTTTTAAGAAACACATAGATATATGCATTATTTATCAACATAGACTGCTATCAACAACATCTCTAACATAAACATTAATTAAAATAGATTCTTGTTTAAAGAATCACGTGCATGCATTATTTACCAAAACAAGAAGAGAAAACGGAAATACAAACATTAGAACTACTTTTTTTACAATAATGCGTTCACATTTATATTTGTCCAAACAACAAAACTAAATTTTGATGTGCATAAATCTACCGCATGATCATAGCAATATGTGCGATACATAAAAATGAAATAACATCAGAACAAAATGCGTTTTTCGTGAAATTGTTTTAAATCAATAATCTCAGTCTATGCTGCGAACGTGTATAAAATAGCTTTGTCACTTCATTCAATTTCGCATTAAAAACGTACGACGTAAGGTGTAGAGATATCAGCGTTCATTATTAAGCTCGCCTGAGCTATTGTGCTCACACTATGTCTGTCGACCGTCAGTCGTCTGTCCCCATTATTAAGCTTGTTAACACTATGAAGTCCACTTTGTCATCCGATTTTGACGAGAAAGTTTTGTTTTTACAGCATCGAAGCTGAATTGGAATCTTGGCCAAGTGCATCCAATCTAGGTCATATCTTGTTACTACTCTAAAAGACACATTTATGACTCAATCTTGGCAAAACTTTGTAATAAAGATATTTATCTAGATAAATATCTGCACCGATTTATATTCCGGGCCAATTTCGTCCAATACAAGGTCAATAAGTAAATCTTAAAAAAAACACCTGCCACATGAAGAGGCTTCAATAATTACTTTATCTACATAAAACTTTAATCAGTTCAATCAGGCAAGCACAACTGTTCCTTCAAAAATAAACATAGAGTATTCATACAGATTCTTTAAATATACATGGCAAGAGTTGCTTTCTCACGTTAAATATTCTTTCTTGTTAATAATTCATATGTGATTCGTTAAGCGAGCAGCGATTCCGTGTTTGTGTCAGCTATGTTTAGCAAGAGCAGAATGAGGGACTGCTAACCGGCATATGTTAATTTCGCCGTCTTATCAGCACACCGTCTCGACCGTCCCAAGGGTCTACTCCTATGTGGTCTTATCACGTTACGCTTGCTTTGTAAAATTAGTCTTGTTCTGCGGGACATTTAATATAACATTGCTACAGCTTAAGGCATCGGGGTCTAATTTATTACATCAACTGCATTTTAAATCATTTTAGCAACCATATTCGATTCGACTGGGCCGTGCTCTGTGATATTTGGGTTTATTGTATGTGCGTAAAGTGTCGTCTCAGATAAGCCCGTGCAGTCCGCACAGGCTAATCAAGACGACTTTTTCCACCTTCTTGATATTTTTTCGTTTAAAGAAATTATCCTCTAAGCAAAAATCCAGTTTAGACGGAAAGTGCAGTCTCTCATTAGCCGTGTGCTCAATTAGTAACTTATGATTGACCGCGGATAGTTAAGTGATTGTTTGCAAACGAAGCAAAACATGCTTTTTGAGTTTCGTGTTTCGAAACATGCCCATTGTTTTTCCGTCATAGTGAATGACCATTTTTCACAAATTCAAGAAGTTCGTGACTCACTTTTCATTTTTTTAACAGTTCGCTCAAGATTACACTTTTATTTACAAAATGAGGGGACAGGGCCGCATCACAAAGATGCTAAAAAGCCTTGATGTCAATTACGTATACAATATATATATATATATATATATATATATATATATATATATATATATATATATATATATATATCTAATCAAATATTTCATAATCCGCATTAAATGTTCAAGCAACAGCCAATACAAATCACAAAACTTGTAAAACATTATAAAAATGGAGGTTTTTTTCGGGTATGATCGACATTTAATATTTTTAGCGATAGAACATTGTAAGGAAATATACTCTTTTATGTCAACGAGTGAAATAAACATGCGATCACGCGCCGAAATCAATACATTTCTGTTTCTTTAATGCTTTATCAAGAAAAATTAACAAATGAAAACGCGAGTAAAGCTTCAACTCTGTACGTCCGTTTATAATGACGTCATCCAAATATGTTCCAAAGAACGAACGTCGTAAGTGTCATAAACTGTGCGTCGTTGTAACAAAATGTCAGGTTTGTTTAACGTTGCAGCAAAATGTCAGGTTTGTGTAAAAGTTTTCACGGATTTAATGTTACAAGTTATTTTTGAATTTTCTACACGCATATTAATTTTTAGGGAAGGCAGACAGACCGAGGTATTTAATGGAAATATGTTCTTAACCTATATTTTGACTTAATGAAAACATATATAGTCTGATATCGAATCTTCATTTACAAGTACAAATTTAAAATGTACAGAAAAAATGCATGACACATATAGCTTATAATGATAAGTCGAATTTGTTTCCCGCAATATTGAACGCATCAACAACCAAGATCAAACAAAATATTCTAATATAAGTAACCCTAGCAGGATTTATATTTGGAACGATCGGTGAATATTTGTAAATTGTAACCACAATCATCATCAATCTCACTGTATGCCCCATTCGTTAATCCTGCATGCCTGTAGCACACAAACGAGCTATTGCTTTATAATACATATTGACAATCAAGACGATAATTTGGCATTCGAGTGGAATTAATATATTGTCTTACCATTGATGAAACGTCAAGTGAACAGAAATATTTATTGTGTCCGAGTTATGGGAATTATATAAAGGTTCGGAGAAATCAATCTAAAACGAAAGTTTTTGTTCACAGTTTGTGACTAGAATGTATTATTCTTAAAAAAATACAATAATTACTACCAGTATACTAAAGTGTCAGTAAAATTTCTTACTATTCATGATAAACACACAAACCGATTTTGTTATTATTTATTCAATTCTTATTTATTTAGTTTTAATTCTAATTTACTGTCAAAACAACCAATTGTTTAAGAATTAAAAATAGAAAAACAGTTTAATAAATAAGAAATATCATTCAATAGCATGAGTAGCCCATTATTTCAAAGCAGATAAAATATTATTGTTTACCAGTTTGTAAATATGTTGTGGCTCCCACACCGATTTTACTCCCTTTCCTCTCAGAAGCAAAGTGAACATGTCTTTGTGCAAAAAGCATAAAACCAGAACAGCCTGCGAGTAACTCGCAGTATGTTCAGGCTTAACGCTGTTTGCTGCTCATCGGTATTTAAGGGTTGGAAATGAAGCCTTTACGACTTAAATCTAGTAAGAAATGTGTTTAATGTAATGTTACTTCCTAAGCGACCACAAATGCGTCAAAAACGTATCTATGTGAGAAAGGATTAAAAAGTCGCTAATGACAACGCAAATATTTTTAGTGCAAGAATTCTTCAGAAGAGAATGATTTGGTTAATCGAATTTCACGTGTTTAGAGATACACATTAACGCCTGTTAATATTTTCCGAGTAGATCTACATGTATATTAATACAAAGACAAACATTTCCCTAAACATTGATGACTTTAATAGTCTTGTTTTTACATATTCAGGTCTTTTTTTATGTCCACCACCACTATAATGGGGGACATATTGTTTTTGCCCTGTCTGTTGGTCTGTCTGTTGGTTTGTTTGCGCCAATTTTAACATTTTGCAATAACTTTTGCTATGTTAAAGATGGCAACTTCATATTTGGCATGCATGTGTATCTCATGGAGCTGCACATCTTGAGTGGTAAAAGGTCAAGGTCATCCTTCAAGGTCAAAGGTCAAAAAACTAAATCAAAGCGGCGCAGAAGGGGACATAGTGTTTCTGACAAACACATTTCTTGTTTGTAAAATGTCTCTAAATGAATGTTACATGCAAAACTGTAATATTTGGTACTTTTAAAACAAACAATAACACTAACAAATATAATTTGTTTTAAAACCTGCCTTGTGGTTCGAATCAGGGACTTCAGAAAGCTTCCACAACACCATACATGATTTCAAATGTGTTGGTTGTTTAATCGATTTGGCGGGAATACTTTTTTGCTATAAGCTCGATGAAAAGCACTTCAAGCACTTTATTATTGTTTCCGATATCCCATTATGAATATAAACAAACCAAAAAATATTTTTTTATTTATTCATAGTCATAAGTATGATATTGCATGTTTGAATAAAGTGCGTGGATTTTTTTTCTATAAAATTTTTAATAATCATTTTGCCAAACTGTGAACAAGTCCCTTTAAAGTTAAAATATGCATACATGCACGATGTATATTTGCTTCATCCCAAGTGCTATCAAATAATAGTTTGAAAATAACGTCGAAAACACAAACATGCAAAGATAATCCTTACTTTAAAAATGTGCATCCCGGATTTAAAATGTCAAGTCATAAATGAATCAAGCATGCATTAAAGAGATTCTTTTTGTGACATATGTTCTATTATATGAACCTTAAGATTATCAGTTCGTGTTATTTATCAATCTTACTAGTATACAATGGTATTTCCAATGACCATTTGTCCACCGGCATCTTCATTCTTTTTCCCTTTAGATCAGTTTTAGCCAAACAAGTTTTGGCTTAAAAATGCACGTTGACAATCGAGACTATAATTTCACATTAAATTGGAATATATATGCATTATAAGAAAGTAATCTTTCATCGACCAGTATGCGCCATATGCAAAAATACGTTTTAATATGTAAATATACACTTTAAGCAAACAGTTTAAAGGGAACAGATATCTCAAATTGTATTGATTTTATCAGTATTAAATCTGCAAAATGTATTATTTCGAACGGAAATTAATTAAATTTGAATGATTATTTACACTGAATAGTACTTTAAGTGACTTTACACTAATTTACTTTGTGAATTATAATTCATTTGAGACAAACAATATCACATGTGCATCAATCATATATGTGCAATATCGGGTTTACTGAGCTATGTGATAAGACTTTCACTGACAAGACTTCAAATTAAAAACATAAAAACAGTAAAATTCCATGAACGTACTACCTGTGTTACAGGTATTTTGTTTTACGTAAAATATTTGCCACCGTTGTACAAAGTTGTTTTCGTTTAATTATATAATTATTTACCAGCCAAACCAAGAAACGCGTATGCACTAAAATGTTAACAATTAATAAGTTTTTATTTGGGGTTCGGCTCAGCGGTGTAACCCAGGTCTTGACTTTTCTTTACATTTATAAACAGCCTATTAACTGTTGGAAAAAATTACCGCGAACTTACCTGAATAAATACAATTCTGCTTCTGTATTGGTCAAATTATAAATTGTATGTATTCAGCATCGCGCTTTGCATCAATTCTCAGCGAATGATGAGCGTAAATCTATCGTATCTCATACGAAAATAATTATCATGGTTAACATTTTAAACTCAAAAATTAAATGAGCGCTTGTCCCTTTATAATATATTATATTACTTCCATTATTGATGCGGTGGATAAGCAACTAAAAACTGAAGAAAAAAGTGATGTTTGTTATCCTCGTCAATCACAAAAATTTCTCTTTCATCAGATAACTCTTCAGCGGTTTAAACGATAAGCCGGTCAGCATCCCCTGTACGTTCTTTTCTAACAAATATTTGCCACATAATTGCCACATAATGTAATGAAAGCCTGTTAGTTAGTTTAGATGTTAAATTATTTTTAAAAAGATTCCTGCCTCGATCTAAATGAAGTGTTGAATGTAAAGTTCACATTAGTTTCAATCGTGCCTCTACTTCGACGATGGTGTGTTTTATCCTTTGTTGACGATCCGTTAGAATACCCATCGAAAACCACAGTGGTGCATTGGTGCGGTTATTTCTGTGAAATATGGTTGAAGTGTTTCTCGCATATCAACGGCGTGGACGTTCTATTTTTAGACCAGGTGATATTTTGAAGAAGAGAGACGTCGTCCAAAACATATGACCCTTTGGGATCATTTGTTGTTTCTGATGGTTCTGTTCTTTTGGAACAATCGCCTAATTTCCAAATGCTATCAGCTAGTACATGCTTCTGGGATACACGAGGTAATCAATTGTTGTCAAACAATGAAGAAGGGATACTGCATAGCTCGTGGTTGAATATTATTGAGAGATCGTCTACATATCAATCAGTTACTGCAATTATTCTTTGAACAAGTAGCCGATGATCTATTTGTATTGTGTTATCGATGACTCTTCCGTCAGCCGTAACACCAGTTTCTATATTTCACAATTCTGGGTGCGATTCATCAAACGGCGAAAGGTCATGCAGAAAGCGTAATATTCATTAAGAATCAATTTCATTTGTAGTGGACATTGACTTCCCCTTTTTTTGTGTTGATCACTAGTCTCATAGTCAGTGTTTTAGAATTGCTGCATTGCATGGTTTATTTTGGCGTTTGCTGGAATTGACATAACCCCTAACACTTTTTGTTCTTCTGTCATAACCCGTCCCTTAGTTAAGCCCTCAGAGGTTTTTATGTGTCTCATTAAAACTTGTTCTATTGTTAGATGTGTTGGAAAACCAGCCCAATATCTGTCACTGCGTCTTATACAATGGAATCCATACAGAAATTGCTGATATACATCAGGATTCTCTTGTTCAAGTTTTATCATTTTCTGTATTTAAATATTTGTTCATTTTATTTACAAAATATGGTCCGAGGCTGCAAAATATGGAAACATTTCGTTCAGTGGTTTGTAATGATATTTCCAATCAGTTGTCCGTTCTGCTCTTATTAATTGTTGAATGATAAAAACCATGTCGATGTATTGAACAACAATGCTGATGTCTTGTTGTGCGTCAATTTAATCCCGACAACCATCAAGGTCTCTTGAATCTCTTCAAAACTTTGACTTCTGCACACGTCGTCTTTAGATAGTTGATGATTTTGAAGTTTATTGTACAAATCAGCGAGATGGTCTAGAACTTCGGATTTTTGTGACACGCCTGGTAACTCTAAAAGTTGTACAACTTCATAAGAATGAATTGGCTCTTCTTCATCACATCTAATTGTTTCATCATAAATCGTACATTGATTTGGTAAAACTGGAATTTCATCATATGATTTTCTTTCTCTAAGGGTAAGTCTACTTCAATGATTTTGATATCAGTAGCGCATGAAGTGTATTGTCGATAAGAATGTGTCCTCTGCTCTTCAAATAGCTTTTCCTATCATCATGTGGGTGACAGCATTTTCAACATAAACAGTTTTTTAAACATTCTTCTAGCCCTGAGCAAGACATTAAATGACCGATACAGCCGAGGAAACTCATCTGAGCATAAAACCTTACAACCATAGAACCAAAAGCGTTCTGCTTCTGCTGTAAACTCATTCTATTATGTGTGTTGCGTTTTTTAATAAATGCTGTTCAAAATTGAGGAACAACGTGGCACCTATGGGCTTGATCTGTGACCAAATATAAAGTAGCACTAACATCCATGTCAATCATAGGCAGGAAATGAAATTGATACTTTCTTTGCCGGGTTATGTGTCATGTACAGTTCGGTCAAACAACTGCATTAAACCAGACCAACGAGGCATTGATAGTTTCAATGTATAGGTAACTTATGAAAATGTAACAAGCTGCCCATGATGATAATGGCTGGTCCTTTTTAATTGTTCTAATCTTTTTTAAGTTCATTATTTCAGAAACTTTGAAATATGTTATGTTGATTCTTCCCAGACTCTGTAATTCTTCTCAAGAAATATCTGATCTTGAAATCGGCATACACAGCTTTGAGGCTGGTCTGGTGCAGGCTATGATACCCATCCCGTGAAAGGTACCACTGCTATCGTATGGTGCAAAATATATAAAGCTAATAGAGAAAACAATCGTTTAAATTTTTCTGTACACTGATCATGTAAATGATCATACTACGACGCCTCCGTACTTTTGTTTTGCTGAAAGAATCCGAGTGACATCATATGTTTAACCGGACATGTTTTCTGTGTCAAAAACAGTTTACTTCGGATTTTGATTATTTAAAATGCTAGAAATGTTTCCTTTTATACTTTATGCAAGCAAGAATCATAATAAAACATGGGTTTATATGTATTTTTGCTCTTTGTTATTAAATCAATATTTGTCAAAAAGGTCAATGAACCTTTATATGCGACTTCAGAGCACATAATGTTGATAAGGCATGTATAATAGTATACAAATGGAAAATGTATCCAAATATTACTTACAAGTCTGTTTTCCTGACATCTTTCTATTAAACAACAAAAAAATGCCTCGCAATATTTGCTCTAATGTAAAGTTTACCTTTGTTGCGCGTGAAAATCGTATCGGAAGTTGAAGAGTACTCTCTACCGTGTAAAATAAGTGCAATAAATAATTTGATTTTTCCCCCGATATTAGGTTAATATAATCGTTAATATATCCTTTAACCCAACGTTCTGAATGTGAATTTTTTTATAGTTCGTAATACAAATGTAAACTATCGATAGGGGCCAATATTAATTCTTTTGCAATTAGTTCGAGGTATAGTTGTAAATTTACTAGCCCATTAGTAAACGTGTCAGTATCGGTTTTTTTAAAACTGTGATGCACAAATTAAAATCAAAATTGCAAGCATGTCGTACATAAATCGTACGTGAAGACCATATGTCGATGTTTATCAGCCACCACTGAGCGCTCAAGTTTTGGGGTCAATTTGGCATTCTATACATAGATGGTGACGTCACTACGTTATTGTCTCTAAGACCGGTGTGACATGTCAATAATGTGCTGAATTATTACGACACGTGCACGTATAGCAAGGGATGTGAAGACGACGCAACCATCGACCTTGATACTAATATGAGTCGCGTTCTGAGAAAACTGGGCAAAATGCATGTGCGTAAAGTGTCGTCCCAGATTAGCCTCTGCAGTCCGGACAGGCTAATCAGGGACGACACTTTCCGCTGTTATGACATTTTTCGTTTAAATGAAGTCTCTCGTTAGCAAAAATCCAATTTAGGCTGAAAGTGTCGTCCCTAATTAGCCTGTACGGACTGCACAGGCTGATCTGGGACGACACTTTACGCACATGCAATATGCCCAGTTTTATCAAAACAAGACACATCTAACGTCTGAGGCTTCATGTCCATTGACATTCATCAAGAAACAAGAGCTGTCATCATAGAATGACATATGCATCCGATAAACTCTTTGATAGAAGTTATGAGCATTTTTCGAAACATACACGTATTTTTTCGAAACCTAAACGCGGACCCTAAGTTCAAGGTCAAAGAGGGTCAAAATGTGTGTGCGTATGGAAAGGCCATGTCCATATACACATGCATACCAAATATGAATGTTGCATCTGAAGCGACATAGAGCATTTTTCGAAACCTAAGTGTGACGGACAGACGGACGGACAGACGGACAGTCCGATCACTATATGCCCTTCTTCGGGGGCATAAAAAAGAGCTCCGGTCACCGCGTCAACAATGTTTTGAATTCGCACAGCACGTTCACGTGTTTCATTGAATGTGAATTCATATTCTGATAACGTTTAATACGATGCAATCATTTGACATTGATACTAATCAAACGTCTAATGATACGTGTCAAGGGACGCCATGACCATGGGTACTGTTCTACATATCGATTTGGCAGACTTCATCGCTTAAATCAACAAGGAATAGACAATTGACAATTAATTAACACACGCTCGCTAGTAAGTAATGATTGCACGTGGCCAAATCAAATGGTAGCATATGAAGCATCGCAGTATACTGGTCATTTATTAAGTATGGAACACTTTATTGTCAGATAATAGGAAGGATTGTGTTACATGAATAATTTATCATCTAAGAAATCCTCTCAACGTTCGATAAATCATAAATGTGAATTAATGATCTATTTTATTTATTATATAATGGCATTGCATGATTATCGCGACAGACACCGCGTTAAGTTATATCATGTTCTTCTAAAGGGGGGGGGGGGGGTGAGGCTGTCCGGACTTTTTATTTAAACAACAATTGCTAACACTAGCGTCAAATACATTTTTTTGTAACCGAAGTATTTATCAGCGTAACGTAGGAATGTAAAGTATTTAATGAACGTATGTATATGTAAAGGATCATTTTACCGCAATCAGCTTTCCAGTAAACAATTAATGAAATAAATGGACCGTGCTCTGTGAAAAGGGGGTTTAATGTATGAGCGTAAAGTGTCTTCCCACATTAGCCTGTGCAGTCCGCACAGGCTAATCAGGAGGGATATTTTCCGGTTGTATGGTATTTTTCATTTTCTAAAAGTCTCTTCTTAGCATAAACCCAGTAAAGGCGGAAAGTGTCGTCCCTGCTAAGCCTGTGCGGACTGCACAAGCTTATCTGGAATGACTCTTTACGCACATGCATTATATCCCCTTTTCACAGAGCACGGTCTAAATAGTCCTGTATGTTAACGATACTGCAAATATGATGGCTGTGGTGATTTCGTATAGGGGGATATTGATGAAAAGGTTGATGATGATTAGTCTTATCAAGGTACTGTTACATTGCTAACCACTTAATTTTGATGATCGCTTATACTTAACATCGACCGCAATGTGCCGTTAAATACCAAAGTCATTTTGTAAGCAAGGTGAGATGAATATTCATGTACCATACGATACATGAATCTTATTAACTCTGTTATAAAAAAAGCAGAAATGGTACATTTAGGGTTAGAAGGAATGGGGAGGATACTGAACCGCTTAAACATCGTTGTTCAATTGTACGCCAGTGCCTATGGGGAGGCATTCGAACAATTGCAGTTAATTGGCCTAATTGAACGAATGAACAAATGCTCTCTTAATTGCCTTCGGTGTTAGGCTATTGACTTACTTTGGTGTAAAAATTAGCTAAGTCTCGAAACGATCAATATGTAGTATACCTCATGAAGTATGTAGACAACGCAAGATGGGCGTAGAAAATGAACATTCTAAGGCCAGTTTAGTCTTTAAACAAACGTGTATTATCTCAGAATAGTCGCTTATTTTTGATGGCGACTCTAAACTGTGCTTTTCCTACATTTAAAAATATTCGGGAAATTTATTTTTGAAAATAAAGAAATATGTGTTCAAAGAGGTTTGAAATAATTATTTATTTTATCATTTTTATGAACATTACTAAAACTAATTCTTTGATTGAGAACAACTATGTTTATCAAATCTGACATGTGTGCCGCGTCATGTGACAATTGAACTTGGTCATATAGGACCATCGTTGCACCTGACCAGATAACAGACCGCCCATGATAAACAAATTATAATATCTTATTTTAATGTTGTAATGCCATATATCCATTTTTTTTCACTATTATACCATGAGAATGACAAGTGCAAATTGTCGAGAAAATTTTCATTTAGCCATGCATGGATACCGATACAATCAGTTGTTCAGATGGGTACCACTATCTGTTGAAACTCTATCGGAAAATTTGCCAGCCCTTTTGTGCGACCAAACATTATGATACTCGGAATATTAGACAGTATATACCCAGTCTTATATATGTGTGGATAGCTTCCTCTTATGAACTCTTTTTATGTCTTACATAAATTTCAAGTATGGGGTTGAGTTGTAAAAGATAAATCGTGTAATCAATTTAATTGTCGTGATACGTATTGATTTGCTATACGGGTTTGCTTTTGTCCGATAATAAAAACGCATTATTTTCCTCTGTTTTATCAATACGATATTGGTCAAATGTGTGTAATATTTATGCTCCGTTTATATCTGAGATATAATTTGTTTACCACTAAATTGTGCATAAGAACAAATGATTTCGTTTTGCAGGGAAATTAAAACGTGTTTCTTGGACATTAAATGGAACGCTAGTAAGCAACTCATTTAACAGAGCAACATAACTAATAGACGTCCTCTAAATATAGTAAGACATGTTTAATATAATCACCGGTAATTTAAGCTTACTATCTTTACGTGAAAGGTGCTTTTAAGGTATGATCCAACGTTTTAAAATAAATAGACATAACAATTACTATGATAGCATTACATTGGACCACTGGAGGCTTTCGGACTCTCTTATTCGCTGTGTTACTGTATGGAATAAATACAGGTATGTACATGAATAAAAGTCGTTATTTTCAATGTATCATTGTATGTAATAGATAAGATGATATCAATTTCCATCTAACTATTTTATCAATCTATTACTCTTACATATTGTTGGGTTGATTGCTCACTCATTTTTTACATCGACATTGTACCACACATAGGTTTGATATTTAAAAATATTAATTTCGTCGTATGCGTATTCCGTCATATAAACGCACTTATATATTTTGTAAGCAACGACTGTATCGTATCCACATCGTGTACGAAATCAGTTGTATTATGCACGTTTACACAGTGTATTAAGTTATGCGATGTAATTTTTAAAATCTGATCATTTATGCATGTCAGATTTGTTTAAATGAATGCATGAATGACTAGAGAAAAACTACATTTGTGTCTTAAAAACCGCGTGACAGGACACATTTCCTCTTCTATAACCCGAAACTTTATTAGATATGTTTTCCAAATTTTAAATATAACGACTACCAGTATAAACCGTATCTTTAAACGTATTCAATCAGGTTTTAACATACCTGAAACTAGTTTTGTGATTCAATATAATCATGAACTAGGCTAGTAAGACTAGAAAAGAAGAAAACCATTGATGCTAAGCATATCAGGGGTTCCATTGAACAGATTATACTGCGGTGCAAGTAAACCAATATATATATATATGGCCTTTAAGATGAGTATCGACATAAAATGTTTTGCGTTTCTCATCTTACAAGTGTTATTAATAAACGAATCGCAACTTCTTATAGGCAATACTGCATGGTAACTATTTTATCATTAAGGTTTTAGAATTGTAATATGTTATTTTGATATCATGTTCTTATGAATAGGATATTATATTGCCTATTGCAAAAATTATGCAATAAAATCAAAGAGTAACGAAGAGTACGGAATAATTAAGGCTTCTCAGACATATAAGTTGCCAACTCTCATTCGTTTTCCCAACTTATTGTCATATTCATTTAGTTACAAAATTCACTCTAATGAACCTGAGTATTGATAAATCAAGACTGAGTTGTTATATATTTAAATAAATGCAATCGCTTCTCTTTATCTACCCTCAGAAAGCCAGCAAAATACCAATATATATTTATAATCATTTGAACAATATCTTTTAACAAATAACGACATGAAGGAAAATACAAACTTCGAGCATATACATTTTTATGATGGATCGTTCAATACAAAACTATGATATTTTCTCCGCACATATTTCACGTTCCAACTTTAATTTTCAGTGTACCAATGGCACAAATGAATATGTTAAGACCATGCGGAAGTTGATAATGTTAAATGTTGCACAACTTATAAAACATGGTGTATGTACATACAACTAAAAAAGAAACTGCTAATAAGTATGAAAAACATAAATTAAATTAGATTTTGACCTAAGATCGTAGATTTATTCACTTATCTCTTAGAACGTTCTGGGCAACGTAACGTTTATTAACATCAACATCTAAAAATATATAAAAACAATGACGGGCGTAAGCGATTCTCCGTTCTATGCATTTACCATCATAGATTGTGTACGGATAGTAGAGTGTTATTACTGCTTCAATTTAAATAAGCGATATACATTGTTATGTCAGCAAATTAATTTTAGACCCATTTACGGGACTGAATTGTGTTGGGATTGCACACACTTATAGATTTACACGATCTGGCCTTAAAGTTTGCAAAAACTTAACCATAATCAATTATAATCAAATCAATGTACATGTATTTGGAAGATAGTTGTTGAAATCTGAAAAGAAAACAAACATATTATGTGGAAAAACGCTTACTTTTTTTAACAACTATTCATCATACTTGAGTGTGAATGAATAATTCAAAGAAATACTCTTTTATCGAGTAATTTTCGAGCGGTCATGCAACACCAATTGACTAAACCTATTTAAACCAATCAGACGTTCGAGTATCGTTACATTTGAAATTAAACCAAAGATGTTTATTTTACGATCAAATCTTGCTTTAGGAAAAAGCTTAGTGAGACAGATCAAATACAAGTACAGTTAAATTTCAGCAGCACCAGCAGGAAAACCCTTAGTATACAATGCGGTCCTGTGACTTAGTCGTGTTCTAGAACTGGACATAATGCATGTGCGTAAAGTGTCGTCCCAGATTAGCCTGTGCAGTCCGCCTAAATTGGATTTTTGCTAAGAAGAGACTTCATTTAAGGAAAAATGGCATACAAACGGAAAGGGTCGTCCCCGATTAGCCCGTGTGGACGTGTGGACTGCACAGGCCAATCTGGGACGCCACTTTACGCACATGCATTATGCCCAGTTTTCTCAGAACACGACTCAATTATGAAACGGAACCAATCGCTAAACAGTCAGACACAAAACAAATGCAACCGACACGACATACGCGCAAACATAACAAAACTAGGATCACCGTCTTGAAACTCTCAGTGCATAAACACTGGAGGTTAAACCGGTTTAAAGGAGCTCCAAGCTTCAAACTAGGTCAGTAATTATCATCATTAAACATTTAACTATACATACACATTAACCTCAGAGCATCACAACTCAAATTAAACAATATAAACAAAGAATACATTTCAATGTAATAACCGTAACTTTCTGATGAAATGAAACCAAAACAAGTATCAACTACGTCTCGTCGTATTTAAAAGCTTTAAATACATTACTTCATATAGTCTCCACATGCAAATCATCGTCGGGGAATGTAGGAGGAGGCCTAAATAAGGTTTTAAAAGCAAAATTGCAAAGAGGTGGTTGCGTATCAAGTCCAAAATCACACCTCATAATCGAAACATTTCAGGTTCTTTACATTAAGTCGCATTGAAGACGATAGTTATACCATTAATGATTTTATAAATTGAATTGTGCTGGTAAGACAAGTTTCTTTTTGTGTGTGGAAGGTGTCGAATTGTTAACTTGGGACCGTTTTGATTTGCCTCCAAGCAACGTAATCCACGTTTAAAACAAACTGGAGCAAACCTAATTGGGAGGATTTTTAAAAATTAAAATTTATTAAAGCAGCAAAACCAAAATGAAAGAAATAACAAATGAATAAAAATTGTTAATATACAATAGTTGTGTTTTATTTATCAAACATAGTCGTTATTCCTAACAACATTATGAAACACATACACATAATACTATCTTTCTCTTCCTGAGTCATAAATGAAAATCTCATTTTATATACTTTAGACAGCAACACGTCAATGTGACTCCTAATAAAAGCTTGTTATCACGTTCTTTTTAAATTCTAAAATTTACTTACAAAACCGTCTCAAATTTAGAGTGGCATAACTGATGGCACGTACCACATCCGCTTCTAGGTATGTTTAAGGACTAAGTAATAACTAAGTGGAAACGGCGCGCACAGAATACGTTGACTTCGCCATCCATATCCGTTTGTTAATAGATTCTTGATGTGCTTGAAATTCGTATTTCGCATCAGATTTTAATTATGCTTTTAATTAACTTAAATATTGAAAATATAATTACTTTTTTTACATTGCACTGCGATACATCAACAAGACCTCTCTAATGAGGAACTGGCGTCTTTATGGACTAATATGTGTTTATAGCTTATGTTTATCTTAAACCATGTTCTTATGTCGTAAACGTTTTGTTTGTGTGGTATTACTTAGGCACGTACATCGTGTAATCAATGCCATGTTAGATTTTTAATGACTCACCCACTCATTCTTGGGTAATGGAAAACGCTGTTTGCCACGTTTGAAACTGCTCGTTAATAACATTTTTGCATATTAAATTTACAATATATAAATAAAATTTTGCTGCGGTTAAAATCGCATCACGGTGTTAATGAATCGCTTTATGAATTAGTTTTCGGCACAGACTCGACATCTTTATAACTGCACTGTATGCTTTCCATCATCAATATATACGTGCATTTATACAAAATAATTATGTTAATATATTACCTAAGATGATAAGGAATATTTCAAATCACACTCTCGCACATTTTATCTTAATTGAAAACACATTTCAGACATCATTTGTATGAGTTTTTAATGAACATGCATGGATTGTACAGTGTTATCCAACTGAATGTTTATTCTCTATTTAAGACCAAACGACAAATACATATATGCAAACAATGCAGTCTGAACACAAAGCTACATAGTCTTGAGCAAAACGTACATCATCCCTGTCTAATATTCGTTTTATGAACAGAGTAGACATTCTTTATGATTGGCTGCCATTGCGTGTGCAGAAGGACTTGTGTAACAAATAATGCATGATATATTGACGCGATGACCACAAATCTCTAAACCCGTTTCTAACAGGACCACATTGTACAATACGTCGCCATACGTCGTTTAAATCCAGAAATAGGATATGATAGGATCTTCCAACGATTGTTAAGTATGTTTGCTACTTTGCTTTTACTTAAGCTGAAGAGAATAATAGTTATGGTGGGTGCAAAACATTACAAGAAAAACGATACACCGTCGCGTGTGCTTCTTGTTAGGGAGAAATAGTGGGCAATATTTCCAATTTCAATTCAATTGCTAAATATATTACACTGGTTAACATAATCCTGGTCAAGATACAACGGCACTTTTCCTATTGAATATATAATATAATTTGATATAATATTTAAGTGTAACATTTTAATTCAAGTACATTACGCTCTGTATTTTGTCATCGAGTTCTTAATTTATTCAGACCTCGAACAACTTTCGGATATCCAACGTCCCAGTAAATATCATATCTATAGTCATATCTAATTCTGATCACAATGACCACGTACATCTAGTTTTTCATTGAATATGGTATGTATATTTTATTATCACATGCCATACCCTGTTTCTCATGTACTATAACCATTACGAATATTTGTATCTTACACATGTGTAATATACTTTTAAAGCGTTTTCATTGGCTTATTTTCGTTGTATTGACCAATCATATTTTGTTATTTTGCTGAAATGACGTAACAACGTCAAATGACGTCACGAAATTTAAACAACATTCGAGATTAATAATTATGTTTGCATAAAAAAAAATTTGCTCATTCAAAAGTATATGATACAAAAATATGACACTCGTTGTTATTTCATACCATCCAGCCAAAGGCTCGCTTACTAACAAAATTCCTGAGCTCGTTTAATAAAATATGGTGTGATAAGACAACTCGTGCCAGATCCTATATATCCTACGCGTTGTTCTCATATTTCAACAATTAAATACCTCAAGGCATATAGTCTACAGCCAACAGGGTAAATATCTCAAGAAGATTTATATCAATGATCTTAAAAACACAACAGATTGCCGACTTATAATTTGAACAAAACAATCTTTGAAACTGCCGTTTAACTTGATTGTAGTTGTTCACGCAATGATCAAGCGAATGGTTGATAATGCACTAGACTACTCATCAATGTCTCTGACAGGAGCACGGACAAGATTTGCTCAGAACACGAAACAAGAGGGATTTTTTTGTGAACGTATGGGCTTTACTGATATATTTATTTAACGCATACTTGTGCATACTTTTGCATGTTACATTATGTTCAACATCGAGTCTGTATAGAACACTGTCAGAACCTCTATTTGTCCTGGGATTCGAATAAGATAGACAAGTGTCTTTATTCAAATATTGAACATTACAACCAACTTTTGCAATTTTGCAAATGTGTGCGGAAATGCAATTTTAGAAAATGTGTAGCTTAACTGTTTGATGTGAAGATTTAGTTAAAATCTAATTTAAAAAGATTAAAAACGGTAGATTATATTAAAAACTTTAGACCCTCATTAAAATCAAGACACTGTCTCTGCAGAATTTTGTTTATCTACATCGTCATAATTTGTGATACTGGAAGTTGACGTATTTGCGTAATGTTGAAAAATATATCATTATATATTTTACTGAATGATTGTACTACCTTTATATTCTAAATGAAATATTCTAATATCATGAGTTGTTTTATTCCGTCGTGGTAATTTTTATTACAATTTTAAAACCATTTGTAAATTAAATACAATCTCATAATTTATTATGGAAAGCATAACACACGATTGATATATTTCGAATGGTCATTTTACCCGAACGAAAAGACATTTGTAATATAGTTCCTTGCCATGAGTTTAAATGGGAGAGTTGTACTTCAGACCTATAGTTTTGTTTTTGGAAGTAAGCTTCGTTTGATGAAATAAATTTATACTAAACAGGTCCCGTAAATGTATTTTTAAAACCGATGCTGATATTCAAAAATATTATTTGAAGATAATTAGTCGAATAAAACTGCCAAATATTAATTCATTATTATCATCATTGATTAAATGCTTATTGGCTTTAATTACGTCAATATCGAAGAAGAGGGGGTATATTGCTTTGCTCATGTCGGTCTGTCGGTCGGTCTGTCTGTCGGTCCGTCCACCAGGTGGTTGTCAGACGATAACTCAAGAACGCTTGGGCCTAGGATCATGAAACTTCATAGGTACATTGATCATGACTCGCAGATGACCCCTATTGATTTTGAGATCACTAGGTCAAAGTTCAAGGTCAAAGGTGAAGGTCACAGTTACTGGAAATAGGCATTTTAAGGATTGAGCATGGTTCAAACAAGGGAAACAACTACCGTATATGCATGTTCTTTTTGTCACAGCAATTACCTCCCTTGTAATATATTTAAATTTTACCAAATGTAAGGCTACTGCATTTTTGTATTGTATTGTCTCGTTTGGATTGAGGTAGTTGAAATGCATTTAATAAACTTAACTGGAAAGATGAAAGGAAATTAATATGTAAGTATATTTGTACAATCAAAGATATATTAGATGTAACGAAAGCTTAACACCGGTTGCATCCGTATAACTTCTTTTTTATCATCTCACGAAGGTCTCTTATTTGAGGCAATCGACCTTTTGCCCTACTTGAGACACCGGAAAAAAAGGAAAACACCAATTAACAAAACTGGTGACATCGTCTTTGAATAATAAATATAAAGCATAGCATCGCGGGTTTAACCCGGTTAATTGAGTGCAAACCTAACACTTTGATGTCGTATTTTTATTTGTAGCTGGAAAATATCGGATATGCCAGGTAGCAGTATTCAAAAATGGACAATGTTTAAGAAGAAAAATACAAATCATATTCTTACAGATTTTAATCATATTCATAAATTAGGCTATGATGATCTAAACATGATGTACAACTAACATCGGTGTTGTACAAGAGCTTGATAAGACAATAAAAATAACAATCATAATAAAGCAGACAGGCAAGGTGACCGGTTTGATTTACACATGTCGCTGTAAAATAGTTGCTTTAATGCGTGTGGATATTAAGTATACTGTTTTCTGTCCCAATTATTAAAAAGATGCTCTTCATATAGTCAAAAGTCTTTATTGCAACACATACACACCCTGTTAAGTTTCTAAATTTTATTTGTTGGCTTTCTCTGGACTAGGGTCACTTGCAACGAGTTAAACTGCCTTTAAAATGCCGAAAAGCACTGCGTTTTGGCTATTTGGTTTATAGTTGTGCTATTTAGCTTTTAGGTGTATTGTTAAAATTATACCAGTTAGGTCTGGTAGACCTAAGACTGTATTATTTACGTACGAGAATTGCAATCAAGTGAACGTAATTAGACATGATGCTAAGTAGCCATTAATCGATATTATGTCATAAGCTATAGCAATACTTTTGTCAGCAAGAATTATTTTATGCCATCTATGTTAATAAACAATTTATACTGGACTTGGGTATTCTCGGAAGTTTAAGGTTTTGTTTACTTTTCATATTAGGTATGATATTTACTGTGTGTAGTCTTTAAATGATTAAAATCATATTGCAGGTTATGTCTTTGGAAACATATTTTGTTATTGTCTTTAGCATATATCGCAATATGTGTTTTCTTTTTGCGGAATCCCATAAACTATTGAACACAAATTAAAATACGCCCCGGCGTAAGCCGTTGGAAAGTGAAAGGACCCGTACACCTTCATTTTTATAGTAAAAAACTGAATGAATGAAAATGAAAAAAGTGTATGTTGACTTCTTGTATGCTAACGATAACGGTTCAATATAAGTAAAGACTGTATAAGGGTCTTATATGAAACGTATGCAATGTAAAATTGTCATGCGCAAATTAACCCATTTATTCCTAGCGTCTAGAAAAAAAGGCCTTGGCAAACAGCGTAGACCCAGATGAGACACCGCATGATGCGGCGTCTCATCAGGGTATGCGCTGTTTGCTTAAAGGTATTTCTGTAAGAAATATTCTAAATATAGAATTAAATATAATAGACATCCCTAATTTTGTAAATAAATTGATCAAATTAGAATGATTGGGAGAGTCCACTAGGCATAAATGGGTTAAAATCAAGATTGCAAACATGGCGTACATAAAGCGTACTTTAAGACCATATGTCGATGTTGATCAGCCACCACCGAGCGCTCAAGTTTTGGGGTGGATAAGGCGATTGATAAAAAGAGTGATACATAACATCTTCAACTCCAACCTTGTTTTCTAACGACATCATTCGTTGCGCGTTCACATTTCGGACAAGTAGTCTCCGATAAGATTCTTAACTACATTCAACCTCATGAATTTGTATGTGGATATAATGCGTCTAAGAAAAAAACAACCCCAACTTAAGTCATAACTCTGTGATCTTACTGATTTTAGTTACGGTCGTTTTTAACCAACAAAAACAACTATATTCATCGCCCTATATCTTATTTAAAGATATATCGTGATCAAGCTATATCTAGTTTGACTACAACTAAAAAGTCTAAAATCAACCACTTAAACTATTCATACCTTGGACATTTATCAAGACAGAAAATGTCATGATCAACGTGTCAAGAATGTGTTGAATTATATCGACACCTTCACGTAAAGCAAGGGATGTGAATACGACGCAACCATCGACCTTGATACTAATATGGGTCGCGTTCTGAGAAAACTGGGCAAAATGTATGTGCGTAAAGTGTCGTCCCAGATTAGCATGTGCAGTCCGCACAGGCTAATCAGGGACGACACGTTCCGCTTTTATGACAGTTTTTGTTTAAATGAAGTCTCTTCTAAGCAAAAATCCAATTGAGGCGGAAAGTGTCGTCCCTGATTAGCCTTAGCGGACTGCACAGGCTAATCTGGGACGACACTAAACGCACATGCATTACGCCCAGTTTTATCAAAACAAGACACATATAACGTCTGAGGCTACATGTCCATTGAAATTCATCAAGAAAAAAGAGGCCAGGTCACCGCGTCAGCAATGTCATTTATTAAGTATGGAACACTTTATTGTCAAATAATAGGAAGGATTGTGTTACATGAATAATTTATCATCTAAAAAATCCCCTCAACTTTCGATAAAGCATACATGTGAATTAATTATCTATTTTATTTATTATGTAATGGCATTACATGATTATCGCGACGGACACCGCGTTTAGTTACATTATGTTATTCTAAGGAGGGGAGGCTGTCCGGACTTTTTATGTTAACAGCAATTGCTTAAACTAGCATCAACTACTTTTTTGTAACCGAAGTATTTATCAGCGTAACGTAGGAATGTAAAGTATGTAGGGAACGTATGTATATGTATAGGATCATTTTACCTCAATCAACTTTCCAGTAAACAATTAATGAAATGAATGGGCGGTGCTCTGTGAAAAGGGGGTTGAATGCATGTGCGTAAAGTGTCTTCCCACATTAGCCACTGCAGTCCGCACAGGCTAATCAGGAACGACATTTTCCGGTTGTATGGTATTTTTCGTTTGCTAAAAGTCTCTTTTTAGCATAAACCCAGTAAAGGCGGAAAGTGTCGTCCCTGCTAAGCCTGTGCGGACTGCACAAGCTTATCTGGAATGACTCTTTACGCACATGCATTATATCCCCTTTTCGCAGAGCACGGTCCTAAATAGTCCTGTATGTTAACGATACTGCAAATATGATGGCTGTGGTGATTTCGTATAGGGGGATATTGATGATATCTTTGATGATGATTAGTCTTATCAAGGTACTGTTACATTGCCAACCACTTAATGTTGATGATGATTAGTCTTATCAAGGCGTACATGAGAGTAATAAGGAGACGGAGAGAGAGGAAACGGATCAAAGTACTGTTACATTGCCAACCACTTAATTTTGATGATCGATTATACCTAATATTGACCGCAATATGTCGTTAACTACCAACGTCATTTTTAAACCGAGGTGAGTTGAATATTCATGTTAAATGCGATACATGAATCTCTGTTATTAAAAAGCAGACTAGTTCGTATGTAAAAGTCTTCAGGGAAATAATATCGGTGAAGTACCATGGGTGCTTTTCACAGTATAATACAAGTTTAAACT
Organism: Dreissena polymorpha; assembly: GCF_020536995.1. Taxonomy (NCBI): domain Eukaryota; kingdom Metazoa; phylum Mollusca; class Bivalvia; order Myida; family Dreissenidae; genus Dreissena; species Dreissena polymorpha. The sequence goes on along the minus strand of NC_068356.1, from coordinate 145,591,476 downwards.
CTCACAGTCGAGAAAAAGTTCAAGGCACGTTATTAAATAACTTAATAATTTATGCGCAAAGTTGGTTTCTATCGCAGCACATACCACATTTGAAATAAAAATTCGCTTGCAAGACATCTAATTGGACAGAGATTCAATTATATTCCTTTATAAAATACGATTTTTAGCCTGAACTTATATGTGGACTTTTAAGTAAGATATTATCCATTGGATGATTATGAGTTGTTTTATTATTTACTTAATTGTATGTGTCGTCCTCAGTTATCTCCAGGTATCTAGAAAATCACCTCTTTGATGTCATCTAAACTTCAATTAAAAAGTCAATCGGCGATATTTTCAGACGATTTTTTATTTCAAAATTGGATTCCATATTATTTTGCCTATGCTTTCTAAACAAACATGTTACAACAATAAAACTGCGGAAGTCTACACTGTGTATTAGCAACCTGCTGTGGTGATCCCTTTCTTATCCATTTGAGCGTCAAGTTATCTCATATAGATCAGACATCGGCTGGCTCCCTAATATATTAGTCTGACTTGAATTTTCTGTCGTAAAGTATTGTGGTTAGGTTGTCCAATTAAGAAACGCAAGAAGTCATACATGTGTGATTAGAATGTTTGGAAAGACAACTGCGTCTAAATGAAATACATAAATACCATATAGTTCAATCGTTGAGAACAGACTTATGCTACATATATAATATTCCATATGACTGATATGAGGACGCATATAACAGTGCTTAATGTAGTTCAAGTTATATGTACGCACACAAGTATGCAGTTTGATTACACCTTTACATTCATTTACTTGATACTTCATATATGGTTTTCTTTCACGGCAAATACTATAATAAGTGTATAAAAGTGCACGGGAAATGTGATATGCCCTTTTTATTGATTTATAAATTATATCAGCATGACTTCAAACTGTCGTACGTAAATATACAATACTCTACATAAAACATTTGATGTGTTTGATATGCGACTTAAAACTTAAAAAAATCGGTAATTTAAATATAAACGTTTTATTTCAACCTTAATTTTCACGATCGGGATATGCACCGAGCATCTTTAAAAAAGGATATTTCTTGCTACCATTAACGTTGTTTCATAAAAAAATTAAACACATGCAAAAGAGTCAATTGCTTTGGTAAATTAACAACTTTTTTAAAATGTAATTTCGTATTAAATCTTTAAACTAAAGACAGTCACACTTAAGATAATCAATATACGTTTAATATAAATTGAAACAAAGAAAGAGTCAAATAAATAACCTGTGGCATTTGTTTTCGCAGTCTCGTATTGTTAAGCAATAGAAATTACAGTTATCACCATGATTATTAAAGGCGGCTTTATCGCATTAAGGGTCCAATAAACAGGACAATGTAGCATGACACACCGACATCAATCACCTTTCGGCATGAGATGTCATAAAGTACCCAAGGCACCTCTTCCTCCTGCTATGTGACGATATTACCAATCCATTTTTGTAACTTAATTCAATATTTATTTAGTTTTAACGTGGCAGCATTAACATAATATGCATTTAATATAACACAGTACAAATAATACAAAATATATACAGAAATGAAATAAAAAATAAATAAAAATAAAAATGATGATAATATAGATGATGATGTTAATGATGATGATGATGATGATGATGATGATGATGATGATGATGATGATGATGATGATGATGATGATGATGATGATGATGATGATGACGCACGCAGAAAAGCTCGAAAGCACAAACGAACGAACGAACAAACAAATTGACGGACGCATGAACGAACGAACAAAATAACAAGCGAGCGCACGACCGACAGGCCGGCCCGCTCGCTCGCTCGCTGACTGAGTGACTGACTGAGTGACTGACTGACTGACTGACTGACTGAAAGAAATTACGATTGAACGAACAAACCAATAAACGAATGAACAAGCTCACGTACGCACAAACGGAATGAATAGATAGATCAATAAATAAATAAATGAATAAATAAATAAAGAAAGAAAGAAATACATGAACGAATGAATTAACGCATGAATGAACGCATGAATGAATGAATGGATAAATAAATACATAAATACATAAAAATACATTAATACATAAATAAATAGATTAATACATAAATAAATGATTGAATAAAACCCTGTTCTGTTTACAATTATTGATTATTATTTTTCGTATTTCATACTTTAATATAATTAAACTATAAACAAATCCTGTGTTTTCAAAATTATTAATCTATTCACTATCAGTGTGCAATATATTTAATCTTAAAATGTTCTAAATTCATTAAATAAAATATGAATTTATAATCAATATTTCCTTCCTTTCTTCATTTATTTAAGACCTAAAAGGGCGTTTTTCTTTCATTATTTTTCATAAATAATCGAGAAGATCGAGATACTATCCCTTTTCCTTCGCTTCGTTATATATAGATTTTGTATCCAGGCTATCTACAGGCTAACCCCATACCAAATGGTATGACGGTAATACCATTGTCTGTCCGTACAAGCTAACTCCGTTAACCCTAAGGCCTGTTGAACAGACTAACTCGAGTCGTATCGGGTGAGCCGTATGTATTTTATGCTTAATATAAGCAATCCTCGTAGTTTCACAAAATATAACGACAACAACAAAACTCTCCAAGTTATTAATTCGTTTCGATTTGCAACGCTTTATAATGTTCGGGTTTTTAAATCGTCAAAGGATGCATATTATGGCTATTTTAGAGCATGATAAATGTTCAGTATTAGTTTACTATTTCCACACAAATATCATAACTAAAACGAAAATTTGCGAATCTGAAACGACTGTTTTTAATTTTGTCAATTTACCCAAACGTGAAAAGGCCCCTTTAAACAAATGTGTATTTCCTCTGAATAGTCGCTTGTTTTTAATGGCAACTCTATACTGTGCGTATCATACATTTGAACATATTCGGGAAATTTATTTGAGTCGCGTTCTGAGAAAACTGGGCTTAATGCATGTGCGTAAAGTGTAATCACAGATAAGCCTGTGCAGTCCGCACAGTGCACACTTTTCGAAAAATACCATAAAAGCGGAAAGTGTCGACCCTGATTAGCCTTTGCGGACTGCACATGTTAATCTGGGATGACACTTTACGCACATGCATTATGCTCCGTTTTCTCCATTAGCTCATTTTTGAAAATAAAGATATATGTGTTTCAAAGAGGTTTGAATTAATTATTTCGTTTATCATTTTTTATGAACATTACTAAAATTAATTCCTTGATTGAGAACAACTCTGTTTATCAAATCTGACATGCGTGCCGCGTCATGAGACAATTTAACTTGGTCATAATAATAATAATTCGGCCATCGTTACACCTGACCAGATAACAGACCGCCCATGATACACAAATTATAATATCTTATTTTAATGTTGTAATGCCATATATCCATTTTTTCACTATTATACCATGAGAAATGAAACATGACAAATGCAAATTGTCGTGAACAGTTTCCTTTAGCCATGCAGGGATACCGATACAAACAGTTGTTCAGATGGGTACCTATAGCTGTTGAAACTCTATCGGTAAATTTGCCAGCCCTTTTTGTGCGACCAAACATAATGATACTCGGAATATGAGACAGTATATAGCCAGTCTTATATATGTGTGGATAGCTTCCTCTTATGAACTCTTTTTACAGTCTTACATAAATTTCAATTATGGGGTTGAGTTGTAAAAGATAAATCGTGTAATCAATTTAATTGTCGTGATACGTATTGATTTGCTATACGGGTTTGCTTTTGTGCCGATAATAAAAACGCATTATTTTCCTCTGTTTTATCAATACGATATTGGTCAAATGTGTGTAATATTTATGCTCCGTTTATATCTGAGAAAAATTTGTTTACCACTAAATTGTGCATAAGAACAAATGATTTCGTTTTGCAGGGAAATTAAAACGTGTTTCTTGGACATTAACGGAACGCTAGTAAGCAACTCATTTTACAGAGCAACAGACGTCCTCTAAATATAGTTAAACATGTTTAATATAATCACTGGCAGTTGAAGCTTATATCTTTACGTGTAAGGTGCTATAAAGGTATGATCCAACGTTTTGTAATAAATAGACATAACAATTACTATGATAGCATTACATTGGACCACTGGAGGCTTTCGGACTCTCTTATTCGCTGTGTTACTGCACGGAATAAATACAGGTATGTACATGAATAAAAGTGGTTATTTTCAATGTATCATTGTATGTAATAGATAAGATGATATCAATTTCCATTAAATTATTTTATCAAACTTTTACTCTTACATATTTACTCATACATATTGTTGGGTTGATTGCTCACTAAATTTTATATCCTGATTGTACCACACATAGCTTTGATATTTACAAATATTAATTTTGTCGTATGCGTATTCCTTCGTAGAAACGCACTTATATATTTTGTAAGCAATGACTGTATCGTATCGACATAGTGTACGAAATCAGTTGTATTATGTACGTTTACACAGTGTATGGAATTATGCGATGCAATTCTCAAAATCTGATCATTTAAGCATGTCAGATTTGTTTAAATGAATGCACTGAATGACTAGAGAAAAACTACATTTGTGACTTTAAAAACCTCGTGACAGGACACATTTCCTCTACTATAACCCGAAACCTATACATTAAACTAGTTTTGTGAATAAATGTTCTAATTCACTAGGCTAGTAAGACTAGAAAAGCTAGTAAGAGAAGAAAATCATTGATGCGAAGCATATCAGGGGTTCCATTGAACAGATTATATTGCTGTGCAAGTAAACCAATATATATATGGCCTTACTGATGCCTGTCGACATAACATTTGCGTTTCTCATCTTACAAGTGTTATTAATAAACGAATCGCTACTACTTATAGGCAATACTGCGTTGTAACTATTTCGTCAATGATGTTTTAGAATTGTAATATGATATTTTGATATTATGTTCTTATGAATAGGATATTATACTGCCTATTGCTAAGATTCTGCAATAAAATCAAAGAGTAACGAGAGTACGGAATAATTAAGGACTCTCAGACATATAAGTGGCCAAAACTCATTCGTTTTCCCAACTTTTTGTCATAACCATTTAGTTACAAAATTCACTCTTATGAACCTAAATATTGATAAAGCCAGACTTATTTGGTATATATTTAAATATAAGCACTCGCTTCTTGTTTTCTATCCTCAGAAAGCAAGTAAAATACCAATATTTTTTATAATCATTTGAACAATAGCTTTTAACAAGTAACGACAGAAGGAAAATACATACAAACTTCGAGCATATACATTTATGATAAATCGTTCAAAACAAAAGTTATTTTCTCCGCACATATTTTACGTTCCAACTTTAATATTCAGTGTACCAACGTTTGCACAAATGAATATGCGGAAGTTGATAATTTTAGATGTTGCATAACTTTATAAAACATATTGTATGCATATACAACTATAGATAAAAACTGCTAATAAGTATGAATAACATAAATTAAATTAGATTATGACCAAAGATCGTAGTTGTATGCACTTATCTCTTAGACCATTCTGAGCAACGTAAAGTTTGTAAACATCAACATGTAAATTAAAAAAAAATGACGGGCGTAAGCAAATCTCCGTTGTATGCATTTACCATCATATATTGTGTGCGGATGGTGGAGTGTCATTACTGCTTCAATTTAAATAAGCAATATACATTGTTATATCAGCAAATTATTGTTAGACCTATTTACGGGGCTGAATATTTTTTGAGATTGCACACAATTATAGAGTTACACGATCTGGCCTTAAAAAGGAATGTTTGCAAAATTCTTAACCATAATCAATTATAATCAAATCAATGTACATGTATTTGGAAGATAGTTGTGGAAATCGGAAAATAAAACACACAGAGTATGTGGAAAAACGCTTTATTTTTTAAAACAACTATTCATACTCGAGTGTTGTGCGAATGTGTAATTCAAAGAAATACTCTTTAATCGCGTATTTTTCGAGCGGCCGTGCAATAACAATAACTCAACCTATTAAACCAATCTTACATTCGAGTACCTTTACATTTGAAATTAAAACCATTTTAAGATCCAATCAAGCTTCAGGAAAAAGTTGAGTGAGGCAGATCAAATACACCTAAAGATAAATTTAAGCTGAACCAGCAAGAAAACCCTTAGTATACAATGCGGTCTTGTAATTATGGCACTGAACCAATCGCCAAACAGCCAGACACAAAACAAGTGCAACAGACACGACACACGCACAAATATGACAAAACTAGGATCACCGCCTTGGAACACCCTCGGTGCATAAATACTGGAGGTTAAACCGGTTTAATGAGCTCCAAGCTTCAAACTAGGTCAATGAGTATCATCATTAACTGTACATACAGATTAACCTCAGAGCATCACAACTCAAATTAAATAATAGTAAATTTAAGAATACTTGTCAATGTAACAACGATTTAACTTCTCAATATTGTTACATACAGACCAGAGCACCACAACCGTAACTTTCTGATGAAATGAAACTAAACCAAGTATCAACTACGTCTCGTCTTATTTAAAAGCTTAAAATACATTACTTCATATGTGTCTTGTTCTGAGAAAACTGGGCATAATGCAGGTGCGTAAAGTGTCGTCCCAGATTAGCCCGTGCAGTCCGCACAGGCTAATCAGGGACGACATTTTCCGCTTAAACTAGATTTTCTGTAAAAAGGGACTTCCTTAAAACGGAAAATACCATTTAAGCGGAACAAGAACAAGACACATATAGTCTGCACTTGTCGATCAACCTCGGGGAATGTAGGAGGAGGCCTATAGAAGGTTTAAAAAGGCAAAAAGGCAAAGAGTGTTTGCGTAGTCCAACATCACAAATCATCATCGAAACTTTTCAGTTTCTGTAAATTAAGTCGCATTGAAGACGATATTTATACCATTATTGTTTTATAATTGAATTGTGGTGGTAAGACAAGTTTCTTTTTTGTGTGTGGAAAGTGTCGAATTGTTTACTTGGGACCGTTTTGATTGGCCTCCAATCAACGTTATCCACGTTTAAAACAGACTTGAGCAAACCAAATTTGGAAGGATTTTTTAAATAAAATTTGTTAAAGCAGCAAAACCAAAATGAAAGAAATAACAAAGGAAATACAAAAAATAATATACAAAAGTTGTGTTTTATTTTATCAAACACAGTCGTTATTCCTAACAACATTATGAAACACATACACATAATACTATCTTCTCCTTCCTGAGGCATAAATGAAAATCTCATTTTATATACTTTAGACAGCAACACATCAATGCGACTCCTATAAAAGCTTGTTATCACGTTCTTTTTAAATTCTAAAATTTACTTACAAAACCATCTCAAATTTAGAGTGGCATAACTGTTGGCACGTACCACATCCGCTTCTAGGTATGTTTAAGGACTAAGTAATAACTAAGTGGAAACGGTGCGCACAAAAAACGTTGACTTCGCCATCCATATCCGTTTGTTAATTGATTATTTATGTGCTTGAAATTCGAATTTCGCATCAGATTTTAACTATGCACTTAATGAACTTAAATATTGAAAATATAATAACTTTTTTTACATTGCACCGCGATACATCAACATGACATCCTTAATGAGGAATTGGCGTCTTTATGGACTAATATATGTCCGAAAAACAAATCTAGTAACGGTTTATAGATTATAATTATCTTAAACCATGTTCTTATTTCGTAAACGTTTTGTTTGTGTGGTATTACTTAGGCACGTACATTGTGTAATTTATCAATGCCATGTTAGTTTTTTAATAACTCACCCACTCATTCTTTGGTAATGGAAAACGCTGTTAGCCACGTTTGAAACTGCTCGTTAATAACATTTTTGCATATTAAATTTACAAGATATAAAATAGATTTTACTGCGGTTGAAATCGCGTCACGGTGTTAATGTTTCGCTTGATGAATTAGTTTTCGGCACAGACTCGACATCTTTATAACTGCACTGTATGCTTTCCATGGGTTAAAAGTTATTACTTGTAGGCAGGGGATATCACTCGTATCATGCCAACACAGTTTAAGTTTATGTTAAAAACATTTCGGGTAAAAGTCTTTTTACCATGAAAATGCCATAGACTTTTTGGGATTCTCTTTGGGTAGTGTGTGTACACGCCCTAAAGAAAAATAGTGTTATTTATCATGAACACTCGTACTTTCGCCATGTATCTGATTAATAGTAATTTTAACAGTATTGTGACTCGTTTATAATAATTGTACTTCCGATCGTTCATACACATGTAGACATAATGATAAGACTGGGTGCATTTCTTTACAATACATTTATAGTGTAGTGTAACGTCAGTAACTTAGTCAACTGAAATATTGTTACGTTATTAAGCATTAAATGATTTCAAGCATAAAGATAAGAATCTACTTACTCTCGAAGCCAAAAGATGGTTTTCATAGATAGTGTAGTCTTTAAATTTGATCATTTCAAGCTATTATATACGTTACTTTGTAAATGTTAGTTCATTTGAAACCAAGTATAACGTTATGAGCATGCACAAAATAAATCACATGAAACTCATTAGCTGTGTCATAGAAGTCCTCCAAATGCTCCTTCAAAAATTAAAACGAATTTCGATTGATCAATGTCATATCATATTAGGATCATGTCCTTGCCTTTTTTTGTTTTCAGTGTTTTGGTCGCAAATTCTTTCCGTGAGTTGATACTTTAATTTGTTAACCCTTTGCATGCTGGGAAATTTGTCGTCTGCTAAAATGTCTTCTGCTGAATTTCTAAAATTAGCATTTCCTTCGGTTTTTTTCAAAGAATACTATCAGATTAGCAAACAGTTTGGATCCTGATGAGACGCCACGTTCTGTGGCGTCTCATCTGGATCCAAACTGTTTGCAAAGGCCTTTAAAATTCAGCTCCAGCGCTTTAAGGGTTAATACGTGTTGTAATTCACACCTGTGTCTACCCTTTGAAATGTCACTATCTTTCTCGTAAACACCATCTGTGTCCCAACAAGTTTACTTATAAAGTGTAAAATTAACTCAATTTTCACTTAACAATACATTTATTGCAAGTAATGCGCTAGATGTACCCACTTCTGTTTCGGTTTGCTGTAAATGGATTCGTTAATAAGTAGTTCATCTCCTTCACACAAACGATGTGGTTACCTTTAAAATATTGAATAGAACAAAACTCAACAATTGACATTTGTAAGTTTACTTGACTTTTCTACGTATTGTCGTTCACTTTGAATTTTGTCAATACAATGCGAGTGTGACTTTATTGCTTTGGAAAAATATATAGATTAAAGTGGCAAACATGCAACTACAAAGTCATTCATCAATATATACGTGCATTGTACAAAAAAAGTTATGTTAATATATTACCTAAGATAATAAGGAATATTTCAAATCACACTCTCGCACATTTCATCTTAATTGAAAATGAGCTTTTAATGGACATGCATGGATTGTACAGTGTTATCAAACGGAATGTTTATTCTGAATGTTTATTCTCTATTTAAGACCAAACGACAAATACATATATGCAAATAATGCAGTCTGAACACAAAACTACATAGTCTTGAGCAAAACGTCCATCATCTCTGTCTAATATTCGTTCTATGAACAGAGTAGACATTCTTTATGATTGCTTGCCATTGCGTGTTCAGAAGGATTTGTGTAAGAAATACTGCATGATATATTGATGCGATGACCACAAAGCATTAAAACCTTTCTAACAGGACAACATTGTACAATACGTCGCCGTATGTCGTTTACATCCAGCAATAGGATATGATAGGATCTTCCAACGATTGTTAAGTATGTTTGCTACTTTGCTTTTACTTAAGCTGAAAACAATAATAGTGATGGTGGGTGCATAACATCACAAGAAAAACGATACCCCGTCGCGTGTGCTTCTTGTTAGGGAGAAAATAGTGGGCAACATTTCCAATTTCAATTCAATTGCTTAATATATTACACTACAGGGCTTAACACTAACTTTTTCAACGAGCCCATTCGGGCTAGTAAATGCAGAACCTACTAGCCCTGACCAAATCATTCATGTGCCCCGACCAGAGTATTATCAAAACCTTTATATTTATCATTTAACTTGTATTTTCGTGTGCGTGGAGATGCGCAATTATGATTCAATCATTCTTATTAGCTTGCCTTACTGATGCTAATGAATTCCATTATTTATCTACTTAAGACATCTATTTGTAATCTTCACGCCATTTCGGGAGAAATTTTCTTGTTTTTTGTTCCTTATACTTTCTCTTACTTTCCTTGTTCCCTTTACTTTTCTTATCCGTGGAACCCCCATCCCCACCCGTAAAGCTAAACTTAAACAACGACATGAACGTTAAAACCTTTTTACATAGATTGCCGTGGTTGCCGTCTGACAACAAACGGTATGTGAATCTTAAGTGTCGCAAAATAACAAATAACGTGTTACGGTAGTCGTAACAATTGTACAAGGTTAACTCTCTACTAAAAGCCGGGATCGACCATTAATATTAGTTTTGCTAATTTAATTGCGTAAAAAAGATTGTCAAAACACTTATAATAGATCAAACAAATTAAAATTATTTAAAATTGATAAATAAATAATAATTTGTACATTAACTTTGTGTTAATGTCGAGTATTATACCGTCATCAATCCCGGACAATCCTGGACGATCCCGGCTTTTAGTTTAAAACGTATTTTTATCGCGGTCACTTCGAGGTAACCAATCAAAACCGTATCTAGCGGAATTCTGTTTAAAAATAGGAACTGACGTATTTTACCAGGAAAACAGCCGGGGATTTTCTGAATTGTCGGCCTCTTTTTGATTGCAAGCAGGGGGTTCCAAATCTATTTCGAGTTACGATCTGTTTGTAGTCTCCGACTTCACTCTGGGATTTAATTGTCATCGCATCATACTGTATTAAGATTTTTGCATCTTTCAAAAGCTTATTTAAAACGAAGTTTATTTATATAGAACACATAATCGCGCCCAAAATACACACGACCGGTCGGGCATGTTACTGGGACATTGGCTAGCCCGGACCTAGGTACAGGCAGTAAATGTCGTTCGGACGTGCCTTAGTGTTAAGCCCTGCACTAGTTAACAGAATCCTGGTCAAGGTACAATGGCACTATTCCTATTGAAATTATCATATAATTTGATATAATATTTAAGTGGAACATTTTAAATAGTACATTACTCTCTCTAATTTGTCATCGAGTTCTTAATTTATTCAGACCTCGAAAAACTTTCGGATACGCCACGTACCAGTAAACAATTATAACAAATATAGTCATATCTAATTCTCAGCACAATGACCACGTTCATCTAGTTTTTCATTAAATGTGGTATGTATATTTTATTATCACATGCAATACCCTGTTTCTCATGTACTATTACCATTACGAATATTTGTATCTTATACATGTGTTATATGCTTTTTAAGCCTTTTCATTCGCTTATTTTCGTTCGAGTGACCGATCGCATGTTGTTTTTTTTTGCTGAAATGACGCTGCAACGTCAAATGACGTCACGAAATGTATACACCATTTGGGATTTATCATAATGTTTGCGTAAATATTAATTTAATTTGCTCATTCAAAAGCATTTGATAAAAAAGATCTGACACCCGTTGTCCTTTCATACCATTATTTATATACATTTTATAAAACTCGTCCAGGAAATTCGTTAGTAAGCTCGCCGAAGGCTCGCTTACTAACACAATTCCTGAACTCGTTTAATAAAATATGGTGTAATATGACAACTCGTGCCAGATCCTTAATATCCGTAGCGTTGTTCTCATATTTCAACAATTAAATACCTCACGGCATATACTAGTAGTCTACAGCTAACCGGGTAAATATCCCAAGAAGATTTATATCAATGATCTTAAATACACAACAGATTGCCGACTTATAATTTGAACAAAACAATCTTTGAAACTGCCGTTTAACTTGATAGGAGTTGTTCACACAATGATCAAGCGAATGGTTAATAATGCACTAGACTTCTCATCATTGTCTCTGACAAAAGCACGGACAAGATTTGCTCAGAACACGAAACAAGAGTTATGTTTGTAAACGTATGGGCTTTACTGGTATATTTATTTAGAAAACGCTTACTTGTGCATACATTTGCTGTAACATTATGTTCAACATTGATCCTATATTGAACAATGGCTGAACCTCTTTTATCCTGGGATTCGAAAAAGATGGACGAGTTTCTTTATCGCAAATGTGTGGGGAAAAGCAATTTTAGATAATCTTCGAAATGTGTTGCTTTACTGTTTGATGTGAACATTTAGTGAAAATTTAATTTGAAAAGTTTGAAAACAGTAGATTATATTTAAAACTTCAGACCCTCATTAAAATCAAAACACTGTTTCTGCACAATTTCGTGTATCTACATCGTCATAATTTATGCTACTGGAATAAGTTGACGTATTTGCGTAATGTTAAAAAATTATCATAATATATTTTACTGACTTTATTGTACTATGTTTATATTCCAATGAAATAGTCTGATATCATTTGTTTATTTTGTCGTGGTAATTTTCATAACACAATATAACGCGCTAACAACGTGACCGTTGAGGCAAATTTTAAAACAAGATTTGTATATTAAATACAATCTCAAAATTGACTATGGAAAGCATAACAAACGATTGAAATATTTCGAGTGATCATCATACCCGAACGGAAAGACATGTGTAATGTAGTTCCTTGCCATGAGTTTTAATTGGCGAGTTGCACTCTAATCTATAGATTTGTTTTTGGAAGTAAGCCTCGTTCGATAAAATAAATTGACACTAAACAGGTCCCGTAAATGAATCTTTACAACCGATGGTGACATTCAAAACCATTATTTGAAGACAGTTAGTAGATTAAAACTTCCTAAAATTAATGCATTATTATCATTATTGATTAAATGCTAATTGGCTTTAATTACGTCAATATTTATTAAACGCAATAAGCGCAGGGTTGTTCAGGTTTTAACACATGAAATGGAGAAGGTATTTACATTGGTTTGCTAGTTAGATTGCAACTAGTAGACTATTATTGGAAGGAACACAAAGCCGGTCAGTAAATACCAGCTGTCCAGTTAGTAGATTCAATTACAAGAGCATGGTGTAATTCTTCTCAACAGTTCTTTAACTCACCAAGCATGCTTGGATCACAATTAATTAGTTTGTCGGACAATTACAGCAATCCACGATGAAGAAAGTATACGCATATGGTAGTACAATAATTGGGTTTTAGATACACGGTTTCTTCTTGCATATTATCTGCCCATCCTTATTGTCTCGTTTGGATTGAGGTAGTTGAAATGCATGTAATAAACTTAACTGGAAAGATGACAAGTAAATAAATATTAAAGTATATCTGTGCAATAAAAGATATATTAGATGTAACGAAAGTGTAACACCGGTTGCATCCGTATGACTTCTTTTTTATCATCTCACGAAGGTCCCTTATTTGACGCAATCGACCTTTTGCCTTACAGGACAAAACAGGAAAACAACAATTAACAAAACTGGCGCCATCGTCTTTGAATAATAAATATAAAGCATATAATTGGGGGTTTTAACCGGTTTAATTAAATGCAAACCTCATACTTTGATGACGTTCTTTCATCTTTATCTGGAAAATGTTGGATATGCCTGGTAGCAGTTTTCAGGAATGGACAATTTGTAGGAAAGACAAGAAAATTCATATTCTAGCAGATTCTTATCATATTCATACATGAGATTATGATGGTCTTAAAATATTGTACAACTAACATCGGTGTTGTACAAGATCTAGATATGGCAATAAAAAAATCAATCATAATAAAGCAGACAGGAAAGATAACCGGTCTGATTTACACATGTCGCTGTAAATAGTTGCTTTAATGCGTTTGGATATTAAGAATACTGTTTGCTGTCCCAGTTATAAAAAATATGCTCTTCATATCGTTTAAAGTCTTTTTTGCAATACATACACACCCTGTTTAGTTCCTTGATTCCATTAGTTGGCTTAATCTGGACTAGGGTCACTTGCAACCAGTTAAACTGCCTTTATAATGCCGAAAAGCACTGCGTTTTGGCTGTTTGGTTTATAGTTAGGCTATTTAGCTATTAGGTGTATTGTTAAAATTATACCAATTTGGTCTGCTAGACGTACGACTGTATTATTTACGTACGAGAATTGCAATCAAGTGAACGTAATTAGACATGATGCTAAGTAGCCATTAATCGATATTATGCCATAATCTGTATCAATATATACTTTTGTCAGCAAGAATTATTTTATAGCATCTATGTAAAGGTTTTTTTTCTTTTCAGATTAGGTATGATATTTACTTTGTGTAGTTTTTAAAATGATTAAAAAAATCATATTGTCGGTTTTGTCTTTGGAAAAATATTTTGTTATTGTCTTTAGCATATAACGCAATATGTGTTTTCTTTTTTGTGGAATCCCATAAACTATTAAACCCAAATTGAAATAAGCCTCGGCGTAAGCCGTTGGAAAGTGAAAGGGCCCGTACACCTTCAGTGTTATGGTAAATAACCGAATGAATGAAAACGAAAAGAAAATGTATGTTGACATCTTGTATGCTAACGATAACGATTCAATATGTGTAAAGGATGGTCAGAGGTCGCTTATAGTAATATCAAAATAACATGGTGAAATAGTGAGGATTAAAACAACCTCAGATAAAACAATATTCATTTAATTTACTTTCTTATTGTATATATTATTATTTGCAATTGCGAACATTAAAAAACATAGTTTAAAATATAATCCTTTGAGAATTAATAATCATTAAATTAGTATTTTTCTTAAGCCGTTTTTCGTTTAACCAGTGTTTATCTAGCATCGATTATGCTGTCAATGGAAATAAATACATCATTAACAATATATTATTTCCAGACTAAAATGCAAATCGAAAAAAACATTTTTAAGGAAATTAGTATCATATAAACATAAGGTCAGTATCAATTTAATGTAACTTATTATAGAACAGAACATAACTTGAATTACGACTTGTACATAGTACATCGTCAGTCTACACATGTAATAATTAATATATCAAATTATAACGGGACATTGTATAAGACGCGAACCGGGAGCGAATATTCAATATAACCGTGCGTCAATCAAATTATATAATGTGTGTGTTCCTAAAAAATGCAGCTGTGTTTTCGAAAAACCCTTTAAAACTTATAAACGGCAGATGGGTATAAAATGTTTTTAATCATTAACACTTGATTTTTAAATCATAAACTTAGAAATCACTTGTGTGTTATTTAATGTTGTTTTTTAATTTCCGTTATGTATAATTTATAACATAAGCAATATACATGTAGAATCATTTTTACCCTCTTGGTTAGTAATGGCTTACAACGCAAAAAGGAATGTGATATAGAGTGTGTATCAGACTTATGGCATATATTAGGTCTATTTTTTTACAACTACCCATATATGATGATTTTGTATTTACCGGTTAACTTTACGCAATCGTCAATAACAAATGCTACTGTTGAATATATTTGTTATATGTCCAGCTAGTCTAAAACTGTTTACTATTTCAGAACTAGGTTAAAAGTGTGTTAACATATAATCAGAGTGAAAGTCAACAGTTAAACACGTATAAATGATAAGTCCGATATCTTAAGAGCATATAATTAGATATCAACAACAGAATGAATACTCGTCCACGTAACTTTGATGAAAACGTCAGTGTAATGAGATTACCTCACATGTATGCGAATATCCATGTCTTCAATAAACAACCATTAACACTACATTCAGAAGATAACAGCTATTGTAACATCTTGCTATTAGATTATAACGGTACACAATATTAGATTATGTCAGCTCTCCACCTGGAGTTAATTTGTCAGGCAGCATTAATGATCGGCTTAGAAAGTGCAACAGACGGTAACAAAGTATTTAAAATCAACAAAAGCTGCCGTTTCCATGATAAGTTATTCTTTAAAAGGATAAATTTCAGTTAAATATTTCAAACAATATTTTAATTCTATAAACTATCGTGCAGAAAAATGTATTTAAATTCGGGTGATACCAGTACATAAATACACAACCGATATTAATCAACAACAATTCAGGATCTATATAATTGACTGATGTAACTTCATTTTCACGGACATTGGTTTTCATATAAATAACACATATTGGCATAATATTTCTCTTATCAGCAGTTTAAGTGATATCTTACCCTTCTATTGCCGTATCGACTTCATTGGCGCTGTAGTTAATATTTCAGAGGTTTCTCTTGTAGTAATTGTTAATATCTTTGTCTTTGTTAATCAATACAATGTCAAGAAAGACGCCAGAAGACAGGAAAATTATTTGTGATGCTAGAAGACCAGGATGCGTGCGTTATGTACGGCGTCGCTCTGTCCGGATTGAATTATCGCCTTGCATGTTGTTGACATTGCTGTGAAATGTGTTGTTAAATAGTTGCAACAGCAGATGGGCACCTCAACACTTCTTTTCGTCCGTTTCGTTCGAATGGAGAAAAAATATCCTATGTTTCCAGTAACTTTTATTTAATTATATGTGAAACATAGCAGCAAAGAATCAGTGATACTTTAACACATTAAGCAAGGTTTTAATAACAATAATAGTAATTATACTAGTGGTAGTAAAAGTAGAAGTAGTAGTATTAGTAGTAGTAGTAGAAGTAGAAGTAGTAGTATAACTTGTAGAAGTAGTAGTAGAAGTAGTAGTAGTAGAAGTAGTAGTAGTAGTAGAAATAGTAGTAGTAGTAGTAGTAATAGTAGTAGTAGTAGTAGTAGTAGTAGTAATATTATTATTATTATTATTATTATTAGTAGTAGTAGTAGTAGTAGTAGTAGTAGTAGTAGTAGTAGTAGTAGTAGTAGTAGTAGTAGTAGTAGTAGTAGTAGTAGTAGTAGCAGCAGCAGCAGCAGCAGAAGTAGTAGTAGTACTACTAGTAGTAGTAGTAGTAGTAGTAGTAGGAGTAGTAGTAGTAGAAGTAGTAGTAGTAGTAGTAGTAGTAGTACCGGTAATAGTAGTAGTAGTAGTAGTAGTAGTAGTAGTAGTAGTAGTAGTAGTAGTAGTAGTAGTAGTAGTAGTAGTAGTAGTAGTAGTAGTAGTAGAAGTAGTAGTAGTAGTAGTAGTAGTAGTAGTAGTAGTAGTAGTAGTAGTAGTAGTAGTAGTAGTAGTAGTAGTAGTAGTAGTAGTAGTAGTGGTAGTAGAAGTAGTAGTAGAAGTAGTAGAAGTAGTAGTAGTAGTAGTAGTAGTAGTAGAAGTAGTAGTAGTAGTAGTGGTAGTAGTAGTATTAGTAGTAGAAGATGTAGAAGTAGCAGTAGTAGTAGTAGTAGTAGTAGTAGTAGTAGTAGTAGTAGTAGTAGTAGTAGTAGTAGTAGTAGTAGTAGTAGTAGTAGTAGTAGTAGTAGTAGTAGTAGTAGTAGTAGTAGTAGTAGTAGTAGTAGTCGTAGTAGTAGTAGTAGTAGTAGTAGTAGTAGTAGTAGTAGTAGTAGAAGTAGTAGTAGTAGTAGTAGTAGTAATAGTAGCAGTAGTAGTATTTGTAGTAGTAGTAGTAGTAGTAGTAGTAGTAGTAGTAGTAGTAGTAGTAGTAGTAGTAGTAGTAGTAGTAGTAGTAGAAGTAGTAGTAGTAGAAGTAGTAGTAGTAGAAGCAGTGGTAGTAGCATTAGTAGTAGTAGTAGTATAAGTAGTAGTAGTAGAAGTAGTAGTAGTAGTGGTAGTTGAAGTGATGGTGTCGGTGGCGGTTGCGGTAGTAGCGGGGGTTGTAGTTTTAGGAATAGTTGAAATTATATTTTTATGAAACGATACGTAGCACTTGTCATACATTATAGTTTGTTGTGTTTTTTTATTGCAGCAACGGCGGATGGGTGTAATTTCCCTGAGTACGCTCAAAGTCCTCTGGACGAGTATGGCGAACCCATGGCATGGCACACGAGGGTATGGTGGCTCAACCTTCGCCATGAACCTAAACTCCGAGAAATGCAAGAAATCTACGTCCAGAAATCTCAAATCTGGAGCCTGCGACAGAACAACAAATTGTCTTGCGACCGGAAGTCCAAGCGAATGAACCATCGGGCGATTTCGTCGTTCTTTGGTTCTTGTTCGGAAAAGTTTTTGCTTTACAACAGGACTTGTCTGACCGAGGAAAGGTTTAATCGATTCCGTGTGATACAATACGGACCGGGCAGGTAGGTAACCATTTTTAAAATTAACATATATATACATTTGTAATGACGCAAAAGAAAGAAAATAAAGATATATTATGATTTTAATTTAAGTTTGTTTACATACCATAGTTCTTAATAAACATTATTTTAAAGATGCAAAACGATGTTATGAGCAATTCTATCAATTGCCCTTGTTCTACAATATTTCATAATGTTACAAATTCAACGTTTATGTTCCAAATAGTAATTTGACCAATCAAATATAAACAAAGCAAAACATTAATTCTATAAGCAGTATTGATGAACAACTCTTTAATCAAAATGAATTTTTACACACCCTTTTAAAAGTAGAATGTTACCAAACATTGCATAATTGTGTTTGGTGTGGCAAATCAATACTATATGCTTAATTTATCAATTATATTGTACATTTATAGTCAGTATTTCCATTTTTTAAAAGACGAGAAAGTAGTCTATTTTTCATTTATTTCACTCAGTCTCGACCTGGTTGGCATAAATTATTCATATATTATTCTATAAAAGGACCAGCGATTTCCTGTTTGTGTTAGCAATGTTTAGCAAATTTTTTAAGGAACTGCTGACCAGTATCATGTTAATTAAACTGCCTTACCAGCATGTCGTCTCGACCGCCCCAGGGGTTTATACTCCTATTTATTAATATCGAGTAACTCGTGTTTTTATTACTGATAGAAGTTTTGCATGACTTTTAATTTACCGTTTTAACAGATTTACGTTGATTTTCATACCGACTGCACGGTAAAGCCCCAGCCCCATATAGATGCCAGATCAACACGGATCATATTCGGCATGATCCGGCATATGAACCATGTAGCCGCGTTGTAGCTCCGTGTCGATCCTTGTTGGTCCTGGAAAGTTCGGAAATGTCCTTGGGGCTCCGGCAGTCCAACACGTCAGTTTTGAAAAATTCAAAACAGCCGCGTTGATCCGCAACGATCCAAGACGATGGCAGCATACGGGATGATCCGGGATGGTCCTCGGACTGCCGTACTTTGGTTGTTCAACATATGCCCGGACTCCAGATTAAGCTCTGCTGCGTTTGAATTCGAGATACCTGTCTTCTTTGCCGTGTGATAGCATTTTATCTTGTTCTTCTTGTATAACACACGGTCTTCATTGGGCCAATCGGTCATGTCGACTCTCTGTTCATCTGAAAGGACGAGGGACGTCTTCCTTTTATTTAAGCGTCTGTTTTCGTTGGTGTGGCTGATGCTTGTAGACCTACATTTGAAGCGGAAGGCGATCTTGAGCAGGGCATCGAGCTTGTTTTTTCTTGTTTCTGTTGTACTTCATCGGTAGCGGGTGGTTCTCGTAAAGATTGTTTGGAAACTGGAAACCCAACGTTTACGGTACGTTTTATTTTGTTTGGCATTTTGACGTTTTAGCGTCCACAAAATACCAGGTTACATGTCGATATCCGATTGCAGAATGATGGAATCAACGTGTGTTTGTCTGTGTGTGCATTTAAGCAATACCTGCAATGGCCGGCGATGGTTTAACTGAAAGAATTTAATATTAGTGTGGTATTGTGCTGTTATGGAAAGCCGGAGAAAACCCAACCGGTCTGGTTTTTCGACAACCAACCAAACTCACATACTGCCGGGAAATGGTATTGAACCTTGGTCGCCTAGGTGAGAGGCGCAAGTACCAACCGATGCGCTTACCGGCCAGCCGAACTGAAGGAATCAACCTGCTTTTATATAAAATAGTGTCATGTTGGGTCCGTTTTGCTGCCGTGTTTATCCTAGTCGTTGACGTATATGTCCGGGATTGTTAGTGTAGATGATGTGCATGTCCGTCTTTATCCGGGACTATCCGTATATCTGCTTTGTTGTTTGGTCCGTGTGAATACCATTTTGTCTTCGGGGTGATGGTCTTCGGAAGACCGTCGACGATGAAAAAATCCAAAATGTCCATGGATCGTCGCGGATCTTCATGCAAGAAAATCCGGAACGATCTGGGACTGCCGTGTCCATCCGCGCCTATGAGGGACTGGGGCTTTAGTCAAAGTAGTCGATATCGGTATGCGAGTGGTCTTCGGTTGATATCCGCTAAGAGGGATGTCCACAATAATTTTATATTGATCGTTGTTAAGCGGCCCTTAAACAACGAACTACTATACGTAAAAGTATACTGCTGTATTTTGATAATACTGGTGCGTACGAATAATAATACCACAAGCGCTTTTGCCCAAGTTTTTACAGCAAAGAACGAACACAACAAAGAGCTGTTTATTGGCTGACAAATAATTAACATGCGACAATTGCGATCATTCTTACATAATGAGAATTTATTTGTTCAAATACTATCAGACATATATTTTGCTATCTTAAGCGCATATCTGAAACTCTTAGATTAACAATTATCGAGTTAGAATAAATTATAGTATATGTCGTTTAATTGTTTTAGGCAACCGACGTTTGTGTGTCTGAAATTGGTGAAGCGTAGCGAAACTATAATACAGGTGATGGAAGGTAAGACAAAAACAACTCACTGACCTGTCTTATATTGTTTTTGTTGAAAGTTTTTGTATGTTTTTCAATAAGTGTGTTTTTAGTTGTATTGTTTAGGCACCTTTTGTTTGTGTTCATAATTTAATGTGTCGGGCAAGGCTTAAGATTTTTAAAATTTAGTTTAAGTAATGCATTCTACAAAATACATTTAAGAATTGAATAGCATTTTTCTGCATTTCATCGGCGTATGAACTGTCGGGAAAATTACGCCTAATTTGCATAAACGCCGACGGCGTTTATGCTTAAATTAGGTGTATTTTTCCCCGACAGTTCATACACCGATTAAATGCAGAAAAATGCTATTTAATTCTTATAATTACCACACAAAATGATCTTAAAGCTGAAATTCTATCGTAGTAAGGGTCATAAAAGTCATTTTTAGTCTAGCGTATTAATCTATGTTCAGTTTCGGTTTCATCTCCGTCAAACGGGTACATCGTTGAAGTTCGCGCAAAAAATATTACGTCATTTCGCTATTGACCAATAAAAAAAACGCCATTAAGTTGCGCGCAAAACATAACGTCATTTTGGCAACTTGTTTATGACCAGAAAGTAGCGCCATGAATATTCATGTTTAAATTTGCATACGAAGTGGGTTCATCGGAAAATGAAAAACCGGTCACGTGAACAAATTATCCAATCAGAATGCAGCATTCATATGAATGTGACGGAAGTTGTAATTATTAATACAATAACATAAGGCCCCACATCGGAAAGTAAAAATTCCTTTTTGTTTTCAAATTAAGTGTCTGAGCTTTATAGAAACGTTATTTGGAAATAATCAGATATAATCTACTATAGTTTAGACAGCTGGTAAATATTTACATTTAAAAACCATTTTGTAATTGTAAAATGCATATTTTCTATAAAAATAAAATACAGTGCAAAATTAAATACAACATACAATAATTTGTCGACTAAATCCATGACTGATATGTACATAGTGGTCATTTTTTTTACATATTTGCTAGAAGCTTACCATAACTATAAAATATTTAGGTATACGATAATGCTAGTGAATATTGTGTTGAATAGGTGTTTTTCAGATTTAGGATTGTGTAAGTAACTGGTTCTATCTCATTAAAATCTCACCCAAACGTTCGCTAAATGATTTGTAATTGTAATGATCGAATAGGATCGCATACGAGGAAACGTTCTCGTTATTGCTTTTATCCTTATAAAGAAATAATTTTGACATTGCTTAAATACCATAGTATCATAACCTTTTATGCAATGTCATCAGATCGTGTAGGCCGATATTGTAATACGGCGCTTCTTCGGAGACTGGAGTTGCATAAACTCTCGTTAATGTGTTTGTTGATAAATTGCATTGAAGTTTACATTGTGTGACTTATTTTTTGTGTTACGTCGTTTTGTAAAATAAAGGCAATCACTCATTTACGTCACATGGGAACAATGGCGTGTATTTCACCGAACTGCAGACACGTGTTAAAACAATAAGTATAGTGCCTCTTTTTATGCAAAGTAAAAACTATTAAACTATAAAATCTTAAAGAAGAAAATACTTTCAATTTAAAAACTTTTTGTTTTCTTAGGACAATTTTAAATTAATAAAAATAGTATATCACTCCGCTTTATTCGAGATGATTGCTTTAAGAATCACTCAAAAGACCCAAATGAATACAATAAGGATATACTTTATTTTCACAATATATACACCAGTATTAAGCAGTCTTTATTTCCCTTAAACAATACATAAAGGTCAAATAGGTTGATCTTTTAGTGATATCTCCAACGTTTCGCTGTTCTTATTTTCTTCAAATATAATTGGACATTTAAATGGAGAGCGCAAATTGAAACACAATCATTTTGTCAATTATATCATTTTTTAAAAGATATATATTGCTTTCGTGATGTGTATTCCCCTTAGGAAATGCTGTCTGTTCTCTGAAAATTCTCCCAAAAATATGTGTTGAAGGTTAGTAGTAACAAGCAACTTTTAAGGCAATACATTCAAAAGTCCCAAATTTACCACGGAAATGTGTCTTTACTAAACCATGTATGTAATTTGTATAATTATATGTTTCGAAAATGCAAGAGGCACACCAAATGCGTTAGGAAGTCGTGACTTGGTTCTTGTTTTTACAGATATGTATGTCAATGCACAGCCAATAACTTTCAAATTTACTGCTTTTAGCGAATGATAAGGCTGTCTTAATGACCCGAGTTATCGTTCAACACGTGCCGCCATCATAATGGTTAGTGTGTTTCACCGATGAATTGATTGATATCAAATAAAGAAGTTGCAATTATAACTGTATTTTCGATATTTGCACTTGAGTGTTATGTCGATAATTTACATTTCTTCAAATATCATATTTTGCTACGATATTTCAGCTTGTGCACTCGTGTTAAGGTAGCGCACCTCTTAATGATTTCCCGCGATTTCTTCGAAGGTTGAAGAGCCTACTATTAGGTGCCGTAGCCTAGTGTTTAAGGCGATAGACTAGAAATCTTTTGGGATATTCCCGCGCAGGTTCGAATCCTGCCGACGACGTATACTTTTTTGCGACGCGTTTTATTTATTTTCTAACGTAATTTGATTTAATATGGCATATAAGCTATATTTATTGTTAAATATGTTGCAATTTTTATGCACATTCTTCAATTATTAAAATTAAAACAACGTTATGGCGAAATTGGGTGATTTACTGTTGAAAATACGAACCATGCATGTTGCATTTTATTTTATTTCAAAAAGTAAACGGTAAATCTGTCTATTTCTTGGTATTTTTGCTGTATATAGTGTTTCTATAAAAACTAAGTTTAAAATATGACTTAAATGATACTATTTTGAATTTTATGACACTTTGTTTTTAACCGACCCAATTTTTACTTGGCTGAAATCACTTACATTTCATGGCGCTCTTCCATAGATACAAATTTGTAAAAAATAAATGTCTGTAAAAGAATACTTATTTCATCTTGTTTAAACTTTAAACACCTTTACAGCATCTGTACACACCAACTGCATGCCCATATTTGGAAATTTGAATGAATTATGGAACTTTTATATACCCCAGGGGTGAAAATAAACTGGACAAAAGCCGAGCGTGGGGGTGGTTTTGAAAAAATCGGTATATTTTTTTAAAAAGCATGGAAAGCCTACCTACAAATTTGCATGTAGTTCAATGAAATGATGCTGATTAAGAAAATAATTAATTAGATTATATTTGGATATGTGCCCATTAGAGGTGCGCTACCTTAACGTTAACATTTTACAGTGTAATAATTGTCGTAAAATATATCCTGATCAATTATTGGGACTTTTTTAGAATGCAATTTTAACATTTCGCTCATTGTTCTTCGTTAGGTACTTTTTTCTTGCTGGGATGCTCCTAATAGAGAAGATGACAGTATCTGATTGTTTTGTGACCAAAGTGTTCAACGTTTGATTCTTGAGTTTGAAACTGGTGCTTAGTCTTTACACATTCTTCATTGCTGATATATCATTCATCGTGGAGTATTGAGACATGAAAACGCTTTCAAGTTAATTCGTAATAACTATGGCCAAACATTTAATGCTTTCGCTATCTTGTGTAGACATGAGAAATGTCCGCGTTTTACAAACAATATAAAGATTATAAACATATATGGCAATTTTAATGTAACATTCACACATAGTTCGGATTTTGATTGACTAAAATAAGTTCAAATTACCAGTGACCATTTGAAGCAAATATCAAAATGTGTTATTTCATCTGTTTGAAACATTTCGAACCGTAACGTATGTAAGTGTGCTTGAGTGCTTTTGTCCGTTCGTCTGATTCAGAATTTACTTTTGTTTTGTTTTTATTAAACCGAATATTACAATAAAATGCGTTTCAATGAGAATAATTTGTTGCAAAATATATTAATTGTCTGTTCGTGCATTACCGTTTCTTTAATCTATAAAATCGTTGATTATCGCGTGTGTTTAAAAAAGCAAATTCCGAACTATCTTATCGATGAAACGTCAAATTACTATTGCACAGAACCAAAGAAAATACCAATGGCGCAATAAATATTGTTCTTTATCTCAAAAGCCTTTGATCTTATATGAACCGCGATTTAAGCTTTAGATGCGCATCGTTCTGATCGATTAGTCAGATATAAGATCTTCACCAGTGAAAAAGCGAGATTATACGATTTTTTCTTTGTGTTAAATTGATATATATTGATAAAATATGTTACAATAACACAAACTAGGCAAGAAAGATTAAATATTGAAGACGAATTTCATAAAATGCAGCTAAGACAAATTAGCGCCCCGAGCCGATTGTGACGAAGATATTTCGTACATATTTTCCTTCAATAACCGAAGCATTCGTCTTTTTAATAGGATCAGAGTTAGTGTTCGTACGTCGTATGAATATATATCGTTGCAGGAGTTGAACCGTAAAACTAAATTTTGATTCACACTGTACATGCATGATATACATGCTGGCGAATTCGACTGTACAGATTTCAGAATTAAATATCTTGCTTATTTCGCATTTTCGACACATGGTCTTCTTAACTTTTATTTTAATTTATATTGAAATATGTATAAAATAAGTTTTTACACACAAAATCGAATAATCTCGCTTTAAGGGTTGAATTTTAATGTTAAAATGTATGAAACGTGTGTAGTTTCTTCGAGTCGTTTTTACTGAAGCGAACATCCGCGACCCTAGAATAGACTATTGACATTGACTAAAATTGCATGCTGCATTAAGTGAGGTTTATATACGGTCCCCTGGTGTGTTTGGTTGTCAGAATACTGTTGTCTATGTGGTTTCCGCAATATCATTGTAAAGCGATAATAACCGACTTCAAAAAGCTTTGAATTACCGAACAAAGCTTTCTATATGAAATGCTGACTAAATTACTAAACGAAACAAAATGACACGCCTCTGATTATATTTATTTTATACGCTGTGACGTTAGGCTCTATAATCAAAATGTAAGCATTTGTATAATTAAAAAATAAAATCTTGTTTTTGCAATATTTTTTACAGATCTATATAAAGGGTTTTTCCGTAATTATTGCATACCTATCGGTTTTTATATAAGACATCAACAGGACATACCTGCAAGCTAAAATGTAGCTATTACTACTTTGCATTGTTAGTCTACTTACGAAAATATCAAAGTTATAATTTCAATTCAGAAAACAAACTCAAGAAAAATAAAAGAGCTCTTTCAACTTATGCTGCGGTTCAATAAGAAATTCAAAACAATTCATTAGACGGATCTGTTTTCTTGCCCAATGGTATTCTTCCCCGCGAGAATTCAATATGGATAAAATGTCAAATGCTGACATGTTTACAACACAATTAGGTTGCTCTTGATCCAATAAAGTTCTCTTATCTTCGAGGTATTTCTTTTCCTGAAGGCTAAGAGATTTAAGGCACTGTTAATTTTAAAAATATTGCCCTACATCTCTGTGTGGTGCGTTCACACGCCGGACCTCAGTTGAACCGAACAAGTGGAGACATGAAATTGCGTCGGTGTTAAGCTTAAAGCGTTCAATGAGTGCGTACATATATGTCTATCATGCACGACATTAAACATGTCATCATTGCATCGTAAACTATGAATGTTCGAATTGTTTTAGGCATAAACTGTCACTTTGTAAATAGGACTTCAATCATTGTTTTGCCATTCTGTTATTGGTGGCTTAGAATAGGTTGTGTGATGTGTTAAAAACTTGTTTGTTTGAAGAAATGTATATACATTTATATTCATTTCAGAACAATTTGGATAGTTTTTTGGACTCAATAAAAGTGTTTAACATAATTTCCAGACTCAACATTTTTCATTTATATAAATATATATCAGCAAAATAATCATGTGTAATGCAAATTCTACATGCATTGTTATTAAAATCAGGATAGTAAATATCATAAATAATAATACAAATAAAGCGCGCTTTTGATTGAAACTCTCTACCGACAACAGTATTGGTGGAATGTTTGCCCAGTTTTTAAATGTATGTTATGCCACTTGAATATGACGAACCCTTACACATGGTCTTATTAAACATTTCATTTGGTATAGTAAATTGATCGTGATGTTGCGTGCCTACAGCTTTTGTGAGGATTGTGTGCCTTTAATTTGCAGGGCCAACGATGGAAAGCAACGACCCGAACTTGTGCGACGAACGAAAGCTTGTATTTGATGAATGGCCATGGATTGGTAATGACTTCATAGTTATATCTTAAATGTATTGTTGATGACACAACAAATGCTTCGTGCTTTTGTTTAAAGACAGAAACGTTAATTATTATACACGCTTGCAAAATGACTTATTTTACCACTTTGTAACTTTTAATTTGATTGTAAATCACTTAGAGGTTTGAATTGCACAATTTAATGAAGTAATAGTAATTTATGCATATTATGACGGATAGAAAACGAGTGGTTCTTAGTTAAATTCCTACTGGGATACGATTTATTTGCATGTTTTTATTGAACGCATAAGCGAATACTTGCTCCACATAGAGAAAGGTCAATGCAATATACCTTTACTTTTAACAGTCATGAGGAATAAAACAGAGAGGGTAATCACGTGACAATCAAGATGGCGACGTATCTCTTCATATCGACTTTTGTTTCGCATCGAGTAAAGTTGATATATAGAGTGAATATCAATACGATATAAACTCTAATCACTTGCTTGCCGATATTCCAAGAAAATGAGATGCATTTTAACAATTAATACATGTAAAAGTAATTAAGGGTATACAACGGCATGGCATGTACGTTGCATCTTGTTCATCACGTGATTACTCCCTCTGTAAATGTATGGATCATCCATTGTGAAGTGTTCCTAGAAAATTCATATGTTTATATTGATTTTATTGCATATAGATTCTATATGCTTTTTGCAAAAGACACATTTTTATCAGTGTATATCGTCTGTTGTAAACCAGTTTACCTTTGTATATGCTAAGGAATGAAGGAATGTGATAATTTGGTCGTACAATGGAAGATAAATACCGTGAAATGAATATCGACTTTGAAACATGGTCTAATATCACATACACGGCCGTTAATCACGGCGCACCTCTTTAATGAGAGGCATTAATAAATGAGTCTATGCAACTTCCGAGTTGGCGCTCAGGCCCGGATGTTTTGAAATTTCATGGATAATTTTACAGGTCGATTAGGTTTTATATGGGTTTTTTTTTCAGCATATATCGCATTGTTTTTACAATAACTTGGCATAATGACGACCGATTTGGCGAAATAATACCGCGTGGAGTAAACAGAGTTGTAGTTTTATCTTGTCGAAAACACAACATATGTTTACTTTCATGTCGTCATTTATATTTCATTGTGGATTTGTTTATACCGTTTACGTTTGTTTGATTTCAAACTAAAGACTGAAACAAGGAAAATGATGAAGCAAACATAATACCAGGCTTGTGCATGAAGATAAATGTGTATGCTCGACTTCAACACAGGGACGGGTCAGGTTTTCGTAGTGTCGATAAAAAATACACCTGTTCGTATCCAACGCTAACATAGTATTCCCTTTGTATAGTCGGCAT
This sequence comes from Dreissena polymorpha, assembly GCF_020536995.1. Classification (NCBI taxonomy): domain Eukaryota; kingdom Metazoa; phylum Mollusca; class Bivalvia; order Myida; family Dreissenidae; genus Dreissena; species Dreissena polymorpha. Next base: position 145,563,179 of record NC_068356.1, on the reverse strand, counting down.
ATAACTACTGATAGCTAGCATGTTGCACAAACAGAACTTACTGATTTAAGCATTTTAATAAAACAAGATTCAGTTAAACATCACATACCTCATGTTGTTTCCTGCAGCCCCGTGGCGGAAGGAGGTGGTCACGTGTCCCATCAGTGGAGGATTTATGTTCAGGACCATGAACAAACTCACCACGCAGGTAATTTTTATGTTGTTGTTACAGTTTTATTATATTACTTTTTGTATTATTGTTATTATTGTAATTATGATGTTATAGCATACATGTAGGTTCATCTGAAGTTTTTTTGGTGTTGTATGGGTCAATGAATAAATCAAATATATGTTCGATGTCGAGCTATATAATAAGAGCGAACATGTATCTTATGCCATATGCGAATTCGCGCAGTCTGGTCAGAAGCTACCCTTTCCGCTATTAAGTCACGCAGGGTTGTGTGGTCTCATAACAGCATAACTACTGACCGGTCTGTGCGAATGCTCAGGCGTGTCATGCTCTACTGCACATTGAAACACATGGCATAGGACACATTTTCGCATGGCGAAGGGTGTAAACTGATAACATGGATTGAATTTTTCACTAAGTTAAGCCTTATTGATAATCACAAGATTTTATGGTACATTATGGTATATACATTACATAAAAAGTATTTTAACACGCACAATCGAAATAATTAATGTATTTTCGTCTTCATTCATTTGACAAAACTGATGCCAATGTGATCATTTAATACTATGATAAACGCGTGTCCAATACGAGATTACATTTTTGAACACAAGTTTGAAAATGCTTTTGATTAAAATGCTGGACTTGGTAGTTATACGTAAACTTTTATAGTAACAACCACACAAATATTACATGTTTCTACATATTTGCGGTAGTTTATCGATTCACAAATGACCTATATATCTTTTGACCGGTTCGATTTGCTACCAATTTCATTCTAATTTATATTCTTGAATAAGTCTCGGTTTATGATGTTGTAGTCGCATGAATTCGGATATACAGTCAGTGAATGAACAAAATAAAGGAAGAGGAATCGGCGGGTAAGCAGAGCGTTTGTTCTGTCTATTCGCTGACATTTTCTTCATATTGACACTTACAATATTTCATCATTACAACCATTAAACCACTGACATGTCAGCTTAAAGCATGGATGTGTGAATGAGACTAAGATACTAATTATTGTTAAATTTACTTCCTTGATGTTGTCGTCGTATTCCAAGTTTGAGATATGTTTTTGCAGAGTTAGATGGGTTGTTTGATTGTTTTAGACGCAAGTTGTTAAAAAATTATCTATTTTGCCCCAGGCGGTCGTATTAGCATACGGAATATGATATTGCACTGCTGTCCTTCACTATATGAATTCAACTTATTTATAATGGCATATTTATTATGAACATAACAGTGCATATACCTTTACACACCCACATCATTTAATATATAATTAATTCGCCTTGATAAAACCTCACACACATGTAAATCTATTTAAACAAAGTGTTACCATATATTTGAATATTTTAACCTTAATGTAGGTACTAGTTTGCTACAATTTATATTACTGCCTGTGTGATAGACATTTGTGGAAAGTATATTAGCTCAATTACAAAAATTATAGTTGTGTAATGCTTTTCCATATTCTGATTATTTTGCAGTGTTATCCAATTTTGGCACTTATTATTATTACATGACGTGTTGAGCAGATAATCTATATTATCCGAAGACAAACACATACCGTTTAAGATATTCAAAAACACTAAACGAAACGAAAAATTCATCCAGAGACTCAAAACCTCAAAAACACCAAGCCCAGTTGACAATATCCTTTACGAATTCATTAAGTCTATCAAACACATTTACAAGTTTAAATTTAATAATTCAATCAGTCCTGGAAACGGGCTTTACCCCGCAAAGTTGGTAAATAATATTAGAATCCCAATATTCAAAACAAGAGTGCCAAACTGTCACAAGATACGCCCGTTTAAAGGCTTTGGACAACTTGATAACTTTACCATGACCCATATTTGAACTTGACCTACATATCATCGAGACACAACTTCTGACCAAAGTTGGTGAAGATCTGATGAAAACTACTTCAATTAGAGAGCAGACACCATGCTAAATACTTGAAATGCACTAAGTGACCTCGTGACCTAGTTTTTAACCTGGCATGTCCCATATTTGAACTTGACCTACATGTAGATATTGTCTAGACACAACTTCTGACCAAATGTGGTTAAGATCGGATGAAAACTACTTCAATTAGAGATCGGACACAATGCTAAATGCTTGAAATGGTTTAAGTGACCATGTGACCTAGTTTTTGACCTGGCATGACCCATATTCGAACTTGACCTACATATTGTCTAGATACAACTTCTGACCAAGTTTGGTGAAGATTGGATGAAAACTACTTCAATTAGAGAGCGGAAACTGCTGTGGACGCCGCCCGCCCGCCGCCAATGTGAAACTATAATACGTCCCGTTTTTTAAAACGGGCGAATGAAAAGATGATCCAAAAGATCCGAACAACTACTGAACGATTGTATTCTCCGCTGGTTAGGAAACCTCTTTACATCTATACTTAATGACAGGCTTGCTGTATTTTTAAATGACAATAATAGCTTAAACGAAAATCAAACTGGTTTCAGAAAAGGCTATTCATGATCTGACCATATCTTCACTTTGTACTCATTAATAGAAATCCTGAAAAAGTGAAAACAAAAACAATTATGTGCCTTCCTAGATTTTGCACAAGCCTTCGATAAATTATGGCGTGCTGGCCTATGGCATACACTACTCAATGATAAAATTAATGGCAAATTTCTGCAATTGATTCAAAATATGTTAAAGAATGTATAAACAAGCATTTCTGCAAGCGGTAATATATCCAAGCCCTTTATCTCAGAAATTGGCGTTAGACATGGAGGCACCATAACTCTTTTAACTTTTCTTAAAAGAACAATTTTTAATCATTACTCTGTTCACTTTTCTTAAATGTCTTACTTCGCATCTCAAAAGCTACATTGGCAAAGAGTTAACTAATCCCCTTGATATATTCCTGTGGCCTAAACTTCTTGCCCTTTATGCTGACGACACAGATATTGTATCAAACTCACAAACTGATTTTCAAACCAGTCTAAACATCTTCTATAGCTACTGTGATAACTGGCATCTAAAAGTAAATTTAAACAAAACTATCATAATATTATTCGGTGCTAAACAAAAGCAGAACGTCAATTTTAAACTAGGTAACAATCCTGTCGAGATAACCAACCGTTATCACGACCTAGGCCTAACTCTTTCTAGCAATGATTCCTTCCGTAATGCCAGAAAACACCTAGCGGAACAAGCAAATAAAGCAATTTACCTCTTATACACACATGCAAACCAAGGAGACCTGCCCATTGACCTTACCCTAAATCTATTTGACCACACTGTCTTACCAATCTTAACATATGACATCACATAAATCTGAGACATTTGGCTTCGAAAACATAGATATCATTAAAAAGGTTCATAACAACTTTCTAAGTAAAATCACTAATGCTAGAAATTCAACCCCAACGACGTTTTTGAATGGAGAACTTGGCAGATATCCTATAGCAATTAATATTAAATGTAAAATATTCTCATTCTGGAACAGACTCTAAGCAAGCAAAGAACATACAATATCTCTCCTAATTTACAAATATATTATGGATTTTCCAAACTCTAATTTTGAGTGGACTAACAAATGTAAGGAAATTCTCACATCAGTATAATTAAATGACCTACATTATACACAATTTTAATAACACAAAATAATATAAAACACCAAGTTTAATCTTAACTCCTAACTAACTACTTACTAAAACTTTCTAACAAAATATCACACTCAACAACAACAAACACACAAAGGACAAATGTGTATAAGTTTCAAACAAACCCATCCTTCGAAAATGACTTAATTCAACTCACCAAATCTGAATATACCTACCTCTTTATATTCCAACCACCTAACCACTGGCAGATAAGATCGAACCCCATTTGATCAAAGAAAATGTACAATGTGGTCAGGTTGGCTTTGAAAATAACTACCTTTCAAACTGTGCCTTCTTGAACCCTGAAAAAGAACAATCCTTGGGACATAAACTGCCTGACGCCACTCTAAACACAATAATATCATCCGATATCATACATATACATATACATAAAAACACTTATAAATTTATTCGCTTTATCTTTAGTAAGTTCAAGACATTAACTATAACTTTATTTTTCTTTTATTTTGACCAATGCCTCCAATCATCAACTTTGTTATTTGTTGTTGTTGTATTAAATAACTGTTTGTTTTTCTTGTACCACAATGTTTAATATAAATAAACTTGAACTCTCTGTTTTTCTTTTGAATATTATTTGTTTCACTGTTAGTAACTGAAGGTGTATGGGATATACACCCTCAGTAATTTCATACCATACGAGAGCTAAGATTTAAGATGTTGCTTTTCGATCAATAGAAATTTGTAGTTGATCAATATCTGGAAGAAGTGATTAAGCAGTTCGTGACAATACACGTATGGCTCTTAATTTGATTCATGACACACTTCTCTGCTGAATACATGTGTTTACAGCCAATCAAATGATGATCAAATGTCATCATTAATTATTTATATGGGAAACTTTTAACTGTAGATATAATTTTTGTTACTTTACATGAATCGTGAAACATTGCAATGCTTTTCGGATAACAAATTATTATACGCATTAAAATACTTATGTAATAGTTTTTATACAAAAGTATAACATGGAAATAAAAATGCCATACGGTATATAAATAATGTGTTTCGAGATTGCCAAACTTTGCTAATGCATACATACACATGCCTGAATGACCTCACAAGGTACACGCACATCTCGATCCGGAATTGTAGTTAACTCGTTACAATTTTAGAAAAGACACTTCTTTTATTCTCAGAAATTCACTTCCACGTTCGCAGCATTTTCTAAAATTACCTAAGCTTAAATTATTAAGCTTGAATAACGACTAAGGAACTTTCCTTATCTCTTATTTAAATGAGTAATAAGGAGTTAGGGCAAGGAACCAACTTACTATCAATGTGTCTATGCTCTTTTCAATATGACTTGCATTTGTTAAAAAGTCTAGTATCACAAATATGTATCTCATCAGGATTTCTGTGAAGACGAATGGCGGAAATCTCGTCTGGAGGTGGACTGTGCCAAGGGCGACGGTCTGCACTTCATAGCGCCACGAGGTAGCAGGTGCAATCCCTTCTCATCAACGTCGGAAGGTGGGCAATCTGAGCGATATTTGTATAATACAATTTTTATGTTGCAAATAGTATTAAGCTGTAAAGCCATTATTATGTGTTCGGTGTAGGTGACCACTGCGCTTGTAAAACTAATTCAGGTAGTAAGTTTTTTTGTTTAAGTTATGATGATATTAATGGGTTCGATTAGTGTTATGATGGTGGTGAAGATGTTTGTTGAAATGATGAAACATATTTATAAAAAATGTCAATAATTATGAATTATTATATATAATGATGCATAATGATAAAAATAAAGGTGACATTAATGATTCATGATGATTATGGTGATTGATGATGATTGATGATTGGTCATTAATGATGATGATGATGATGATGATGATGATGATGATGATGATGATGATGATGATGATGATGATGATGATGATGATACTTTATTGATGATGATGATGATGATGATGTCCTGTTCAGAGTCCAAGTTCTACTGTTGGGCCGGCTGGCAGGAGAAGACGTACACATTCCTGGTGGTGGGAGACAAATCGGGACTTCCACAGTACTGTCTCGTAAGCAATACTGTAGTTCAATTTCTAGAGTAATTGCTCTTTAAATAAACTGCAACCGGGCTCTATGTTATAAATTGCTTATTTAATAAAGAATTTAATTATTGTGCATATGTGAGTGTATGTTGCAAAGACAGAAGGCCACTTTCTTTAAATCAAAGTATTTTCTATGTTTCCCTTTCTTTTCAAAAAAGACTTGTCGATGTCGACAATAATTTTATTATCCGACAAAAATTTCATTATTCCTAAATATTACGGCATGACATAAAGCTAATTACTCCTTTGTGTGATGAAAGACATATATGTTAATATATTTGGATCTGTTTTCAGCGCTTCCCTCGCGATATTTCTCACGAGTTCACGGTAATGGTGTACTTTAGTGTCCTCTGTCCGCTGCAAGCAGACGGGATGCCGCCGACAGGGATAGAATATCACGAAATGCAAGTGGAAACATTAGGTAAAGAAAGTTGGTGAAAGTAAATATATGTTTTACGTAGTCTTTCGTTGTGTATACTCTTCAGACTCTAAGTAAGCTAATGATCGAATATGTTATTATGAGCATTTTTTTTTTTTGCAGTGAGAGTTCCTTATATCTGAATTTTTATTTCTATATACTTTTGACTAGACATATGTCAAAGTTACCTATTAACATAGCTTATCTGTTGTTGTTTTTTTTGTCAACGGCTGTTGTTGGTTTTCTTTTGTCAAAACTAGAATGATTAATCTATAAAACTATGCAGTAAAGTGGCAATATTTAATATTTATACGCAAACCCATGGTTATTGCTGAACCCAACCTTTGTTGCAACACAAAACCCCTGATCTATTCACAATATAGTATGTTCTCGTCCGTAGTTGACCGCTGTGTGGACGACGATCATGACCGCTGCGATGAGGTGGCGAGGAAAGGACAGTGTAAGAAGGAGGAAAAATATGCCGCACATTGCCAGAGGGCGTGCAATAAATGTGGTAGGTATATATCAGGAGTGGAACTATATCGATTCCTTTTAAACGTTATCGGTTAACTTTGATTTCATCGAAAGCCTAGTTCCTATAGTGAAGCCATAGATTCCGTTTTTTGGTGCAGTACGTGGTGTCACTGGGAAGGTCAATTGAACCACATCAGAATAAACGTTGCCATCTGTTTTACACCAGTTCCGTTAACAATTACGATAGTTTAATGGAATTTCAGCTTTAAAATTTGATGTTTCACTTTAAGAATTTTAACACAAATTTCTAGGAAATTTTACAAAAATAACTTTTTGAAGGACAAGTGTATTTAAGAATAAAACGTAATAGATATGTATTATATCGACTGAGTGTCCATTATTTTCAAAACTATATATCTATATGTAAGACTTATGTTATAAACATGGTTTGTGTTTGTGTTATAATAACTGTCTAATTTTATCACCACAGTGTTAAAACATATTGTTTAACAATGAGATATAATATAAACTTGTTGCCATAAATTCCCTTGTTTAATAAATCATATGATACAGTAACATGACCGCTTTGGAACTTAAATAATCTTAAATATTTCTGTTATTTTTAGGAGAGCAAAATAACTTACTGGATATCACGTGCCCATTTTCATCTAGCGTCCAGGGCGACTGGCTGTATATCGACAAACATCACAAAGAGGATGTTCACATCAACCAGTCGACCGTAATTTTCGGCAGACTGGGCTCATTTCTATGCAAAGAAAGAAGCGTCTTCAGTGATAAATTGTTTAAAACAGTCACATTGTTTGATAACGGCTGGTAAGAGACACATTGCTAGTCACAAGCAACATGTACCTCATCATCATTATATTCGTTAACATCATCATATTGCTGATTTTTTTACTCTTAAGTAATACCAATATTTCCATCGGGGGCGTCATCATTAATATTGAAATTACCAATGTATTCGTAATCGTAACGCATTTGTCCATTCTATGACAAATTCTTAAACCACAGAAAACATTATCGTGCTACTATCAAATGCCTTATAAAAATCATCGTGTTATTCGTCACCACCACACCATCTCACTATCAACATCAACAACATCGTCTCGTCATCAATGTCTTCATCATGATAACCATCAGAAGCAGCAGCTGCGTCGCAATCTAATTCATCTTCTACAGCGTTTATGTATTGTTATTTCAGCGCCATGAGATACACCTGTTTTGAATTCCAGCGACGGACCAACAACGTTTTGCAGGTTAGAATAGGTAAGTCATGCCATTGTGTGAGTTCGCCGTGGCGTAATGGATAACGTATCCGCCTAGCGATCGAGAGGTCAACGGTTCGATCCCCATTCGGGGGAGCGTTCCCTAGATCTTCCCCAAAGAAACCAGGTACTGGTCATAGGCCCAGGAAACGGACTGGAGAGCGTCTATAAGCCTGTGGCTTTCGATGCAATCGAGCTAAAATAAATATGTTTAAACTAAGTGATAACTAAAAACAAACCGCAATTAATACAGATTCGAATCAAATGGACATAAATAAAATGCATTACATTCCCCAACACACTGTGATCGCTATAGCAAAATAAACATCAACGTTCATGTTTTATAGCAAATACCTTTATTTCGAGTAAAGTATGGTTACCTGAACTATTTGGCAGAATGATCACGTGTATGTGATGTACATGTAATATCGGCTAAGGTGTCACACCTGGTGTGTCTATTGACTTGTCAGCAAACTTGTGGAAATAACCAATCAATATATGAATTTATATAAAATGTGTTTATATATATTTCAATATAAAATTAAATCAAAGTTCAGAAGAATATATGTCGAAAAATGCGAAATAAGCCAAATATTTAATTAAATTGAAATCGAAAACGGCTGTAAGGTCGAATTCGCAAGCATGCAAATCATGCATGTACGATGTGAATGTAAACTTAGTTTAAAGTGATATTATGGGCATTTTGCTCTGTTGATTGAGCTGAAAATAATTAACAGGCCAAAGAGTTAGATGCCCATAATATCACTTTAACGGTTCATTTGAAATTCCTGCAACAATATGTATTAATACGACACACGACCACTTACTCTGGTCCTAATAAAAAGACGAATGCTTCGGTTATTGTAGGAAAATATGTTCGTCACAATCGGCTCGTGGCGCTAATTTGTCTTTGTTGCATTTTATGAAATTGGTATTTAATGAATACTTTTTCTCGCCTATTTTGTGTTATTGTATCATATTTTATCAATATAATTTAACAGATATAAAAAATCGTATAATCTCGCTTAAAACGAGTTCAGAAATTTAAACGAATTTCCTGAACGAGTTTAATCAAATATGGTATGATGTGACAACGAGTGTCAGATCTTTTTGATCACATGCTTTTTAAATGAGCAAATTAAATAAATATTTACGCAAACATAACGATAAATCCAGAATGTTGTTTACATTTCGTGACGTCATTTGACGTTGCAACGTCATTTCCGCAAAATAACAAAATGCGATTGGTCAATAAACGAAAACTAAGCCAATGGAAACGCGTATAACGTTCATTACACATGTGTAAGATACAAATATTTTAATGGTTATATTACATGGGAAACAGGGTATGGCATGTGATAAAGTATTTAATTTATTTTAGAAGAAAAAGTATCATATCATCTTATCTCATAGTGGCTCGTGTGGTAACTAAAACTCTAATTTCATTTAAAAGTGATATTATGGGCATCTAACAGTTTATAGGTGTCTATCGCAACCGTTGTTTAGTTTTGGTGTTTTCACTTCATATACACTTATATTTGTTAATGCAGCATCAACATACTAAAACAATATCCCGGAAAGAGAAAAATAATACATTTGAATATCAACCGTACTTTCGTTTGACAACTGATCATGTATATACGATGTGAACCTAAATTTAGTTTTAGTGCAGATTCGTTCATACTACACAAAGACAATTTTTGTTTTAAGGATCATTTCGGCTTACAGGACTGGGTGAGTCATGTAAGATATCGAATATCAAATATATTTGTAATAAGCAACTGGAAGCAAAGTGAGTTGCAGACAGGTCAGTAACCACATTTTAACTAACTTTTTTGACCTTTTAATTCTTTTCAGCTCAATTCAACAGTGAAAAATGCCAATAATATCACTTTAAACGTTACGTAACACTGTTTATCTAAAACGATATCACTATGTAAAATGAAAATATAATTTGAAATACGCGTTTCTAGAGAAATACTATTTATTTAAAGAAAGATTAACAAGAAATAATGTTTTTCGTAATCCCTGTAGATTGTAAGTAATATTTTTCCGTGTCATTTTTTTCATCTTCTTCAATCAAACACGTTTTCGTCTTTGCAAATACAGAAACTGAAGGACCTATGTGAATGGGCACGATGTATTGAACTCATTTGGACTTGTTTGACGTCTCTTGTCTAGCGAAACTAATTCATCATACAAATGAGTCATACTTTGTGTTTTTCCAAGTATACGAATGTCCTTTCAAGGTGTATCGTAATGAATACTATCGAACATTATTACATATAAATAGTATAATATAAATTTTAACTTAATGTGTTTGACAGTATATATACATGTAGTTTAAATAAATAATTGAATGATGGCTATACTTAATAGATTAATTGGACATTATTATGTATAAATAAAAGCATTTAATCTTGAAAATTATTAATACATCTTTTTGTATAAATCGAATTTAAGAAAATATATCATAAAATTTTATATCATAACAGCCAAAGTTATAGCAATGGAATACATCTAACTACGGTAAAATGGCAATAACACGACATACTAGTAGCTCTTTTGAATAATATTGAACCGATCTGTTTGAATTTGAACGTTTATGACATATTTAGTTTAGTAAATTATAAGTACACAAATCTCTTTCGACCATATCATTTTACATATATATTTTATTTTTAACGGACTCTCACAAGTAGTCAAATTGACAATTATTCAACTGTTTGCTTCATATTAAAAAATTAAAATAAATGAGCACTGTACATCAGGTAGCGAAATAACTTTAACGACAAAGACTCGTACAGAAAATACATTTGCGTATATTTGTTAATCACCAACAATATATGTATAAGTATTAATCGTAACAAACGCGAAACGAAGTTATAAATTTCAGTAGATGTATTTCTATTGTTTTCGTTTCATTCTTGACAAAACGATGAATGCTTATGAAGAGCTTTAATTGCATTTTTGTAACAGGACGGCCCGCCTTATGGTAATGCTGATAGTTCTTTTTATTCAGATGTAAGTGGTTTGAGCACAGGTGTTTTTTCCGCTTATTCTACTATTGTTATTATAAATATGTGAACAGGTCCTTAAATTGCCCTTCACATAAGTTTTTATAACAGTTTATGTCAAACTCATTTGGGTCGTGCTCTGTGGCAATCGGGTTTAATGCATTTGCGTAAAGTGTTGTCCCATATAAGCCTGTGCAGTCAGCGGACTGCACAGGCTTATCTTAGACGACACTTTATGCACATGCATTAACCCCTTTTTAAAAGAGCACGGCTTATTTATAATTACTCGCGTGTAAACCCTAGTGTGAACATATGAACTGTCCGTAAAGAAAACCTTTGTAATTGATCAATAGTAAACACAATAGCGCAAAAAGAATAATGTGATTCCAGCCAGTTCAGAATGGTACAAGCATAAATCTGAAATTTACCATACATTGGATCAATCCAATAAGGGGTGGCCTTACTTGATCGTCAATCTAACGCCCCCACCCCACCCCTCCCCGCTTCAAAACAAAGCCACACACACTTCTCAACGCCTCATTTTTAGTACATTAACGTCAAATTGAATCATAGTCCTTATTCGTCAAAATAGTGATTAATTTATCAGTAAATTATAGCAAAGTATAATTTAGACTATATCCTGGTCCTCAAACATGCAGTATCGTTGTTTAGAGAGAATCCATATCAACTTAGAAACTCATTCACAAGGAACTGTATGTAAATATGATGCCCCCATCCAGGGCCGAGCTCGCGACTGGACGCCTCCTTTACGGACCTGTGTGTGTTTGAGGACAACATAAGCCCAGTGGTAGACGGCTACCAGAGCAAGAACATGAAAAATCTAATCCGTAAGTTCATAACAGCGGCGTTTGAAATTGGTTTAGGAAATTTTTCACATTTTGTTGCCGTATTTTTCTTTTAATAGATATAATCACATGATCCGTGTCAATAAAAAGTCATGTAGCAATCTTTGAACATTGGCATGTCAGTTTGCGAAATGAGATATTCAGCGAACACAACCATTTTACAGTTTCCGGTCGACTTCGTGACGAACACTGCGGTTTCAGTCACTTGATCCCATTCAACGGCAGTGTGTACGGAGAGCCGTGTGCAGGAAGTGTCTCCGACTGGGACTCGGACGCATGCGTGACACGAGGAGTCATCACCCTTACCTCCGACAGCTGCAGTAACCTGGAGAAACCCTTGGGTGAGTATATGTAAATCGATGTTGAGCAGTTTGTCTGTATCAAAACTTGTGTTCGATTGTTCAATGTATTATCGGCACGTTTGGAAATGGGTTCAAAATACGTCGGACTTGTAGTGCGAGGACTCGACTGGAACAACACTTTACGCTTGAACGAAATATCATGAACGCGTAAAGTGTCGTTCCTGATTAGCCTGTGCGGACTGCACAGGCTGATATGGGACGTCACTTTACGCACATGCATTTAACCCCCTTTTCACTGAAACCGGCTCATATGTATTTCGATACCTACAAGAACGAACAATGCTGTTTATAATGCATATATCTAAACAAACCTCGCTTTGCAGAACTCAGAGTGCGGACTCTATTTACGTTGTGTATTTGGGTTGTTTTACAATTTCATTTTTTTCTCTGTAAATCTTTGTCAATGAACACTGCGATACGTAAACATTCGACGCTATGTATTTCGAGCATGTGTAGTTTTCCTTCCGCTCACAGAGTACCAATGCCTGGCGTTTCTAAGCGATCATCCATTGGAGAAATTTCTCATAACCAGATCCCTCGTGAGTGGCGAATATAACTGCTGGGTAAGTACATGTATGTAAACATATGCTGCTTCAGCTACTGCTACTGCTACTTCTATTAGTACAACTATTACTAATTCTACCACTACTTAATAATAATAATTAAAAAAATATAATAATCATAATAATAATCATCGTCATCATCATCATTATCATCATCATCATCATCATCACCATCATCATAATCATCATCATAATCATAAAAATCATAATAATAATAATCATTATAATAATCAAAATAATAATCATACTAATAATGACGATGACCATGATGATGATGGCATAAGTGATTGATACTTATAACATTGTGTTTAATTATTTCCTAAATCCGGTGTAATGTAGATTCTTACCAGCTTCTTATGCGACACGTGGCGCTGGCAGTATCGCGCCCTGTATAAGCTGGACACGCCCCAGTGCCTCGCCCTCTCCGACAGCGCATGCGTATTGGACAGGCCACCTGATCTTCTGCTCTACCTTCACGATGGTACTGCTAAGCAAGGATGTTGAAATTTTTAAGTGGTTCCCTAATATTACGAAATTGAAATAAAATCGCTACATCTAGTATGTCAGAAAAATTATTAGGTTTAAATAAAAAAAGCCAGTAAGACTTTGTAGGAAAAAAATCGTTGCACATTTTCTGAAAAATAAATGCATTCAGGTTTAATGAAAATAACCCTTTCAGCCAATGTACGTCATCAAGTCTATAAGTTAAATTTATGCACTTAATATGTTAGCACTTTTTACCGTTGATTTTATATCTTTGGACCCACACGTTCTCTTAGTGAACATAATTAATGTATATCTATACAAGACTCCTTTTGTATGCTTTACTGGTGTAAAATGTATTGACAAAGAATGTTCGCTCTGCTTTTCTTCTCCATTTATACATCTACGCGTTGATTTGTGTATTCTTATTTGTTACAGAGGACAAGACTCGTCACTGCAAAGGTTTTGTGAGAACGCACATTGCGCCATCGGAATCAACTATGACTTCACTTACTAAATCCAACCCAACACAAGTTGACAACGATATCGTGGATGCAAATATGCCGTACCTCGGGTCCGATACTGGGTCTAAGTCACACGGGATATACCAGATGGACTCGGTTGGACGAATAGAGAACATGGCGTCATCGAACGGCATCAACATCATGAAGAACTACGTCATACAAGCACAAATTGCAATATTACTGTTCCTTGTTCATGTGACAATAATAACACAAATAATCATCTTTCCGACGTGATATCGATTACCAAAACATTAAGAATTTCCATAATATGTGATATATGGTAGTTCAAGAAAATAAATACCGATACAATAAGACACACTTTATATAGAAGAAACTGGGAGTGGCTTAAAGTTTATGATCACAAATAACTGTAACTATGCTAATGTGTGTTAATAAAAACGGTGTTTCCCAAAAAATCTTCGTAAGTTCATTTGTATTGATAACCTTTAAAGGTGCGTTATTCATACACGTTTCTATGGCTTAAATTCAAAGCCTTGAAGTAAGGCCAATGAGTAAGTTACAGTAAATCAGTCACTATTGCCAATGAAATATTTTCAATCATCGATACATTCCGATATTATTTTGTGCAAAATATGTCGAAATTTTGATTTATTAATTTGATTAATGAACACGATGTGTAAATTTCACTAGAAGAAAAGCAGCATCATTTGAAAACCGGAATATTTTTTATCGACACATATTGCATGCGATTAAAAAATATCATATAACACTGTTGTAAAGTAGAAACTAGTGTAATGATTTTAGGAATCATTATCAATGTGTTTTGTTAAATGATGTATACGATGTCGATGTCTTCATTGTTTCTGTTTTGCTTCATTTTACCTTGGGCATTGAATATATGCACACAGCTATCTCACACTTCGAAATAGTCAGTATTTCAACGAGTCCTTCAAGTATTGGTAAATTATTTGATCGAATAAAATAGCATGTAAATGTTGAGATTTGTTAAGCATCGCTTAATTAACTTTTTGTGTATTAAAGACTAACCAGGTATTATTTATACCAATTAAATGCCCCTAGATGTCTGACATTCTAGTTTGATTTTCAGTTTAGAGCATTCGCATGTGCATTGAAAACTTGTACAAGTACGGTCAACTTTACTCACATTTCGACACGGTTAGTTTGTACGCAATGCTACGCCCTTGAATAACCGATCGAGTATTATGATTATAAATACGGAAACGCAATGGTGGACTACCTTAAATATGGTATAATAACAAGTACAATAACGATTCTATGCACGCTATAGTATACGCTGATTATATTTCTTTTTTTATATACGTCTGGTAAAAAAAAATCCCTGAAAATCTGCTACCTAAGGTTATTACAGTTATCTATAGATGTTTAGATTTACAGTCTATACCCAGTCCCTCACCTTTGTATACACTGTTTGTACAGTGGACTTAGTAATTCACACGTTTCATTTGTACTTTTCAAATGCTATGTATATATCAACCATCGCCTGTGATCGTTTGTGGGTGTCGAGAAACAAAAAAAATCAAATAAAACTATAATTATTATATATGTGTGATTGTTATTTGTAATGATATGTATTGTTAAAGAAATACGGAATTGTTATGTAAGGATTGTTCATACTAATTTGTAACAAATGTCGTACAAATGCTGTTGCAACGAAATAAAGACGTGGATTGATATATTGCATATTTAATCTTTTTTCAACATACAAGTAAATGTATCTGACATATATAAATTAACTGTCCTTACGAATCAATATATTAAACTACAAAACATGTTTCAATATTTGGTCCCGGTTGGATTCGATATCAGGCCTTCAACATTCGAGCAGTTTAATAAGAATTTTACGCAAGGTGCATGATCACGTGACTTTGTGAGGTTTCCACTTTTAACTTTAATGGATGTATACACGACGGTAGGGCCAAATAGTCATACACAACAGAACGACCGCAAGCATATACAATTGACTTCAATTCTAAACATTTAATGATATTCAATTGCGATTTGGAAAACAAGAAAAGTGTATATCAACATAATACATTCATAGTTTGTTAAACATTCAATTTGTAAAGTAAATGCAAACCTGCACCAGTCAATATAGTTGACAAAAAGTATTAACGTTGGGGATTGCTAGTGAATTTATTCTGAAAAAACAAACAGTCGATTGGTTCAATCATTTAAGATCGCCTTACTAAAATATATGCAAACTGAAATTCCTGTTGCACCAGCATTAGATGATTCTTATGAGCCGCACCTTGCAAAAACGGGTCTTTTCTCCATATGCGGACTACGTAGCTCTAAACCAGATAAGACCGGCCAGAAGCTACCTGGTCAGCTTGTATCACCACCAAACCCTGTGTGACTTAATACAGGACAGCGGACCTCCTGGCCAGATTTGACGAATGCGCATTTTTGTTCAGAGCTTAATTAACCGCACATTGAATAAGAACCATGTTCAGTGCATTCGATCTAAAGTTTAAACCGGTTTTAATTAGCTCCGAACCCCACACTAGGATAATGTGCACAATATTTAAATGTTCATGTTTATTAAAATAAAAATTGTATATGGGATATAGTATGTCCACGTAGAAAAACTTGTTTTTCGTTTACTTTACGGCTTTCAACAAAAACATTATTACTTACATTCTTAGTATATAAGATAATTAAATTCATGACATGCACATTCCCATTTCCTGCACATTTTCAATTTGTTATGCATACGGGACAAGTAGAAGTACCGTCACGATGCGACTTAAATGTCCTTTTTCAATTATGTTTTCGTACGTATTTTAACGAACAGAACGGTGTATGGTTATAACAAATCCGGTGAATCCGGCCACACTAAAACCTTTTTAGGGCTTTGAAAAAACGTTAGTAATAGTTTATTCATTAACAATTGTATGTATGCTTATTATGTGTTATTATATATATTGAAGCAACGGTTCAGTATACTGGCTTTAAAATTGGATAAAATGACTGCTTAAACGGGAAAACACGAACACTTGTGGCCAAGTTTAGCTACTTCAAAGACAGAGAAATGGGTAGGAAAAATGGAAAGAACTGGACGGCACGGGGTTTCGCGTCTTTGAACAATATCCTCCGGAAGTGATACAGAAAAGTCGGGTATTGGTCCCAAAAATGAAAGAAGCCAGGCGGCTGGGGAAAAGAGCGTACCAGGGCCCCGTTTCATCAAAAATGCGATGCGATATCATAGCCGATCGCTGATTTTATACCTGCGATTGTGATATGGTTTAAAATGCGTTTCATGCAACATGTCGCAGATTCTTGCCGGTAGTTTTGTGTGATAAGCGATAAACGCGCACAGTCTACTATCAAAATATCGTCGACAACGGGCACCTGCTGATCTCGCGCCACCTGTCATATTTGACAGACGAGAGGTAAACAAAATTGACAACACTCATTAAAAATAGAAGTGCCGCTTGGCAGCCGAGAGAACTTGAAGAACTGTTGGAAGGCATACAACAGCACTTTGAAGTCTTGTTCGGAAAGTTTTCCGCAAATTTATCGAAGAAGGACAAACACCGGACATGGTTGGAAATTGTACAAACGTGAGCTAAAATTTACATTGACATGGCTTATAATTTTCTTGTTAATTTCACATTAAATTGGGGGTCAGTTTGAAACATAGTTACATTGGTATGACATATTCACGTTTAACAGGTTTTGTGTAATGATTATCTAAATAATGTAAAATCATTAAGTTCAAATGCAGCGTGACTGCAATGTACAGAAAGAAAGGTATTACAATTGTTTACTTTTCAGCATGGATATTCCTTGACATTTTGAATATGCACACTAATTCCACTTAGTCACTTCTCCTTATAAGTATAAATAATTTATAATTACCCTGAAAAATGTAATTGATATATTAGTGAAGTGGTTATGAATGCACACTTATTAATTGTTTTAACATCAAAGTGCATGTGCCCATGGAAAGGTGTGATCATAATCAAACTGAATGTTCATGGGGAGTGAATCCATGGGGAGTAACGAATTGTTACATTTTGATAGTGTTGGCTTGTAATAGCCTGATATATTTTTTGAATTTTATATGAAATATACCAGAATAAATTGATCATGTCTACAGTACTTCTATAGATTTCCAAATACAACTCTCCCTCACACGCACCACTTTTTTTTGTAAATAATGAAAGAACATACTGAAATGTATTCATTTGTTTCATTTGAAACTTTTGCAGAATAAATTGCGTAGGGGGAAATTAGTTTTGCCTTCTTTTCAAATTAGCCTTTCATTTTAAAATAACATGTTTGTATAGATCCATATCTCAGAATCTGTCAATGATATATACTTCGCACTTCCTTTGCTTGTTCATCATCATGTGGGGACCACAACTCACAAGGGCAGATAACCTCTATTACACTTGTAGAAATTGCTTTCATAACATTTTCCAGCCCCTAATAAGTGGAGTGGCTGTTCATGGACAGCTCTTATTATAAAGAATAATGTTATGTCTCACTATGTTTACCATCATTAATTGATTGATATCATATATTTTTGTAATGAAAGGTGACATGAAGAAAACTTGCAGATAAGCATAGTGTTCACTCCTTTAATGAACACTTATAGTCACTTAGAATAACAACTTTGTAAAAGACAAAGAAATTAATTAATGATTCATCCCGTAGCTTATAATATCAGTTTTATTTGATCCCACTTGCAGATTGTGATTGTCATCAGGAGATGCTGGACATTTCTCGGCGCATGCTTGAGGAGAGCATAAAGAGAAATGATATACTGCGTGAAATCAGTGCATCACTGAAATTTACAACAGGAAAGACATACATGGTGAGCTTGCTGGACCAGACAATTTTTTTAAAGCGGGGGCATAGACAAAACAAGTCTTAAAAATGTGTGTTTATTTACATCTGATAAAGACAAAACAAGTCTATAAAATGTTTGTTCATTTACATCTGATAAAAACAAAATAAGTCTTAAATATGTGTGTTCATTTACATCTGATCAAGACAAAACAAGTCTATAAAATGTGTGTTAATTTACATCTGATAAAGACAAAACAAGTCTTAAAAATGTGTGTCTAACTTGTCCAGAACAAAATAATCAGATTTATAAAAGGTTACTCCCCGAGACATTCTATTACTTGGCAAGATGATAGTTAGTAAGTGTTGCAAGTATGAAAACAATAGCTTTGATACTTTAGAAATTAAAAGAACCTGAACACAAAACTTAACCAAATTTTCAATTTTCTAAGTATAAAAAGGGAACATAATGCTTACAAAATGTTTGATACAGTTGTCTGCTCATGTTTATAGATTCGGGTCATGTTGGCAAAGAAGAATGCAAAATACACAGACCAGACACCAGGGTGAGCAGGATAGGCTATAGCTCCACTATATATATATATTCCACACATAATATAAATAGTCGAGCTTAAAAGTCAAACTAAAACAAAAAATGTTTTTGTCATAAACAATATGTCCCCTACTGCGCCGCTTTGAAGCTATATATTTGACTTTTGACCTTGAAGGATGACCTTGACCTTTCACCACTCAAAATGTGCAGCTCCATGAGGTACACATGCGTGCCAAATATCATGTTGCTATCTTCAATATTGCAAAAGTTATGGCAAATGTTAAACGTTTGACGCAAACACATAAACAAACCAACAGTCAGGGCAAAAACAGTATGTCCCCTACAATAGTGCTGGGGGACATTAAAAGGAACATTTCAAATTACAGTTTAACAAATGGGGCCAAAAGCCATAAAGCACTCAAATGAGTTGCACCAAGCATGTAATACCATGTAATATGATGTTTGTTCAATCATATGATGCAATAGTGTTCAAAAGTTTTCAATTTGACCTGATGATCTACTTTTTGACCAGAGATGACCCAGTTTCGAAATCTTGTGTGATTTCAGTCAATCAAATGTTCTGACCAATATGTATTCTGATTGGGCTATAAATGTGGCTTCTAGAGCGTTAACAAGCTTTTTCTTTAATTTGACCTGGTGACCTAGTTTTTGACCCGAGGTAACCCAGTTTCAAACTTGACCAAGATTTTACTCATACAAATCTTCTGACCAGAATTTATGGTGATTGGGTAATAAATGTGGCTTCTAGACGGTTAACAATGTAATTGCTGACGACGCACGCACGACAGACGACGGACAAAAGGCGATCTGAAAAAAACATATTTTCATATTTGATAATGTATCTTTAAAATAAAAAAGAATGTTAATTTAGATTAACATTAAACTCCCGAACAGATGCACCACGTTGACTGTGTTTAACTTCAACACGGTCATCATCATTGTCATCATCCTCACGTACATCAACATCGACTTCTTGTACATCCCCATTTTCCATCAGAAGATTATGCAGGCGGCAGCACGCAACAAACAAGGCCGCACACTGATGTGGCTTATAGGGCAGAACACCCCCTGATCGATGTAGACATTTATAAATATGTAAGGAAACACATCATGAATACTATTTAAACTTTGTATTCTCCATTGAACTGGTCAGTTCTGAGATAAGCATCAAATTGAAATTATATATTTCAGTAGAACAACTGTTATTATTGTCTGAATATTTGTATTACTTTTCAATTGCTGTATGAGGTTATTTCAACATGGTAGACATGACAACATGTCTGTATACACTAATAATACATGTTTGCAGGACAAAATTTTGGGCATCCCCATGTAATGAAGAAAATGCACAATCATTTTTAATATGAAAAATTTGAAAGACATAATAAGTTCATAAATATAGCAATAAATGTGTTAACAATTATGTGTGCTCGCAATCGATATCACTTAGACGCATGGTGGATACTGTAATCGTTTTATCGATCGAGATTATCAAATCTCGCGCACCGGTTTATTTTGCGCTCTGAAATGAGATATCGCGAGGTTGCTAATCCCTTTGTTTGTATAGGTCTTTGCCCTGAGTTCAGGTCTGATATATATCATACTTGTATATTATGGTTGTACCACTTGAACGTTTTGTAATATGTCAAACTTAAAAGAAAATAAGAGAAGTGATTTAAGATATTTGTACTTTAAAATGGTAATCCATTTCACAACAAAATATAATGTAATTGTTTAATAAATACAGAGTTGCTACATTAATTTAAGAATGTATACATACTTCAAGCTTGTGTTCACTATGGCCTGGCAGTTGATGGCATGACAACCTCTACGACAAATGTAGACTTCCTCATCTACAGTTGGAGTAGTGATTGGGATTAAGGTCCCATCCACTGCTGCAACAAGATTTGGAAATCCACATTTGTCGTAAAAGGCCCTCTTTTCTTTGACAATGTCTTCTCTGTTGTATGGAAACCTGTTTTTGAAAAATTATAACTATAAGAATATGTTTAAGCGTTGATGTGTGTTATATAATAACCATTTAACCATTAATTTTACTTTACAAGTTACTAAAAACGATAATATAACACAAATTACCAATATATAGAAAGAAGACACCGCTGAGAATGCACTGAATTTTAGAAAATGTTCATCATATTAATTAGATTTTATTCACTTTCATCATATAATGGTCATGATATTGATTACAAAAAAATGTTTCATAGTAAGAATTGTTAACTACAAGGCTACATGAATAAAAATATGTTTACCCAGTATATTTTACCATTTAATATCAACATTTCAAATAATAGGCTGATAAATTTATAAGAAATTGGAGAAATAAAATGTGAAATATTGCGGTAAAATTGTTCATTGCCACCTCCGCATATCAGTGGCTACATGAGCAATTTGGAAAAGCTTCAGGAGTCTGGAGATGCGTTTTTATATATAGGATTTCTTAGAAAGCTTAATATTTCTACTGTTGCAGACTATTGAGAATTGTCCGTGTCCAGCCCGGGTCTAAACTCAATAAGTCGACATAAGATTGTCTGTTTGTAACCGTAAGTGCAATACTATTATATCAAATCTATCTTACAGATATGTACCTAATGTTGTCCAAGTTGTTGTCGACAGACTCAACAAAGGCACGAACAGTTCTGGACACGCTTGATCTACTGATTCCGTGCGTGTCCGCCAATTCTGAATAAAATGCCCCTTTAGCCAGGAATCTCAGGCTGACGAGGATCTGCAGCAAAAAAGTTTAAAACATTTGTAGTGTTTTCACGGTTAGCTCTTTGGGGTTCTTTCACAACCACTACAGCAATTACTAGCAACGACAAGATACTAAACTACTCACATGGGCATCAACTGGAATGCTCGTCAGGATGGCACCAATCGTCCTCGTCGTCTTCGAGGGAACTCGTCGGCTATACTCGTCGGCTATACTCGTCGACTCGGCGGGTGGACACTCGTCGGCTACGGCTCGTCCACGTCACAAATAGCACTATACATATACTTCTGGGAATACACCTCCAGGCAAATACGTACTTAAACACACAGTCACCGGCTTACATACACATATACTTCTGGGAATACACCTCCAGGGAAATGCGTGTCATTGACACAATCACAGGCAACTCACAGACTCACATACACAGTCACAGACTCACTTATATCTTCTGGGAATGGCCTTCCAGGGAAATACGTGTTGAACACACATAAAATACAACATAATACAATATGATACAATATAACCTATACTCAGGCTCACAATTACTCACTCAGGCTCACAATTACTCCAAGCAATACTCAGCTTGGGAAAATACGTCTACTCGCATCAGTCACCCGTGCATAAGAGACCGTACAAACTCGTGCTACCCAGCATGCACTATACCGATTTGTCGCTGGTTCCCAATCACGAGGTATGTGCGCATTTTGTAGACCGGGCACCGGCACAACACTCCTCCCACTTTTGTCCTTTTGGGACGACGCCACACAGCGAAGGAATCGTACCGGCGCCACCGATGAAGTAATAGTGCCCCTTGCGTAAGCACCTTGACCCAACTCCCCTAAGTCAGGCATAGCTTTCGTCCGACCTCTCTTTTGGCACAACGCCTGCCATAAACCACAACTAAAGTTAATGCATCTCCATTAAATGACCATTTGTGTTTAGCACCTTCGCACAAATATGAACGCATATGAGCCTTAATCTTTGTTAATAAAGTGTTAAAAATAAAAGTTCATAATAAGGCCCGGTAACTCTTGCTCCTTTTCTTGTCTGCACAATAATTGGACAAGTGTACCCACCTTCCAACCTATTTTCACAAATTTTAAGAAATAAAATAACTGCATACAAATACATCTCCTCGCAGCCCAAATGAGAAGGCCTACGCCCTCTGCATGTGACTGCATAATATACAATAAAAATCCGCTTGGTTATATTAAAATATAAATCACAAGAAACGTAACCTTCTAAGGCACTACAAATGCGTTTAAATAATATCTCAGTGACAAAAAGGTTAAAAATATAAGAATAAAAAATCTTATTTTTGTCCAAATAATACATATAATTGCTTTTAATTTTATACATAATCATTGACATTATATGGAGGAAAAGACAATTAAAATAAAACTATTGTACCCACTACATTCCTCCCACTTTTGTCCTCTTGGACCGCCGCCCTACGGTCGCACCCAAGGCAGAAGAGATAGAGACTCAAATGGGACCATGATCCCCCTCCCGCAGGCACGGGAGTGCCTTTGCCAAGCGGGGTACATACAGACCGCTGCATTCTAGCGGTTAGTGACCAATATGTTTCTTGCATAAGAAAATTTCCATCACATTAGTAAATAAAAAAAACATTATTGTCGGCTATCGTCCGACAATTGCTTAATCAAGAAAAAACATTCTTGTTGGCTTTCGTCCAACAAGTACAGTCACTTATGTATTAGAATGTGGTGATCACACTGAGAAATAATGTACTTTACAAAAATAAAAACAAAATAAAAGTGTGCATGCACCGGGAAACATCTCCGGTCATTCAAAAAATCAAAGTGACGCTAGAGACAGTTGCCGTCAAGCACGGTCACACACAAATTTAAAAAGACCTGCAAATATTGTTTAAAAGAACAACTCCGGGAAATACCACTTCCGGCCAACAGTATTGAGTGTGACAGTGGTCGTCAAGCACTGTCACATATAAAAAACAAACTCATGCGACAAAATTCTACGACATTGCTCGGCATATGGTTGGTAGAAAAGAATTTATAGAAAATTACGGAAATAAATGACATGATACAGCAATGACGAAGTGATTGAAGTTAGATCGACTCACAAATCTTAACATGGAAGGATAAAAGGTGACGGAGGTGCCAAGACTGGGATATTGCAGGGGAAACCGGGTTCCTATTCACCATCTGCGTAGTTACCACATCCGATGGTGCGGTGTGACAGCGGTCGTCCGACAATGTCCGACAATGTCACACCCGACCATAAGGAAAAAAAAAACAACAGACTTCACGGGAAATAATCAAACACATCCGTGACTGTGCAAAGCACTTCTTAGCGCGGTAATACAAAAATTACAGGAAGTTAAGCGCGGACGGCACAAGATAATTTGGGACGACACTTTATGCCTATTCATTAAACCCCCATTTCGCAGAGCACTGCTCAGATTAATTTCAATTTTATAGTTCCAACAATATTGCAATAAAAGACTGGGCTTAAACTGAGACAATAGGAAATATATATTCAAAACAATATAATCAAACTAATCAAAATGTTTAAGAGAACTATTACTTTTATACACCGCGTACTTCATGTAATATTCATAACAACAGCTTTTACTACTACTACTACTACTACTACTACTACTACTACTACTACTTCTGCTACTACTACTACTACTACTACCACTACTACTACCACTACCACTACTACTACTACTACTACTACTACTACTACTACTACTACTACTACTACTACTACTACTACCACTACCACTACTACTGCTGCTGCTTTTAGTGTTACTACTAGAGTATACCATTAATTTCACATGCTTATTATTATCGAAATGTTTAAGAGAACTATTACTTTTATACTCCGCGTACACCGTAATACATTATCAACACCGCGAATAGAATGTCACTGCAACTTTACTGTAATTTTTTTTTTTAAATTGGGGGTCTTTTGTATTTTGCATTGTTTTCCTAGTTTTACTAACAATTAACCTCGCCATTTACAATTTTAGGCGGTACAGATTTTGGAAGTTAGACGCTCTGGTGGTCGCCAACCTAATTTCCACCGCTGGGACCGCTCCCAGCGGCGAGAACTAGAGGGTCGCCACCCTTTGGAACCACGCCTAACAAGTCTTCGAACACCACCTTCCCAGCTGTCATCTGGGGTAACTCGGCATCCGCATGCGCCGCCCTTACGGCGGTCACACGCGGCAACTTCTGTCGCCCGTCTGACAGGTACTGACCTTCCGGTGGCGAGTAGTTTCAGCAGCTTTTCGTTGGGCTATTTTGGCCCCCACCTGGTCGGCCCTGTCGGTCGCCATGCTTTTAGCCGCCTCCGCAGACTGAACCGCAACGCGCTGCACGCGAAATTCATCATCGCACACAGGATCTCCATGGTATCCTTCAGTGCTCTCGCCAATGACCATCCTTGGATCACTGACGACATCTGGCACTGTTGGCAGCACCAAGGGAACTGCATCGTGCACGTCCTTGGCATGCTGCACCTTCATGCAGAACTGGGAAACCGGACCTAGCTGGTTTACATGATCCATTTCCGGTTGGCCCAACTGCTTAGTCGTCGCAGCTACCACAACGGGCTCCTTCTCCTTATGGTTGGGCAAGGACATGGCATGAAAATGTCCCCAGTTGGAACCATATCTGCCGCGATACGATCCCTCAGGGCGGACTTTTGAATTTTGGTTCCGATGCCCACGTGCACCTCCGCCACCCGCACCCGCAGGATACATAACCTGGCGTTGGTCGTTGTACCACCGGTTCCGGACCTTCCCTGGGTAGGAGCACTCCACAGGGTATTCGGCATAGCCTTTTTTATTTCGAAACGGCTTACCCGGTTGTCGGACAAAGGGATCAACGGCCGAACTTCCAAAAGAGTTTGACAATCTCTCCACAGCATCAAGCAACTTCTCGACCACCTGGGTCAATTTGTCGACCGCCGACACACTGACCTCATCCGCAGTGGGTGCTTTCTTCACCTCGTGAACCCACATTGACTCTTCTTGCTCAGTCTTCTGGGTATACCTCGGAGCCGCGGCGCAAGCCGACTGAACATGGCAATATATCTTCAGCATGTTCATCGCATCTCCCATAGATGTTGGTAACTGCAGACTAACATGCTTGCCGGCCTCCTCGTCAATCAAACCGTGACAAAACTTCGTCACTGCCTGTTCAGCGGCGTATGCATAGGGCAGATCACGAAACGCCGCTGTTGCCAGCTTCAGCGCCCGATCTGACCAATTGTCTAGGGACTCGCCTACTTCCTGATGGGCAACGTGGAAACGGCCCTGCGCGGTGGCGGTAAGCTCCCTGGCGCCAAAACGCTCCTGCAGTCGCTGCATTAGCTCTGCGTAAGGTACCGTCCCTCTCCCTTCGGTAAGCAACGCATAGAAATCGACCGCCTTTCCTGTCAAACACCAACCAAGGCAATCGGCGCATTCTGCGTCAGACCAATCTTGCACCCTTGCGTAGCGCTCAAACTTGCATTGAAAAACAAACCAATTGCTCTGCCCATCATATAGCAGGCTCTTAGGCAATTTTGTCAGAACATCCCGGTCTTTCTGTGTCGGGGGAATACTTGGGCCAGGAGGGTTGCTTGGTCCGGGCAAATTATTGAAAACCGGTGCATTGCTGGGTATGGGAATAGTGATGGTAGATGGAATTGGGACAGGTAGACCATTCGGGGAAAGAGGGCCCTTTGAGGCACGATGGGATCCCGTAGGCCCATTGTCCCTACTCTGGGGCAAACCTAACAAAGGGGGCGGGGCGGGGACGCTTGATGCGACATTAAACGGTTTCGGTATGCTTGTCATCATACGGTCCGGCTGTAACAACAGACGCTTTGGGAGCAAAGGCTTTGCAATCTGGGGAAGAAAATCGTCCCATTGAGCTACGTCCGCCTCAAGAGCCGAAATTTGGGCTTCGAGTTGGGCCCTCTCGCGATCCTGACTTACCGACTCCTTCTCAAGCACAGACATATCTATCCACCTTTCGTGCGGGTCAATGGGCCTATTTGCGATTGACCGCCCCATTCCACCCTCCCCAACATGTTCCGCCCCATCCCCATACCCCAGGGCTTCTCTAAATAATGCGGGGTTAGTACTAAAATCCAACTCGGTCATGTCACCAAAGGTCAGCGGCCGCCCTATAATTGCCTCTAAAGTATGTGGTAAAAAATTTCCCGTATTTTCCCGTATCAAAACAATGGCCTGTGCCAGTTGTCTGCCCACACCCAGAATATTGCATAATCTAGTGGGAGTGTCGTAGTTCACTCGAATTTTTCTTGGGGCTATCAGTAAAAATGGTGGGGTATATCCACTTCCCATATCCATTGTCAATTTAGAACTTTACAAGTAAATATGAAAAAGTTAAATTAATAAAAAACCTAAAATAAATGGGCCAAGAAATTCTGAAATAAAAACTTTTGTGTCTACTGGTAGACAATTAACATTTAATTGCCCAACAATAACCAATTAACAAAATCGCTATCACTGTTGTTGCTATCAATAATCAATAAAAACTGAAAGTAAGAAACACGTCGCTTAACTTGACGTTAAGCACTAATTTCCCGGGACCCAGTTTACATTCGCCAAAGCACTGCTATAAAAAGAATTGCCAATGACAAAACTCGTGCGTGTAAACTTCTATTTCCTCGGACTTTAGTTACCGATACATCAGCAATTTACACTGCTATATACAGCAGTCAACCAAACACGTTTTTCATGAACTGCTGCGCACAGAATACGCGCCAACTAATCACGGGAAAATTGCCAAATAAAAAAAAACACGTGGCCATCCGTTGATTACACAAGCAATTAAACTGTAACAAACAGCATTGGAAAATCACGTTTTTTAAGAAATATTTCACCAACTGATAACATGGCCGGCGAATGCCAACAATGGAAAAAAAAAACTACGATGCCGTCTGTTTGTTACACACTTCTTAAAATAGACGAACACTGAGTTCAACAAGTTAACAACAGAAATCACGTTTTATGAAACGAACAGTTTCTATACACTTCAAATTGAATTTGATCCGTCGATTGAAAATAAATTATGCGATGCCGATTGATTTTGCAACTAGCCTAACCGTTAAACACAAGTTTCACTGTGCCCCACGTTGGGTGCCATTGTAGTGTTTTCACGGTTAGCTCTTTAAGGGTTCTTTCACAACAACTACAGCAATTACTAGCAACGACAAGATACTAAACTACTCACATGGGCATCAACTGGAATGCTCGTCAGGATGGCACCAATCGTCCTCGTCGTCTTCGAGGGAACTCGTCGGCTATACTCGTCGGCTATACTCGTCGACTCGGCGGGTGGACACTCGTCGGCTACGGCTCGTCCACGTCACAAATAGCACTATACATATACTTCTGGGAATACACCTCCAGGCAAATACGTACTTAAACACACAGTCACCGGCTTACATACACATATACTTCTGGGAATACACCTCCAGGGAAATGCGTGTCATTGACACAATCACAGGCAACTCACAGACTCACATACACAGTCACAGACTCACTTATATCTTCTGGGAATGGCCTTCCAGGGAAATACGTGTTGAACACACATAAAAAATACAACATAATACAATATGATACAATATAACCTATACTCAGGCTCACAATTACTCACTCAGGCTCACAATTACTCCAAGCAATACTCAGCTTGGGAAAATACGTCTACTCGCATCAGTCACCCGTGCATAAGAGACCGTACAAACTCGTGCTACCCAGCATGCACTATACCGATTTGTCGCTGGTTCCCAATCACGAGGTATGTGCGCATTTTGTAGACCGGGCACCGGCACAACACATTCATAAATAAAATTTGGTGACATGTACTTGAAATATTATTTACAATCAAAAGACCAATTACAAACAAACAACGATCGGCCCTAGTCGTTTTACTCCACTGAATCCACTCTTTAATTGAAAAGATCCGTATAAAGGAAAACAATTATGATGATGAAAACTCAGTGAATAATTAATAAATTACTACATACCACTAAAACGATCCGTTCCAACTTACGTGACCTAGATGGTATTTGCTTCATATTGTAGGTTAAACAATTTGATATTCCCCTTATTTCGCCTCCAATTAATCCATAAATTGAATGAGTCGAATTACAATTCAATCCTATCCAACGGTACTACATCATAAATTTCACTTTAGTATCCGTGTTTACTTGTTTACATGAGAACAAATTTAGACCGGATGTAAGAAAACAGCACTCTACTGGGAGTTACTGTACTTGATAACGGTCGTAATCCACGTACTGTGTGTATCAATTTCTCCGAGCCAATATAGAGTAGTAAATTAGCAAATGCATGTTGATTGCAATAATCTTACCTTGGTCTCTGGCGAAATGGGTTTTCCGCCCCGTTCGGATCTGGCTAGATCCTGCCCCAGAAGCTCGACCAGTTGTTGCGCGGTGGTTCGGTTCACGCGATACCGACTGACAAAGTCGATATCGCGAACCCCGCCAACCTCCAGACGGGGCCGGAACTCCCGCTCTCTCCTCTGGTTAATTTGCCATCATAATAAATAACATGTCGGCCATATTTGCTTTTTTCACGCTCTGCGACTGCGTTTGTGTGATCGCATTTTTTTAAAGCAAAATATCTCAAAAAACAGTTGCTCTTGCGATGTGCGATTTTGGATGAAACGCAAAATAGCCTAAATATTGGCGATGTGCGAATATCGCAGCTCAAACCGGCGATGCGATATTTGATGAAACGCAAATTGCGATCAGATAAGCGATGTGCGATATTTTAGCAGTAAAATTGCAATGCGAGCGTTGATGAAACGGGGCCCTGGCCTTCGATACGCTCTACATTGACGGAACGCCGGTGCGTGCCTAGGAACACGGCGGTGATGAACTTAAAATCCTGTCCTGGAATGTTAACGGACTAACCGATTGTAAAAAGTTATGTACACATTTTGAAAATATCTTGAGTTCTATTGATATATGTTTTTTATTTGAATCCTGGACGAATAGCTCTAGTAATATCAATTTGAGTGGATATTTATGTTTTTAATTTTTTAGAAAATTTCAACATCGAAAAGCTCGAAGAAATAGTGGTGGTATTATTGTCTATATTAAAGAAGAACTAGCTGATGGTGTTTCAATCGTAGAAAATCATTATGATACAATAATTTAGTTAAAATTTGATCGTACATTTTTTAATATCTCAGATGATTTTTATATATGTGCCACTTATGTATGGGGACACAATTCTCCAGTATATAATACATTTAATGTAGATCTCTTTGAAATTTTAGAAAACGATATACCGGTTACTTATTTTTCTGAATTTGGTAAAAAATGTGTTACTGGCGACCTAAATAGCAGAGTTGGCAATAAATGTGATTTTATTGTACAAGATAGAATAAATACTGTATATGATGACTCTGATTACTGCCCCGATAACACCTAAGTTAGGGCCTCTATGGATAGTTCCCTTAATAGTCGTGGCGTTAGATTACTTGATTTATGCAAATGTACCTGTTTACGTATTGTTAATGGTAGAATTGGAAAGAGCTGTAAGCAAACTTTTTATTCTAATAACGGTACGTCTGTCATTAACTATTTGTTAACAAAAGAATGCAGCTTTTCATATATATCGGATTTTACCGTGCATGATTTTAACGAGTTCAGTGATCACGCCCCGTTACATTTATCGTTTATTATGCGATAATGTCTCGTCAGAATATCAGTCTTACACCGATGTTAATTATAAATGGGACGATGTATTACGAGAGCAGTTTCGTTCAGGGAGTGATTCTTTGTTACCTGCATTTAATAACAATGTGCACCATATAGATTTTTCAAGTCGATCATCAAGTAATGACGTTTTGAACAGTTTTACTGACACCGTTCGCAGTGTTGCGGACCCGTTATTTGCCAAAAGTCGTGTTTATAATACAAACCCCAGTTTTAATGTTAATACCTGTATAAAACATGCGGAATGGTTTGATCACGAGTGCGTTACTGCGCGAAATTGGTACCACGCCACTTTACGTGTTTTTAACTCGTGTAAAACAAATACAAACAGAGAATTTTTATGTTCAAGTAAGAAATATTATAAAGACTTAATTCATAGGAAGAAAGCCGTTTGCTATGGGCAAATCAAAGCGCTGAAGGCACTGAAGATGTTCGCTATTGTATAATTTAACACGCAATTCATTTTTGAAAATCAATCGCAAGTTTAAAATGAACACACACGCCATTCAACTTTATAAAGTGTATGTCATAGCGCACGGGTCGAATTTTGTGTGCACTTT
The DNA here is from genome assembly GCF_020536995.1 of Dreissena polymorpha. Lineage (NCBI taxonomy): Eukaryota > Metazoa > Mollusca > Bivalvia > Myida > Dreissenidae > Dreissena > Dreissena polymorpha. Next base: position 145,531,897 of record NC_068356.1, on the reverse strand, counting down.
TTATCATCCTTATAATTTCATAGAAATAACTAAGACAAAATAAAAACAACATGCTTTTTTGGAAGTTCTGAAAGCATAGAAAGTATGATGAAAATGGTTATGAGAACTTAATATAAAGAAAATTTGCAGTCACCATCATATTAAAGGAATATTTTTCTAATATCAAATGACTATCTCACCAAGAATATAAATTCATAATGAAAGTTCCGTGTACAAAACTTTTGATTTTTGACACCATATACAAATTCAAAATTTACAATAATCTTCGTATATTGTATATGGAGGAATAAAAGTATATAAACATTGCTGTTTATGCTTTACTTGTTACCCGAGCAGTTCACACGGTGTCAAAAACGCTAACATAAACATAGGTATAGAGCACTAATGCGCTTTTAGGCGTAGCTGTTTCAGTTTTCATCTTAGTGACTTTTACATAACGCCAACAGACACGCATGAATATTTTCGAATATTTAATAAGCTGATTCGAGATACAACCTCTGAATTTTTGCTACATCACTGCGTATGTGCTCAATTCAAAGGATGTAGCACTGTTCAGTGTAAGGAATTCCGGACTTCTCTCTGTATGCTCAAACGACACAAAATGTGGCCCTGTTACAATTAAGCGTTACAATCCATCTCGCAGAATTTCACTTTCGCCTCCAAGATGAGAAAACAATCATTAGCGAAATAGTATAGTGTCACGATAAGAGAAAATCGTTTAATTATCATACCACAATGTTTGACGTACTTGGTCAGCACGTCTGGAAATCATTCCTTAATGTGTGGATAGGCTGCCATTATTAACAAGTTTGCTATTTTGAATTCAATTTTGTATCAAAAAGCATTGTTCTTAAATGTGGTTTTTTCAATTCGCAATGAGATTTGTAATGACCCTCGTCATGCGAAAATGGGTCTTATTCCACATGCGCCCATCATATAAATAGCCCACTCAGCTATCCCTCCTTCTGGTAAGGAGAAACATAACATATTGAGTAATTTTAAAGCGAACAGCATCGCCTATGGCCTGACTGCGCAAAAGCACATGTTGGGTTTAACAAACGCTTGCCGAAACGCATAAGACCCATTTTCGCATGACGGCGCTATTGACGTGTGATTTAAATGTGTCGAAAGGAAACTGCGTTTAAATCAAATATAAACATACGATATATTTCGATAGTGAAGAAAGATACTCATAACAAGGCATATGAGGACACATATGAAGTGCTCTCCCGTAGTATATTTTTTATTTACTCACACTAATGTGTGGTTTGACAATGCTAACACACATTTCATGTGGTGAATATGCATCTTACAAGTGAAAAACACAACACAATAGTTAAACTTTTGTTTAATTGTATTTAATTATTTAGAAAAGTAAATTGCTAACTTTATTTCAAAGTCAGCGTATACGCCGACTATATTTTTAAAAGACATTTATTGTTATAAATATATTTAATGTAATATATTTAGTTGTTTTCGGTTTTAGCGATTATAAAGCATTTTCGAGGTTGCCTATAGTATGCCTGTAGTAATTGATGAACTCATATCCAACTGTCTATGTATTGAGAACTGTGAATATAAACATGCTAAACCTTCTACTAACCTTCTACTTTTGCGTTACTAGCACCCGTAAATTCAAAAGATCGCCGCTATCTGTTCAGAACCAAAGAACGTTTTTAGAAATACCCGCTGTAGTAGCATGAACGAGGTTATGAAACAGGTCATTCGTATTATTATTATAAATTGTTTGTTATATTCGGGTTAAGCGATTATGAAACTTTTGTTTTTGTTTTTGTCTATCGTATCGCTGAAGTTATTGTTGAACTTATGTTCAACGTTTTATAAATTGAGAATATAAATAAGCGTCAACTTTTTCCCGAATCTCTCAATTTACGACCTGTACTACGTCATTGAGTTGTATGTGAGAGCGTAACCTATTGCGTTGTTATAACCCGTACACTTTCCTTTGTTTATCGACAGGCGCATCTATTAATAGCCTCATATCATGAATGCCAAAACACCCGCGAAAAAAGAACCACGTGACCAAATAGGACGCTAAACGCAAATACCATGCGACTACGACTTTTATTATCGCTCCGCAATTCCTTTGAAGCCGGAGCCTTGTAGTTGCTATTACGTAAAGAATTGACCTCTAACTGAAGTAGGCAAAGGAAACGCAGCACCCATTTGAGCTCGTTTGGTCATTGTCGGCACGGGTACTACTTACATGTACCCCGGGTACATGTAAGTATACTTACATGTACCCCGGGTACGGTAAATATACTGAAACGTACCCGGTCGATATTAGACTGTACCCAAGTTTCATTCCCTCCTAAAATCCGATGTGGTAAAACGCGCTATCGATTACCGTAATTACGAAGCATGCAAACTTCAATTAAAAAATATCTGCATAAACATATTTTTTGAGTAGGAGTCTCGATAATAAAGAGGCAATTTAACAGAAAATTGACATACATATGAACATAATTAATTTTTAAAAATATAGTCGACAACGACCGATTCAGCGTTAAAATTCCCGGGTACGTCTTAGTATATTTACCGTACCCGGGGTACATGTAAGTATACTTAAGTGTACCCGCGGTACATGTATGTAGTACCCGAGCCGACAATGACCAATCGAGCCCCATTTGACCCATTCCTTCTATGTGCGAAGGCAGATTGAATTTTACTAATGTATGGTTTGCCTATTATAACACACATTATACTGCGGTAAATATGCGACTAACAAGTAAAAAACACTATTATTAAACTTTTGTTTTGAATTAAGTTATTTAGAAACCAAAATTCCAAACCTTATTTCAAAACAGCAAGACTACATTTTTTAGAGAATATTCTTGTTATATTTAAATGTTTTTTTTAACAGTTTCAGCGATAATGAAACATTTTTTATGTTGTCTATCGAATCCCTGTAATAATTGTTGAACTCGTGGTCAACGTATTATTAATTGAGACCTGTGAATATAAACAAGCGTAACCTTATACTAGTGCGTTATTCTCACCCGGACTCCCCTTTGTTTATCGCCAGCCGCAGAGTTATGAATGAGCTGAGCGAAAATACTACGTCACGCAGACGCAGCAGAAAGTGGACTATTTTAATCATTCATAAACAATCTCCTCCGCGACACGTACAATACGATCATTGTTTATTGATTCTTTTCTATAAAACACCGTTCGAAAATATTGAATGTAACACGATATTAATATAATGTTTCCATTTGTGAATACACATAATTGGAGAACTCAAACCTCTTGCATAAATTATACAACTCTTTCTTGCGCGGATACGCAAGCGGGTATTGGGTTAATCATACCTAGGCCGTATCGACCTGAATTTCACATCAAGCGCTTTAGACGGTCGCTAAAGCGACCATCTAAAAATGGTGAAGATCGAAAATTTAAGGAAGCACAAACCAAGTGACTTCTGGCGATTTTTCAAAGCAAAAAATAGCGTCATTAGAAATAAAATATCATTAGAATAATTTAAAAAAAATTGAAAACCTAAGTAACAATAATGCAGGTTTTTCTCATACTGAGGCAGAAGATATCGGTTCACATAACGCTTTTAACTCAGAAAATTCTACATTTCTTGAACTTGACTTGCCTATATCTGTTGAGGAGGTTCGCAATGCGATTAAACATTTAAAACGAAATAAATCATCGGGTAGTGATTGCATGTTGAATGAATATTTTCTTGAATGTAGTGATATTTTGTCCGCCCATTGATGCGATGTGTTTAACGGTATTTTTGTATCGGGCGTTTTCCCCGATAAATGGACAGAAGGGGTTATATTTTTTTGCATAAAAAGGTTTAGTTAATGATGTAAATAACTATAGAGGGATTACCTTAGTTAGCTGCTTTTCAAAATAATTTACCACGATTTTAAATAAACGCATTGAAACCTTTTGCAATAAAAAAACTACTATTTCGGATGCACAAAGTTTAGAAAAGGCTTTTCAACTGTTGATGCTATTTTTATACTTATGTCAATTGTTATAAACGATTTGAATGAAAATAAACGTTTGTATGTTATAAACGTCGATATGTTAATTTTTTTTAAAAGTATTTACCGCAATGCATTATGCTTGAAAAAAAATCTGAAATATAATGTAAATTGCTAAGAATAGTTAAGGATATGTATGCGAATGTTAAGTGACGTGTAAAACCATTCATCGTATTCAAATTATTTTAGCTATGCGGTCGGACTGAGGCAAGTGGAGGTAATGTCGCCGATCTTGTTTTCTTTATTCGTTGAAGATCTTGAACTCTACTTACAAGATAGTATTAACTCTGTTTTGATTATAGATGATATTGTGTTGATTTTATTATTATTTGCTGATAACATGGCTATTTTAGGCAAGTCACCTGCTGAAGTCCAATCATATTTAGATAAATTATATGTATACTGCAATTCTTGGGGGCTAAATGTTAACACTGCCAAAACTAAAATAATGGTATTTCGGAAAAGAGGACTATTAAAAGAAAATGTAAAATGGTCATTTTATGGCAATTATATTGAAGTTGTTGATAACTTTAACAATTTAGGCACGGTGTTGAATTATACTGGAAGTTTCAAATTAAACCAAGAACATTTGGTTGGTAAAGCCCTTAAAGCATTGAATACATTATTGTTTAAATGCAATGAATTTGATATAAAACCTAAAATATTTTGCCAGTTGTTTGACGCTTTTTTGGGTTCTATATTAAATTATGCTTTAGAAGTGTCGGGTTTTACGAAGTCAGATTATATAGAACGCATACATTAAAATTTTGCAAGAGATTGCTACATGTGAAAATAAATACAAGTAATGTTGCTGTTTATGGAGAATTAGGTAGATAACATTGTTTGAAAACAGGTTTGTTAAAATTAGTAAATATTGGTTTAAAGTTCTGAAAAATAGCAATATCATAATGCAAACTGTAGACAAACAAGCCTTGAGCGATTGCAATAAAGGTTATACAAACTGGGTCTCAAATGTCAAGAACATGTTTAACAATCTTGGATTAGGTTATGTATTTGAAAATCCAAACGCTGTACAAGTTATAAGTTTTATTAACGAGTTAAAATGTAGACTTGTTGACCATTTTAAACAAGAGTGGTATAGTAAAATGAATAATACTACTGTATTAGATATGTGTAAAGTTTTTAAAAGCTGTTTGGAATATGAAACATATTTAGATTTACTTCCTATACGTCTGCGATTATTTTTGTGAGATTAAGAGTATCTGCACATCCGCTGAGGATACAAACTGGCAGATACGCCCAAAATAACATACCACGAAATGAACGTTATTGCTTATGCTGAAATGGCGTTGACTTAGAACATGAATACCATTTTATATGTATATGCCGCTGTTACACTGATTTAAGGAAAACATATATTAGCCGTAATTTTTATATAAACCCATCTGTATATAAAATCCACAAGTTATTAGTTTCATGTGACAAATCAGTTATTTCAAATGTATATACATATATGAAGGAAGCTTTTACTATAAGAAATAAAATTCTAAATAATGTTGTTTAAAAATTCATTACCGCGTTGATGGAACTTACGTATTCTTGCAATTGATTGTATTTATTTATAAAACCCGCTTTGATGGAATTTACGTACTCTTGCGATTGATTGTGGTTATTTATACATGTATTTGTATTCTTAAATGACCATTTATGTTATGTTATGTTTAAAAAAGTTCATTATCGCTTTGATGCAATTTCCGTATACTTGCAATTGATTGTGTTTATTTATAAACACCGCTTTAATGGAACGTACGTATTCTTGCAATTGATTGTGTTTATTTATATTTGTTTTATTAAATGACCATTTATGTTATGTTATGTTTAAAAAAAACATAATCGCTTTGATGGAATTTACGTATTCTTTCAATTGATTGTGTTTAGTTATATTTGTATTCTTAAATGACCATTTATGTTATGTAATGTAATGTTGTTACACCTATTTACGAGACAGAGAATAATGTGTATATTTGTGTATTAAGACGATGTACTTATGAATAAGTCTGTTTGTCTGCCTGCCTGCCTGCCTGCCTGCCTGCCTGCCTGCCTGCCTGCCTGCCTGCCTGCCTGCCTGCCTGCCTGCCTGCCTGCCTGCCTGCCTGCCTGCCTGCCTGCCTGCCTGCCTGCCTGCCTGCCTGCCTGCCTGCCTGCCTGCCTGCCTGCCTGCCTGCCTGCCTGCCTGCCTGCCTGCCTGCCTGCCTGCCTGCCTGCCTGCCTGCCTGCCTGCCTGCCTGCCTGCCTGCCTGCCTGCCTGCCTGCCTGCCTGCCTGCCTGCCTGCCTGCCTGCCTGCCTGCCTGTCTGTCTGTCTGTCTGTCTGTCTGTCTGTCTGTCTGTCTGTCTGTCTGTCTGTCTGTCTGTCTGTCTGTCTGTCTGTCTGTCTGTCTGTCTGTCTGTCTGTCTGTCTGTCTGTCTGTCTGTCTGTCTGTCTGTCTGTCTGTCTGTCTGTCTGTCTGTCTGTCTGTCTGTCTCACACATCAAGAAATGTTGAAGCAGACGACAAATAGCAGTAATGACGGGGATAATAAGTTGATGGCGATTAAATAATTCTTTCATCAAGCAATGTTCAACGTAATATAATTGCATGACAAAAACGGCGTGAAAAACTAAACCAGCCGACAATACTCGCGGCGATTTTCAATAATCACGCTTAAATAATAATCGGCGAAAAAAATAACGAAAATCTAACAGTTACCGATAATTGGTTAAGCACTGGGAGATTAAAGACGTTTTTTTCCGAAATATATCACGTCTGTCGGACACTGATTGAGAAGAACGCTCTAGGCCACAATGTCGCAAAAGTTATTGACGCGTGTATGACAATACACAGGGTCGAGTGTGTACACAGGTAATCTTGTTATCGATTTTTCCTGCTTGATGGCCCGATTTACAGGCGTTCCGCATTCGCCGGAAAATTTGTAGAGGCAAATTTTTTTTTTGAGGTAGCCGGATAAAATAATCGCCATTTTTTCTATACAATTTTAAGAAATAATAGCCAGTTGGATTAAATAATCGCCATTGGCGATAATGTCTGGCAGCAGCGTGAGCAATGAATAATAACATTAATCAACAGAATTATTTTATGTGCAGCAAGGTAAGTTTTTTTCAGACAAATAAAGGTTCAGATCAGGTACAATATGTTGCGTACCTAAAATCGATCTATTTGTTGTTTGTTTTCATTCGTTAAATTTAATTTATTCTGTAATAAGTTCAATTAATGAGAATTTTTGAACCAAAAAATGGTCGCGAAGAAGTGCCAAGTATGGAGGTTTTTGTCGTTACCACATACCGAGCTCTTACATTGTTTTCTAATCCCGAGTTCGTTTTTAGTAAAAATAAATAATAACAACAATACAATCGTTTCAAAAATGCATTTTCTTGCATGCAAATGTTTTATTCAGATAAAATTAATCAACTTTTATTTGATATTGTGCACGATTATTATTAAAAACGATGATTTTGTCAACCTTCCCTATATGCACTTATATAAATTCCAATGTGTACAATTTTTTCTCTGGCGGATTTTGTATCATCTTATTACGTCACATCCGGCTAAGGGACACAACTCTTACACTAGTAAATGCGAATCACTGAAAGGGTCTATAACATTATTTGAAGGAACAATCATGTTCATGTTAAAACAGGTCTATTACCTCTAACAAGTCTGGGATTTAAATAACAAAAGCAATAAACTAATACTAAGGTTATAAAATTACTATTAAAAAATCTCACAAATTCTTTCATCAAGGTTTTCATTTCGACAGACTTCGAAAATGGTTTTCGCGTGTACAAATGCAACGTCATGCCTTTGCGTTCAATATTCTGTAATAAAATATAGTCTGACGAGAATAATTCTCACTGACCAACACGTTTATCTAATAGTTTCTATCATATGTTTTATACATTTTAATAAGATTCGTTTTAACCACTGATATCACTTATAAAGACGCCAAACCAGACAGTAAACATAACATGGGGTAAAAATTTCGGAAGATTTACAGACTTGACATTAAAACAAAACAACAGACTGCCGACTTACACATTGAACGTAACAATCTTTGAAACTGCCGTTTACCTTGATTGGAGTTGTTCACGCAAAGATAAAGTGTATTGGTGATATATTACCAGACTCCTCATCAATATCTTTGACAATAACACGGACACAATTAACCCAGATCACGTAAAAAGAGTTTCTTGTGAACGTTAAGGCCCGAATGATTAATACCGCAGTCGCATAGTTTATAAGAGTCGCGTTCTGAGAAAACTGGGCGTAATGCTTGTGCGTAAAATGTCGTCCCAGATTAGCCTGTGCAGTCCGCAGGCTAATCAGGGACGACGCTTTCCGCCTTAATTGGATTTTTTTCTAAGAGGAGACTACATTTAAACGAAATATACCATAAAAGCGGAAAGTGTCACCCCTGATTAGCCTGTGCGAACTGCACAGGATAATCTGGGATGACAATTTACGCACATGCATTTAGCCCAGTTTTCTCAGAACGCGGCTCATATTGTAACAACCCAATGCATAGTTCATTATTTAAGTGTAAATCAACATTGAAACTAGTTACCTGAATGTCCTTGTCAACAGCATAATTGAGTTCATTGTTCATTCATTCATGTTGCTTTTCTTAGCCTGGTCATATAATTTAATAGTGCTGACCAATTATATGTTACAGTCCAGCCACTAATATCACATGTTTAGGCTAGGATTAGTTTTCCTTCATGCTTACGATTTTTACTCCATTGTTATTGTCAAAATGTTCCTACTTCCGGTTTGAAGATATACATTTGTCTCTTAAAGTTAATGTCATTATTTAAGAATTCATATAAAATAAGTAGCTGCTATCAAATTTTAGTCATATTGTGCACATTTCTGACAATTTTTAACAGTTACACTTGTTTAAATCCATTGCTTTTTAATTTTAAACTCTCACACCTGTTTCTCAGAAATATACGACAGCCATCTTGATTTTTACAGTGGCGGTTGCTAAGCAACTTCTGTCAAGCCGACTTTTAAAGTCCTTGAGCATCATTTTGTGTTTGAATTATTGGTTTAAGTTCTGAAATGAATCCAATTCAAGGCAGAAAACGTTCCATTGATGTATTATTATGTTGTTATATGTTTTTGCATATTTTAAAGTTGCTTTTACATTACAAATTGTCCATACTTAAGAACATTCTATTTGAGCACCTGTTAAGAAGGCACATAGAATACTGTGTCGGGCACAATTTTTGTTGTTGCAGACACAATGTGTCATGTGTATGACACACTGCGTTATGGGCATGACACAGGGCACAGTGTGTCACTGGAAAAGTATATGTACCTCAGATTTTCGGCCAAAAAACAACCTTCCATTAATAGTAAAACTACGTTCTGAATTTTGTAAAGAAATCTGGTGCCAACTTGAAGTTTAATATTTTAACACATTGTAAGTGAAATTTGCTCAGTGCTACTTTACAGGCAATAATAAAGAATATATTTCATCATACATGTTACTCTTTTAAGTTCCTTGCTGGATAATAAAATACATCGACTAACATAGTCTGGGTTGACTTTCGTTCATGGACAAAAATAACCATTATATTTAAAAGCCACACTGCCATAACTATTTACTGAAAGAGAGCTACTAGTTATTCCTGGTATAAGACTTGCGCATGAAGCGGGGCACAACATTATATACCGCAGACGCACATTTTATAATGCTGCATTCTGTTCGACAATAATACTAAATTGAACCATTGCTGAACGACTATTAACCAATTTATGCCTTGTGGACTCTCCCCATCCTTCTAAATTGGATCCATTTATTTCCAAAATTAGGAATTTCTAGTATATATTTTTCTATATTTAGAACATTTCTTACAGAAATTCCTTTAAGCAAACAGAGTAGACCCTGATGAGACGCCGCATCATGCGGCGTCTCATTTGGGTCTACGCTGTTTTCTAAGGCATTTTATCTAGACGCTATGCATAAATGGGTTAAAATAATCTGTACCATTTAATGTTTAATGTTGTGTCTGGCTTAAGTATTGATTATACAAGTAGAAATAAGGTCATTTAACTCTCACATGGGGTAATCACGAGATAGTCAAGATGGCGACGTCCATACCGAGACGGTTATTTTTCGCCGTTTTATACCCTTTATTACTTCTGTTTATCTTTTAAATGACGCTCACTTTCCAACCATATCAGTAAAAAGGTGATAAGCGTTTATTTCGTATTTTAATTCGCCTTATATCTCGACTTTACTCCCCGCAAATTTTCTTCGTGGAGCCCTAATTAGGTCATCACGCTAAGAAATTTCGCACCGAGTAAAGTCGAGTTATAGAGCGAATATTTATATACTATGAAATAAAAGCCAGTAACTTTCTTCCTAATATGGCTGGAAAGTGAGCGGAATAAAAAAATATAATACAAGTAATACAGGGTATTAAACGACGAAAAATACCTGCCTCGGCATGACGTCGCCATCTTGTTTGTCACGTGATAACACCCCATCTGACTTTATGAGCTGAACCCAAACACAGTCTCTGCAGACTTTTGTGTATCTACATCATCATAGATTATGATACTAGAATTAGATCACAAATATTGAAATGTTTTAATACGTAAATAAATAAATTTCCTATTAAATATAACGTTTGTATATTCTAAATTGACCTAAGTTCTATATCAATAGTACAGTTGTGAAAAATACCTTTGCGTTAATTATACCACGGTTCCCTTTTAAAACATGTTCATTTTCAACGCTAACAAGGCGACCGATCAGGCAAAGTTTAAGGTTTTATTTGTAAGTTGCAGACACTTTAAAAATTTACAGTGAAATTTCTTCCATACTTCTTTATCTTTTTGGAGTGATAATTATAATCAAAAATGACAACTATTTAATTTTAATATGTTTCTCAGTTGTTAGTGTAAATTGACTTTTCTATACATTGAATGTTTTTGTTGAGCCTAAGCCATTTTTAACAGGTCCGTTGATGTAACTTTAAACTGATGATAACATATCATAAGCGTTGTTTATGTATAACATGTATATATTCCGTTTAAAAAGACATTTTAAACTTAACATTTATATGAAAAACACTGTTTTTACTTTCGTTCGGTATTATTTATACCAAAGGCAATATAGGACCATTTATTTACGTCTTGGATGCTTATTGTGTATAACGGTAAATGGGAATTTTATATATAATGCTTAACCGAAAATGGAATTTATTGGTAAAAATGTTTATTCTCTAAATACCTTGATTTTTATTCAAACAAAACTCAAATAATGCTTGGTCCATATATTATGTTGTTGTATTAACCGGTAAATATATCGAATAGGTCAATAAACAATGCTACCGGTGAGTTAATTTTGTTAATATCCCACTAGTCAATAATTGGTAAATATTTGAATACAATTGTAAAAAAGGTCAACACTTAAATTGCTATTTATGATGATTACATTATACAAGGGAAATATAATTCGATATTAACTACGATATGAAATGTGCTCATGTAAACGTTGATTAAAAGGCAATATACATGTAATCAACAATAGATGCAAATTTCTGTAGCATTAATAAACTACCATTCAAACAAAAGATAACAGATAATAAAACAATTCTCCATTCACATAAGATAAACTAACATTTAATAATTATTGAATATTTTGAACAAACAAATTAATTTCATACTGACTATATCAGTTTGTGTTTTATAGTTTAATTCGATAAACTATCTTTTATAATTAAAATTATGAATTGACCACGTGTCGGATGAGTACTGATTGTAATTCGAATGATAACGGTAAATAACTCTACAGCCCAAATTCAGAAACAAACATGCAGGATCCATGTAAGCGAGTTTTGTTACTTAATTTTCATGGGTATTGGTTTTCATATTAATTACACATATCGAACTTACATGCGTCTTATTGGTAGTTTAAATAATATTTTATCCTCATATTACCGTATCGACTGAATTCGCGTCGAAGTTACTATTTTCAAAGGTTTCTCTTGGCGTTATTGTCGACACCTTTGTCTTTGTTAATGATTCCGATGTCAATTAAAAAGCACTTGTTTGAGACGCTGGAAAACCTGACGAATATTAATTATTTAAGTAGCCCAGGATGCGATTATATTTTTTGGCGCAGATTTTGCGGATTTATTTATCACCCTGCATGTTGTCAACATTGCTGTAAAAATGTGTTGTTGTGCAACAACATATGTGCTCTCTCAGTTGTGGTAGTAGTAGTAGTAGTAGTGTAGTAGTAGCAGCAGCATCAGTAGTAGTAGTAGAAGAAGAAGTAGTAGTAATTGTAGTAGTTGTAGTAGTAGTAGTAGTAGTAGTAGTAGTAGTAGTAGTAGTAGTAGTAGTAGTAGTAGTAGTAGTAGAAGTAGAAGTAGTAGTAGTAGTGGTAGTGGTAGTATGAGCAGCAGCAGTAGTAGTAGTAGTAGTAGTAGTAGTAGTAGTAGTAGTAGTAGTAGTAGTAGTAGTAGTAGTAGTAGTAGTAGTAGTAGTAGTAGTAGAACATTTTATTGCGACCGGAAGTCCATGCGAATGAAAATTGGTTATTTGGTACCTGTTCGATTGAATAATTTGGAGAGTTCCCTTGTTGTCGTTTTATTTTGGGATACTGCGAGGATTGCTTATATAATGAATAAAGTACATCTCTCATTGTATTAGTGCGGATGGTCAAGTGGTCTAAGCAATAGACTTTAACTCTAGGGGTCAGTGGTTCGAGCCCAGTATAGGGTTGCTTTTTTTTCTTTCTTTAAATTTATTCTTGTTTTCTACTGGATCTTTTTAGATCCAATGTTTACTTTTTTCAACATAAAGCATTTAATCACAAACTTCAATACATGCCACAATCTGTGAAAAGGCCCCTTTAATACTCTTGTATCATGTTACAAGTGTTTTGTTAACGGGACTGGCTCTGCAGGAAGTTTAATCTAACAATGTAACATTTTCGTGCAGTGGTTAGTGTAATAGTCATATTGCATTCACTTGTATAGAAAGTAGTCTATATTGTGTATGCATATGTGCGTCGTCTTCAATAAAAAATCTCATAAGAGAGATTTCTAAAGTAAAATTCTGTTATCGTAGTTTATCTGCCCACAAACAAAAAAACTCGGATGGTTATGAATAAAACTGATGCCTATGAATTATACTGATGCGTTGGACTAATACTGTGCGTATGACTAATACTTTTTCGTGTGAATAAAACTTGTAAGTAGAATATTACTGATAAGTAAGAAAACCGATGCGTTTTGAATAAAGCTCATGGCTTTGAATTATGCTTGTTGTAAGGACAGAGGCGTGGCGAGGGTGGAGCAGGGAGGACAATTTGCCCCGGGCGTCAACATAAGGGGGCGCCCGAAAAGGATTCATTGTATTCGTGTTGGACTAGAATGTTTAGTGCCAGACACCAGTCTAGTACGATAGAGCGAACGGGTGAACATATAATGAAGAACCGGTTCTGAGCTGACCAGCAGTCCTGTTCTGGAAATACGACAGCAAGACGTCCATTCTGAGACTAAGCAATAACAGAGAAGGACTTGCTTTTTATGGAGGATCTTTTTCTTAGTTTTCTTTGAAGATTTTGAGAAATTCGTTGTACCCGCGCGTAAGTAGAATAGTTGTGAGGAAGGCTCAATTGATCCGAAAAGCATTGCCGAATTTCATTGTTTATATTTAGTTAACAAATCCTAGCCACAAATAAGCATACCGTTCTCAAGCATTTCGTGTAACTAAGATATAAGAATCACTGTTAAGCGGGAATCTAAAACCAAATGGAGAGTGAGATTTGAAGATGTTAAAGCAAGCTTTGATGGATTAAGGGAACCGGTGGAACTGCTTGAGAAACTGAAATACGAATCAGTCAAATGATGCAGAGACATTGATGTTCTGGAATTCAAGTTTCTCGTGTCAATCTATTTCTGGAACGACATTCTCAGAAGAATGTGTTGGTTTAAACAACTTCTTCAGGACCCTACCATGAATTTCAAGGATGCAGCATCTGCATTTTTACTGGATGTTCACAATCTTGTTAAAGGCTAGGATTTGAATACGCTTCGCAAAAACTGCTTCGATTCGGCAAATTTCTATGACAATAAATATCATGCGAAGAACAGTTCAACGAGATTCGAGAATGTAAACTGTTACTTACACCGAGGGGTGATGCTTAATCATTGACACCTTTGGAACTTATTTCTTTTATTGTGTCGTATGGTGATATCTTACCCGATTTGGCAAATTGCCTATTGCTCTGCATTTTTTTTAGCAAATCCAGTAGCAATAACCAGTTGCGAGCGTTCCTTCAGCAATCTGATGCCCATTCTCTCATACATGTACCTAAGGGCATCGATGGCACAAGATCGTCTCCATGATCGTGCACTTCTCAGTATAGAGAAGGAAACAGAATAAAGAATGTAATGCTATCATTGACAAATTTGCGGACATGATGACAAGAAAAATCAATTTAGTATTAAGTATGATGCATTTTTGGAATTGGCGCATGAATTGGCTGTTGATATAGAATAGCCGTTAATATCGTTTCTTTTGTCGTTGTAGAATTTACGTTTATTTTTCTCCAAATTGTCGTCTTTTTAGCTCACCGTGCTCATGGTGAGCTTTTGTGATCGCCTTTTATAAGTCGTGCGTCGTCAATATTTGCCTGCTTTGGTGATAGTGCTTTTATGTACATGTAATAATGAGTATCGACTTATTTGCAATTTGCTCTTTTATGGCAACGAATACTGCACTACAATGTTTCACGGGGAAGGGGGGAGGGGCGGGGCGCACAATTTGTACATTGTACCCGGGCACCGAATACTGTCGCTACGCCTCTGTGTAAGAAATACAACTGATACGCAGGATTTAAACTTATGCGGTTGACAATAAGTGATTTATATTGATACTAGTAGTAGGTAGGTACATTATTATGATGCATTGGAAAATACATATGTACATAATACTGACTGGTAGGTGCCTCTGAAGACTATAGTTGCGCAGACTACCGTTAATGAGCAATATGCGAAGAACAATGATAGCAAAAGTAACAAATTTATTTAAGTTAAATACCAACTAATTGAGCTGGCAATATCTACGATATAGTAAACTGTAACATATTAACGTTAATACGAGTGCTTTCAACAACGATTCAATGCTAACGACATTACAATTAAGCATCGACCTTTTAAGTCAATATTCGAAATGCAGTGAAGATATGAGGAGCTACGTATGAGTATGATCAAAACAATGCATCGATGCAACACCATACGCATAATGATGACTAAACGACGATCACTAAGATAATTACGACAGGCTTATCAAATGCAAAAAAAAACGGAAATATGAAACTTATCGTGTGTGCAGTATTAGATAGACACGTTCTGCAAACAAAATAAAGCCAGATGCGACTTTCTGACGCATTGTGCTGTCCTTGCAATTCCTCAAATACATGTATGCCAATTACATATGAGCCGTGCTCTTTGAAAAAGGTGTTTAATGTTTGGGCGTTAAGTGTCGTCTCTGATTAGCCTGTGCGCACGACACTTTACGCACATGCATTTAAACCTATTTTCACAGAGCCCGGCCCATATAGTTTAATAAAGACATGGTCCGGTGATAGATATGTAACGTTTGGATTCAAAATTTACTGGTTACTTCAAATCTTCAACAACTAAGATAACAAATGATTTCAGAAATTTTTTCAAAACATCAGACACTATTTCCTATGAGAAATATACACTTCACAAAAACAATATGCATCAGTCATAAATGATGGAAATGAAAAAGGATTGAGTCTTAACGTGCGTTATTGATTAAAATGTTACTTAATTTTATTTTACGAAAATATTAACAATGATATTTTTAATGCAACAGTACATCGTCATCATACTTTAATATACTCATCATTTTATGTTACGATTATAGACACAACAACATTAAGAATATTAATAAAAATGAACAAAAATCCATGGAAACGCGGACGATCTATAGAGGGAATTAAGACAATTATTAAACAGTGGCATTTAGTTTCATGTAAGTAAAGTTTCTTTGACATATTTACATAAAGTATACAATTACTACTTCGTTACATGATATTAATAAATAGTGCAATTTATATACAGTTGGGTAAATATAAAGTAAAAGGCTAATAGAGGATATGTATTGGATTCGGTGGAATATCGATTATATTCCACAAGTGGTCATAAAAATATATGTCGAGCCAGCTCTGACATCGACATTCGGCAAAAGTCACGAATATCGAGCTGGGACAAATGTCGAGTAAGCTCTGACATCGATATTCGGCGAAAGTCCAAAATATTGAGCTAAGGCGAATGTCGAGCCAGCTCTGGCATCGACAATCAGCACTAGTCTCGATTATCGAGCTGGGGCGAATATCGGCATTCGGGACTTTTTCCGAATATCGATGTCAGAACTGGCTCGACATTCGCCCAAGCTCGATATTTTAGACCTTTGCCGAATGTCGTGGTCAGAGCTGGCTCGACTTTCGCCCCTGCTCGATATTCGGGGCTAGTGCCGAATGTCGATGTCAGAGCTGGCTCGACATTCGTCCTAGGTCGTTATTCGGACTATTGCCGAATGTCGGTGTCAGAGCTGGCTGGACATTCACGCCAGCTCGATATTCGGGACTAGTGCCGAATGTCGATGTAAGAGCTGGCTCGATATTCGCCCCAGCTCGATATTCCGGACTTCTGCCGAATGTCAATGTAAGAGCTTGCTCGACATTCGACCCAGCTCGAAATTCGTTTTTTTGCCAAATGTCGATGTCAGAGCTGTCTCGACATTCGCCACAGCTCGATATTCGGGACTAGTGTCAGATTTAAATGTTAGAATATCATTAAATGTCACTTAATATCGACCAAGCTCGATATTCGGGAATAGTGCCAAATGTCGATGTCAGAGCTGGCTCGACATTTGCTCCAGCTCGATATTCGGGACTTTTGTCGAATGTCGAAATCAAAGCTGGCTCGACTTTCGCCAAAGCTCGATATTCGGGACTAGTGCCGAATGTCGATGTTAGAGCTGGCTCGATATTCGCCCCAGCTCGATATTCGGGACTTTTGCCGAATGTCAATGTAAGAGCTTGCTCGACATTCGCCCTGCTCGATATTCGGGACTAGTGCCGAATGTCGATGTCAGAGCTGGCTCGACATTCGCCCCAGCTCGGTATTCAGGACTAGTGTCGAATTTAAATTTCAGAGCTGGCTCGACATTCGATCCAGCTCTATATTCGGGACTAGTTCCGAATGTCGATGTAAGAGCTGGCTCGACATTCGTAACAGCTCAATATTTGGGGGTTTTGCCGAATGTCAATGTCAGAGCTTGCTTCACAAGCGACCATGCTCGATATTCGGGACTAGTGCCGAATGTCGATGTCAGACCTGGCTCGACATTCACTCCAGCTCGATATTCTGGACTTTTGCCGAATGCCGATATCAGTGCTGGCTCGACGTTCGCCTTATCTCGATATTCGGGACTTTAGCAGATTGTCGATGTCAGAGTTGTCACGACATTTGCCCCTGCACGATATTCGTGACTTTTGCCGAATGTCCATGTCAAAGCTGGCTCAGCATTCGCCCCAGCTTTATATTCGGGACTAGTGCCGAATTTCGATAGCAGAGCTGGTTCTATATCCGACCCAGTTCGATATTCGGGAAAAGTGCCGAATGTCGATATCAGAGCTGGCTTGACATTCACTCCAGCTCGGCATTCGGGATAAGTGCCGAATGTCGATGTCAGAGCTTGCTCGACATTAGCCCCAGCTCGATATTAGGGACTTTTGCCGAATGTCAATGTTAGAGCTGACTCGACATTCGCCCCAGCTCGATATTCTGGACTTTTGCTGAATGTCGACGTCAGAGCTGGCCCGAAATTCGCCAGAGCTCGATATTCGAGACTTATGTCGAATGTCGATGTCAGAGTTGGCTCGACATTCGCCCCAGCTCAATATTCGGGACAAGTTTAGAATAACGATGTCAGAGCTGGCTCGACATTCGCCCCAGCTCGATATTCGGCACTAGTGTCAAATGTCGATGTCAGGGCTGGGTCGACTTTTGCCCCAGCTTGATATTAGGGACTTTTGCCGAATGTCGATGTCAGAGCTTGCTCGACCAAGCTCGACATTCGGGACTTTTGCCGAATGTCGATGTCAGATCTTGATCGACAATCGCTCCAGCTCGATATTCGGGACGTGTGCCGAATGTCGAGGTCAGAGCTTGCTCGACATTCGCCCAGCTCGATATTCGGGGCTTTTGCCGAATGTCGATGTAAGAGCTGTCTCGACATTCGCCCCAGCTCGATATTCGTGACTTTTGCAGAATGTCGATGTCAGAGCTGGCTCGACATTCGCCCAGCTCGATATTCGGGACTAGTGCCGAATGTCGATGTCAGAGCTGGCTCGACATTCGCCCAATCTCGAAATTCGAGACTAGTTTCGAATTAAAATGTCAGAGCTGGCTCGACATTCGATCCAGCTCTATATTCGGGACTAGTTCCGAATGTCGATGTAAGAGCTGGCTCGACATTCGTAACAGCTCAATATTTGGGGGTTTTGCCGAATGTCAATGTCAGAGCTTGCTTCACAAGCGACCATGCTCGATATTCGGGACTAGTGCCGAATGTCGATGTCAGACCTGGCTCGACATTCACTCCAGCTCGATATTCTGGACTTTTGCCGAATGCCGATATCAGTGCTGGCTCGACGTTCGCCTTATCTCGATATTCGGGACTTTAGCAGATTGTCGATGTCAGAGTTGTCACGACATTTGCCCCTGCACGATATTCGTGACTTTTGCCGAATGTCCATGTCAAAGCTGGCTCAGCATTCGCCCCAGCTTTATATTCGGGACTAGTGCCGAATTTCGATAGCAGAGCTGGTTCTATATCCGACCCAGTTCGATATTCGGGAAAAGTGCCGAATGTCGATATCAGAGCTGGCTTGACATTCACTCCAGCTCGGCATTCGGGATAAGTGCCGAATGTCGATGTCAGAGCTTGCTCGACATTAGCCCCAGCTCGATATTAGGGACTTTTGCCGAATGTCAATGTTAGAGCTGACTCGACATTCGCCCCAGCTCGATATTCTGGACTTTTGCTGAATGTCGACGTCAGAGCTGGCCCGAAATTCGCCCGAGCTCGATATTCGAGACTTATGTCGAATGTCGATGTCAGAGTTGGCTCGACATTCGCCCCAGCTCAATATTCGGGACAAGTTTAGAATAACGATGTCAGAGCTGGCTCGACATTCGCCCCAGCTCGATATTCGGCACTAGTGTCAAATGTCGATGTCAGGGCTGGGTCGACTTTTGCCCCAGCTTGATATTAGGGACTTTTGCCGAATGTCGATGTCAGAGCTTGCTCGACCAAGCTCGACATTCGGGACTTTTGCCGAATGTCGATGTCAGATCTTGATCGACAATCGCTCCAGCTCGATATTCGGGACGTGTGCCGAATGTCGAGGTCAGAGCTTGCTCGACATTCGCCCAGCTCGATATTCGGGGCTTTTGCCGAATGTCGATGTAAGAGCTGTCTCGACATTCGCCCCAGCTCGATATTCGTGACTTTTGCAGAATGTCGATGTCAGAGCTGGCTCGACATTCGCCCAGCTCGATATTCGGGACTAGTGCCGAATGTCGATGTCAGAGCTGGCTCGACATTCGCCCAATCTCGAAATTCGAGACTAGTTTCGAATTAAAATGTCAGAGCTGGCTCGACATTCGATCCAGCTCGATATTCGGGACTCGTTCCGAATGTTGATGTCAGAGCTGGCTCGATATTCGTAACAGCTCGATATTTGAAGGGGGGGGGTTGACGAATGTCAATGTCAGAGCTTGCTCGACAAGCGACCAAGCTCGATATTCGGGACTAGTGCCGCATGTCGATGTCATTGCTGGCTCGACATTCGCTCCAGCTCGATATTCGGGACTTTTGCCGAATGTCGATATCAGTGCTGGCTCGACGTTCGCCAAAGCTCGATATTCGGGACTTTAGCAGATTGTCGATGTCGGAGCTGTCTCGACATTAGCCCCTGCACGATATTCGTGACTTTTGCCGAATGTCGATATCAAAGCTGGCTCGACATTCGCCCCAGCTTGATATTCGGGACTTGTGCCGAATGCCGATGTCAGAGCTGGCTCTAAATTCGACTAAGTTCGATATTCGGGACTAGTGCCGAATGTCGATACCAAAGCTGGCTCGACATTCACTCCAGCTCGGTATTCGGGATTAGTGCCGAATGTCGATGTCAGAGCTGGCTCGATATTCGCCCCAGCTCGATATTAGGGGCTTTTGCTGAATGTCAATGTAAGAGCTGACTCGACATTCGCCCCAGCTTGATAGTCAGGACTTTTGCTGAATATCGATGTCAGAGCTGGCTCGAAATTCGCCCAAGCTCGATCTTCGGGACTAGTGTCGAATGTCGATTTAAGAGCTGGCTCGACATTTGCCCCAGCTCGATATTCGGGACTAGTGTCGAAAGTCGATGTCAGAGCTGGCTTGACATTCGCACCAGCTCGATATTCGGGACTAGTGTCAAATGTCGATGTCAAAGCTGGCTCGACTTTCGCCATAGCTTGATATTTGGGACGTTTGCCGAATGTCGAGGTCAGAGCTGGCTGGACATTCGCCCCAGCTCGACATTCGGGACTTGTGTCGAATGTCGATGTAAGAGCTGGCTCGACATTTGCCCCAGCTCGATATTCGGGACTAGTGTCGAATGTCGATGTCAGAACTCGCTCGACATTTGATCCAGCCCGATATTCTGGACTAGTGACGAAGCTGTCAGAGCTGGCTCGACATTCTCCCCAGCTCGATATTAGAGACCTTTGCCGAATGTCGATTTCAGAGCTTGTTCGACATGCGACCAAGCTCGATATTCGGGACGAGTGTCGAATGTCGATGTCAGAGCTGGCCCGACATTCGCTCCAGCTCGATATTCGGGACAAATGTTGAATGTCGGTGTCAGAGCTGGTTCGACTTTCGCCCCAGCTCAATATAAGGGACTAGTTCCGAAAGTCGATGTCAGAGCTGGATCGACATTTGCCCAAGCTCGATATTCGAGATATCCGCCGAATGAAGATGTCAGAGCTGACTCGACATTCGTCCTAGGTCGATATTCGTGACTTTTGCCGAATGTCTATGTCAGTGCCAACTTCACGCACCTTAAAAATTATCGATATTTTTCATCTTCTTAATCAACGTCATAACACCATAAACAGTAAAGTGCGTTTCGATGATTGTTATTACGAGCATATCTGCCAGTTTAGATTCTCAACTGGTGTGAAGTCTCTCTTAATCTTACAAAAAAATAAGCGTAGGCGCCTAGGTAGTAAGAATTATTCTTCATATTCAAAAAGGTTTTATAAATTTCTAAATTAATGTAATACAGAGCGGTACTGATTTTACTATACCACATTGTTGTACGTCTGAACTCGATAACAAACCTATTTACTTTCACAAAGTTTGGATTTTCAAATACATTAGAAATCCCATAACTATTTAACACGTTCTTGACATTCGAAACGGAATTTGTATACTATATTACACTCGTGTAAACCTTGTTTATACACAATTTTCATTTTAATATTTTCAATGTTAAGAAATATAAATTAACACATCTGTTTACATACAATTGATATCTACATAGTACTAAATAAACATCAACATTACACGTATTTTTTACTTTAACCTGGAGAAAACACGTGCAAAATTAAAATGTATTCGTTCAATATCATCTATGTTTAATATCATCTAACTTTGTAGTACCAAAATGTTGAGATCACAAATCAATAAAGAACCGACAAAAGAGTCTAGATAACAACTGACAAGAGACTTTTTGTTTTACCTTAAAGTCATCGAATTTTATCAAAAATGTGTTCATGGCTTTAAAAGGGCTTAACAAATCAAATACTTAACGATAATACCCATTGTATGTTCATATTCGTTTTCTTTTAATAATCCCCTCTTACAATATATCATTATTTGCGTGTTTCTAGTTTTAACATTTTGCCTCAACGGATTGCAGTATAAATATAAG
Organism: Dreissena polymorpha; assembly: GCF_020536995.1. Taxonomy (NCBI): domain Eukaryota; kingdom Metazoa; phylum Mollusca; class Bivalvia; order Myida; family Dreissenidae; genus Dreissena; species Dreissena polymorpha. Next base: position 145,509,809 of record NC_068356.1, on the reverse strand, counting down.
TTAAATTGCTAAAAGTACCTTGGATTGTATTTTCTTAAATATCCAATATCCAACATTTTGTGTCAAGCACAACAGGATTTCTTAGTATTGTAAATATATAAGATCTTTACTTCTACATGAACGTACTCATTATCGAGCCATTCTGCATTCTTAATACAGTTGTTTATATTGAAACTAGGGTTTGTTTTATAAATACGTTTGTTAAAATAAAGCAGGTTCGTGACACTGAAACACGTCAAGTCGTTTCAGTAAATCTAAATTCAATCGATCCTATTTTCGCGAATATTTAATTAAATATATCTTTTTAAAATGTAATTTTCTCTGTTTGACACGAATTAAAACTTAAGATTAAATCATGCAAATCTTCAAGCGTGCTTCTGTGCGATCATCTTCATACCGTCTCCAAGTTGTTTTTGTTGCTTGTAACTTTGACCAACAGGTACAAGTGATGGTGTTAAAATGCGAATTATTTGTTGCAAAATATTAGAAGCAATTTCTCTTCTAGCAATACATTACCTCAACTTTAGTCAATAAAATCGTTTTTCGTCGCTTGCGCTTAAGGGAGAATATATCAAAATATTTATCGATTAAACGTCAAATGTATTGTTTGGAATAATTGCTAACGACCGAAGCCGAAAGCTGAGTTCCATATACTATTTGGAGCTGCCTGGCTGGTCACTATTCTGCCATTTGGCCTGAAGTGAGCTTTTTGTATTTCTTATATTATACCGAACATTTGTGTGCAGATAAATGTCAATAAAAATAATCAAAGCGCTGTAGGCGCTGAAGGCCTGGGGTTAGGTTTAGTGTGACGTAAAATGCATTTAGGATGTTTTGTCCGAATTTCTCCCTTTGTCCAAATTTATATGGATTGACCCTAGCGGTTGTGTGCAGAAGCTCAGAGACTGCAAGAAAAGATAATAGTTGTGTATATACTACAGTGTACATAGACGGTGGAGGACAACACGATACTGGTTGTGGGAACGATAACCTTTTGTTCAACTCTACAGATCTGGTAGAGGTTCGTCTACATAGGCGGTGAAGATATACAACAACAACATGGCCGAAAAAAACTGGTATTGTTTGCGTCAAATAAATACCTTTCAATAGCCTAAAATAGTTTTCTTTTACATAATTAACAGATCAGGAAAACACTCATACTTCCTTTGTAATGTGGAAACAAAAGAATTCAACTTAAGCCCAAGTCTCACTTTTGCCAGTAGAGCCCCGGTCCATCCCGGTTTACTACCGGGATGATTCGTAGCGTAGACATTTTTTAACGCAGTCACACTTTTCTCCAGTGCCGCCCCGGTTGAAGCCGATCAACAGCCCGGCAAAGTCCAGGTCAACCCGGACTGACTACGGTTTATCCCGGTCAAGCCCCGGTTGTCGCCGGTAGTTCCTCGGTGAAAGCCGGAAGCGTCCCGGCATAGCCTCGGTTGTCGCCGGTAGTACCCCGGTGAAAGCCAGCAGCGTCCCGGCAGAGCCCCGGTATACCGTAACACCGCCGGCACTCACCGTGTCTATACCGGCATCAGACCCCGGCAGAGCTACGTCAACGCCCCGGTTTCACCCCGGTCATCGCCGGTAATGCCCCGGCGGAGCCCCGGTGAATGCCGGTGGCATTCCGGCAGAGCGCCGGTTTTCTTATGTACCGTAGCTATACAGGGACTCTAACGGCATTCATTAAAATGAAAGAAATGAAAATTGTATGATAAAGTTAACGCTTTCTGCGCAGATTGGGGGTGTTGACATGTTGATTTTCTCTTCTTTCTTCGCATATTTCTAAGTATAGTGGTATTCTGCATTGATCATTAGTTTAAATACAATTCACCGTACAATATTATTTTTTTACATTTTCAGTTTTTTTCCTCCATTTTGTGTTAACCATTTATTTACAAAATTCACTCTCATTCATCCAAATGTTGAACAAACAACACTTTTTTAGTATACATTAATAGATAAATGCATAATATAAACAAATATGATAGTTTATAACATGTGCCAAAAGGAATAAAGAAACAAGGGCTTTTTGTAAAACATGCGTGCCCCCCATATGGGCTGTCAGTTGTAGTGGCAGCCATTGTGTGAATACGTTTTTGTCACTGTGACCTTGATCTTTAACCTAGTGTCCTGAAAATTAATAGGGGTCATCTGCCGGTCATGATCAATGTACCTATGAAGTTTCATGTTCCTAGGCGTAAGCATTCTTGAGTTATCATCCGGAAACCATTTTACTATGTCGAGTCACTGTGACCTTGACCTTTGACCTACTGACCTGAAAATCAAATGGGGTCATCTGCCAGTCATTATCAATGTACCTATGAACTTTCATGATTATAGGCCTAATCATTCTTGAGTAATCATCTGAAAACCATTTTACTGTTTCGAGTCACTGTGAACTTGACCTTTGACCTAGTGACCAGAAAATCAATAGGGATCATCTGCCAGTCATTATCAATGTTCCTATGAAGTTTCATGATCCTAAGCGTAAGCATTCCTGAGTTATCATCCTGAAACAATTTTACTGTTTCGAGTCACTAAGACCTTGACCTTTGACACAGTGACCTGAAAATCAATAGGGGTCATCTGCCAGTCATGATGATCCTATGAAGTTTCATGATCCTAGGCCTAAGCATTCTTGAGTTATCATCTGGAAACCATTTTACTATTTCGAGTCACTGTGACCTTGACCTTTGACATAGTGACCTGAAAATCAATAGGGATCATCTGCCTGTCATGATCAATGTACCTTTGAAGTTTCATAATCCTAGACCTAAGCGGTCTTGAGTAATCATCCGGAAACCATCTGGTGGACGGACCTACCGACATGTGCAAAACAATATACCCCCTCTTCTTCGAAGGGGGGGGGCATAAAAATTAACAAACAAGTGATGTCATTATCCTTCGAAAACGAGAAAAAAATGCAATCTCTAGTCCTGAGTCTTTTTTTTAAATAAATTGTCAAACAAGAGCTGCCACCATAGGATGACATATGCCCCCTATAAACGCTTTGATAGAAGTTACCTAAACGCAGATTTCGAAACCTAAACGCGAACCCTTAGTTCAAGGTCAAAGTCACAGGGGTCAAAATGTTTGTGCGTATGGGAAGGCATTGTCCATATAAACATGCATACCAAATATGAAGGTTATATCTCAAGGGACATATAAGTTATGAGCATTGTTCGAAACATAAACGCTGATTTTGAGACCTAAACGCAGACCCTAAGTTCAAGGTCAAGGTAACAGGAGTCAACATTTTTGTGCGTATGAAAAGGCCTTGTCCATATACACATGCATACCAAATATGAATGCTTTTTCTCAAGGGACATAGAAGTTATGAGCATGTTTCGAAACCTAAACGCAAAGAGTGACGGAAAGACTGACAGACGGACAGTCCGATCACTATATGCCCCCTTTTCTTCGAAAGGGGGCATAAAAAACTATGGAAAATGGTAATTACAATCTTCGAACATAGAAATCATCTGCAATGTATGCTTGAATGAAAAATAAAGAAAACAAGAGCTGTCAGAGGACAGCGCGCTCGACTATTCGAGTGCTTGACAGTATAACATAAGCCGTCATGGGGAAATTGTTCAAATTATTCAATAAGGTCAAGGTAATAGTTCAGGTATATGTTCAACAATCTATTGAACATTTGTAAAGACATAAAACAAACTAATAAGATTTTTTTTTCAAGTTTGATAGCAATAGCTTGTGTGGGATGTCCTTCAAAAATAAAGTAAATAAATATTTGTTGTTTTTTTTAAACATGTTTCAAAGAAACAAATATTTTAGGGGTTGGGTAGTGGGGTGTGAGCGGGGATATAATGTGGGGTGTGGTCATTTATTAGACAATCTTTCAAAAATATAAAAGGGAAAAAAATGAGGTGGAAGGGGTGCGGGGGTGCAGGGATTCTGTGTTGGGGCGTGAGGTAATTTTGTGTTTGGGTGGGGTCCATTGTGGTGTTCAGGTAAGTGTTGTATTGTCAAATTCAGAATAAAATCTTATCATACATACAGAAGTTATGGCAATTTAACTGAAATTTATTCTTGTGACCTTGAGAGCCAAGGTCATGCAAAGGTCAAGGTGCAATTTAACTTGCCAGGTACAGTACCTTCATGATAGTAAGAAAATATTTGAAGTTTGAAAGCAATAGCTTTGATACTTTAGAAGTTAATTGGATCTAAACACAAAATTTAAGAAAATATTCAGTTACTCAGACAAAAAAGGGCCATAATCCTTACAAAATGCTTGATACAGTTGTCTGCTCTTGTTTATAGATTAGGATCATGTTGATAAAAAAAGTTTGCAAAATATGAAAGCAATATGTCAGGGGATATTGAAAATATTTGAGGTGGTACACAAACTTTAACATAGATTTATCAATAATATGCATATTCTAAATGGAAAAAGGGCCATAACTCTTACAAAATGCTTGATACAGTTGTCTGCTCTTATTTATAGATTGGGGTCATGTTGGTAAAAAGGTTTGCAAAATATGAAAGCAATAGGTCAAGGGACATTGAAAATATTTTAGTAGGTACGCAAACGTTAACATAGATTGATCAATAATATGCATATTTTAAGTGAAAAAAGGCCAAAATTCTTACCAAATGCTTGATACAGTTGTTTGCTCTTGTTTAAAGGTTGGAGTCATGTTGGTAAAGAAGTATGCAAAATATTAAAGCAATATGTCAAGGGACATAGGAAATATTTGGGGTGGTACGCAAACTTCAACATTAATAATATGCATATTCTAAGTGAACAATGGGCCATTACTCTTACCAAATGCTTGATACAGTTTTCTGCTGTTGTTGATAGCTTGGGGTCATGTTGGTTAAGAAGTATGCAAAATATTTAAGCAATATGTCAAGGCACATAGGAAATTTTTGGGGTGGTACGCAAACTTTAACATCTGCACGCTCACGCCGACGCCGGGGTGAGTAGAATAGCTTTACTTTATATATTTCATATATAATAGGCTTAATAATAATAAGCTAAAAATGGGGGTCACCAGTGAAAACGAAAAGTTCCCGCTTTCCAATCAAGGTTACCCCCCTTTTCGAGAAACGCCATATTGAATTTGAGATTTTTATATGTGAGCATAAAGTTGAGCTAAATGTTCAAAAATTATTATAAATAGATAAAAGAAACAGAGGAAAAGCCTAAAATAAACTCATAAACATATAAACATACAAAAATCCCATATATCATGTGTGAGATGGAACCTACTCAGTGCAGTAAGATTTGCTAACCTAGTTTGAAATTGCACGTGAAATGCGTTCTTCTATAAATAAGACTTGAAAATGTTACAGGGAAATAAGAACATTAATAATTAAGTACCAAGACACATTTAATCATTCAATCAAACACGTTTAAAGGAAAAAAGATTTATCAATTTATCAATGACTAGTGATACTAGTGATATTAAACATTAAACTTATTATGACAAACAAAACAAATACATGTTTGACAGTGAAAAGAGAACACCATTGTTCTATTGAAGTTGATATTTGACTAGTACATGTAGTTATATTCAGGCAGGTTCATAAGAACTTCATTAAGTTTCAGTCGAACAAAATTATGCATAATTGCAAGTTGTGTATGAATAATTTTAACCATTTTTATTTATTTAAATATAAATATTTGGTCTTTTCTTATTAATTTGGCTTCAATAAGCCTTCACAAAGTTGTTTCTATCAATTTACAAAATTTTCTTCGTGTTATATAACAAAACAATCATATGCAGATGTCAAATACACAAGAATTTGTAAATGAGCAAGAACTGACATTAGTGTTTCATGAGTAGTGTGAATCCATTATGATATGCGTCATCGTTTTTATTTATTCAGATATTCACGACATAGCATGCCATTACTAGTATTTTATATGATACACCCTTTTAAACTGGATTAATAAGTAAGTGTAAACACCACATATATGCATTATTCATCCAAATGTTAATACCAAACACATGTATTATCCCTACTGGGCATGAAACTGACTATTAACGTTACATTTTATTTATTATTTAAAACATTGGTTCTGCATTAACAATCACATAAATCGGTGAAATACCTATTTCGTTTCCATCTTTTAAGCCTGTTTGCTATAAAGGAGATAGTTGAAACTTGATGAATGTACGTCCTTCCCGCATGTATTTCCATTTTCCTTAAGTTCAATTGATCATTGGAACATAACAGTGTTGACAAAAAGAAATTAACCGTTCCTGGCCCACCAATGTTGTTGATCATTGCTGAAAACATAATAAATATGCAGCATTTTAATTTGAATAACCATAATACATAATTTAGCTGATCACACAAGTAGCAGTCATTGGCAAATCATTTTCAGAATAGTGATTTTAGTATTTTGGACAAAATATACTTTTTTGTTGTTTGTTTGAGGAAAACATCATTACTTGGTCATAAAATTCAAATATGCTGTCCTTGATTTCCATGCATTTACAACACAACTGTTTCCTTACATGGCATATTTTCTTTTTCAAAATGAAAGCAAATATGAGCCTGATTATGTGGTAAAAATCACTGACAGGGTGCACTTTTCCTACAAAATCTACTCTACTCCAATAATGAATAATTAAACTGTTAAACTTGAAAAAAATATTGCATAATCCATGTACCTTCCTGTTCCGAGATTTATGTTGATAGCAAAACAAGGCATTCCTTTCTTGAAAACTTGAAGACTCTTCTTTACGTGATGGGGTTTGCCGTACAATAACCCGTTTACATGACTACAGTCATCACACAATCATAAATCCACTTTATCCCTTTTTACTGCTCACCAACAATATTAAATGTTGTAAGTGACACGGGTTCATAACGTTATTCTTCACAGTGGTCAAACTTTTTCAAGCGCTTGACATTCGTATTTCCAGGAATCGTTATCTTCATAAATATCAACAACACCATGCATTAGTTGACGCTTATCATTAACTCCAGTCACATTAATATAAACAAAAATAACACATTTATTAATCTTTCTCTTTCAATATAGCAAATTGTTTTTTCTTTAAACGACCCAATCTGTCAGGTACAATGTCGGCCATATTTGTTGTCATTGTATTTAGCGGTTCCTACATTTATTATTTCAGAGTGAGTTTCACTAACATAGCGTATATTTACGTAACTTTAGGTTTACGCACACAATTTACGCCGAACGTTAATTAATGCGTACGCCGTTTCACTAAAATGTGCGCAAAATTTACGCTGCGTGTAAGTGCTGTTTAGCCTGTAAGGTGCGCGCGGACGCGTTAGAAAGTAATCGTCTGCAACAGTATCTACTGTAAAGCGAGATAATACGATTTTTTACATATGTTAAATTGTAATATATTGATAAAATATGTAACAATAACACAAAATAGGCAAAACAATTAAACATTGAAGACGAATTTCATAGCATGCAGCAAAGACAAATTAGCGCCCCTAGCCGATTGTGACGAATGTATTTCGTACATATTTTCCTACAATAAGTTCTCAATATTTATTTCCCCGAATTTTTTTTTCTGATGGAATTCAATTTAAAACTAGCTGCATATTCACATTTAAGCAATAAAATAAGCGATATAAAAAGGCATTCTAAAACAGCTCGCGTTTACTTGAATAAATTACCTCCCGTAACATAACGGAATATCAAAAACACGTATATAGACAAAACCTGTACCATGCAAAGCGTGATAATAAACCGCGTGCCTGTGCCACTCGTTCTCCAATGACGTACTAAATAAAACTCAAACTATCTACACACATCTCGACTCACTACAACCCCGGTAAATAGGTAATCAGGATAATTATACATATAGAAAATTAGGGGCAAAACAGTCAAAGACTTATATAACCTGTATCTTGTATAATTATAATCCAGACAGGAACAGCTAAAATGACTCCATGAAGGGGCGTGAGACCTGTATATAAAATCTGAAAAACACACACACATTATAACCCAGAACAACACTATCAAATGTCTGAAATAGATTTTTGTGAGAATTACGATATCACATTGTGATCATCAGGCTACAGTAAAGCCCTCACAAAATCGAAACCAGATATATACATATAAGCTGATATAAATTCAAATGAGAATTAAGAATCTCAGTACAACATCAACAACACACAATGCTAAAACGATGGAAGGGTACGCTTTCCCTAATACGCAGGTTACTCAGCCTCTTTACAACGGGAGGTTACGCCATTTTTTCTGATTTACGCGAAGTACATATCTGGCGTACATTTACGACATAATTTGCGCACTGCGTTAATTTACGCTGTTTAGTTAAACGCGTTTTTAAGAACAAGATTTGCGTACGCAAATTTTTACGGAAATTATTTGCGTACGCGGCTTAGTGGAACGCACTCCAATAGCGTGTTTATAGAATATTCTTAGTTTTCCGCACATTCCCGGATAACGTTCGGAGTGACGGATATGTACGAAAGAAGGCGAAATTGCACGAAGTTCATTAGAGTGCTAATACCTTAAAACATGTACCAGAAAAAATTCTTCTTACTGTCTCCGTAGACACTCTATATTTTCGGCCTAGACCGTCAAGTGAGGAACTTATTCTCGCATGAATATGCAAACAATAATAATCATAGCGCTGAAGGCACTGAATTTGTACGCTATTGCATAATCTTAGACGCGACTCAGTTTTCAAAATTATGTTACAGCTTTTTGTATCGCACGTTTGAATTGAACAAAACCTATTCAAATTTATAAAGAATGTGTCTTAAAGCACGAGTCGGATTGTGGTCGCACTGTTTATCCTAATAGTTATGTTATAGAGATAACTTAGACAAAATAACAACAATATGTCTCTTTTTCTTTCTCAATTGGTTCCTGCAATGGCAACCATCTTTAGAATGTTGGTTCCTTGCTAGACAATAACTAGCCTAGAATCATGTACATGTTGTGTTATGTGTATCTAGTATTTTAATTTTTTTTTTAATTATTGAGCAACAATTTTGCCGACATGACAAATTACATAACTTGGAAAAATGAGCCCCCTCTGTACGTTACTTATGACATTATTTTGGTCCGTTATGACTCTTTAAGAAAAAAAACTATAAAGTCATGGATAACGACATTTATTTCATTGCTGAACACTTTTTCTCACGCATAGACTCGCATAATCCCAACTGGATCGATTCCCCAATGCATCCGTATCAGCGCAACTCTTATCAATTACTGCATACTTACTTTTCTCGTCGCTGTTCAATGCCAGATTATCCCGTATATTCCATTTTAAATAGTAAACTCAAGAATTTATAAACATAAACATTCGCCTTTTTTCTAAAGTAGCAAATTAACTTTTGGCATATGTGACATTTAAAGATGTGATGAAATAATGTCCAATCGAGACGGGGTTTTCCAACTGAACACACGTATGTCGCCTGACTTGCTGTTCAATAAATACACCAACACATTTCACGTGACGTTGTACACGTCTTCATAGTTTTCGCGCGCTTTTTACTGATACAAAGAAACCGCAAAAATACACGAAGCACTGTTTATTTGAAGCTACAATTTGTTTATGTGGCATTGACAATAAAATTCGGATTACAAATTTATTTATGCCAATTTGAGAATTCGACAGAACAATTTAGTGATATGTAATTAATTCAAATTTAAGTTATTAAAATTCTTTACGTCAAATATATGATTTAACTGTATTTTGGATGTAATGCGCAATTTCCACGAGAAGAGCAAATGTGGGATAAATTTCTTGCTCAGAAAAATTCCAGCTGTCAGGGCGGGATTCGAACCAGTGTCCTCTCGTTTTCTAAGCCAGTGATCTACCACTACACCACTGTCCCGACTCATTTGTCGGCTGCATAATTTTACTGGAGGTAATGCAGGCCTACGAGTGCTGTCGCTCATGCAAAGCGTGCACTCTCATTGGCCTATATCGATTGTATACAACGACGCTCCGCCCAGCGTAGCTAAGCTCATACTGACTTGCAAAACTCGCTACATTATTTGTACGCTATTGCGTCCAAATAAAAACTATGTCGTACCCAATGCTTAGCAATTTTGCTTCAATAATATTTTTTACACGTTTTATGACACTGTCATGTTATATAGTGATGTTCTTTATTTACAATGCGGGTTATTGAAACTTCTTTGCAGGGACCTATTTGTTTTTATAGGTCCCTCTTCTTTGATTGCGCATGAATGACCGCCAAGTGGTAAATCAGACTTTTAGGAATTCATTCATTCGTGATTGTTTTGGCAGCCAGCCAATTCTGACTGTCTCAGAAATTTGTATCATTACTATGGCCTTAGGGCTTCGTCCCAGGCGAAAAATAAATAACACAATATAAATTCCATCAATATTTATCAGTTATATAATAATACGACATTTTGGTCACGTGACCCCAAACCGGAAACGCAGTCAGTTTGATACTAAGCACACATTGTTCAGTGCATGCTGCATAGGATTTGTAAAATACATTGAAAATGGTATGTTTTGGTATCAATTTGAAGGTATATTTGTAAGCAATAAGAAAACAAGCCATTTTTGTGCTCTACTTTTACTGTTGATGGTTCCCGGCTTTGAAAGTAGGTCATCCTATTAGAGCGCAAAATGGTCGCCTGCACAGCTGTCAAAACCGGTGTGCCTATTCTAAGGTGAATATTTTGAGTTACAACGTATAGAATGTAATGGCATCCATTTTTTCAAAATATTATGCATTTATCTTTCCAATGATGTATGATGATATAGTGGGTCATTGCTTGATCATGGTAGAAATTTATATCGAACTTCAACTATTATATATGTAATATAGAAGGAAATAAATTGCGCATGCGTAACCTTCTTGTAAACATTACTCGAAAAATCTTTGCGTTGTAAAACTTGCACAAATGTTTCAAATAACTGACATTTCAGCGGGCACTATTAGATGCGCGAGCATCTAGTCAGCGGGCGCTATACTGTATAGCGCCCGCTGACTAGATGCGCGCGCATATTTACAGGGCACTATTCAAAATAACGGACCGATGTAGTTTATAAACGCTAAGAAAAACAAGTTTATGTGAGGTAAAATATTCTTTTATATCTAACAGATCTCGTATAATTCCGCGATTTAAGTTTTAATTCCGATTCGATCTTATTTTCAGCGTTCTTTTTAATATAGCCAACGTCCGTGACAATATGTGAGACAATAATATACATGTACAGTAAAAATACAATCGAAATTAAAATGTTGCTGTCAAAATATAATTGTTACGCGCTCGAAACTATTTCAAAATGCTTTAAATAACCGAACAAAGCTATTGATGCGAAACGCTAAAGCTAGGCATATAACAACAATTATGATACGTCTGTCTTTTGTACAGGCTGTGCCAGTGCTTTATCGAAAAAAGTGTATACACTGTAGACATATTTAAGAAATAATTACTATATCGATCTTGGAATAATTAGTTAATCTTTTAAACAAAGGTTTGCCGTATAAACTACAGCACCCGATTGTATAAACGCTGGTTAAAGTTACCGCTCGGAAACATTCAAACCTTTGTAAGTTTGAGGTTATTCAGGTATATTAACCTTCAAGGTAACTCGATTGTATAAACACGATATACCGCAAAGTAACCTAACCGCGCATAGTGGAATTTAACCACCGGTAACTTTAACCAAAACATTCCCACAATGCATTTTCTAATGACGTAATTTTCGCGCGAAGTGTCACGCGTATAAACAGTACATGTATTTTTTTTCAAAATCATTTACAAATGAATTCACAATAAAATAAAGTTTAAATTTTAACTATGTGTTCATCAAAATGACCAGGGACAAATTGCAAATGATGTCGGGATTTGCATCATTAAGCGGAATCCCTGGTGCTTCCAAACTACAAGAGAGTGCTTACAAAGACGTCTATTCTTCTAGTTGTTCTAGATGTAACATAAAAATTATATATGGTCGTCGTAACATGCTAGACTATTCTTCTTATTTGGCTTATGTTTACAATAAACTTACTTACTTTCTTGTACAATAAGGGAATTTACCATAGACAAATAAAACATTGTTCAATTTTAAATATATCTTTGTATGCAGAAATCTGCAAATGCAACCGAGTTCACCAACAGCTATTATTTGTGTCGTGTTCTGAGAAAACTGGGCATAATGCATGTGCGTAAAGTGTCGTCCCAGATTAGCTTGTTAAGTTCGCACAGGCTAAATCAGGGACGACACTTTCCGCCCAAAATTGATTTTTGCTAAGAAGGGACTTCTTTTTAACAAAAAATGTCATAAAAGCGGAAAGTGTCGTCCCTGGTAAGCCTGTGCGAACTGCACAGTCTAATATGGGACGACACTTTAAGCACATGCATTATGCCCATTTTTCTCAGAGCACGACACATTTGATTAACTGCCCCGGTTCATTTTAATAGCAGTAATGTACATAGAGTACATGACGTAGCGTGTGACGATGAAGAATGTTTTATGAGTTCTCATTTGAATATAATGATATGATGGCACAAGGGTCTTTATTTAACTATGCTAAAATAATTATCAAAGACCCTAGATGCAAACTCGTCAATTATTGAATTAAATGGATTATTTATGGATTTTAAAGGATTATTAAAGGTATGATACTAGTTCGAACGTGTTTTGTTTTTTGTTTGTACTTTTGTTGTTCCCTGTTCTCGGAGAAATGATTTTAACATGGGCGCCATTGATGCATCGGACCACACACGGCATACCCATACCAGAATATAAGAAACACGTTCTGTGCGTCCTTAAATTCGTCGTCCGAAGTAGGAAATCGTATTGCCCTGTAAATTAAGTCAAATAAAGTGTCAGTCGCTGCAATTTGTTGTTTACTCGTCGAAATTGTGAAGGTCGTCGATGGTTAGCGCCGCGGCCATTTTGTGTAAGTTACCTCTCGGTTACTTGTACTTACCCACCTAGGGAAGCAGGGTATGTTTTAACTGGATTATAACCGATCGGTATAACTAACCAAATTTAATACAAACGCTAACCGACCAGCAACCAACATGTTACCGACTTTTAACCGCCGGTATGTGGTTAACCGCCGGTTTAACTGTTGATGCAATCGGGTGCAGGTTTATTGGTTTAAATATACGACATCAACAGGATTAACATGCAAATTGAAATTTTGCTGTATTGTATTGTATTTATTTTAACCTTGCAGTCAAGAATAACCCATGAAAGAGCAAATACTTATTTCCAAATTTTCAAAGGAGTCGTTTGTTTTTTTTGCGGCAGAGACAGCAAGCAGGATTGATATTGAGATACAAGGAATCCGGGTGCGATACCCTAGCTCTTTGCGAACAGATTCCTTGGTTCTTTTACTTGCTCAGTGTATAGCACCGATATAAGCGAGAATTACTTGGGTTTAATACCAGTACATCTCTAGTTGGGTGGGAAACACTTGAAGCATTTCTGAAATTTCCGTGACATGAATTAAACCGGGGACCTCTGGAATGGTTGAACAGTGTGTTACCACTCGACCAACGCAACACCCAAACTGCTACTCGGTTAATAAATTTAAGACTACTTATGAAACTTCCACAATTATAATTTTAAATTAAAAACCAAAATAAAGAGGAAATGCTCTATCCTCTTTTATGGCGGTTCAATAAAAAAATTAAAACAATTCATTAGATGGGTCGGTTTTCTTGCCAAATTGTATCTTTCCGCGGGACTCCATTATGGATCTTGATCCAGTAAAGTCGTCCAATCTTCGACAACTTTTTTTCAAAGACTACTAGATTTAGACACTGTTTATTTAAAAAAAAACGAAAATAGAGCGCTGCATCTGTTGATGGTTCGTTAACATGCCGGACCACATTTTAACAGAACAGTCGGAGAAAATAAATTGCTTCGGTGTAATTTTAATGCGCTTGTTGAGACCATAAAATATGCATTTCTTGCACAACATCAAACATGTAATCACGGGATCGTAAACTCTATACGTTCGCATCTTTTAAGGCAGAAACCGTCATTTTCTGACTAGGATTGTAATCAATGTTTTGCCATTCTGGTATAGGTTGCTGAAGACTGGCTGTATTATGTATTTGTGTTTAGTTTATAAACCTGGGTAACCCATTTATGCCTAGTGGACTCTCCCATCTTTCTTAATTGGATCCATTTATTTCCATAATCAGGGATGTCTAGTATATGTATTTCTATATTTAGAATATTTCTTACAGAAATTCCTGTAAGCAAACAGCGTAGACCCTGATGAGACGCCGCATCATGCCAAGGCCTTTTTCTAAACGCTAGGCATACATGGGTTAAACTTAATACATTAGGTTTAAAAGGCTCTTAACTCAACAGATATGTCATGCATACACGTGTTGTCAGCACAATCATTCAGATAGACATATGAAGTAATCAGATACTGAAATTAATTAAAAAAATCTTTTTTATTTAATCTCTCTTTAGCCACCATATATTTATTTTGTTTTTTGCGCAGTAAAATGCTATCTGGATTTTGCCGGCACCTGCTCTTATTGCACTTGTTGTTTTGACAAATTAATACTTAGTCGAACTATGTGACCACTAAGATAAATGTAGTCTTTACATTTATGTTTGTATTTACACACGAAGCAAACGTTAAATTAATCATTGTATAACAATTCTTCTTTTTTGAAATATTTTTTTATTTATGATATACTAATATTGGACGAGAATCACGATAGTTCGTAAGCCACAGACAGCGTGAACCAATAAATCTCAGAACTCTGCATATAACGGGAAAACACTATTATAAAAAACTATAACTATATCAAAACCCACTTTAAGCTCGGACTAAACGTGATTTTACGAAACAACTGACGAATAGCTCGTCTAATTGAAAATGTCATTTTTGATAACCTTTTTAAAAACGCGTAAGATAAAACATGTTTAACTTGATGGCTAAAAATAGTAATAACCACAAACATGTTACAGCTTCCATGCAGCTGCGAAAGTCAATCGAATTACGAATGGTTAGTTTACCTTTGGGTCGATTTGACTCCCCTCCGATCTTCTTCGATTGACATATTCTGCATTTAGTGTTTGTGTGTGTGTGTGTTTTTCTTTTGTGTGCGTGCGAGTGCGTACATGTGTGCGTGCGGTCGAGCGTGCGTGCGTGCGCAAGGGCGGGCTGCTCTCATGAGAAAAACATGCATGTGTTTTTGATATTCCGCTGTATATTGGATGCTTTATCGAACTTGGTTTGCATTTATTGTAACTATTGTCAACAGATACGACTTAAACTCGAATGTATGAACCTGATATTTAAATTTCATGCATGAATATGTGTATTGTATGTATGAGATTCTATACAGGATTCGAGTAATTGCGATGTTTATGTACAATAATATAAAACGTCCACGAAAAAGAAATCGTACGCGAATACTACAGAGTTTAAATGAATTAAATGTTTCAAACGATAAGCCGTTGGAAAATGAAGTCCAGCTGTCTCAGCGACATATATGCGAGCTGTAGAACTATACAAACTTAATCTATCAAGCGACGTCCGATACGCAGTTTCATAAAGATTCTGTAACACATTCCTTATTCTATGTTATGAATATGTAATAAGCATTTACTGGTCGTTATTATTGGTTTATTTCGTGTCCGTTCACTTTGGTCGATTGCAAAAACAAGGAAATAAAAACGGCGAAACAAACTCATAATGATTCTAGTTTTAATATATAAAGAAAGAAGATGCATTGAAAAGAAAACATTGCTTGAAGGTTACTTTAAGTTGATCATACAATCAGTTGGAGCCAATTTAAGGGAGTAGAATCAGTTCCCTTGGATGTCCATCCCAGCATTCTTTCTGTCCGTCGCAAATTGTATAGACATATCTGCCGAATGCGTCCATCTTGACCCTCATCACGTGCGCGTGACCGTTTTCCGTGGTGGTCTCAACACCTACAACCTTGCCTACCTTCATAATGTTGTCAATTTCACTTTGCAGAACGGTGAAGGTATGGCTGTGCAAACCGGGCGGGTTTCTCGTGGTCGGGGCAAGCTGTCATGAGAATTGCGGTGTTAATAAATTGCAATATTATATAAAAGCCATAGTATTAATATACAATATGACGTTATTTAATTACATATTTTTAAACGAGTTTGCGATGCGCACAAGTAAGCAAACCGATCGCGATTAAAAGTACGAAATTGTTCGAATAATTTTAATTAAGAATTGCATTTAAACGATACAAACGTTTATTTTCCAAACACTTTAATAAATCCAAAAAGTCACTTTTTGACGGAATTTTATTTCTTGTTGTCTATGGCATTTTACGGAAATCAGTCGAAGGAGCAAATCTAACAGCTCGAAATCTTTAACCTGATTCAGATATATGTCTTGTTCTGAGAAAACTGGGCATAATGCATTTGCGTAAAGTGTCGTTCCAGATTAGCCTGTGCAGTCCGCACAGGCTAATCAGGGCTGACACTTTCCGCTTAAACTAGATTTTCGGTACAAGGGACTGTCTTTAAACGAAAAATACCATAAAAGCGGAAAGTGTCGTCCCTGATTAGCATGTGCGGACTGCACAGGCTAATCTGGGATGACACTCTACGCACATGCATTCTTCCCAATTTTCACAGAACAAGACACATATATATATACAAAATCGCCGTGCCGTAATTATTCCTCTACATTTAATATTTAGGAAGAGAGAATAGAAGATCACATACTAGTATCTGCATGCATGTAATAGCTTCATGAAATACACCAATCAAATCCCTAAACATTTCCGTTGTTGCAGTTTCTGAGATTACCTGGAACGTACGAACTCGGTCTTCTGTTTCGGGAACTGGGGCTTGGTTTGGGGGAACTGGGGCTGGGTTTTTGGAGGCATAGTCACCAACATTGTCGGCGGTCAATGGTTTCTCGTAGAAAAGTCCACCGTGTGTCGACATGCTCAGAACAATTTCCTGTTTCGACATTGGAAACATTCATATAAATAACCAATGCTATGGTTTATTACAAATCATCTGTATCTCATTGACTATATCTAAGTTATTTAACATTAAACAAGGAAAGCCGTATAAAAATATTAATTATATATGTCTACAGTTTCATTAAATTATGTACGTGTTTACAAAGTGTAATATTAAAACAGTATAGTCTACTGAAGGCATTAGTGAATCAGAAAAATTGAGTGGCTGGGTATATCGATGCTTTGGATAACAAAGGTTTTAAATGTCACCACTTAGAAGATCTACGTTGTTTAATAAATAGCGTTTTGTAATTATTATAACATATGAACGGAACGAACATACTAGATCCAAAGTTTTCCATTGCTCAACGCCACATTTGTTTAAACTCGTCTGATAACATTTAAATGATGAGTCTTTCGCGTTCAAACGGCTATGAATTATTTTTTATAAATAATTCTTTAAAAATTAAAAAAAAAGACATACACGATTAAGCCTTAATGAATAAAATATTGGAAAACTTTTTAAAATGACCGTCAATGAGCAAAATGATGATTTTAGTCGAAATCATAATCATGCGCTACGAAAAGTAAAAAATGTATGTTTCGAACAGCGTGTTCATGCGACACAACGATTAAAAGCTACGTTATTTACTTTCCGCTAAAATGTTGCTATAATATTCTTTGAATATCTAACACACAAGTTATTAGATATCTAAAGTATAACGCATTTTAATGTTCCATTTCTTTTTATATAAAGTTCCATAATATTCGCCATATCCTTTAGAAGAAGGAGAAGATGAAATGTTGAACTTCAAACTATATTAACCACATTAACAACACGTTTTGGCTCTTTAGTGATGAGTGTCTTATATTTCTAAGAATCCGTTAAGACTAGTTAAACCAGGGACCTATACAAACAAAGGGATGAGACACTCACTGAACCGAAGAACAAGCTATCGCGTTGTTACGCAAAAGGGAACGAGACTTGCGACCCAACGAGACTTCGCGCTTCGAGGCAAATTTTAACAGCCGCCATTTTGACAAAGCGAGACCGTGACAAAGCAATCGAGAAATAATAAGAGTACAAATTAACCAAGTGTTGCCAACACAGAAGTCTTCATTGCAAAGGTTTGTTGAGTCTGATACATCTTATTGTTTCATTTGTTTTCGACTATGCTTTGTATTTACTTATAAAACAACGGTGGGTATTTTCACCAAATCATGCGTATCATTGTTTACACTTCCATAATTCGAGAAACGTGTGTCGTGGCTTTTTTCAAAAGGCTTGGTCAAATAAAGCTCTATACTATTGTTTTTTGTATTCTTACAAACGTTACATTTCAACGCATTGTGTGATGCTAATTTTATTTGTATTGTTAGCAAATTCATGATTTTAAATGAGCACAAAGGCAATACAATTTAAGTCATTTTTTAATTTTTACCACTATCAGTTTCATCAACATATGTCGTGGCTCTTTTTGAAAGGCTCAGTCAATACTAGCCCTATATTAATCTTATGGGTATCTTTACAAACATTACATTTTAACGCATTGAGTGATGCTAATTTTATTTGTATTATTTACAAATTCATGATTTTGAATGAGCACAAAGGCAATACAATTTTAGTCATTTTTAAATATATTTTACCACTTTCAGTTTCATCAACATATGCCGTGGCTATTTTTGAAAGGCTCAGTCAATACTAGCCCTATATTAATCTTATGGGTATCTTTACAAACATTACATTTCAACGCATTGAGTGATGCTAATTTTATTTGTATTATTTGCAGAGGCATAATTTTGTATTAGCTCAAAGATTATACAACTTTAGTCATTTTTTATTTTGTAATCACTATCAGTTTGATCAACATATGTCGTGGCTCTTTTCGAAAGGCTCAGTCAATACTAGCCCTATATTAATCTTACTGGTATCTTTACAAACATTACATTTCAACGTATTGAGTGATGCTAATTTTATTTGTATTATTTGCAAATTCATGATTTTGAATTAGCACAAAAGCAATACAATTTTAGTCATTTTTTTATTTTTTTACCACTATCAGTTTCATCAACATATGTCGTGGCTCTTTTTTGAAAGGCTCAGTCAATACTAGCCCTATATATATCATGTTGGTGTCTTTACAAACGTTGCATTTCAATGCATTGTGTGGTGCAAATTTAATTTGCATTATTTGCAAAGGCATAATTTTGTGTTAGCTCTAAGATAATACCATTTTAGTCATTTTTTTTATTTTGTTATCACTATCAGTTTGATCAACATATGTCGTGGCTCTTTTCGAAAGGCTCAGTCAATACTAGCCCTATATTAATCTTATGGGTATCTTTACAAACATTACATTTCAACGCATTGTGTGATGCTAATTTTATTTGTATTATTTGCAAAGGCATAATTTTGTATTAGCTCCAAGATGATATAATTTCAGTTATTTTTCAATTTTTTTAGTTAAACGTGTTATCAACATATGTTGAGGCTTTTTTCAATAGACTCCATCAATAGTAGCACTATTTTGATCATGTTGGTATTTTTGCAAATGTTGCACTTCAATAAACTGTGTGGTGCACATTTTATTTACATGAATTGCAAAGGCATAATTTTGTATTAGCTCAGAGATTATACAATTTTAGTCATTTTTTTTTTAACCAGTCTCGGTTTTGAATGTGTATGTCAATGCTCTTTTCAAAAGGCTCGGTCAATAATTGACCTATGATAATCATGTTGGTATCTTTAGATATGTGACACTTCAATGCATTGTGTGTTTCACATTTAATTTGCATTATTTACTAACTCATAACTTTGTTTAAGCTAAAGGACAATACACATGTATAACTTTAGTCATTTTTTAATTGTTAGACCGCTTTCAGTTTTGTATACATATGTCATTGCTTTTTGCGTAAGGGCCAAGGCTCTGTAAATACTAGCCCTATATTATTCATGTTGGTATCGTAACCCTTTCAGCGCTGGAATCAAACTTTAAAGGCCTTTGCAAACTGTTTGGACCCAGATGAGACGCCACAGAACGTGGCGTCTCATCAGGATTCAAACTGTTTGCTATTCTGAAAGTATTCTGTGAAAAAAATCTAAGAAAATGCTAATTTTAGAAATTCAGCAGACAACACTTTAGCAGACGACAAATTTCCCAGCATGCTAAGGATTAGCAAATTGTACACTTCAGTGCATTGTGTGGTGTACATTTAATTTGCATTATTTGCAAAGTTCTTGATTTGTATAAGCTCAATGATGATACAATATTAGTCCTTAATCAATTATTTAAAAAAACAATTGAGATTAACATTTGTCTCCGCTTTTTCTTAGGGATTGATCAATACAAGCTCTATTATTGTTTGTGTTTGTACCAATGTTACATTTCAATGAAATGTATGGTGCATATTTTAAATGCATTTTTTGAAAAAAAAAATTGATGTCTGCATAGGAAATCCTGAGGTGGAATTTTCAATGATATTTGCTAAGAAGAGATTTCATTTCAACAAAAAATGTCATAAAAGTGGAAAGTGTCGTCCTTATTAGCCTGTGCGGACTGCACAGGCTAATCTGGGACGACACTTTACGCACATGCATTATGCCAAGTTTTCTCAAAACACGAGACATATAATCGTTCTCATTCACAGAATGTTTGACCATTTTTTTTTAAATATAAATTTAATAACTATTATTCTAGAAAAAAAATAGAAAAATTGCAAAGGTCATATTTCTTTATCATTGGAGAAAACATTTATTCTGAGATATTTTCAATAGTTTGTTTCCACGTTGTTAATGCTTCTATTAAGAATTTCTGAAATGTGTAGATAATTGTTATTCAATTAATGCAAAAAATCGGAATTCTTACATAAATATTTCAATTAATTTTATTAATATGTTGATACAACTAAGTACATTTTTATGTCCATCTGTCTGGTCGTCTGAAATTCCGTCACACTTTGCGTTTAGGTTTTGCGTTAACGTTTCGAAAAATGTGGAAAAAGGTGGCATAGTCTATTAGTCTTCCTATGGTGGCAAGCCATGTTTTCAATAAATGATGGTGACTGTGTAAACATTTTATTAACTGATTTTTAGAATATGTTTTGTTTTATGCTTTTAGAATGCCTAGAAAACGCAAAAGAGGATCCCTTACGGTGAAACGCAAGTACCACTACATAACATCTGAACAGCCAAAGGAAGAAAACCATGTTGCCAGTGAACCCCTGGTGAACATTAAAGCTACAACAGATTCTTCTACCCAGTCAGAAAGTGAAAATGTGCAGTTCACAAGTGATCATAGTTATGCTATTGATGAAGACTCCACATATGAGCTTGACTCCTTCCAGGAGACAAACAATGATAAGCCTGAAGCTGATGTGATGGAATGTAGTTCAGGGCTTCTAGAAATGGAGGTGGAGACGACAACCTTCTCAGACTTTGCTGTGGAACTTAAACTGCAAAATTTTTCATCTCAGTTCGTTGTAAAGGAATTAGAGCAATCAATTCAAATGTTACAGTTGTACGCAAATGACAGTCTGACAGCAATCAAGTTATCGGTTGAAATTAAGAGTGATTTTACGTGCTCTGTCTATGTGCATCGGAAATGCATTCCGAGATCTCACCAAATATGGACTGGACTGCCACAACATATCAATCGCGTTGCTTATGTTCTGGTGTTATAGGAAAGACTGTTAAAATTTGATGTCTGCATAGGAAATCCTGAGGTGGAATTTTCAATTATTTTTTTTTCGCATAGATAGTCGATGTAGGGATATAGATAAATGAAATTAACTAGTTTATATAGATGGAGTTATTAATTTTACTTATAGATTTCTCTCTAAATAAAATGATTGTACTTTATATACTCTAAGGAACCATATCGCTATACATAAACTATAGTTTTGCTTTAGTATAGGTTGTCAACACAGGGATTTTACTTATACTTAACTACAATTAAGTGTAGCATAGGTAGAGGTATATCATACAGCTTTTACATTGTCAGTATTACTCAATTCTATATTTCTAAAAAAAAAATTACGAATGAAAAAACAATGCAAGTATATACTTTATGCAGTTATATGCAGGGATCATATTTTTTTCTTATATGTGTCCTAATTTTATATTAATGTATGTAATTCTTGTTTAAAAAAAGTCATTTAATAATTATATTTTTCACTTATGAACTTTGGTACAGACAGGTCACTATGTATTAACAATATTAACATTCTCACGAAAACATGTTTATTCCTTATATTGTAATAGGAACTTTTTCGAAGTGATGCATGATTTGTATTTACTTCAAAAGCATGCTGTTATTGTAAATGTAATGTAAATGACGATTAGCTTAACATGCTTAAGTCAGAATAAACTTTTATGTTCTATTAACTGCATTTAAATCTTTGTCCATAATTTTGTTAAAACCATTCTACAACACGTTTTATATTCATTTCTTTGAAAATAATTAAAGGAATAAAACACTAAACTCCTTTGTACACACTATTTAGTAGTAACTGTAAATGCCTGATTCAATTGTCTCATCATAATTACACCGTATCATGTGTCCACTGTTTTGGATATCTTACTTGCATGTGCGAGGATTTGATTTATTAATGTTGTTTTATATATTGATTGTTCGAGATATATATGATAATAAAACGAATAAAACATGAGTATATATATATATATATATATATATATATATATATATATATATATATATATATATATATATATATATATATATAGAACTACTAAAACACGAAAACCTTTCTTGTTTTTTGTTTGGTTTGTACGCAAAATGCAGAACTAAAAAAATGCATCCAATATTTATTACCTCGTAAATTCTGTTAATGTTTTTTTATGACATGACCTCGAAATCCTGATACACTTTTATACTCCGCACCACAAACAGGACAAATATAGCACAGCTCTTTCGTGCTTGCTTGCGATTTATTGTTTGCCTCATCATCAGTATAATAACCTTATACCAAATCTAAATCTATGTCGTCATCCCATGAAAGGAAATTTTTATGTTTAGAAGACATTTTCAGTAAATTCCATGAATTCCAACGTTCACTATGACTTAAGGGAGTCCAAATAAATTTCAAAATGACATTCGAAAATTTGCTGCGTCGGAGGTTAAAAGAACAATTATACATTTTGAGTTGTTTACACTTAACATGTCTTGATAATGTTGCTATTTTAAACAAAACATGGTAACATTTTAATTCTATTAAAAGACCGGTCTTTTTTACATGCACATACGTGCGATAAACAACGGCAATTTAACCCTGGCGAAACAACCGGCAATTAATATTCATCAAAGAGTCCGATAATTGGGTGCCCATTTGACATACTGCGTAATAATAAGACTAATTAATGATTGATTTTGAGATCAACAACGCAACAATTAAACGAATAGGTACTTGTTTATTTAACATAATATAATTTGAATCCGAAAAAACGTAACGCGTTAAATAAGCGAAATCCCTCGCAATCGATATCGTGTAGCCGCATTATCGCTACACAGGGACCAATCGATCGAGATGATCAAATCTCGCGCACCGGTTTATTATCGCTACACCGGGACCAATCGATCGAGATTAAAGTATAGGTCCCTGATCTCGCGCACCGGTTTATTTTGCGTGCTGTAACGGGATATCGCGAGGTTGCTAATCCCTTTGTTTGTATAGGTCCCTGGTTAAACAGACAAACCTTAAGAGCGTCCAGTTCCTTTCTCGTCTGCTCTCCATCCGAATGCAAAGGCATTATGGGATAGCGCGTGCGGACTTTACCGACACCTTCTATTTCCGGCATGATTATTCTTATACCAGAAGCCACGACCTTTTGAACATTGCCTTGTTGGTCCAGAACACCAGCGGCACCTTAAATAATAATGGATAGGGAACGATAATCTTTTGAAAAGTTTACTAGTAAGTATCCTGCCTTAGCATATTAGTGTGTGCCAATCAATACAATGCATACGTGTATTTGAAATTGAATTAGAACATATTTTCAAGCACACATCTCATAGAGCAAACAACAAATCTTAAGAAAAGTGTTTTTCTATCTCTATTTCAGAACATTAACGTTATTTTAGATGTTCGTTTATTTTTGGAAACATATCTAACCTGTCGAATTAAACACTAATATGCATAAATTATTTCTCTGAACAAATAGATAAGTGCTTATAGTTACCTAAAACAGTGTCTGCTTTGCCTGGATCGACGGTCATGCTGTTACCAAATAGGACCGAAGGTGTCCGGTAGTAGCTCTTCTCGTGAGTTCCGTTGAAGGCTGTTTCCGGCGTAAACCCGCCGGTACGTCGCTTCCCGTCGGCTGTAAACTCGACGTCACGGATGTCCTCCTCCCAAAAGGACGCTACGGAAATAATGGCATAGAGCTAGCTCTATGATCACGTGTTTCACAAATTCAGTCGCGTTCAGAGAAAACTGGGCATAATGCACGTGTGTAAAGTGTCGTGCCAGATTAGCCTGTGCAGTCTGCACAGGCTAATCAGTGACGACACTTTACGCCTAAATTTGATTTTTGCTAAGAAGAGACTTCATTTAAACGAAAAATGTCATAAAAGCGGAAAGTGTCGTCCCTGATTAGCCTGTGCGGACTGCACAGGCTAATCTGGGACGACACTTTACGCACATGCATTAAGCCCAGTTTTCTCAGAACACTACTCGATTATATTTCATTTATCTGTGACAAATTCGATTCTTTTGATCACAAATGTAAGAATGATCTTAATGAACGTACTTTACAACTCATTTTCAAACAAAAATCGCATTGATATCAATTATATACGGACGCGTATATGGTACATCCCAATAATATGGTCATGCCGGATTATTTTATATCGACTTACTGTGAAATAACATTAAATGTCGACACTCATTTTTTAGCTTTTTCCAACTTAATGTTTCTCGACATAACGACATTAAGTTAAAGTCTCGACGTAAATGTTTCCGGATTTCCCGAAAAAATATTTGGTCGACATGATCTAAGTCGACAAATCAACATAATTTTGGCGTCATGCTCTTGTGAAATTATGACTTGCCATCATAGTTTTAGTCAACACGATGAGTAATTTTTTACGCCATGACACCTTTTTCATATCAAGCCGTCATTTTATATGGTACACCCTAAAAATATTGTCATGCCGGATTAGTTTATATCGACTTACTGTGAAATAACATGGTATGCCGTCATAGTTTTGTAGGTTTTTCCCTCTTAATTTTCTCGCCATAACGACATTAAGTTAAAGTCTCGACGTAAATGTTTCCGGCTTTTCCCGAAAAAATATTTGGTCGACATGATCTAAGTCGACAAATCAACATAATTTTTGGCGTCATGCTCTTGTGAAAATGACTTGCCATCATAGTTTTAGTCGACACGATGAGTTATTTTTTACGCCTTGACGCCTATATCATATCATGCCGTCATAGAATGTTGACATCATCACAGCATCAGGGTGTACCATAGACGCTTCCATAATTATACGATTTCCAAGGATCACTAAAAAAATACATGAAATGATCTTTAATAAAATTAGTGCAGTTACAAAATTCGACAATTATTCGAGCAATAGCAATAATGAGATCTAAATCGTGCACATTCGAATATATAAATCTGTTCTTCGCAGATGTTAAAATATGATTATCTAGAAAAAGTCAAGCAAAGCTTAGATGTCATTACGATTCTCAAAGATTAGTTATGTGATTGTATTTATGACAAGAACTTGTCGCAATCCTCTTGAACTGCATTATATCAAGAATTTATTATCTCGTTCTTGGATTGCCTTGGGCATACATACGTGAAAGGCGTTGTTGAAAACTTTACGCTAATTATGCTTATTTTTATTTTAGAAAAATAGCATCAATTAAAAAATATATACGTTCATTATTTTTATTATATATTTACGTGATTTCTTAACCAATGCCTTAACAAACGGAAAAGATTGCTAACGCGGTAATTGAGATTTCGAATCTAACTTGAAAATGGTATGCAACATACCAACGTGCCGTAGATTGTACGGATTCCACGACAGCAACGGGGTCATGTATATTAGCTCGAGAGGAATGGCCCACGTGTAACGGGCTGTTCGTCTCTGACACACGTTTGTCCGCCTAATTTTTTGGCAGATTTCCATAGACATGGGGGCAACACGCTCGCTTGTCGTCTGCAAACGAAATAGATTCAGCACTTTATTTACATTTTAAAGCACTGTTGAATCTATAGATTATAAGCGTAACATTCTTTGTATCTTTATATTAATGTAAACATAAGTGTTTAAATCGCAAATTCGGAACATATTAACATATTTATGACTTGCTTGTTTATTAAAACATTTCATCAATGCCAACAGTTAACTTTGAAGACGAGTAAGGGTATTTATTGTTTTACATTGTTTTAATTGAAGTTTTATACATGCTTTTAAGATATTAAATATCATTTTAACTATTTCGTTTCTCGCTACAGTTTGTTTCCGGAATAGCGATAATTGCCGTACTCGTCCGAGCGTTTTTTTTACTACTAACAGTAGTTCGGCTTCACGTAGTCAACGGGTATAGTAACAGTTGCAAATACGGTTTCATCATTTTAACGTTGAATTAATACGAATGTATGGTTTACAAAAAAGTAATTTAGAATCTTACTTGGGCAGCGAACAGGTTGGGGTCCGAGAAACCGCGGTGGTTGACGGTGTTACCGGAAGCATCTTTTAGGTTCATCTTGTACGCTCTTGAAACAAAGAGTTTAAACTTGTCCCACGGGAACACAATCGCATACGTTCAAATCATAATATAATGACTTTTAATAATGCGTATTGTCTAATTAATAAAATAATGATCACAACCAAATAATCTTTCTAATAAGTTCTCATTTATTTAGATGAAAACAACAATAAGAAACCAGCAATTATTGTTGAAAACATAATAGAAACACAGAGATAATCTAACAGCGGTAGATCAGTGTTAGATTCTTTATTGACGGGGATAGCGTTAGTAACGAACAATATGACACTGCAGAAACTCAAACAACAAACGCAATATTAACACTAATGGATTAAACTAGTCAGCCCATTGGAACGGTCCGTTCAATTCAAAAGATGATCCTTTAAAAAGGCGCACGTAATGTATTCACACACACAAAAATGTATCATTGTACTCTACATGGAAGTGAAAACTGTATACCTGTTATAGTAGGCCGTATTCAGCTTTTCTAGAGCATTGACGCGCGAGTTGTAGTGATATAGGGTTTCTCCTGAGCCGTCATCGAATATTTCGGCACCGTAATTATCTTTTCCTGGGATCTCATTCATCAGATCGTCAAGAATGCCCCATTCGTAGGGTCTGAAAGCATAGTGCACTTTCATGTTAATTTTACTGCGCTGTCCTACGTTGTGCTGCGCTCTAATTTGTACTGAAATGTACAGTGCTGAAAAGTGCCGTGCCGTGCTGTGCTGAAATGTGCCGTGCCGTGCTATTATGTGCTGAGCCGTATTGTATTGTGTTGCGCTGTGCTGTGTATTTAATCGTATAGCTGGTGTTTCAAAATTTCAAATTGCATATCGTTTTAATAAAATATCATGGCAGTCAATCCACATTCTATTTAAGTCAGGGTGAATGATGCATTCACTCGATATACGCTTTGTTCCAATATTGGAAGGAAATTGGTGATACCTGCTTAGTGTTATTTATTTTAATTTTCCATTATTGTTAGTTTCATAGTGAACGGGTATCTGTGTGTTTTGCAATTATTTTTTCAAGCCGAGTTCCCGTTGCTCAGCCTACCTTGGTTGGATGACCGTTGGGTTGGTTGGAAGTTGGCTAAGAATTTGATATCTCGCCATGCGGGTTTCCTTGATCTGCGCTGGGGTGATCTTATTTTTCATCCTAAAATAAGTTTAAATAGAATGAAATTTCAGAGCCAAATGCTGGAAAAGAACCTAAAAATTGCGCAAACATCGCAAGCAGCCAACAGCGAAAAAGTGTAACACAGAGCAAAATCAGAACACATGCCACTATGAAGCAACAAACACACACAAATGAAAACAGCTTGTTACAAACTAGTTTTCAGGTCATTCAAATCACTCTTGGTCCAGATTGGATACGAACAAAATACATTAAAAATAATAAACATATAATACAAAATGGAACTGTGACATGTTTCATCGAGAAAAATCCATTAAATCTGCGTTGAATCGACGAATACGAAATGATAATTCCAATAAATGCGAGTTCACGTTTAAAAGGTGTATCGTTTTACTTCTATGAACGTATTTCACGCAGTTATATTTCTTCTAATTTTACAATGAAAAGTATGTCCGAGTCGCGTTATGGTAAAACTGCTTTATGCATATAGAGAATAATGTATGTGTCATTCAGCGGAAACAATCAATATTGACATAAATTGTTTGAACACGTTGGCCCAGGTCTTTGCTATTCAAATAAAATATATACTGATATGTTCAGCATGCCATAGCTTTTCCTATCACATGTGATTTAGAGCGTGTCTTTGCATTAGTTTTTTAACTCGCATATTTTAGGGAAAATCACATTATATGGAACCATTGTTTAAAAAAATATTTGAGTTCCTTGTTGATAAATTTACATTTTATAAATGTAAAGAAATTACCTAAGCAATCAATTATAATCAGAAACTTATTTTAACGCCATTACATTGAAGATTCCGATATCATATTTACAAATATAACTATTTTGCAAAACTATCCGTGTTCACGTAAGCAATCACAACATTAGAATAACTCCCGCACATATCTTTTTACAGTATGAAAGAGGAAATTTAACATCGAATAATGCTGTAATTAAAATTAAGGCGGGTTAACTCTTAAACATACAATATATATTTTATAATAAATAGAAATTCAGCTCATCGTGATGTACATCCCGCCAATACTAACCTGAAACTGACTTAAATGCATGAACATATGAGCCTCGTTCTGGGAAAACAGGGCTTAATGCATGTGCGTATATTGTCGCCGAAATAAGCCTGTGAAGTCCGTACAGGTTAATTAGGGACGGCACTTTCCGACTCGACTTTCGTTTAGAAGAGACTTCCGTTAAACAGAAATTTAATTGAAGCGGAAAGTTTCTTCCCTTATAAGACGGAAAACACGTGCTAATCTGGGACGACACGCCACGTACATGCATTAATATGGTGAATGCACAAGTTTTCATAGCGAAGTCGGGTTAAATAGATAGATGAATATCAAATAACCGCTGTCATTTTTCTCGTAAAACACGTGCACGAACAAAATAAGTAATGAATACAGACAGATATTCAAGGGTGCAATTAATGTGCACAAAAGGACACGAATAAGGTACATTCTTATATTTACCTTTTTGACAAGTCATCGACGAATCCAATGGCGCTCAATGGCAAATCACCTTTTAACGGATGACACAGGATTCTGAAAACACATGCTAGCTATCAGTATTGTTCTGGTATATAAATTATGAGAAAAATAGTGCTCGAACCGTTACAAAGTTCAATTTTGCATTCCTCGAAGTCTTCATAAACACATTCCACTAAGCGTACACAACTTTTCCATTAACCACTGCTACTTTCTTGTGGTTCCACTCAGCGCACAATACCGTTTCAAAGAAGTCTACTACTTACTTGTAATTCCAATAAGTGTGCAAAGCCGTTCAATAACCACATGTTCTAAATATAGTTCCATCGAGCATACATAGCCACTCCATTGAAGTCTACTACTTACTTGTAATTCCACTGAGCGTGTATAGATGTTTGATTAACTACATCTACTTACTTGCAATTCCACTGAGCGTGTATAGATGTTTGATTAACAACATCTACTTACTTGTAATTCCACTGTGCGTGTATAGATGTATGATTAACTACATCTACTTACTTGTAATTCCACTGTGCGTGTATAGATGTTTGATTAACTACATCTACTTACTTGCAATTCCACTTAGCGTGTATGGATGTTTGATTACCAGCATCTACTTCCTTGTAATTCCACTGAGCGTGTAAAGATGTTTGATTAACTACATCTACTTTCTTGTTATTCCACCGTGCGTGTATAGATGTATGATTAACTACATCTACTTATTGTAATTCCATTGAGCGTGTATAGATGTATGATTAACTACATCTACTTACGTGTAATTCCACTGTGCAAGTATAGATGTATGATTAACTACATCTACTTACTTGTAATTCCACTGAGCGTGTATAGATGCATGATTAACTACATCTACTTACTTGTAATTCCACTGAGCGTATACGGCTGTCCCATTTACCACGTTCATGATCGTGGTGGGGAGGTAAGCAAAGTTCTCTAATTTGTCTTTTCCACCGGTGTAGGATGTAAATCGGACCTGTAACAAATGCATCGAAGGAAATCATACAGCTTTTAAAGACTCGTTCAAGTAAACGGTAAATATCGGGGCACTGTGGTGGTGTTGTGAATATAGTGCGTTTAGGGAACACCCGTAAGATTCTAATTCTCGGAGCGTCCTCAACCGCAAAAACACCCAGTTTTGAGCATAACTTAATGTTTAAGCATTATTGGCTCTCGATAGCTCTTTATTGTTTAACCCATTTATGCCTAGCGTCTAGAAAAAAAAGGCCTTTGCAAACAGCGTAGACCCAGATGAGACGCCGAACGATAAATAGATCCAATTTAGAAGGATGGGAGAGTCCACAAGGCATAAATGGGATAACGAAATTATGTCTATAGTATCATTCGTCGGAAAACAATTACATAAATTTCTAAAATGTAATAATGGCAGAAGCATATTTCATCCACTTGTTCACAGTTTCAATTAGGCCAAAACAGAAAATGACATTGTTTCTACTAGCATCGCATAAACATAAGGATAAGTAGGTCGGCTTGTTTTCTGAACGTTTTCCCGATTCGCCACTTAACCAGACTATATATTGCGAATTTAAAAAGAGTGGCATTTGCTTTAATACATGTCAATATTCTTGACGATAGGTATGTGTTTTTGCTAAATAATGTTGCCGACAAATTCTGGACATCGTTAAATTCTGAAAAGGACAGTTAACACACGCCACGTGGTAATTAAACAACTGAGAGGACTATGCCATTCCTTTTTTTGGTAGGACAAATACATAATGTGGACTTAATGGTGTAAGTAGACTTTACCACGCTATTCATTAATATTAATTAATGTACTCACCATTTTATTGACAATAAGTACGCCACTTAGTATTTTAATTATTAGACAACAACTATTTCAAAATTGGATGTGTTACAGACATAAGACACACCAACCTCCCCGCAGACATTTGACGGGAACCAGCATAGCTGGATCAAATCCCTGCCTTCATAACCAACCACGTGATGATAGTCTTATGTTTCCGTTGATATTTTTGCGTTTTTAATACTTTGGTAATTTGTTAAACCTAAACTTATACACATTTTTAAATTTTAAAAGAAAATGATACTGCTTTTCATAATATAATACTTAAACCAATTTATTAAAATCCTACCAAATCTGATAGAATTTTCTTGTCATGACAGAGATTGTTTGTGAGAGCAAGGAACGACAACTCTGCGGGGAGATTGAACACACATTGGTAATGTATACTTGCATTATTTAACTATGTGATTAGACACACTGTGTTTACAAACTGCGTAAAAAACGCCCTTACAGTCATGTACTAACCTTTTCCTGAAGGTCAAACCAGCTAGAGGCGTCGATAAAATGCCTGTCACTGAAAAACGGTTCCTCTATAACATCTGTGTTGGTTGTCCATGCGCCCTCCATGTAACAGAGCACGGGTTTGAAGAACTTCCGGTAGTCACGCACTGTGGAATTCTGATCCTTAAATGCTGGAAACATTGTCAAGTGTTATCAATGTCGTGGTGCTGTGTTTTGTATGGATCAAGAAGTTATATTTAAGGTAACTGTGTACGTATAATGTTCATCGAATCGAACCGGTGAGAATAATTCTATAATGCATTTATTATTTGAGAATTTACTCGGACAGTGCAGTTGACTCTTGCGCAATGAGTGGTAAATATTGTTCACGAATTCATTTAATATAAATGTGTGATTATAATCTTCATATATAAGTTACCTATAATTTTCATTTAAAATTAATATACAGGTATAAAGGGTGATATCTCAAAGTATATACTGTATTATTCATCATAGAAATGTTTACTTAAAACTACCAAGTTCTATTTAATGGATAAGAAAACCTATGTCTACTTTTAATGTCATGTGTGGATTTACAGTACGTTGTGGAATCTACTTTATCTACTAAACATCAGTTTATAAAATCCACACGTTTTTGTGTTCGGAAATATTAATAAAGTAGTTGTAACTTTAATTTAGCGCGAAGTCATTCTTTTATCCGGCGCGTATTAATACGCTCCTAGGCTAATAAACCTCACCATGTCATGTTGCCTCGGGATAAAAAAATATTCCGTCAAACCTTTAATAGGTAAATGTTGCACGTAGAAACGTGAATATTATGATCAATTAAGTACAAGTCTGTATATAAAATTTATCGAATGCACAAGAAGCCGATTAGAGAGGTAAATGAATTAAAATACGGAAATCATGCTCGCCGATACTTGAAACCCGTGATGTATGTTAACATTCGGATTTGGGTGCGACAAATTACGCACATATTTGCCCATGATAGATTTACGCCATCTGTAACTTCTCATTCAAGCCAAGTTCTTATTCGATTGAGCCGCGTTCTGAGAAAACTGGGCTTAATGCATGTGCGTAAAGTGTCGTCCCAGATTAGCCTGTGCAGTCCACACAGGCTAATCAGGGACGAAACTTTCCGCTTTTATGATATTTTTAGTTTCAAGTAAGTCCCTCCTTACCGAAATCAAGTTTAGGCGGAAAGTGTCGTCCTTGATTAGCCTGTGCGGAATGCACAGGCTTATCTGGGATGACACTTTACGCACATACATGAAGCCCAGTTTTCTCAGAACGCGTCTCGATTTTAAACCGGTCATATGACTTCACTGACCTTTGAACCAGAGTTTCATTTCAGCAATCTGCTCTTCAATGGTAGCTTTACTGAGAACCTCGGGCGGGACATCAGGGAACGGGATGTCCACCTGGCCGTTATAGGTCTTATCAAACGCAGGCATCGCCAGGCGGTAGTCGTTATGGCGTGTCCGGAATTCAACCCCGTTAATCACGACATTTAGCTCGCCCATTCCGACGGTTCTGTAAATAATTGTGACCATTCATTGTTATGAGGTTCGAAGTAATGGCCATCGAAAGGTCTATGTTGCATGTTTTGTTCTATTTAAAGCATATTGTATGCGTGACTTGTCCAATGCCTAATAATCTATACGTAAAAATTAACCTAGGCAAGCCATAGAATGCGATTAATTGCAACATGTCTAGTGCAAGTACACATTTTGAACGTTTTATATATAAACATTCAATCAAAACAGAACAGAACAGAACATACTAGTTTATTTCGACTTAAGAATATATACAGACATAGACATGCATATGCAATAAAAGCATGCGTATCAATGAAATACAAAACATACATTATTTCGAAGAAAGATCAATTTAAAAAGGAATGTAATACACGTGGTTTTAGTGAGCAGGTCACGTGGATGATGTAAATACATAGTTACTACATAATGTAACAAAACGTAGTTTAATAATTGCAACAAGTATCATATTATTGTAATCTTATTGTATATGTGGAAAATATATCATGTTTACTACATATATAAGACATTTTCTCGCAGTTTTAAGGATTTTAAACAAAACATAGCTAGTTTTCATAACACAATTTTGTTTGAACAATTACTAAGTTCAATACACTTGAACATATTTGGGCGAGATCTAATACTTCGGAATTACTGTATTCCTAACATCGGCATGATAATGATATTTAAGAACAAAGAGATATTCCTCTTCGATATCATTTAGGTTGCATAAACACATTTACGTTGATCTCTGACATTATTCTGATGTCGATCCGTTTTAATAATAATTTGTTACAAACGTAATTTAGCAATACTGTTCCTATGTTTTTATTTTCAATAATAGCAAGATACGCCGATCATTCGCTTAGTTTGAATTCCTAATACAATACAAAATCATCTGACTAGATTATGTGACACTTATTTTACAGAAAGTGATATTCTTGTTCTGTAATTTGTTTTTAAATAACGGGATTAATTGATTAGAGTTCACAGATTCGGGGAATATAAATATATATGAATATATATATTTTTACATTCTTACACATATTTTATTTTTAGCTACAATTTAAAAAAAATATAAAAAAAAGATTTTTTTTATCAAGTCCCTTCAATACAATCCCAATGTAAAACATCAGATGTCGCCTATCATACCTGGTGTTACTTGAGTGCTCGTGTATTCCAGCAACGCTATTGAGCCCGTGGTCCGCGGTTTGGTAGATCCTGTCTGCGCTTCCAAGATTTCGTATCTACAAATGGTAAAATATACAACTACCATATCTATTGCGTTTTTTTTTTTTTTTGGGGGGGGGGGGGGGGACAGCTGTATTTAAATGTCGCTTGAAAAAAAAACAGCACAAATTAACATAAACAATGAGCTCGAGTTATAAAACACATCACTAACATTAATCAGAATTTAATGCGTAACTATTTCTTTTTTAGGTTAAGGGAATTTAGGAACAACATGACAACGGTTTTGCGAAATTACCTGTTTCACACCGGAACCGCCATCAGACCGGATGCGCTCTTCGACAAACGTCTGCTGCATCATCACCTGGCGGGCGAGATCACTGAAACTTCTCTGCATGAAGCGAAGCTCATTCTCAAACGCAGTCTTGGCACTCTCAAACCCAGTCTGGAGTGATTTGATTTCGGCAGCAAGGGCTTGAAAACAATATATAATTTAAAATCACAGATTTTAGTTTTTTGCAAGAGTATGACAATGTTCCATGTTTCATATGTATATCTTATTATTTAAAAAAACACGTTGTGATATTTGCTACATAACAATAATACTTTCACTATTAATTTTGATAATTTCCGATGATTTTATGTTTTTTTTTGTGTGTGTGCAATGTGTGTGTGTTTTCCCCATTCATATCAAGCTTTATTCCATTACATGGTTGATTTTAATTAGACCGCTGTAACCAATACGTACCATCATTTGCTGCTACACCGTTTATATTCTGCGCAATGCATACGACCAATAGCCCCGAAAGCGGACCCTAGAGAAAGAAATGTGTTATAGCGCGTTTACACATGGGCTACGAATCATGCAACTCATAACAAATAAATAATTTATGAGCGAACGAAGATGCGAATGGCGAATATTCGTCGGTTTCCTTACTGAATCAAAGTCGATTAGAAGTGGGAGACTACATTCTCGGATTTTCGAAGAAAAATATAATACCATCAACTGCTGCATTTCGATTCAGTTGACGCTGTATATATAATAAACAATTCCCATTACTATATTACATGCTATATATTCTTGAATATGTTACGCGTATTTTTATGAAATAGCAATACATTTAAATAACTTACCAAAAGCCACATTTCTGTTTGAAGATCTATTAACACCTTCCAATCTCCGAAGGCTATCTACGTGAAAATGATGGCTGTGCAAGTATAGTGCGAGGGACCTTTATATGTGCATACGGACCTATGACGTATATTAAGATTTGAGATCAGATTAAGTCGTCTGTGAACAACAATATTTGTAATTGAAAAACAACAAACCACATAATTTATATAAGTGTTCCCTTCATAACCGGGGGTGAAGGAATAAGTAAAGGCCAATGTAAACCTTTGTGCATCACAGACATAGGACACTATTTAAGGGTAACTGCGTGCAGGCATTGAACTATAATATAACTTTTGTTTTCAAAATAAAACTACAATTAATAAAAAAACGTCAAACGTGTCCATTTTTGGTGTTGACAGCCACAGGGTATATTTTGGCCAACCATTGAACTAGATAATGCACTTCATGCATCACTTATTGCAATTGAGTTCGTGGATAGAGGTTAAAATACGTGATTTGAAACCATTTTTTCGGATGTTTATTTTGTGGGTTCTATCGTGGAAGAAAAATTTCATTTTACCGATTTATATATTTATTAATGGTAGTATATATCAATGATATATCAAAGATGTAAACTTTTTGGAAGTAAAGCAGCGAATGATTATAGCAAAGTTACACAAATACAAGTCATGCATGACCCGACCTTTACGCGTTTTGGTCAATTGACAAAATTATATAAAAAGTTGGTCCGGATTCGCAGATTTTCGTTTTAGTTCTGATATTTGTGAGAAAACGGTAATACTGAACATTTACCATGCTCTAAAATATCCATTATATGCATCTTTTGACGATTTAAAAACCTGAAAAGTATAAAGCGTTTCAACGCGAAACGCTTGAATAATTTGGAGAGTTCTGTTGTTGTCGTTATATTCTGTGATACTACGAGGATTGCTTATATAGAGTATAAAAAACTTGGTTATTGTATGAGCATGGATTGCCGAGTGGTCAAAGTGGTAGACTTTTTACTCTAGGACTCCAGGGGACAGTGGATCGAGCCTAGCTGAAGGTTGTTATTATTATTAATCATATTTTTGTTTTTTTTACTAGAGCTTTTTAGATCCAAATTTATATTTATAAATATAAAGCATTTACTGACAAACGTCAATACATGTCAAAATCTGTGAAAAGGCCCCTTTAACAATTAATATAATAAATTATTTGTTACGATTTTCATAATCAATTTAGGAAGTTTCCGTAGCGCTAAAATTCCATTTATTTTGTTTCAACGCATGATTAATTTTCACCTAAAAGTGTCCCAGGTTTTAATATCGTGTTTGTTATGGAAACGATGACCTTTTAAGCCTATTTCATCGGGTCGACCCTCCATCTTTCAATTATGTTGACCAGCGCATAACATAACATATGTGGTGTTAGGTGAACCCTCAGCCGGTAAGTCTATTACCTGAGGGGAATAGCGATGTCTTGTAGCAATGTTAAATTTGAGAAGGGATGGTATGCCCCTCGTCATCGAACTGTTATGTTTGTTTCTTCTTCACCATTGAGTGTGTTTACTTTTTTGTTTGAAACATTGTTCGGAGTTAAACCGGCGGTATACGGAGTTTAACCGGCGGAAAAGAATTTTCAGTGATTCTGAATCGAGTTCGTTTGTCGGTTAGATAATCATTTATTTGCTATTCTTCAAGAATAAACGTGTAACGACGCATTTAAAAACGCCTGTTAAATGTGAGCACCCG
This sequence comes from Dreissena polymorpha, assembly GCF_020536995.1. Lineage (NCBI taxonomy): Eukaryota > Metazoa > Mollusca > Bivalvia > Myida > Dreissenidae > Dreissena > Dreissena polymorpha. The sequence continues at coordinate 145,472,606 of NC_068356.1, read as the reverse complement.
CGTGTACACGGTGGTTATAAACACACAAAGTGAGACATGAAAAAAATACATAAGTATGGTATATTGTAGTTGTTTAATCAACGATATACAATGTCCATCAAAGAAAGATATGCGAAATAAACATTTCTCTGTATTCGTGTGTCCGTCTCTCACCCGGCCAGTCTTTATATTTATGGAAGACATTATTTTTAGACTACTAATCATATAATACTACAATTGCATTCATTGGGGGTAATAATTAAAGATTATCGCAGTATTAAATGTTATTTCGCATTATTACGCAAAGGCAAACGGAGAGTCTGGCGGCCGAAATAACCGGTTTACCGACAGACATGCAGATGGAAGGAGTTGCCCGTCTGTCTAACTTTGTGGACGACTGCATTAGTTTTTCGTAAATCTGGTCCAAAATAATTATTATACATAACACAGTTTAGTCAATATATAATTCTACATGTTTTATGTTTTCACCTGTCCTCCTGAACGTTGTAATATACCGTTGATTCATGTAAATGAAGTGACTCTGTTATAATGTTATATTAACTGTATCGGCTCATGCTATTCACATTAAAAATGTGCATTTTTAAACAAACGAAACGAAACTAAACGAATTTTCACCGCATAAACGTGTGTGCACGGATTAATTCTGTGACATGCACGCCCGTTGGCAAAAACCTGCGCAACAAGTGACTAGCCTATTTCCTTTAGTATTAATCCCACGTCATTTCGAGCTATTTCTGTAGCTTCTTGACACTCGTGCCCTTCCAACTTGTCATTATTTTCTTCGACTCTGTATATATTTGCTCTGCTATATTATCGGTCGGACAGACCGACAGTTTATTTCGACTTGTACAATGTACATCGTCAACAACATTATGAAAATTGTGATAGGAAAAAAGTTTTACACATATTTACAAAACATTTAATACGCTCACAATATCGAATAAAAATCGAAATAAGACTTGACTTTATGTTACTGCATCGATATTTAACTAATGAACCGATTTATTACTGTGAATTGTTGTGTTCGTTAATATAATCTTCTATCGGCTTGAATAAATCACTTACATTTGTACTCTACTGTAAACTTGACTTTTAACACATTTTATTTCAAAAAGCATTACATTGCTACAAATTTATACATTTGGTCAATACATACGTAATGGAAAAATGGTTAGACAAAAAGTTTTACAACATTATCGAGTGTCTTTCGCTTGTACAAATTGTATCTTATTATTATGGTAACAGATATAATACAAATAAAAATAATGTATTTTACAACGTACACAGAAGAGAACACAAAACGCAATACATATAATGATTTCATTTGGGATATGATGGTTCTAGTTTTTCTTATTATCGTGACAATATTGTTCAGCACAATATTATTTTTAGCTAAGTTATTAATCATTGTGTCGTGTTAATATCTTTGAACTTCGTTACAAATAAAGGCGTTGTTTTCATTATTTAACTCATTTATGCCTAGTGGACTCTCCCATCCTTCTAAATTGGATCAATTTATTTCCAAAATTAGGGATGTCTATTATATTATTTTCTATATTTAGAATATTTCTTACAAAAATTCCTTTAAGCAAACAGCATAGACCCAGATGAGACGCCGCAAGATGTGGCGTCTCATTTGAGTCTATGCTGTTTGCCAAGGCAGTTTTTCTAGACCCTAGGCATAATGGGTTAATGAAGCTTACCATTTTCAAACCCTTTTTCGCATGTACATAAAGGACTGTTTGCTAAATGATTATTGAATTGGTCTGAGTTTAAATGCTGCAGTTATTTCTTGAACGGACATTACAAAAAGATGAGTTTTTATCTCCGGTGTCTTCAACTCTTCTAAGATTTCAAAATGACTGTTCGTGAACTGTTTCTGGAAGAAGGCTAGTAAGGTAATTTGGACATTGGCCGTTATGGTTTTTGTAGATATTAATGAGTTTGAGAAAACATTTTCGGTTGTCAAGACTTGGCCATTATACTTCAGAATAAAGATTTCTAAGCGAGACGGATCTAGTTAGGCCTGAGACAATACGCGCGGCTTCCTTTTTTACATTTTCTCTTATACTAGTAATTCCATGTCGTGCACTGTACAACAATCCCCTAGAGTGATCTAATATTATCACTCAAGTTTATATACTCTTAAGAAAATGACTCAATGACATATACTTCACGCACATGCGACCATTATTAGTAATAATGGTCGCATGTGCGTGAAGTATATTTCATTGAGACATTTTCTTTAAAGTGTATAAACTTTGCACATTACTCTGAGGATTTTCGACGCGATTAAAGGCTATTATTTAGGTGTTTGTTCCATTTGCCATCGCGGCTTAACCATCGCGACCAAGATGTTTGGGATTACCAACAAAATCTTTGGGTACATTACCAAACATTAATTTACGAACTGGAATATTATTTTGTGTTATAAATAAAATTGCTTCTCAGTTTTCTGGGGATTAAAATCGATACACAATCGTTTTGCCTACCTGATGATAAGGCAGGTGTGAAAATACCTTCAAGGTCAACTATTGTAGATGTAGTTCATAAAAATGAACTATCGTCAGCAAACAAACACGTTTTTCAACAATATCATTCACATAAATCAAGAAAAACAACGGTCCTAATACTGAGCCCTGGGGGACATTTACATCTATAGATTGAGGCTTTGCTGAACCAACAAATACTTTTTGGGTACGGTAAACAAATAACCTTCAATCCATTGTAGTAAATGTCTACTTATGCCATTTTGTTTTAGTTTGAATAAAAGACCTTAATTCTAATGTCGGTCGAAGGCCTTTTGATTTTTCACTGAATAAATACAAATAAGTTTCTCATCGTCAATGTATAGAGCTATTTGATCAAATATAACAATATGTTTTATATACTACTCAATGGTCTCTTAAAAATCTGGATAGTTTGCAATAAATTAAGTTATATGCAATAAAATGTTTATATAAATGTGATATTCGACACGCTCCTAACGTGTTCATAAACAGCTTAAAGGAGAGATTGGGCGATAGTCTATATGTATGTTTGTGTCATCTTTTTTTAAAAGGGCATCACACTCACTTTGTTCCATAATGAGAAGTGCATTCGTGTAATGATATATTTAACAATAAACATAAAGGTTTTGAAATAGACTCACATGAACGTTTCAGAACAAGATGACTAATTCAGTCGTCACCATCAGCTTTGTTACTAAAATGTTGATAACGTTAACTAGTTCAGTTTCAGTAATAGACACATTTTGTTAATTTACATATGGAAAGTGAGTAGGTACAGAAAGAACTCTCGAAGATGCGTCTAAAGTTGAAATGGCAACAAACAATTGTTTAAGCAAGTTGCTATTTTTTCATCAAACGTTTCCTTGAGAATCGACTTAAGGGGCGATATTTTTAATCAGAATGTAAATGAGAGACTATGAAATGTTCTGACATCTTCCAGTATTGTTTTGAATGTGTCTATTGTAAATTAGTGTACTTTCAATATTTGAATAAAGAAAAGATCATTGCATGTTTAACCAAATTGTTGACTCTTTAACGGGCGTGTTTAAATTTTGCCCAGTTGTTAGCGGAAGGTTGTCTAATAGCAGTAGTTTTAAGTCGGTCACGTTTACGCGCAAACGCACATAGAGTCGTACCAAGGTTTGTCATTAGGACATACAGTAACTAATTTCAATGGAATACAAAGCTTCTTCAGTCCTAAGAGTTTCTCTGTTAATAAAACAGTATCATTCTTTACATTCTTAAGTGTAATAAAATTCCAATTTTCGATGTTACTTAAATGGTTAAGACGTTGACAATTACATTGCTTGTACAACCAGACATTCCTTTGCATCTGTTTACTTATGACAGTTGGGACCTAAATATGCGCAGCCGTGGCGAAATGATCATAAGTGTCAATTTAAACTACCTTACTGCTCAGTACAATTAAATTATCAGAGACAATTATGGGGTCAATTAAGGCAGCAGTATTGGCGGTGACTCTATTGGCTTCAGTTATAATGTCTCTTAAATTAATGATGGTCAATGACTGTTTAAGACGGGTAGAGTTTTGAAGTATTCAGCGTTTATATCACCAAGCATAATTTCATTTTGGTTCCTATCCCATGCTTTATTAATGTAAGTTTCAAGGTCATTCCAAAACGATGCGTTTCATACGAGTTTGGAGAACGATAAAAGCAGCGAAGTAAAGCAGAGAGGTGGCCTGTATTAATTTCAGTCCATAATGTTTGCATACGGGGACATTCTAGCTCAATTACACGCCGCGATGGTAAAGCTTCATTTACATAAATTAATAAGCCGCTGGAGTGGAGTGCAAAATCTTTTCGGTAAAAACCTGCATTAAAACATGTAATATTTAAAAGATTAGCAGTACCAACATCAGTAAAATGAGTTTCCGTGAAGCATAAAATGACAAAAACACACAGATTACTTGCGATATAATCACGTTTGTTTCGAATCAACCGCACGTTCACATGCAAGGCACTAAGTGCCTTGTATTCGGGTCCAGGATTTTGCTCGATATCCTATGACAAAATGAAAGATAGTTTAAAGCGTCAAATTATATGAGATTCATTTCGAAGACAAACGGTCGAATAGTGCAGCCTGAGAATAAAGCACGCAAGATCCAGAAAACTTAGAGAAAAAGTAATACAAATAACGCGTAAAAGAATATTTAATGACAACAATTTTTACTTTATTTAAATAAACCCACTGTCATTCTGTAAGCAAAATTATCTTTACCCATTATGTAAAAAATAGCACGAAAACACGAATGACTGAATCGCCGTGAGATAATTAAAAAATAAATTACATTTCCTGTTACTTCTTGAACAATGCTCAACATGATTAATAGGTATATAAAAATGATGATCAGCAAAACACAATGAAACACGTTGAAGATGATACATTTGAATAATATAGGTTCAGCAAAATGTAACGCATGTTGTAAGGTATTAGGTAGCATAAATAACGAGCTATATCTTTTGCGTTCCAATTAACGAAACTACAAGTACATATTTGATCCGGCATACGGGTACATACAACTTCTCATGTCAAGTGGTATATCGATTATACATTATAAATGTGCATAGTCTAGCAAAACGTTAAAATATAATGTCAAGGTTTACATAAAAACAATATTAGCCTGGACGACAAAATTATAAATAGCATATTTGCGGACTTATCCACAATATTGAAATATTGAAATCAAAGAATATGAAAAATAAAGCCGTGTAGCAAGACCAAACTCCCTACGAATGACTATCTATGCACGTCGACAAAGCATAGATAATCAAGAGGATAAAACAATTATTTGGATTTAGTTATCAATATTAGTATTAAATTAATTATAAATTGTTTGGAGTTAAGTTAGAACATCAGCATCAGTACCAAGTATTATAAAAAAAAATATACTCATTTGGCCATCTATTCGAAACGAAATATTCGAAGGCCAAACGAGATTATTCGTAACAGAGTATATATCAAAATTAATTCAAAAATGTAAACGAGGAATGTTAACATAATGGCAGCATAACGTGTAACAGCATACATATTATCAGTAGCTAGAGTAAAAAGGCTACATTAAATTGTAGTCAGAATGCAACATTTGTGTTTAAACTAGGACACTTCAATCATAGATCACATAACCTTTATTAACAATGCAAACACCGTGATCGCGTTTTTTTTGTAAAACACACCTATAAGCAATCAATTTTATGAATAGAAAGTTTCGGATTTCAGGGTAAACCATCTTGCTTCATAGCATTTAGAAACGACCATCACGAAGTCCATGTGTTTCTTTAGTAATTATGATAGAATATGCCTTTGATTTCTCACTCACCTGGTCGTTATACACGTAATAAATAATTAAATGGGCCTTTTCACGTTTTGGTAAAATTGAAAAAAAATGAAAATTGTTGTTTCAGATTCGCAAATTTTCGTTTTATGATATTTGTGAGGAATTAGTAATACTGAACATTTACCATGCCATAAAATTTCCCCTATATGCATCTTTTGACGATTTGAAAACCTGAAAATTATCAAACGTTGCAACGCGAAACGATTGAATAATTTGATAAGTTCTGTTGTTGTCGTTATATTTTGTGAAACTACGAGGATTGCCTATATAAAGTAAAACATAGCATGCGCACGGATGGCCGAGTGGTCTTAGCGGAAGACTTTTTACTCCAGGACTCCAGGGGTCAGTGGTTCGAGCCCAAGTGAGGGGTTACTTATTTATTTTTTTTAATTGTATTTTTTTTAGTGGAGAGTTTTAGGTCCAATGTTTAAATTTATCAATATAAAACATTTAATGACAAACTTCAATACATGCCAAAATCTGTGAAAAGGCCCCTTTAACTGTATTAACCATCTTTTGCAAATATCCCGATGGTAATGTGTCATAACAGATAATAGCCGCGTTCAACTGGGGATTATTACAAATCACGCGCACACAAGTGTATTCGGTAACACATTAATAAAGTGGCTGGTAAATTAAATACCTGTATTCGTCATATACCCTTAGATGGAAATAAACAGCTAACGCATACTAACCGTATCCATATGCTTGCAACGATTATGTTTGGACCAAAGATCACTAGTTTAAATCAAGCATTTGTATACTTTTCTTTTTTAATGTATAAAGGTACTTAACTATTCTAACATTACAGCGCTAAGTGTATGTTGTATGATAATACATAAAACTGAACTAATGCCTCAAAAATGTTACCGAAATAGTCAAACAAGTCAGCATAGTGAGAGCAATTTATGTTTTCAACGAAGTTTGGTCAGAAATTTTAACAAACCTTAAAAAATGTTTGAGTATTTGCTTAAATCGAATATTTCAACGGCAACATGACCATGTCAGTTTACTTACTTATTAAAATCCGCATGTAAAGAACCTTTATATTTTGTAGCAGACCATGTGCAATTTATATTATAAACATTTCATTGAATAACTTTGCTGTCTCGAAACGCTGCAACTTGTACTCAGACCACGTCTTCTTTCTTAGAAATGACGTCATCAAAGACGAAATCATTGGTAAAAGTACTATACCGAGATGTTTAGTTCTTGACATATGACAAGGGTCAAAGAAATCACAAAATGATGCACGCGCCAAAATATTGTTGACGAACATGTTTAGTAAAACATGTGAAATACAGCCCGTGTTAGATACTGCGTTCGTTTCAGTTAACGGTGATTGTGACCATAGATTCGACAGTGTTCTCAACGACCGAATGGTCTATGACGACGTGTCCCAATCAAACTGCAAACTGAAAAGAAATGTTATTCGTGACGTGGATGTAAGAGACATGGTCCTTGAAACCTCTGATCGATCTTTGGAGAAAGGACGTCAGCTGTCGGTGATACGGCACTGGAGAGTCTCGTGAACTCCGTGGTAGAGATAGGGAACTAACTTCCATCAGAAGTGACTGCATGCGATGTTTGTTTGTATAGTTTAGAATATAGGTCCATATGTATTGCGGTTTCTGATTTTATTGTATCAGTGTTTTATTTGCTCTTTCTATGTTTTTTTATAACTTTAAGAAGTCTACTTTGTGAACAAATTGCGATTAATGCATATATAAACTAACAATAGGATGTTGTCGCTTAAAAACACTTCAAGGTATAAGCACAAGGTGCAACTAAGTCTTTATTAGAATAACCTTTGTCTCGTGTTTTTCGTGTTCATACTAATTATTATCATCAAAACCACTACCATTATCTAAATATTATCCACTGTCATCAACACTTCCACCACCACAACAACTATAATCACGATCATCATCACAAAAAGTGCACCCTCTTACACCAATTAGAAAGTGTGATTTACCGGTATTGGGGCAATCACAGAACTAAAAAAAGTTAAAATAAAGCAGTTTTAATAGAAAAGTTATCGAATTCATCTGACTTATTCACATGTATGTTATATATTTTTACGACTTTATCTATACATCTATGGTATATTGAATTTGTGGGACAAACGCGTGTGTTAAAAACGAATGTCAAATATTAAAACTTTAATAATTGAACACCCTATTGAATGTGTTGTTCCTTTTGGGTATTACTTAAATGAAATAAAATGTACTTCTTCGATGGTTAGATAACCTTAAACCAAAAGCGTTGGCAAGTTGTTTTTGAGCAAAGAACATCAACACATCTGCATTCGACAGCTTGATTAAAAATCGTTCTACTAGTCAGGTTCACAATGTCAATAAATTATATTCCGTTCAAAATCATGGTAGATTAGCAAAACTATACATTTTTGGAAAGATTATTACATGGACAATCTGAAAATCAATGTTCACATTTGCGGTGATACCTGTATGGCCGCCATTTTGGATTTTCAAAATGGCCACCGTAAAAATACATATTTTACTATATTTCTGCCTCTAATAACCCTAAAAACTTTTTAAAATATACTAAACCTATGTTTTCAGGTACAAGGAATCCATTGGTTACATACTCCGACTTCTTACGGTAACAGTTCTTTCTTTTTTCAGGAAATATGCATCCAGGGAGCAGCCATTGATACAAAAAAATGTTAATATTTTATTTAATAAATATGTTTTTGATACAAAATCCTGTCTAATGCCTTCATCTACAAAGGCAGTCATATCATTCACATCTACACAGGCAGTTAATAACCAAATATACACAGGCAGTCAATGGCATCAAACATACACGATTAAAGAATATGCCATTTAAAGTTTGTCATCACTGTCATCACTGTCCTGTGTTTCGTATCCGACAATATAGTCCGCATCGTTTTCACAGACCGTTCCACACAAGCAAAGGTCGGTGCAAGTTAAGTCATTTCTTCTGCATGAGCACCGCTGGGTTGAGCAATTGGCTTTGCATTGACATCTGACAAACTCGACAATGGCCTGCGGAGCTGGTAGAACCTTGGCGGTGATAGGGAGTATATGGCCTTTTTCGTTCTGATGGTAGCCATGTTTGAGTGGGTCAAACTGCTGTTGCCACATGACAGTGGCTTGGCACCAAACACTACTCTGTACTCGCACACGTTCAATGTGCTCCTCAAGTGCACCAGTTGTTGGAGGCAACTTGTTACTTTCTGCCAGATTTTTGCAAAACAGATGCCATCTAAGGTCAGGAATACTTGCAATCTGAATACCTTTTGGGCAATACGCTAAGCATACAAAGCTGGCCAATGTTTCTAATACGTCATGCGTTAGGTCATCATCTTCCGGTAGTTTCATACGTGCACTGACTACGTCCCTGTCAGCCTTGATGTAGTGTTGAAACCACCTCGTTTTACCCACTCCTGAGAATCGACCAATATTGTCTGCTCCAATAAACGCGTAAAATATCGGTAATGCTGCTGCCTTTTCTCTTCCTAGCGCTCTCCAGATTGGCCCTACTTCCACGGTTCCTGATACCATCGTCATCGATGTATTTTTGCAGAGCTTGTCATTGGCTGCAATAGCCAGAACCAGGACGTCTGTATCCGGGGTAAAGAAGACTAACTGTGCTTCAGGACAACGTTGTGATGCTGCCGCTGCTAATCTGATCATCAGTGTGTCAGCTTCCTCATGGCTGTTTGAGTCAAACTGCATGCTCCGATTGCTTCTAGTGTGGCCTGCTGCTGACGTGATGACTTACTTTGGAGAGTTTTCATTGTATTTGAGTGTTGCCTCAGCAAGGTACACTGTTCGATCAGCTTTCGTCTTTTCATGAGATAGGAAGCGACCCATTGGTATATGTTTGATGCTTGTGTCATCCGCCATTTGGTATTGAACCGGGTCTTTGCCTTGTCGTCGTTTTTCTCTGGTTTTCTGTTTTAAGGAGTCTAACTTGTACGTGTCTAAGACCAGGATAATCTCATCGGATCCTGCTGTCAAGGTCATGAGGCGGTAATTGAAATGCTGGCCGAGATCTTTGACTGTGATGATTGTCGCTGGTTTCGTTGTCATCTTCTGGACTAGCACCATTCCATCAACAACAGCGATTCTCCGACTCGTAGATGGTCCTTGAAATGGAGTTACTGCATCGACAATATCATCAGTCTGTTCTGTTGTTTCTGCTGCTTGAGCATCAGTAGGATTTTCATTCGTTTTGCTTAAGTTCTCGAGGCTATGGGTCAGCTTTGACTTATCATTGCATGGAAGGATCGAGCCATCAGGTGCAAACAGTGCTCTGGGGGTAAGAGTGAACTCATAGTTCCCAATCGCATTCTTCTGATCGATGTCACGGTTTAATGTGGCTAGTACCATCAACCGACCGTACAGGTCTTTCGTTTCTTTCAGATCGACTGACTGGTCACGGATCTTGACTGTTTGCTTTAGGTTTCCTGACATGTACATTTTGTTATTCTGCTTCTTGACTGGTGCCCACAAACTGACATCTCCATTAATGCGTTCTGCAACGTAATCCTTATAGAGCTTCTGGCCGGTATCATAGATATTCAGAATCTGTGGGACATACTCTTGTGGAACATATGCATGTGTGATGAAGTTGTAGAGCTGGTCACCCTCAGCAGCGAAAGGATTTCCATGACTAAGTATGGCAGCCTTTATCCGGTCAACATTTTCATGCTCTTTCATGACGGCACTTGGTTGTAAATGATGATGCTCTTGTGGCTAGTCGGCAGCAACATCGAATCGCTCTTTGAATTCTCCTGAAAGACGTGCCATCTCTGGTGTGCCCAAGAAGAACCGCTGACGAGCATTGGCATTATTGGAAATGCCAATTAACCCAGAGTGGATCTTCATCATCCTGTTGAGTTGTTCACATGCGTGATCTGCTCCATTAGAGACAAATAGGATGACACTCTTGGTGACAGATATGTTTCCGTCTTGAAGTTCACGCCAGGTTTGTGGATGACTTGTCTTCAACTCATACATGTCTGCGATGTACCGTGCCCAGAGACGCTTGTATTTTATTCGATCCAAGTACAAGATGGTTTCAACTCGTTGGATGTAGTTCATCAAGGACTTGAACATCGCGTTTGTAGATTTCTGTGCTTCCCACGTTTTCAGCTGTTGAATGACATCTTCGTTATTGAGGGTGTACAGAAGCTCGTCATTGGCCATAGTCACGGCTCCTGGATTTGTGCTTCTAACAACTGCTGTTTTTGCACAAGCTTCGTGGACCTGATCTGCTGGTTTCAAGCAAATGAATTTAAGTTTGGGCTTCTCTGTGAAGAATTGTTACAGGGCAAGTTCATATAGAGCCATGTAAGTATGGATGTGTGCCCGAAGGGTTCTCTTGTAGTGGGCGCACTTGACGATCTGTCTGGGGTGGCATAGCCGTATACATCAGCCTCAATCCATGCATCGTCTATCCCTGAGTTTTCTATTGAGGTTCCTAGAGCTCTCAGCCTAGCCATCACAGTATGTAACTCACCCAGTCTGGGGACAACTCCTCCTTTCAGATCAAGTCTTGCATCCAGCAACTGCACTTCCTTCTCGTACAAGGCCATGTCGAATGTAATCACTGTTGGGAATTCTTCACCAACGACCAGCGTCTTCAATTCTGACGCTTGCAGGATCCCTCGTGTGTAACTTCTGGCAGCAGTGGTAGTGCACCAACTTGGGTTAGCCAACCGACACTAGCAATTTGAATCCTGCCCAACCTGGGAATTGGCTCCGTTCTCCAGTCTCCTTTGCTCTAGAAAGAGCAGAAGCTATGACCCAACCTAGGGTGGTCAGTTCATATGATGCAGGAACACCTGTGTTGTCGACCACAAACTTGTTCGCTCTCCTGTCTGGCCCAGGCTTTGGTTTGCTGCATGGCTTGATGGGAACATGATACGGATGAACCGATAGGTTCTTTGCCTCACGAGGTTCCAGGCTGGGTGCGATGGTTTCTCCAGTAGCATTTGCCTTTTGATACACAGCTGTGATTGTCCCATGTGTGGTTCCTTTCCCATCAGCTGTGTCCTCTGCAAAGTCAGTGTTGTCAATATCAAAGAACACAAACGACCCTTTCTTGAGGAACGGTGGTACCTACAGACCATTGAACTCTCTTGTATTTTCTACAACAGCATTGGCAATTGATATTTCCAGGAGCAGGGCACGGCTATAAGGTACACAATAGTCATGTGCGTGGAGGAGGTGCACCAACTTCTTGTTTCTGGTGTCATGGTGAACACTAAGTGCCAACCCTAGAACCTGTGGATTTTCTCGTACAGACTGTGTCCGGAATGTGGCCAGTGCATGTTTGGGTTTGTGTTGTACCCGCCTTCGGGTCTTGAAAGCATACATTATGTTCTGACTTATGGTCAGTGCTGATCGGTCGACTGTCCTGCTCCTCATCTCTGTCTGTAGCTCTTCTGCGGGTCCTACCAAAATCCATCGTAGCAGGCTGTACAAATCATTTGGAACATCTTCTTTTGTGCTTGTTACTGTGACTGTATCGATCTGTTTCTTCTCCTCGGTGGAGTCTGTAATGCGTCTGCGTTTTAGGTTAGCTGTTTTGTAGAGCATCTTTGTGTTATCCATTTCACTTGCATGGTCTTTCATCAAAGACGTGTTGACTATATCTTCCTCGCAGGCTTCAGGACAATAAAGTACAGAAGGCTTCTGTCTGTTTTTCTGTCTCACAGACGTTACACTTGGCAATTCTGAGAGCACCTTGTCCTTCAGCCATTGTCGTGTCAACGTCGGTTTGTGCTTCTCTGCCTAATCACTACCTCTCAGCATCGAGATGTATGTTGTCTCAATGACATCCATGGGAAGATACGCTTTGTTTTGAGTTTCAATGTCCACAATATTGATCAACTCAATCAAGCATGCCATTTGCATTGGTAAGTCTGCCGTCGTGGGCCTGGCTTGGTTTCTTGCATCATCCCTGAGGACACGAAACACATGATTCGTCCAGCAAAGCTTGTGGTATCTCACATCGATTGCATGGGCATCATTTGGTGCGACTGCATTATTTTACCTTGTCATCAGCACTGGGTCTTTTGTTATTTGCATCGCATTCTTAAGTTCATTCCCAGCGTTTTCGGTTCGGACAGTGAAGAGACTCTGGCCGTCATCCACTTGACAGAAGAAACATCTATCTTTCGACAAAGGTGCTGTTGCAGATCGTGTGAATGTCGTTGATGTGGTTGGTGTGTTTGCTTCCATTTCTGAGTTTGTTCTCTTATGGCCACAATTTTTACAGCATAACTTCCTGTGGACATGGAATGTTAAAAGCGTTCCCTGGCGCGCTGCAAGGATATCTCATTAGTGGCGCAAGAATAGCAGCTTCGATGCCACATTGCTTTAGCTTCGAGAATCGTTTGTTTTGTGCAGTCCTGGAGACATCTTTCTCCATCCTGTACGCTGGCTCTGTCGGCCACTATGTCCAGTAACTTCTGGTACGATTCTGTCCTGGGATTTAGAACAACTATCCCTTTGCTATTGTTTTTCTCCTGGCAAATGGTGCACAGTTTCCAGTCTGTAGACTCCTTGGACGTGCCCAAAGACAACGTGCTTCCATCAGGATCTTCACGCATGATGAGCTATGCACTGAAAATACAAAAGAAAAAACCCCACTATATACACCTCCACCAAGTAGATAATGTAAAATAAATACTGTAATGTAACTAACACGCGAGCAGTGTATGTACTTTTATGACGGGCAAATGAAATGACTTAATTAAAATATGAAAACAATATTTTGATTGGCCAGCTTGTATATATTCTTAGGTAATATAATTAGCATAGAGTACGTAGGTTAATTATATATGTACTCTATGCTTATTAGTTTCACTCAATGTAAATATCTCTGTCATCTACGGCTTTTACTTGTAATATCTCTGCACTGTTGCGCTCTCATCCTCACAGAGTAGTAATAGTAATAGACTCATCTTCATAACATATAGGTAAGAAAGCGAATGCATAGAGAAAGGGCGAAATATACCAAGATATATATATTCAATATACATATATATAATATATATACTCAATATACCAATATACCAAAATATTAACATTTTTTGTATCAATGGCTTCTCCCTGGATGCATATTTCCTGAAAAAAGAAAGAACTGTTACAGTCAGAAGTCTGATTATGTAACCAATGGATTCCTTGTACCTGAAAACATGATTTAGTATATTTTAAAAAGTTTTTAGGGTTATTAGAGGCAGAAATATAGTAAAATATGTACTTTTACGGCGGCCATTTTGAAAATCCAAAATGGCGGCCATACAGGTATCACCGCAAATGTAAACATTGATTTTAAAATGCCCATGTAATAATCTTTCCAAAAACGTATAGTTTTGCTAATCTATCATTTTTCTGAATGGAAAAACATAGTGAACCAGACTATACCGCATGCTTTAACTTTATTTCTCATGGAAATAATATTAGATCTATTTAAATGGCTGAAAAAATAGCAGCATGAAAATATTCAAAATGACGTTATAATACTTTTCGCGATGGTTGTTTTTAACACAATTGACGTCATAGTACTGTACATGTTGGTTTTGTCGAACAAAATGGACGATACAATATTGCGCGTCATATTGTATTGAACACATTGGACGTCATAATAATGCGCGGGATGGTTGTATTGAACACAACAGGCGTCATAAATCTGTGCGTTCTGGTTGTGTTCAACAAAATGGAAATGCAATTTATGTAATGTCTTTTTTTATATTTCATATACGCAAGTGTCGGCATGGTAAAATAAGTCATCTGTGCATCTATTTCTCATTTAGGCACAGTTGTATTCATGATTCATTCGAATATTTAGAAAGAAAAATCGAGAATAGTATAAGCTTGAAATCGCCGAGTTCAATAAACGAGCTTTGACATTAACAACATAGCATCTATTAAATTCATTTAAAAGATTGTGTCTTACATCGATGGTTTATCGGGTGTTACTGTTATCTTCTTTTCTAAATTACTGTAAGATTAACTTTTCCATCATCCTTTGTGTTCTGGTTGCGAAGAGACTAATACAATTTATTCAATGCTCATTTCAACCATCACTCGTCAGTACATATCAAACCCAGTCACAATTGTCAATAGCCAGAACATCTGAATCACAACTTAACTCGCACCAATTTCATGCCGACATAAATGAAGGTCACACGTATACATTTAGGCTAACAGAACTCTAAAGAAACACCCATAATCACAAATGCGTCGTGACAATAATACCACGATTTCAATTCCATACTTATTTTCATGAACAAAATCGTGTAGATATTTACATTTAAAATAGCGTATAGTCTTGTCAAAACCAAACGCTCAAGAACGTTTTTGGATTTAATTAAATAATCGTGAGTGACGTGTTCTATGATAGATGATTTCGTCCGCTTTCACAATCGTATAAATAAGGCGTAATGTTATCCTAAAGAAGCGAAGTGACTACTGGAACTAAAATGAAAGCCGTTCTGTCAGCAGCTTTGTTTGCCTTTGTATTGGGTGAGTATTGACTTGTAGATACAATCTAACACTTACCCATTTATGTCTAGTGGACTCGCCCATCCTTCTAAATTGGATCAATTTATTTCCAAAAATAGGGATGTCTAGTATATTTATTTCTATATTAAGAATATTTCTTTCAGAAATTCCTTTAAGCAAACAGCGTAGATCCAGATGAGACGCCGCATCATGCGGCGTCTCATTTGGGTCTACGCTGTTTGCCAAGGCCTTTTTTCTAGACGCTAGGCATAAATGGGTTAACGTCTGTGAACCCCTTAAAATTACAAATTTTTATATCTGCTTTATTTCAGTTTAGAAAGTATTATTTCTATTAATTCAGAATGTACTATATTCCGTGTATCGAAGTGTTGTCACAGTGAGTTGTTCAACTTACTATGCACTTAAGTTAAAGTGCTGCGATATAATATAACCTTTAACAATATTGGTTTTGGTTAAAGTTACATGTATTTCAAATTTATAGTAACATTGATTGTGTTGTGTTAGAATGTTTCTCATATTTATTGAGCTTCGACATTTTATTCGTTAGAAATGATGCGTGTAATTATTGTCAAATTCAGATAGTTTCACGTATAAGCTTTTCAAACAGCTTAAATCAAAGTTTGTACCGCGGAAAAAACAAAAAGGTGAAGCTGTAAATTGTCGATATGTTTCGTATTTGAAAAGGCTATGAACTTTAATAAATATTATGTTTATATTAAAAAGGATCATTATGCGTTTAGGTGAGAGTGTGCTTTAAAAATGATTTGAAACTAAGTGTAATGTATGTGGTATCACCGTAAATGAGAGCAAAGCCGAGAAATATAGAAAAGGAAATAGCAGTTTAAGTTAAGTTACAGCAGACAAACGACCAAATAGAAAAAGCGCGATACTGGTCAAGGTATTTCTTTCAATAGAATGGATTTGATTTAGAAGATTAAAGCAAACTTGCACATAAAATTAACAGTTGGACACCATGAACAATAGAATTACTGTTTTCCCTTATTCAGCTCTGGCCTACACCGAGGAGTGCCGAAGCACCGCCGATTGCGGTCACGTGACCTGTCCGGAAAACGATTACACGCTTGACTGCGAACACAAACAGTGCACATGCACCCACAGTAAGTAATGTATGGATATACGAATACATGTCATAAAATGTGATGCTTAATAATAATAATCAAAGAACATGAAAAAGTACACGTGTTTCTTTTTAAGTTTGTTCGTTATACTAAACAAGTAATCCTACATCAAAAATATTCGCTGTCTTATATTTCCAATTTCAGCGACCGCCAACTGCACCGCTGTTGGTGATTGCCGTGGCAACTGTGACCGAGACTGGCACTGCGTTGACGGCAGGTGTCGCTGTGGATTCGGATTCGGGGGCAACCCAGTGGGGAAATAGAAAATGAGCTTTCTTATTGAATATTCATCTGATTAAAATTGGTTGAAAATATCCCGCTATGATTTTTGTCTCATGATGTAAGAACGATTATTAACGCCAAGGTTATGAAGAAAGTTTACTATTTGATCATTCATTAAGAAGAAGTTAACGTTTTGTAAAATACTTTCATCCGCCTTTATACAAAATCCATTAACAACACAGAGTTACAAATATTTATCAAAACTCAAATTAAAAAAATGAAATTAGGCTATTTGTAAATGCATTGTGATATTATTGAATAAAACGATATATTTTATAAGTGGTAAATTGGGTAATGGCACTAGGGACCTAATGCTACCAATTCTATAAAATTATATATAAGTATTATTGGATCAAAGTTGAACTATGACTCAATTGTGTATGGATCTGCACGTAATAATATGAATGTACATATATTCTTGTATATGTGTATTGCTATTTAAGTTTAATGTATAATTATCAAGACTATTTCACTACACACTTACTATATCGTCGCTCAGAGCGGCACACAAATATTGGCATAGATTACTTTTATATACTCATAATATTTTATTCTGAAAGAAACATTTATTAGTGAGACCACGTGGGTTTCTGTAATATAAAAATCAATAAATGTGTTTTATAATTTCCTAAGCACGCCCCTTATGTGTATATTTCGCACTAAACAATTAACATAAAATTGAAATTATAATGCCTAATGGAACACGCTTTTATAATAAGAAGTAACTAATGCGACACGCATTGGATGCGCTTAATTAAAGGTACTTTAATTAGCGGATGGAAACGACACGTGTAGATGGGCTGATATTGTAATGGTTTACGGATGTCAGACACGTGCTAACACGATAATTATGCAAGTCATAGCGGTAATTACCAATATATGTAATTATATTATGTAGAGTATATAATACTACACAACTCAATCAAATGTATGCATTTTGCGTATCGTTCGAAACAGAGTGAACAAAACAAACAAACAAACGATTGCAGATATCGGAATTTTAAGACAAAAACATTTAAGATCATGCGAGCTATGGACAAGATGATATCTAAAATGGCATGCATTAAAAGCGCCAAACAAAAGTTGCTTCGTCTGGGTTCCTTGCTGTCTCGACACGAGAACAGTTGTTGTCATGTGCAAGTCACCAGCATTTCGACCACGACATCTTATGATGCAAATGACGTAATCAATGACGAAATAATGGGGAAAATGGCCATGATGAGCCGTTTTATTCGTGATGTAGAAATAAATGTCTTCGAGGCATCAAGCGACACTACATCGTTGACGACAATTGGAAGCAGAACATATGTAATTAAGCCAGAGTTAGATACGGCGTTTGTTTCAGACACTAGTGATTATGATAGCAGTGACGAAAGTGTTCTCAATGACGGTATGATCTTTGACGATGTGTCAGAATCTGAGCCAGAAAGCGCGTTCGGGGACGACAGTGAGTTCAGTAGCGTCTGTGAACTGGAGAGAAACGTCTGTGATGACATTGACGTCACCAACATGACGTTGAGGAACCTCCGAGCGATGTTTGGGGACAGGACCTCAGCTGTCACCATCGGCGATACGGCATTGAAGAATTTCATGAACACTGTTCTAGAGATTTAGAACCAATGCATTGGATATAATTTCCACTGGATGTGACTGTTGGTGATATTTGTTGTTGAAAATATGTTTATTATCTTTGTTATTGCTAAGGTTACATATTTATGTTATTGTTATTGTTGTTATCATTTTTTGAAGACGGGAATATAAATGGTCCCGAGTGAATAAATACAATATGCAACAATTTCAATATGTTTTTGACGATCTAAAAAAGGTTCACATATATCATCTCATCATTATGATCATCACCATCCCGTCGGACTATACATCCTCGGACGTAGATGAGAACTTGTTTATGGGATCGAGATATATGCGCCTAGAAATAATATATATTACACTACACACAATCTATACCGTCGGTAGGAATTTCAGAAAAATGGCAGAACATGTTAAATTTCTACAATATATTTATGCGAAAAAAACACATGTTATATTGACTTTTTTTAAAGCTTAGTACTACATGGGTGTTATAATTTCCTTCTATTGTACGGAATATAAAATATGACAAGCATTTGATGTGCTTAATTAAAGGCAAACTAATTAGCGGATGGAAACGACGCGTGTAGATGAGCTGATTTTCAAAGTTGACGGATGTCAGACACGTGTGAACAAGATAATTATGAAGGTGATAGCGGTACTTTCATGTACATGTAATAATATTCTGTATTATATATAAAACTGCACAAATCCGTCGGATGCATCGTCATCATCATCATCATCATCATCATCATCATCATCATCATCATCATCATCATCATCATCATCATCATCATCATCATCATCATCATCATCATTATCATCATCATCATCATCATCATCATCATCATCATCATCATCATCATCATCATCATCATCATCATCATCATCATCATCATCATCATAATCATCATCATCATCATCATCATCATCATCATCATCATCATCGGCATCGTTATTATCATCATCATCATCATTATTATTATTATTAGCAGCAGCAGCATCAGCAGTATCAGCATCAGCAGCAGCATTATCATCATCA
Source organism: Dreissena polymorpha (assembly GCF_020536995.1). Taxonomy (NCBI): domain Eukaryota; kingdom Metazoa; phylum Mollusca; class Bivalvia; order Myida; family Dreissenidae; genus Dreissena; species Dreissena polymorpha. The sequence goes on along the minus strand of NC_068356.1, from coordinate 145,453,161 downwards.
GCAGCAGCAGCAGAATCATCATCATCAGCAGCATCATCATACTAATATACATTCAGAATAGTTCAAAAGAGTGTCAAGAAACGAGCATATAAAATAATGTACGGTGACTTTATATACCGGGTACCTCGAACTGCGGATAGAACCTAAAGGGAAATAAGGCTTCCAGACAAAGCATCAAAATTTGCCGTAGAAGCATAGCCATTTACTTGGATTTTCCTGCTTGTTCTAAAAACACTGGAGTAAAATTAGCCATATTCGCCAATTCTTTTTCTGTATTCTTTTCAAGCAATAATTGTAAGTTAAATGATAATAAATAAACTCGTTTTTGAAATAGCATGATATTGTTAAAATAAAAAACAGTCATCTTGTTTCGATCCCAAGTCATTTTTGCATACGTTAACGTGATACCCTGTAAATGTAATCTCTTTATATCTGATTATGTTAGGAAAGGTGCGTAACTTAGACAGGAAAAGTTTAGCTATTTACCATAGGAGTGTAACTTATAAATAACATGTTGGCCTATCTGCTTGGCAGTTCATGGATTAAACTAAGGAATGTATATTTATAAATGACATATAGGCCTGGGGCTTGTCTTTTCAATGTTACAACGAGGAAAATTGTTTGGATAAATAAATTAATAAAATGACCAAACGGCCACACCATTCAATCGTTGTTTTTATAAACATAAGGCCACAAAATGAACTTGTTATTTTTGTAAATAGCTGATTTCTAATGTTGAATAAGTAATATTTAAATAACCGTAACGTTACAAAGAGTTTTTTTCCAAACAGTGCCATCCTACATATGAAACAATTTATTATCGACATAATCACGTATACGAAAATTTATTTTAAATTGCTTTATTGATGTTAACATTCACAAATATTTAACCACAAGGGATAATCTTTATGTGTTGAGTTTTAGTAAAACCAAAATAAACAAAACAACTTTGACAATTGATTGTTCAACAATTGTACCATAAAAGCGTGGTTGATAGTAAGTGATATTAAATGAGATTATTTTGGTTCATTTACTTAGTTAAAAATATGCAAATGTATTGGTTACGTTCAAGTTCAAATATTGTCATGCACTTTTCTCGAAAAATGTTTGATAATAAAATAATTTCAGACCAGTTTTCCTTTGTATGCATCAAATTGTGTTTATTAACAAATGCAATTATATTGTTTCCGATTTATTCGCGATTGTTATTAAAGCGGGACTGCACGATTTTGTCAAATATTTATGAATTTACATAAAACTGTATTATACATATATTTCAATATAAATTAAAATAAAAGTTAAGAAGAACATGTGTCGAAAAATTCGAAATAAGCAAGATATTTAATTCTGAAATCGAAAATGTCCGTACAGTCGAGTTTGCCAGCATGTATATCATGCATGTATGATGTGAATCTAAATTTATGTTTACGGATCATTTTTGACGATGCTGTTTCAGCATCGTCTAAGGTATGATACCATCAAAAAATTATTCACAATGGCGACCTATGTAAAAGACCGAGCCAGTCCGATTAAGATAACTCGATTTTTCTAATCGAAATGCCTCGACCTCGTTGATTTTCATTGATAACATTCTCCTAGCAGAGTTGTCGTTCGTGTTTCAACAGTCAACAATGGCCGCCCCCATGAGAGTCTCGTGTCAAAACTTTCTTACAGCATAAATTGGCTTGTTTCGCTATTTAGATTCTGTCATTTATGATAATTATTTATTCACTAAATCTCCGCTAATGACAACAATGGATGGAATTCGAAGGATATATTCGATGTGAATGAATCACTTTCTACAACAATGGCTTCGCCCATGAGAGACTTGATAATACTCGTGTCAAAACTTTCTTACAGCTTAAATCGGCTTGTTTCGCTATTTAGTAATGCAACAATAAATGGAATTCGAAGGACATATTCGATGTGAATGAAGCACTTTCTGGATCTCGACAGCTTGACAAGGCAAAACTGGCATACTGATGATACTGGTATTTTTAGGTATCAATTTAAGTCACATTTTGCTTCATAAATTTTGTTCGAGCATTTTGAGACTTATTGAATAGCTATGATACCCGATATCAACATGTCATATGGGATTCGCATATCACCAAGCTGTCCTGAAATACAACATTGATTACAAACTCTTTACTCAAATTACTGGATTGTATGAATTCTTTCTTCTTTCTATTGAAGTATTTGTTATCATTATAGTCCAAATAATTAGATGTAATATACCGTTTAGTCCATGTATATCGACCTCATATTTATGGGAGTAGATATCATATTAAAGGGGCCTTTTCACAGATTTTGGCATGTATTGAAATAAGTTATTAAATGCTTTATATTGATAAATGTAAACATTGGATCTTAAAAGCTCCAGTTAAAAATCCAGAATAAAATTCTTTAAAAAAAGTAGCCCGCAGCAGGGCTCGAACCAGTGACCCCCTTAGTCCTGGAGTAAAAACGCATTAGACTGCTCGACTATTCTGCCAAGTATAAATGGTTGACTTATTTTATACCTAATATAAGCAATCTTCGTAGTTTCACAAAATTAAACGACAACAACAGAACTCTCCAAATTATTCAATCGTTTCGCGTTGCAACGCTTTATAATTTTTAAATCGTTAAAAGATGCATATAATGGCTATATTAGACCATGGTAAATGTTCAGTAATACTGTTTCCTCACAAATAACATAACTAAAACGAAAATTTGCGAATCCGATACAACATTTTTAAATTTTGTCAATTTACCAAAACGTGAAAAGATCCATTTAAAGTTAAATGAACCGTATCACAGTAAAAGAGACACTAAAGCAATTGTGGCCAGTTTAGAGCAGATCAGCCTGCGGTCGCTTGAAAGCTGTTTGCTTAAGAGCGGTTTTCTGACAATGACAAATAGTTTAATTGGATACTGATTAGACTGCACTTTTCCTGTGACCTCGCTAATTAAATTCAGAAGCCTGGTAACAGTTTTACGTTACTGTTACCAATGTGTCAGACCAGGGCCTGGATTTTGAAATCTAGGACATGCATGGTCAGAAGATGTCATTTAAGATTATACATTTTTTCAAACCAGAAAAATGTAAACATGTATCTGTAACTAATGTAAATGTTATAAATAGTAAAATGCACTAAGTCAGAAGGCATTTGACTTCGGCTGGTGCCTTGGCACACCAGGTGTTTCAGTTGCAATAGTTTGATGGACTCACTACTTGGATGTGTAGTTACATTATTTACAGTATATCAAACTGTATTTAGCATGAACTAATGATTTTTTCAAACATAAATAATTGATGTAAAATGCTTGCAGGAATGATATTTAAGGTTTAAGAAGGCTTTTCTTTTTGTTTTAAAGGATTAATTTGAAAATTATATTTTTTATGATTTTTTTGGCAACAAGGGGTAACGCACTTTAAAGAAATGTAATTAATTTTCTGACAAAAAACTGGTACCATGAGTAGCATGAAACAATATTTTTTTAAACATATGTAATTGATGAAAAATGATTGCAAAAATAATATCTATGGTCTAATAAAGCATTTTTATTATATTTTAATTGGTTACTCTGAAAATTCTATTTTTCATGATTTTTTTTGGCAAAAACGGGTTATGAAATTTAAAAAATGTTATTGGATTTTTAGACCAAAACTGGTTCTATGATAATACTATGATGCACTTCACCAAAACATTTATAATTATATTGTTTATTCTTGTAAATTTATTTCCCCTATTCACTAAAAATAACACTTTTGATCAGAAAATTTATATATTATGATGTTTACTTTTATTTTTATTTTTAAGAAGCATAATGCCTCGTTTAATTTGTATTCAGCCACAAGTTCTTGTCAGCCACTTAAGGGTTATATGTTGCCTTTCTTTTCTAAATGCAAACTAATTCTACACTTTAAGACATCTCATAAAATATTTTATGTCTTTACAACATCCAAAGGCTAATAAATTTAGATATCAAGTATTTCCATACTAACAGGACCATTCTAGGCGGGCAACCTAGCAACCTTGATTTGTTCTTATCTTCCTATCAATCTGTTATATGTGTTATGAATCATTTGTTCGGAGAACATTTAATGTTTGTTATAACTTTTAAATAATTCAATGTTCAAAGTGATATTGTTATTGACCGATAAACCAACATACTGATTAAAAGGGAATATTTTATTTATTATTAAAATTTATCTTACATAAGTAATATTTGCCTAAATGTTTCTCAAACTATAGAAAAATCTATATACAATTGACGACGTTTATCAAAAAAAACATTTATGAAATGGAAGTTTAAAGATAAAAATAAATAAGGCAAGTTTTATCAGATATTCGTAATAATTTCCAATATAATTGAGTGACTGAGCAATGTGGATGAATGAATATATCGGATGGAACGAATACTTGACAACACTTGAATTATGATTTATTTTTCAATATATTTTATGCACTTAAGTTTAGCCTTAATGCGTATTTATAAGCATTTATAGACAGTGTCCCTCCCCAAAATCAAGGAATTATTACTTGTTATTCATTTGTGTAATGGTATACAACAATTTTGTGGTAGAATATTTGAGATAAACATTAAAAACGAAACTTGTCAGTGATGAAATTTTCCATATGGTTACGGAAATTACCGATCGTCGGTTTCCTAAAAACAATACGTTTCCAAAAATATGATGGTTGTGCCCAAAGATTTTGGTGTTAATCAACATTACTGGTTTATATTTTTATAATTTCGATTCTAATTTGATTATTAGGTGGTTTCAAGGCTGATAAACTTGAAATATGCAAGCTATTCTTTCGTTTTGCATATGTCTGTCGATACATCTGTACAATCGGTAATTTCCGTAACCACTTGTTAAATTGTAACAGACACAAGTTTAAATAATTGTTCTTATGTTTTACACAAATATTCTACCTCTTTCTTGCTAAAAACTAATACATGAATGATTTTTAAAGTAATATTGCATCGTTTTCAGCCAGGAACACTGTCTATGACCGCGAAAAAAAAACATAACAAACTTTTTGATTTACGATATCTTCTTTCTAAATAGCTTGCATGCGGCATGGCATTGCATGTTCCGCAAGATAAATATATCGACTTTATTTATTGGATGACTTCGGACTGTTTCATCCAATCAGAAAATAGCTTTTAAACGTTATTTAGACCCATGTTAAGCGAGATAATTAAGTACCACTTCATTGTGTCACACCGGTCTTACTGACCTGTGTGAATGCGCGCTAAGCATTGTGGGAAACGGACTTTTTTCCATCATGGCGTTGGTAAACATAATAAACACGGAAGTGAAAAATGGTAATTAATTATTATCAAAAACAGGCCCCATCAAACCGGGCCAGCTGTAATATATACATGGATGCAGTTTATGCTTCAAAAGGAGCCACTTTTCATGTCAGTCTATTGTTTGTAAGAATCACTAAACACGTAACTTAGACTAACTAAACACGTTGCAAGACTGTATCTTCGAAATAGTAAATAAATCAAAATCATTAATAAATATTTATAATTAAATACCTGCTGAAATTTGAGAACGTAAACGATTTAAAATAAACGCTGTGAACATTACAAGGAATCTTACATGTAGGCCTCATGTGTGAGAGGATTAATCAGGGATAAAATAAATGGAGTTCAAAGGATCTAACATTTTGAGGAGGACGTCATAGTATCTTGGACATTTGGCACTTTCATATATTTATTTAGTAGATACTGAAAATGCTGAATGTGCTAATTGCAACATCAAAGACGAGCAGGTGAGATTTTTACAGCTTTATTTTTCTTGACATAATGTTGTATGTTTTCCATTTAATTGATATGGCGCTCTAGTCTTATTTATAAGACGCGCAAAGAATTTAGAGATACTTTTTATATGGGCTAAATTCTTTGCTCCAAATATTACCCATATAAAAAGTAGCTTAATATTTAAGAACGTCAAAAATTTGGACTAATGGCGCTCAATTTTAGCTCGGCTGTTTTCGGGGAAAACCCTAGGTATTGTCATAGCTCGTCGTCAGATGTTGGCGTCGAGCTAAAATCTTTACGTCGGCTCTAAAATCAAAGTGCTTCCACCTATAACATTGAAACCTCACATGTATATGCACCGTGATGATTTCTACACACCACACCCATTTTGGGGTCACTCGGTCAAAGGTCAAGGTCACTAACCTCTAAAAATTCTTTTAATAAATTTAATTTATTCAAAACTGCACCGCAGCCTAGCTTGGCACCCATAATGTGGTGCTCTTGTTTATATATAATTTTAAAAATGTATTAATAACCAGAATAGTTGATGCATGTATAAATAAAAAGATACAGCCATGAACAGTGTGTTTTAATTTTTAATAAATATGCTTTGAATGCGTATATGCAAAACAATGAAGTCCATATATTGTTAACTGATTTTTAAAATGTTGAATGTCACACATTACGTACCAGTCCGTTTATGTACCGACACTTTATGTACCACTATCTGACACTTTATGTACCATAGTTATAATATAAAGAGATAACTAATTTAATATGAATGTGTGTTATTGATGAAATGTATTTTGTGTGATAGTATTTATGAATTTAGACTTATAGATCTATATTGGCCATAGATTGTATATTTTGTCAGATTGTCTAAGTGTCACTGAGTGTCTTAGTTTAATTTATTAGCCCAAGTACATGTAGTACTTAATAAATGATTTATTAGTCTAATCTGAAATTGAAGTAAATTATAAAAATTCATTTGTCTCTTATCTTATCCTGACTAAGGATTATAAAGTCTAAAATGTTTGTATTATATTGTATAATTGAAATGTGATACTTTGAAGAGAAGAGAGAATGATCTTAATGTTCAAACTGTAAAAAAAATCAAATTATTTCCTTCTTTAGACTTTAAGCATGTTTAGAGAATGACCTTAATTCATTAGGACTGCTATGAATGAATGGAAATAACACCTATATTTTATGTAGGTGGTACGTAAAGTTTCAAAGTGCCGGTAGTACATAAAAGGTCTGGTACATGTACATAAGGTGTTACACCCTAAAATGTTCATGGTATCAGTGTTTCAATAATGTAGTGTTTCTTATTATGTATTGCTTAGGTTGTTTTGTTTCAAACTTCAAATTTGCATTTATTTTAAAGCATTTTCATTCATTTTGTGTATTCCATGTTTTGTGTAATAAGGTGAATTATGTTGTACATGGCATCAAATATTAATTCATGGTCGCTATGGTGTAGAGAATGATGTCCGCTGGGCGAGGGTTCGATCAATACTCTGGGAGTTCTCATTATCGTCTCCATGGACAACAAGTTCTGGTGTACCAAGTAGTAGTAGTAGTAGTAGTAGAAGTAGTAGTAGTAGTAGTAGTGGTGGTGGTGGTTGTGGTGGTGGTGGTGGTGGTAGTAGTAGTAGAAGTAGTAGTAGTAGTAGTAGTAGTAGTAGTAGTAGTAGTAGTAGTAGTAGTAGTAGTAGTAGTAGTAGTAGTAGTAGTAGTAGACTAGTAGTAGTAGAAGTAAGATCAGTAGTAGTAGTCGTAGTTGTTGTTCTTGTTGTAGTAGTAGATAATTAATTAATTAGTAGTAGTAGTAGTAGTAAGAGTTGTTATGGTTGTGTTTGTATTTGTATTGAATTCTGATAATACAACACAATGATGCTGCTGCTAACGATGATGATGATGAATATGATAATGCTGCTGCTGATTGTGATGATGATTATATGATGGGACTTTGGTATTATAAAATTTGTGAGGTTCAAACACAAAACCTGTTGGATAATAAGACTTCTCATTTTATGACAAAAGAGCTAGATTGTAGAGTAAAAAATAAGTATAAAATTCCCTAATAGGAAAGCTACCATTAAAGGACCATGACTTGTGGGCTTCAACAAAAGCAATTCATGAAACAGTTATATCTCTTTCAAATGCATTCAATATTGCTGTTCCAATTGATATGCTCAGAAATGCTTCTGGATGGGCATACACCAATAAGTACTTTCCTTCAGTTATTTCTTCTAAAGACACATTAACAACACTGTCGCCCTTAGCAGGAATTCCGGACGCGCGCCCTAAGATGTTCCCTCCCCAGACATTTCCCCCATTTTAGTTTTAGTGCTTACATTACCCCCCCCCCCCACCCCACAATAAATTTATAATGGTTTGGTTGAAGTATAATCTTGATTTATTATCAAAATGATTATTTTGCTTATGTAATCTTATGTAATAAACTTTTTATATGAAGCAGCTTGTTTGTTGTTTTCTTTGGATTAATCATTCATTATTTTTGTTAAACTGTTTAAGGAGTGCTTGTAAATCATTAGAAAGACGTGCATGTTGGTGTACTAGAGGAATACTAGAGGAATACATGGGATATTCTCAAAATCTTACACATGTTGTTTTTAATATAATTAAATAGGATCAATTGATGAATTAATTCAGTTTGAGTCAACTTGGGCTGGGTTGTAAAACTATAGTTTTTTGTTGTTTTTAATCCAATTAAATAGGGTACTATGTAACTGTCAAAGAAAATATGCATTCATACGCATATAAGCCAAGTTTTGGATGTCACTGATATTTTTAATTTTACTAGTACCTAATTAAGACTTATTAAAACAGAATTGGACTTTCCTTGCAAAGTATTTATTATTAATAATATAATAAGCTAATGTAATCAAAACATATTGATATTTTAATAATTTAACTCAATTATATTAATAATATTTAAATTTGCCCAAAAAACTAGGGCAGGTAGATAGGAAGGATTTTTTTTTTGGAAAACCAGCAGTGTTGTCAGTGTAAAATATTTGTAAAGCTTCTTCAATTTCAGTTTTACATTTTATGACCTGCAACATATTCTATGCTACTTTATTTTTCTATGGTAAGTCATTAAAGTGTTATTTATTTTTCAACTATGTAATGTGCTTATCTCATATAATGAATTACTACCCCATTTAAAGATGACACCTAATCTAAATTCATTTATACAATAGTTATAATTGTTTTATTGTAACATACTATTCCACTAAAAAATGACCATCATAGAACATCAATGCTGTGCGTTTACTAAAATTTTCATTGATCTCAATTATTTAAAGAAAAAAATCTATCAGGCACTTATAAAAAAATATATAATTAGGGTGTCAAAATTTAACAAACTGAACAAGTCAATTTGAACTTCTCTTGCAATTCAAATGGAGCCACTTGAAATACCAAATTGTTCCCATACTAGTCGGCAATATAGCTATGACATTGTGTCTATTCATAACATGCATCAGATACACCTTCTGAAACTTTTTAAGCGGTTTTGAAAACGCTATTTCATTGCAAACTTACGTCAATAAAGGATACATGTTGTTATACAACCGAAAGTGAAAGTACAGTTTTAAAAAAAATGAATAAAGAGCGAAATTGTTGAAAACTTACGAAAATTTTAATTGATACTTACATAAGACCGTAAGACTGAACAAAATTATACTTAAATTTTAAATCATAACATGAAAGTTTACTTATAAAGCAAATTCTTCATTCATCCGCGGACTTCTTTGTGTCGTAGTCATAAATGCCTCCAAATGGAGGTGCGTGATGCGTCTAAGTATAGAGGTGATAATAACGTAGTGACGTCACCATCTATGTATAGAATGAGTACCACTTTTTATACACTGCCAAATTGTGACATAACGAGTTGCCTCCCTTGTTGGTTCATGCTACTGTATTATTATGCCCCCTTCGATGAAGAGGGGGAATATTGTTTTGCACATGTCGGTCCGTTTGTCCGTATGTCCGTCCACCAGATGGTTTCCGGATGATAACTCAAGAATGCTTAGGCCTAGGATCATGAAACTTCATAGGTACATTGATCATGACTCGCAGATGACCCCTATTGATTTTGAGGTAACTAGGTCAAAGGTCAAGGTCACGGTGACCCGAAATAGTAAAATGGTTTCCGGATGATAACTCAAGAACGCTTATGCCTAGGATCAGGAAACTTCATTTGTACAATTATCATGACTCGCAGATGACCCCTATTGATTTTCAGGTTACTAGGTCAGATGGTTTCCGGTTGATAACTCAAGAATGCTTAGGCCTAGGATCATGAAACTTCATAGGTACATTGATCATGACTCGCATATGACCCCTATTGATTTTGAGGTCACTAGGTCATAGGACAAGGTCACAGTGACCCGAAATAGTAAAATGGTTTCCGGATGATAACTCAAGAACGCTTATGCCTAGGATCATGAAACTTCATAGATACATTGATCATGACTCGCAGATGACCCCTATTGATGTTCAGGTCACTAGGTCAAAGGTCAAGGTCACAGTGACCCGAAATAGTAAAATAGTTTCCGGATGATAACTCAAGAACGCTTATGCCTAGGATCATGTAACTTCATAGGTACATTGATCATGACTCGCAGATGGCCCCTAATGATTTTCAGGTCACTAGGTCAAAGGTCAAGGTCACAGTGACTCAACTTAGAAAAATGGTTTCCGGATGATAACTCAAGAACGCTTACGCCTAGGATCATGAAACTTCATAGGTACATTGATCATGACTCGCAGATGACCCATATTGACTTTCAGGTCACTAGGTCAAAGGTCAAGGTCACGGTGACTTGACACAGTAAAATGGTTTCCGGATGATAACACAAGAAAGCTTACGCCTAGGATCATGAAACTTCATAGGTAGATTGAACATGAATCGCAGATGACCCTTATTGATTTTCAGGTCACTAGGTCAAAGGTCAAGGTAACAGTGCCAAAAAACGTATTCACACAATGGCTGCTACTACAATTGACAGCCCATATGGGGGCATGCATGTTTTACAAACAGCCCTTGTTTCAAAAATGTTTTCATGTAGTATACTTATATTGATATTTACAAAAGTGATGCATATGAATGATAGACTTTACTTAAATCATTTAAATGATACTGAAATCATGACAGTGAATTAATAATTATTGAATAAATTTTGCTTGATACAATCATGTACATCTATATCAAATGAGATCATACTGTAACTTCAGTGATGAATTTCAGTGAATTAAATTGAATCCAAAATATAAGTAACTCCTATATCTCTCCCGCAGCGCGCACACCTAAACATCCTGCTGTGAACCTATCCAGATCCAGATAAAAAATATGATACATAATTATGTGTCATATTGTTAAGAGGGGATGATTTTCCCTCTGTTGTATCAATGTATTGTTTTACTTCTTTAATCAGTGTGTTTAAAGATATATAAACATAGCTCCAGGGTCAATGCTTCAGGCAATGAATATTTCATATCCTGATCTCTTTTTCTAATGGATATTTTAACTAGTTCCTACATTAAATACAGTCAAATATATGTTAAGTAGTATCTGTTTACATTGGTAGATTAAATGTGTGCATCAAATATTATTTTTTAGTGTTAAAAAAATATAGTTCAAATGTTCATACTAGATTATGTTAGAACCTTAGTCATGTCACGGAGAGTCCGTGGTCATGTGGTAATTAAACATTTTTAAATATAACCACTTTTATATGGAGTCCTGACCAGATCCCAAATGCATATCCCTTTTCTCTGTCACCCTGGTCATCTCCTATCAAAATGGCAAATTATATGCAGAACAGTTCATTATACATAATGGTTGAATGAAGTACTTAAAAAAAATTGACATCCTTTTCACATGGAAATTTCACTTTGACAGTCATGGAAAAAGAGCCTGCACAACACAGATCAAAAATATTTTTTATTTGTGGATCATCCCATATCTTGAAACTCTATGTGCATTAATATCTCATGTCTTCATGAAATCAGGACAAGTCCTTAATTGACCTGGCTGTAGTAATCAGATTAATATAAGCTCAATTAGTCTATTTATATCATATGCTTTGTGTATTGTTAACATACACACAATATTGCAGGTACATGATAGCAATAAATAATAACAACGCTATCCATACTATAAAGGTCAATGGCAAAGCCTGTGAGAAAAATTTGAACACGTTGAGTGTAATCGCACAACGTGCTCATGGTGAGCTTTTGTGATCGCTTTATGGCCGTCGTGGGCCGTCAACATTTGCCTTGTTAACTCTTTGGATGCCACGTTTATATTCCAATCTTCATAAAATTGGGCCAGAATATAAGTCTTAATGATATCTTGGATCAGTTCGAAAATGGTTACAATTGGTTGAAAAACATGGCTGCCAGGGGGTGGGGCATTTTTCCTTATATTGCTATAGTAAAACCTTGTTAACACTCGAGAGGCCACATTTATTTTCCGATCTTCATGAATTTTGGTCACAATATTTGTCCCAATAATATCTTGTTATCTCAAGTGAACGACTTTGGGCCTTTCAGGTCCTCTTGTTTGTTCATCTTACCATTTGAAGAAAAGATATCATTGCACAGATGTCTTTTACTTAAAGAATGTGTTATGCTGCATTTCTTATGTGGCTTGTTCGGGGTATATTGTTTAGCACATGTCGGTCAGTCCGTCAGTCCACCAGATGGTTTCCGGATGATAACTCAAGAACGCTTAGGCCTAGGATCATGAAACTTCATAGCAAGATAACAAATATTACCGAAATAGTATAGTGTCACGATTAGAGGTAAATCGTTTAATTATCCAATAAAAAATGTTTGCCGTGCTCTGTCAGCCAGTCTTGAAATCGTTCCTGAACGCCTGGATAGGCTGCCCTTATTTACCAGTTTGCTACTTTGAATTCTATTTTATATCGGAAAGCATTGTGCTAAAATGTGCTATTTACAATTCGCAATGAGATTTAAGGCGAAAATGGGTTTTATTCCATATGCTCCCATCATATATACAGCCCACTCAGCTTGCGCATCTCTCAGTCTGGTCAGGAGAAACATAATGAGACCATAACACATTTAGTGATTTTATAGCGAACAGCATCGCCTCTGACCAGACTGCGCAAATGCACATGTTGGGCTTAAGATACGCTGGCCGAAACGTATAAGACCCATTTTCGCATGACGCGGCTATGAATGTGTGATATAAATGTGTCGAAAGAAAACTGCGTGTAAATCAAATACATGTATTAACATACGATGCATTTCGATGGTGAAGAAATACCCTCATAATAAGGTATGTGAGGGCACATATGATGTGCACTCCCGTAGTATGATTTTTATCTACTTACACTAATGTGTGGTTTGACATTGATAACACACATTTCATGCGGTGAATATGCGACTAACAAGTGAAAAAACACAAAAGTTAAACTTTTGTTTTCAATTAAATTATTTAGAAACGTAAATTGCAAACTTTATTTCAAAGTCAGCATTTACGCCGACTACCTTTTAAAATGACATTTCTTTTTATATGTAGTTGTTTTTATATTCGGTTTAAGCGATTATGAAGCATTTGTGTTGTTGTCTCTAGTATACCTGTAGTTTTTGGTGAACTGATGTTCAACGTTTAAAAGATTGGGATCTGTGGATATAAACAAAATTAACCGTCTACTATCGACCGCTAACCCATATATATTGTGCGTATTTATTGACCTGGCGTGGCGGAATTAACCTCTGACTTATGCAAATAATGGTTATCACAAAATACGACCAAACCAGGGAGGTTATTATACCTTTTTAATCCCGTAATCGTTTGGTAACTGTTTGGTTGCCGTTGGGAATTTCCAACACAGTAATGCGCTGGACCGTGATACTCCGCCCCGCATGGTCAATAAATACTCCCAATATGCTTGATAATTTTAATTTTAAAGAAGGTAAACTTGAATCTTCTTCAGATCGGTACATAATTTATTTCAATGCATTAAATACTTGAAACTTCTTTGTTTTCTTTTTTCAATTTTGATATTTTTATTCATTTTGTCCTCAATTAAAAAAGAGATTTTAACCCTTTTTTATGAATAAATCTGAGGGAAAAGCGGCTAGTGAGACGAGTGTTTTGATTGGCTGTTCAGAAAATTTGTACGTCGAAGAACAAACATGTACGTCGAAGTACAAATTGTACTTCGATGTACAAATATATACTTCAAAGTGTATTTCTTATTTGTACGTCGAAGTACATTTCTCTTTTTACCTAGTAGATCTTGTTGACTTTTGACACAAATGGTACGCCATAGTATGTGACTCTTAATTACATATCCTCTCACATATCTAGAGCCCTGCTATAAGCAAAGTTAAACACGATCGTGTTGATGCACACAGGTACCTATAATACAAAAGATTTGGTATGTTATTTAAATTAGCTATTTAAATCTACTCAATCTACTACATCACCAGGTCAGCAGGAATTTAGTCTTTTGTAGTTAAACTATTATATATGAAAAAAATTGTTAGTAATATTATTAAGTTCTCTTTCACAAGCATAGTGATACTTGTACATTATCTTGTCCAAAAATGGGATTTTTTTCACATGCTATCAATTTACAAAGAGTTTCTTTTACTTAATTGATACAAGAATTGTACACTATTTAACTTTTTTTTTATATTATGCATACTCCTGAAATGAAATAATACCTAGTTTACATATCATGCATTTACCAATATGTTTGTTTCAGTGACTCAATTATTGAGCTTTTACATTTATCACGGACTTTATGTTAGTAAAAAAAATGTTTGGAAAAAAAATAAATGCATATTGTATGTGAAAAAAACATTGTGCATGTTCTGTAGATAATGAAAGAGTATAATAATAATAATAATAATAATAATAATAATAATAATAATAATTATTATTATTATTATTATTATTATTATTATTATTATTATTATTATTATTATTATTATAATAACAATAATAATAATAATTATAATAAAACGCGATTCAATATCATGTCTTGTTTTGTTACTGATTTATACTGAGAAATAAAAGATAAACGATCTGCTGATTTTTTTTCAATACATAAACACGAAAACACATTTTAAGTACTATCATGGATATGATGCTTAAAAGAAGTCGAACAGGATAATAAAATGGCCATCGAAATTTCATAGTCTCTGATGATAACGAATAATTATGCATGTTGAATTGCAGGCAATTTACATAGATTAATGCTGTCGATATTTTAGAGACAGCAGACTAACATTTTTAATTAATTGAAAGGCTGGTCTTTTCTGTGACCTATACAAACAAATGTTTGTAAAGGTCCCTGGTGAATTGAACCCCTAAGAAACAAACGATATTGATACTCGTCATAGGATCCTGTAATTGGGTCCCGTGTAACATACTGCGTGTTAAAAAGACTAAGTAATTATGTAATTTTTAAGACTAACTAAGCAAAAAATAAACGAATATGTATGTGTTTAACAAAGAAAGTGTAATATTAAGAAACAAAAAGCACTATAAATGAGCGATTTGCTCGCAATCGATGCATCGAGGTTATCAAATCTCGCGCTCCTGTTTTTGCGCACTGTAACGGGATATCGAAAGGTTGTTCATCCCTTTGTGGTTACATTACATTAAATCACTGTGTATCCCTCCGTGGTCCGAAAGTAGTGCCTATTTCTAAAGAGTTCTTTTTGAACTTTTTTTTTGGAGGGAGACTATTGTATGGGGCTTTTGTCGAAATAAGGCTTCCGAAACACGTTTTTCTACGGTGGGTGTATTCGACAGCGATTTACTTTCTTAGAAGTTACGAGACAATATGTTTCTGATTGCAATTATTGGAAGACGAAAGATCCATCTTTAAAATGATACCAGGTTCGGAATAATTGATACGTCGGAAAGGCACGAAAAAGGCTTGTAAAGTTGTCAGTTTTATAATTGGGCCCTGTGGGAATCTGAATTAGTGTAATATAACCTTGTTTGTATAGGTCCCAATGAACAGAATCCGTTGCATGTTTAGCTCTCTAAATCTCAAGTATGTATCTTTATGTAGACTTTTTGATTTCAGGTCGTCACTTGAAATATATATTTCTTCAGAAATAAGCATTTAGATCTTATAAAAAATAAATTATAATATTAATAGTATTAATTGATAGTTATGTGATTAAAAAACGAACAATGCCATTGGTTATATTTCACATGAGTTTATAATTAAGTTATGCATAGATTTCCAATGTATCGCGCTTGACTATGCAAGTTGATTCGTTCTTCAAAAAGGTTTGGTTAGAATAGCCATCATATATATAAACGCATTTCAGGTAGAAAATAAAACTCGGATATCAGAGAGACCGATTTGTTGAAAGTCTCCGTTATCCGACGTTTCCTTAATCGATAATCAAAGTGTCTACAAAATCATTAATATCACCTTTTAACACATTTTCTATCTTCGTTTATATTTATTTCAATACGATCATTTTCCGCATTTCAAGCACAATGATTACTCTACATCCTGGAATAGCAAACACTTTATTGCAATATGTCTAAGCATTTTTATTTTGTTAAAACGTATATAGATTATTAAGTTTCTGCTGTTGTCCAATGGAATTTATTGTTTTCTGACAAAAATCCACTATTCTTATTGAAATATTTCTTCACAATACAACAGAATATACTATTTATCAACTCTATCATCTGCCGTGTTTCAAAAGCTATTAGAAAGCATATAAGTTTTAAAAAACAACTTAAAAACTTACCTTTCGCGCGTGACGTTTTTCTGTTATCGAAGTGCCGTCCGTTATCGAAGTATCGCCATACCCAGCATGATAAAGTTTCCACTTATGAAATATTTTCTTATTGATTGTAATACAAGCTATTCGCTCGATGATTGGCTATTACACTTTTTCAAAGTCAATCATCACAAATAACTACAGAGGACTTGCATAAGTTATATCGATAGTGAAATAATCTCTCTTACACGAAGAATGACCAAAGGTTTGTGATTTTGTTATCATTAATACTTGTATTCGAAACTGTTATTATTAGTCGAGCAACTGTCTATTATGATGCCTTCAAAGCAGTCATGAAGGACTGTGCGAAGGTCTCATTTTATCGGGTAAAGTTGTAATGTGAGCTGTACATTTCAGATATTTCGACTTACGTGTTTTTGAAGCTAATAAAATAGAAATGGAACATATATTTGGTAACAAGTTCTTTGAAATACTTCTAAACATATTTAAAGAAGCTGTGTATAAGCCTATTTAACACCGAAAATCAATGAATATTTTGTAAAATATTTCCTAAAATAAAGTTAAACCATGAAAAATCAGTGTTCCATATAGCAATAGCTTACATTTCAACGCTAGATGCGGTTTTATAGAATAGATTTAACGAGATACACAATGCTCGTTGTTTTTAGTGCGACAATATATTTCACGTGAATTTCCCGCGACGATATCCGAATATTTACGAGCGAATGCGAGATTGGCTTCTCGTGAGCTGCTCGAGGCCAATACCGCGAGAAATTCACATGAAATATTTTGTCACACACATAAAAGTGTATTTTTTTATCTATGTTTACAGACCACATATTGCATTAAATTTGTATCAATTAATATAAGGAACGATGACTTGTAATGAGTTAACTTTATTTTTCGAAATATTTCACCCAAAAATTCGTTGATTCTTAGTACATATGGGGCTTTATCAGACGGCACAAAATAACCGGTCTACAAGTTATAAACGTTGTTTTATTGTATAATACTTGTATTTTTAATTCCTTTTTAAGTTTAATGTATAATCATAAGGGCTATTTCACTACACACTAACTATATCGTCGCTCAGAACGTCAGAAAAAAAATATTGGCAGAGCTGACTATAACATACTTATCATATATTTATCTGAAAGAAACATTTATTATTGAGACCACGTGGCTTGTACACGTTAATAAATGGGTATTATACTTTCCTAAGCACCCCCAGTACGTATATATTTTGCGCTAAACAATGAACATATAATTGAAATTTAAAGGAACACACTTTTATAATAAGAAGTAAATTATGTGACACGCATTGAATGTGCTAAATTTAAGGTACTCTAACTAGCGGATGGAAACGACACGTGTAGATTTGCTGATAGTAAAAGTTTACGGATGTCAGACACGTGCTTACGTGGTAACTATGCAAGTGATACCGGTAATTACAAGTATATGTAATTATATTCTGTAGAGTATATAATTCTACACAACTCAATCAAATGTATGCAATTTGCGTATCGTTCGAAACAGAGTGAACAAAACAACAAACAAACGTTTGCACATATCGAAATTTTCAGACAACAACATTTAAAATCATGCAACCTATGGACAAGATAAAATCTAAGATGGCATGTATAAATAGCGCCAAACGAAAGTTGCTTCGTCTGGGTTCCTTGCTGTCTCGACAAGAGGACAGTTGTTGTCATGTGGAAGTCACCAGCATTTCGACCACGACATCTCCTGGTGCAAATGACGTAATCAATGACGAAATAATGGGGAAAATGGCCATGATGAGCCGTTTTATTTGTGATGTAGAAATAAAGGTCTTCGAGGCATCACGCGACTGTACATCGTTGA
This sequence comes from Dreissena polymorpha, assembly GCF_020536995.1. Classification (NCBI taxonomy): domain Eukaryota; kingdom Metazoa; phylum Mollusca; class Bivalvia; order Myida; family Dreissenidae; genus Dreissena; species Dreissena polymorpha. Next base: position 145,434,741 of record NC_068356.1, on the reverse strand, counting down.
CGACAGTTGGAAGCAGAACATATGTAATTAAGCCAGAGTTAGATACGGCGTTTGTTTCTGACACTAGTGATTATGAAAGCAGTGACGAAAGTGTTCTCAATGACGGTATGATCTTTGACGATGTGTCTGATTCTGAGCGAGAGAGCGTTCGAGGACAGCGAGTTCAGTAGCGTCTGCGAACTGGAGAGAAACGTCTGTGATGACATTGACGTCACCAACATGACGTTGAGGAACCTCCGAGCGATGTTTGGAGACAGGACCTCAGCTGTCAGCATCGGCGATACGGCATTGGAGAGTTTCATGAACACTGTTCTAGAGATTTAGAACCAATGCATTGGAAATAATTTCCACTGGATGTGACTGTTGGTGATATTTGTTGTTGAATGACATGTATATTAACTGTGTTGTTGTTGAGGTTATATTTGTATATGTTATTATTGTTTTTGTTATTTTTGTTATTGCCTTTTTTATAAAGACGGGAATAGAAATGGTTCTGGATGAATAAATACAATATACACAACAAACCCATGTTTTTGATTATCTAAAAAAGGTTCACATGTTATATCATCCTCCTCATCATGAGCATTATCATCCCGTTGGAGTATACACCCTTTGACGTAGATAAGAACTTGTTTATGGGATTGGAATATATGCGCCTAGAAATAATATATTTCATTACACACGAACTATGAAATCCCGTCGCTATGAATTGCAGGAACGTAGCAGAACTTACTTTTTTTGTACAATATATTTATGTTAAAGAAAGATTAATTATAATTTTTCTTTTAAAAACTTAGTACTGTATGGGGGTTTTAATTTTCTAAACGCGCCTCCAAGATATATTTACATATAATTGAATTTCAAATATGTAAAGGAACACTCGTCTATTGTACGGGATATATAATATGACAAGCATTTGATGTGCTTAATTAAAGGTAAACTAATTAGCGGATGAAAACGACGCGTGTAGATGAGCTGATTGTAATAATTTACGGATGTCAGACACGTGTTAACATGATAATTATGGAAGTGAAAGCGGTACTTACATGCACATGTAATAATATTGTGTATAATATATAAAACTACACAAATGCATCGGATGCATGTATTGTGAAACAAAGTGAACAAACAAAGAGGGTTTGCAGATATCGAAATTTCAAGACAACATCATTTTAGACCATGTGACAAGATAAAATCTAAGACGGCATGCATTAAAAGCTTACATCATCATCATCAATCATCATCATCATCAATCATCATCATCGTCATCAATCAACATCAATCATCCTCAGTCATCATCATCATCATCATCATCATCATCATCATCATCACCATCATCATCATCATCATCATCATCATCATCATCATCATCATCATCATCATCATCATCATCATCATCATCATCATCAATCAATCATCATCATCATCATCATCATCATATCATCATATCATCATCATCATCATCATCATCATCATCATCATCATCATCATCATCATCATCATCATCATCATCATCATCATCATCATCATTAATCATCATCAATCATCATCATCATCATCATCATCATCATCATCAATCATCATCATCATCATCATCTTCTTCTTCTTCTTCATCAATCATCATCAATCATCATCAATCATTATCATCAATCATCATTATCAATCATCATCATCAATCATCATCATCATAAATGATCATCATCAATCATCATCATCAATCATCATCATCATCATCAATCACCATCATCATCAATCTTCATCATCATCAATCTTCATCATCAATCATCATCATCATCAACCATCATCATCAATCATCATCATCATCAATCATGGTGATGGCGAAAATAATGTAACATTTAATGATTTTTTTAAGCGAAAGCTTCGGACTGGTTATTCATGTATTGTTGTTGTAGATGATTGATTATGATGATGATTGATGATGATGATTGATGATGATAATTGATGATGATGATTGATGATGATGATTGATGATGATGATTGATGATGATGATGGTTATGATGATGATGATGATAATTAAATGTTAAATTATTTTTGCCAGAAAAATACACCCTTAAATTGATAACCTTGTGAATTTAAAGTTTGCGTCGTGCTCTGTGAAAAGGGAGTTTAATGCATGTGCGGAAAGTGTTGTCTCATATTAGCCTGAGCAGTCGCATGATGACATTTTCCGCTTTAATGATATTTTACGTTTAAAAAGATTCTTATAGAGAAATCCAGTTAAGGCGGAAAGTGTCGTCCCTGATTAGCCTGTGCGGAATGCACCGGAATCATTAACGGTTTATATCTACAAAAAGAATAGTTTATTTAGTTGTGTTTTAACGCTTAGAAAAATTAGCGCAAAAATAAAGAAAAAATAGATTGTTAAGTTCGGAATCATGAACGGTTTATATATTAAAAAAGAACAGTTTATTCAGTTGTGTTTAAACGCTTAAAAAAATAGCGCAAAAATATTTATAAAAAAGAGTGTAAAGTTCGGAATGATTATATATAAAATCGAATAACTATATGTATGTATAAATAAATAAATAAATATATATATATATATATATATATATATATATATATATATATATATATATATATATATATATATATATATATATATATATATATATATATATATATATATATATATATTTATGTTCAAATGTATAGTGTACAAAACTTCACCGGCGAATAAACTGATGTCTTTATATGCACTTCATGTATACATTAATAGAATAATTTTACCAAACGTATGACCATTTATTAGACTGCATACGATAACGGACATAATGAACATGCACATTTTTAAGGTTCTAATCAGAACACCTATTTCGAACATCGGCTTTACATAAAAGTTATTGAATAAATTCCATTATAAATACGAAAACGTTTTAAAATCATTTTTCATTACAAGCATTAATTCAGGAAATTATGCAAGTTTTTTGTATTTTAAGATTTTACATTGATGTGTTTGTTATTAATTGTTTTGCTTTATGTAATTTCGTAGAGGCAATATCTATCAATACATGTATTTGAAATGTGACGATATAAAACTGAGGGTATATTGGGCTATTGAGGGTTTCAATATTCTTACATTAAAGACGATTGAAACCAAATGACAATTTATCGCTAAACTTTCGTAAAAAGAGAGATTTGAAAATGAAATTATTACATAATAATAAACCTGACTGAAACGAATATTCGAATGCTAAAACATTTTCGAAATGATTTTTTATTCGAATATCCACGTCTTATTTAATGTCAATAAGGGTTATAGTAAAGTACAGATATATCAATTGTATACCCTACAAACGAACATTCCAAACAGCCTAAGGTTCTCGAGTACACAGGAATGGTGTAAAACTAGATTTATAACCCTATTATTGTGTTTATGACAGTTTACGTTAATTATCATGATGATGACGATGACATCTGCTAACAATTTTTAGATCATCAAAAACTTTTTGATTTTTATATTGTATTTATTCATTCAGAATAATTTATTTTTCCGTCTTCATAAAATCTATAACAAAAATAATAGAACAACAATAACACATAACAATGTTCCATTCGCAACAACGCAGATAATATACATATCATTCAACAACAAATATCACAAGCAGTCACATTCAGTGGGCATTGTTTCCAATGCATTGGTTCTAAATCTCTAGAACAGTGTTCATGAAACTCTCCAATGCCGTATCGCCGATGCTTACAGCTGAGGTCCTGTCACCAAACATCGCTCGGAGGTTCCTCAACGTAATGTTGGTGACGTCAATGTCATCATAGACGTTTCTCTCCAGTTTGCAGACGCTACTGCACTCGCTGTCGTCCCCGAACGCGCTTTCTCGCTCAGATTCTGACACATCGTCAAAGATCATACCGTCATTGAGAACACTTTCGTGACTGCTATCATAATCACTAGTGTCAGAAACAAACCCCGTATCTAACTCTGGCCTTATTACAAATGTTCTACTAGCAATGCTCGTCGACGGTCTCCTGTCGTGTTCATCAATTTGTGATGTCTTGCAGACGTTCGTTTCTTCGTCACAAATTAAACGACTCATCACCGACAATTTCCTCGTTATAATGTCATTTATGACGTCATTTACAAGATGACGTGACCGAAGATGTGGTAGCTTGTGCTTGGAATCTACTGTCTTTGTTTCGAGACAGCAATGATCTCAAACGAATCAACTTTCGCTTGGCGTTTTTTAAAGACACCATTTTTTTATTTTAGCGTGTCTATTTGGCGAATGTTTATTTGAAATTGTTTTATCTTGGAAATTGCGACCAAAAATTGTACCACGTTTATATTATTCAACGAATATAAGTGCATGCTTGTATTGAAATAAGAAGCATTTTATAGCATAAGGAATTTAATTACTTGAAATTACCGCTATCACTTTTATAATTAGCGAGTTAACACGTGTCTGACATGCGGTGATAATTGTAATCAGCTCATCTACACGCGTCGTTTGCATCCGCTTATTAGTACATCTCTCATGCATGTCAATTATTTTTCAAAAAAATTTGCTTCTTATTATCGAAGTGTGTTCCATAAAACATTGTAATTCCAATTGAGACGTCTTAAAAAGTTAAATAACATTAGAAATTATAAATATTACAAAATAATACATCAACATATAATCAAAATGTCATATTATAATTGATCTCACCTTCAGGACTGAAGAATTTATATTGTGTATTCAAATCACATGTGTTTTGATCTTGTGAATGGATTTTTTTAATTTTAAAATAGTTCTAGTCGAAACGTATAAAATTGCGCAACATACATTTCGGGAGATTTTAAACTGAAATCGGTATCAATTTTAAAGTTAAAACTATGTCCAGGATTGTTAAAATAAGGTTATAGTTACATACTATTTGCCTGATACTTTATATATATATATATATAGGCTGTATTCATATTCATTTTAAAATGCATATGGTGGGGAGTTTAGAAAATTCGCCAACTCTTTCTCCGGTTTCTGTTACCGCACCAATGCATAACAGCGTTTTCCCTACCAGTCAGTTGAAATACTTTAAATAAAACAACTCCATGTAGTTCAACAATTAATTACTCCAGTAAAGCAACTTAATCTTAACAGTCGACTTTCGAGACCTTCCTCAAAATCCGAACCCGCAGCGGCATTGAAAGTCCAGCCCCGTTCACAGTTACCATGGCAATCAGCAAGAACGCGGGGGGGGGGTAGATCTGTATGGAAAAGAATTTTAAGAGTACGTAAGTTCTAATAGAGATTAATGACTATTTTAACGCTGAAAACCATTTTGTGTTTGAGAAGTTTAATTATAAATATGATCCGAAACTAGTGTTTCACGTGGCATGCATACACGATTTGCTTGATAAGAACATAATAGACACAATTTTCACATGTCGGTTTACCTGTAATCCAAGTACATTATAAGTCATCTCATGTAAAGCAAACATGCGATAAAACGTAACCTAATTGATGTTAATTAACCGATTTTAATTCATGTTTAGGGGTTTTATGTGTTTGTTGTTGTTCACTCTTTTGTGTCGTTTTGACAAAATATTTCAAGAAATAATATTTTTTATGATCGGTGCTTTTATCAAAGTGGACATATGCGATCTAAAAGTCAGCACATCATTTTCTCATACGTAAAATTCACATGAATATGACCAAGGCGCGTTTAAATATATATAAAGATACAAATAACAATTATATGAAATAGTGTTTAGCTTTGATGTAAAACTTATTCGAAGCCGATACCGAAATGTTTTCTCGTATTTCTTTGAGAAGTATTGCAGGCAATGTGTACATAATTTAATAGTATCAGTCCTTAAATTCTAGCTTGTTTGAGGTTCGCCAATCATTTATACGTTAAAAGTATAATTAAACAAAATGAGTAAATGGGTAGATCTATATGAATATGTATTATACCAATTATTTCGATATAATAATTAGTATGTAACGCTTCTTTGTGACGAGGTAATTTTGCGTACATAAAACGTAAATAATTAAGACACTATTAAATTATGTTAAGAGTATATTAAGCATTACTTATGAATAAATTGTATTAATTATATCCGTGTTATACCTACCTGCAACATTATTGTTGTTTTGTAATTCATATTATCAGAAGTGGTAATCACGTACGTGACGTTCAAGCTGGCGACGTCCATGCCGAGACAGGTATTTATCGCCATTGTATACCCGTTATTACTTTTATTTATTTTCTATATGCCGCTAAATTTCTAACCATATCAGCAAGAAAGTGACGAGCGTTTATTTCGTGTTAATATTCGTTTTCTTTCTCGACTTTACTCGTATAAAACGGCGAACAATACCTGTTTCCGCTTGGACGTCGCCATCACGATCGTCACGTGATTTCCTCTCTGAATTTCGGAAACAAAAATGTGGGGCGTTTGGGTGCAATAATCCAAATGTTCTTCTTATTTATTAAAAGTATTTGTTTTACATATTTAAAGACCAGTGGCTCATACTTGCCCAATACCGTGAGTACCATGAATTGTCCGTGGTGGCGCTCCAGGACGTAGTCGTCCTATGAACATGTCACGTGATGGCAGTCACCGGTTTCACGACATAACTCGGCGAAAGCGCGAGCTGAAACGAGGTTTGAAATCACGCGAAAACTAAATTTGAAATCACGTAAGAATACTATTTGAAATAACATAATTAACCACAAACGTGTTAAATTTCGCAAATTATCAATTCTTATCAACATGCGGCCAAGGCAACGATGGCGACCTTCATCCTGATTTTCAGACAATTAGTGACTGTTTCGCAAATGATTTCACACAGTTTATAAACACCAATAAGGGCCCAAGACGAAAAAGTTGTGCGATAACAATGTCACGTAATTGCAAATGTGAAACTTTCGGTGTTGCCATATTAAGAATGAGAAATCACGTTTTTAATCATACATGACGAAATTTAGGTAGTTTTTTTATTATGGTAAATGAAATGTATAATATATTATATATTTTTCAAGCATTATAATTATTATCATGATCATAATAATTATTATTAATAAACTCGAAACCCTTCCTTTTGAAAATGTCTATTTAGCAACAGTTTGACTTTGAACACAGTAATAAATGATAAACAGTGTCCACAAAATCAAATGAGCCTAGCTCTGTGAAAAGGGGGTAAAATGGATTGAATGCATGTGCGCAAAGTGTCGTCCCTGATAAGCCTTTGAAGTCCGCATAGGCTAATTAGGGACGACAGTTTCCGCCTTAACTAGATATTTGCTAAGAAGAGAATTTCTTTAAACAGAACATATCATAACGGCGGAAAGTGTCGTCCCTGATTACCCTGTACAGACATGCAGTAAACCCACTTTTCACAGAGCACGACTCAAATACGTTCTTCTCACCTGAGTAAAATAAAGTTAAACCCTAACTTATACAATCCTATCAGACATTGAAATGCCTATGTAAATTTTCTATTAAAAGTGTGACAGGTTCGGCTTTAATAGGCCTGCGGATGTATTATTATTTTGCATTTATTTATTATTAAAGTATAAACATATTGTTATGCGTCGTATAATAAGGACTTCTATAAATGGAATGTTTATTCTAAACTAAATAGGGTTTCGAGTTTAATAATTATAATTATTATGATCATGATAATAATTATAATACTTGAAAAATAAATAATATATTATACATTTCATTTACCATAATAAAAAACTACCTTAATTTCGTCAGGTATAATTAAAAAACGTGATTTCTCATTCTTATTATGGCAACACTGAAAGTTTCACATTTGCAATTACGTGACATTGTTATCGCACAATTTTTTCGTCTTGGGCCGTTATTGGTGTTTATAAACTGTGCGAAATCATTTGCGAAACAGTCACTAATTGTCTGAAAATCAGGATGAAGGTCGCCATCGTTGCCTTGGCCGCATGTGTCGGTAAGACGGTTGATAAGAATTGAAATTTTGCGAAATTTAACACGTTTGTGGTTGATTATGTTATTTCAAAGTGTATTCTTACGTGATTTCAAATTTAGTTTTCGCGTGATTTCAAACCTCGTTTCAGCTCGCGCTTTCGCCGAGTAATGTCGTGAAACCGGTGACTGCCATCACGTGACCTGTTCATAGAATGACTACGTCCTGGAGCGCCACTACGGACAATGCATGGTACTCACGGAAACTGGCAAGTATTAGCAACTGGTCTTCAAATATGTAAAACAAATATATTTAATAAATAAGAAGAACATTTGGATTATTGCACCCAAACGCCCCACATTTTTGTTTCCGAAATTCAGAGAGGAAATCACGTGACGATCGTGATGGCGACGTCCAAGCGGAAACAGGTATTGTTCGCCGTTTTATACGAGTAAAGTCGAAAAAGAAAGCGAATATTAATACGAAATAAACGCTCGTCACTTTCTTGCTGATATGGTTAGAAATTTAGCGGCATATAGAAAATAAATAAAAGTAATAACGGGTATACAATGGCGATAAATACCTGTCTCGGCATGGACGTCGCCAGCTTGAACGTCACGTACGTGATTACCACTTCTGATAATATGAATTACAAAACAACAATAATGTTGCAGGTAGGTATAACACGGATATAATTAATACAATTTATTCATAAGTAATGCTTAATATACTCTTAACATAATTAAATAGTGTCTTAATTATTTACGTTTTACGTACGCAAAATTACCTCGTCACAAAGAAGCGTTACATACTTATTATTATATCGAAATAATTGGTATAATACATATTCATATAGATCTACCCATTTACTCATTTTGTTTAATTATACTTTTAACGTATAAATGATTGGCGAACCTCAAACAAGCTAGAATTTAAGAACTGATACTATTAAATTATGTACACATTACCTGCAATACTTCTCAAAGAAATACGAGAAAACATTTCGGTATCGGCTTCGAATAAGTTTTACATCAAAGCTAAACACTATTTCATATAATTGTTATTTGTATCTTTATATATATTTAAACGCGCCTTGGTCATATTCATGTGAATTTTACGTATGAGAAAATGATGTGCTGACTTTTAGATCGCATATGTCCACTTTGATAAAAGCACCGATCATAAAAATATTATTTCTTGAAATATTTAGTCAAAACGACAAAAAAGAGAGAACAACAACAAACACATACAAACCCTAAACATGGATTAAAATCGGTTAAAAAACATCAATTAGGTAACGTTTTATCGCATATTTGCTTTACATGAGATGATTTATAATGTACTTAGATTACAGGTAAACCGACATGTGAAAATTGTGTTTACAATGTTCTTGCTAAGCAAATCGTGTATGCATGCCACGTGAAACACTAGTTTCGGATCATATTTATAATTAAACTTCTCAAACACAAAATGGTTTTCAGCGTTAAAATAGTCATTAATCTCTATTAGAACTAACGTACTCTTAAAATTCTTTTCCATACAGATCTACCCCCACCCCCATCCCCCCCCCCACCCCCCCCCCCCAAATTGAACAAATAAGTAAATAAGTTCGTGTTCGATTGTGCAGAGTAGAAAATCTCGATTCAAATTTTGTTGTGCATAACTCTTCTGTATTTCAGCTAGCGCCACGCGTCGCGTTCTTGCTGATTGCCATTGTAACTGTGACCGGGGCTGTCACTGCTTGGACTTTCAATGCCGCTGCGGTTTCGGATTTTGAGGAAGTGCTCGAAAGTCGACTGCCAAGATTAAGTTGTTTTACTGGAGTCATTAATTGTTGAACTGCATGGAGTTGTCTTATTTAAAGAATTTCAACTGACTGGTAGGGAAAACGCTGTTATGCATTGGTGCGGTAACAGAAACCGGAGAAAGAGTTGGCGAATTTTCAAAACTCCCCACCATATGCATTTTAAAATGAATATGAATACAGCATATATATATATATATATATATATATATATATATATATATATATATATATATATATATATATATATATATATATAGTATCAGGCAAATATTATGTAACTATCACCACATTTTAACAACCCTGGACATAGTTTTAACTTTAAAATTGATACTAATTTCAGTTAAAAATCTCCCGAAATTAATGTTGCGCAATTTTATACGTTTGGACTAGAACTATTTTAAAATTAAAAAAAAATCTATTTACAAGATCAAAACACATGTGATTTGAATACACAATATAAATTCTTCAGTCCTGAAGATGAGATCAATTATAATATGACATTTTGATTATATGTTGATGTATTATTCTGTAATAGTTATAATTTCTAATGTTATTTAACTTTTTAAGACGTCTAAATTGGAATTACAATGGTTTATGGAACACACTTCGATAATGAGAAGCAAATTTTTATGAAAATTAATTGACATGCATGAGAGATGTACTAATAAGCGGATGCAAACGACGCGTGTAGATGAGCTGATTACAATTATCAACGGATGTCAGACACGTGTTAACTCGCTAATTATAAAAGTGGCAGCGGTAATTTCAAGTAATTATATACATTCCTTATGCTATAAAATGCTTCTTATTTCAATACAAGCATGCACGTATATTCGTTGAATAATATAAACGTGGTACAAGCTTTGGTCGCAATTTCCACGATAAAACAATATCAAATAAACATTCGCCAAATAGACACGCTGAAATAAAAAATGGTGTCTTTAAAAAACGCCAAGCGAAAGTTGATTCGTTTGAGATCATTGCTGTCTCGAAACAAAGACAGTAGATTCCAAGCACAAGCTACCACATCTTCGGTCACGTCATCTTGTAAATGACGTCATAAATGACATTATAACGAGGAAATTGTCGGTGATGAGTCGTTTAATTTGTGACGAAGAAACGAACATCTGCAAGACATCACAAATTAATGAACACGACAGGAGACCGTCGTCGAGCATTGCTAGTAGAACATTTGTAATAACGCCAGAGTTAGATACGGCGTTTGTTTCTGACACTAGTGATTATTATAGCAGTGACGAAAGTGTTCTCAATGACGGTATGATCTTTGACGATGTGTCAGAATCTGAGCGAGAGAGCGCGTTCGGGGACGACAGCGAGTGCAGTAGCGTCTGCGAACTGGAGAGAAACGTCTGTGATGACATTGACGTAACCAACATTACGTTGAGGAACCTCCGAGCAATGTTTGGGGGCAAAAGACCTCAGCTGTCGGCGTTGGCGATACGGCTTTGGATAGTTTCATGAACACTGCAGTAGATATTTAGAACCAACGCATGGGAAATAATTTCCACTGGATGTGACTGCTTGTGATATTTTTTGTTAAATGATATGTATATTATCTGCGTTGTTGCGAATGTAACATTGTTTTCTGTAATTGTTGTTTTGTTCGTTTTGTTATGGACTTTATGAAGACGGAACATAAATTGTTTTGAATGAATAAATACAATATAAAAATCAACAAGTTCTTGATGATATAAAAATTGTTAGCAAATGTCATCGTCACCATCATGATCATTAACGTAAACTGTCATAAACACAACGATAGGGTCATAAATCTAGTTTTACACCTTCCCTGTGTACTCAAGAACCTTAGGCTGTTTGAAATGTTCGTGTGTCTGTAGGTTATACAAGTGATATATCTGTACTGAACCAAAAAATTGACATTAAATAAGTAGTGGATATTCGAAAATCAAAAATTTTCGAAAATGTTTTAGCATTCGAATATTCGTTGTCGTCCGGTATATTATAATGTAATAATTTCATTTTTAAATCTCTCTTTTTACGAAAGTTTAGCGATAAATTGTCATTTGGTTTCAATCGTCTTTAATGTAGGAATATTTAAACCCTCTATAGCACAATATACCCTCAGTTTATATCGTCACATTTCAAAGACGTGTATTGATAGATATTGCCTATAGAAAATTACAAAAAAGCGAAACAATTAATAACATACTGCAGGGCCGTCGTCGGACTTTTCAAAGTGGTCAGGCTCTAAGTGCCAGAGGCCTGTGAGCGCCGAAGGCGCGAAGCTACTAGGGGGTCCGAGGCATGCCCACTCTCCGGATTTTTTTTTTTGAAACATTAAGGCTAAATCGTGACATCCGGGAGGTTTTGAGGCCAAAGTGCACGATATTACTAAGTTACACGGCGCCGCACCAGGCTCCATAATATTTGCAAACGGGATCAACTAGGGACAATAATTTGTTAATTTGCTAAGTTGCAGTGCTGTAACACCTTTAAAATTTTCCAAATACACAGCTGCGCCTTTCTCATCGAGCAACGAACTCCTCTGCAATTCTAGTTAAGTCAAGAGCGTCCGAAAACAAAATATGAAGTCAACCACAGTATCAAAATATGCCGCCATTTGCATGGATGGAAGCTTCAATGTTCCGAGGGCAAAACTTTAACAAAGAATTTGCATACAGGGACGACAATTTCTGCCACTAATGTTGAGGAAGGGGGGCAAAGTGCATATACTAAAGATTGACCGTACACCCCTGTCTCCGGGCTCCCTACGCTGTAATGGCAACGAATTTCACTAGATGATATAGATCTTAACTAATTTAGGCTCTTTATTTTATTTTTTTTGATATCCCATGAAAATTTATTGGCTCAAAAAAATCCTTTGGCTTTCTTTAAGTATTTTCGTGTATGTTTATTCTTGGATTTGCAAAATAAAATAACGAATACCCCAGATAGCAGACCGACGTTGGCCCAACGTCGGCATCACGTTGGCATGATGTTGGCATTGGCATGCTAACGTTGGGCCAACGTTGGCCAGATATCTGTCGGTACCTTCTGTGGTAATATCTGCCAATGTTGGGATTCATTATTTGCAGTATAATATAAGATAAATGCTTAGTAGAAATGAGCAGATTGGATTTATAAAAAGATAGGAATTTCACCAATGGGCTTCCGTAGTTTTATATTTTGTGCAGAGGGACACCATGAGATAGCCCTTCTTTCTTTTTTTTTATTTGAAAAGACAGGGTGAAAGGATTTTGATACAAGATGATCTGTCTCATACCTTCAATTGAACGTCAAGCAAAAATCAACATCTGCACAAGCATTGCCGTCCTAGTTACGGTACAATATTGCATTTCTTAGGTTCAGCTATAAGTAGGGGTTTCTTGGACTATTAATGTCCTTCAATATGTGAACGAAGGGCATATACTATAGCATTGTTCGTGTATTTTCATTATTGCAACATAGCGATGGTTATCATTTTAATCACTTTGATGTCTTTTCTCTCGTTTGTGCATCTTCCGGTAGAAACATCCGGTAAATATGGAGTGTACGGTGGCTCGTTTGTACCATCGGAAAACAACGAAGTTTGAAAACGGATAGAACAACCGGTATTTTATCACTTTTGCAATAGCATCAGTTTTGTATTAAAATCTGCGTTGTTTTCGGCGTAGCTGTATTAAGCCAGCTTTTTACCTTGCCTGACCTTTGTAAGTGTCCAATAAAATTCAAACAAAATTTCCCGCGGCTAGGTACGAATGAATACACTTCATTTATTCCATTGGCTGATTTGAGTATACCACCAGAACGTTGGAAACATATCCGCGTCTTTGTAACACTGTTTTACTGCATGAAACAATTTTATCTCTAATGAAAAGGCTTAATAGATAGAACAGTTTTACACTCAATTCTCGACAACTATACAGTTTGTGCGTGCACCTTTTATTTTCAGAGGATCGCTTGCGCAAAAGCGTTTACAATGTATACTTAAAGGCTATGTTCTCATATTTAGTACTTACTTCCATATTCCTGTCAACATGTTAACATGTAAAAGTATGTTAACATGTAAAAGTATAAAGCGCAGTGGAAGCGAGGCCTCACTTTAATGCATTGCATTTCAACCCGCGAGGTATCGGGTCAATTCGCGGCCAATGTGTGAATGTCAGAGTTTATTTACAGGTTATCACCGGAGTTCGCGGCTAGTAAAATACTCGTTATATAATAAAGACGCTATTCGTGAACTAGGTGACCTGGAATTTTCTTTAGACCAGAAATATGTTAAATGAAGATATTCAGAAATATAATTATGGTATGTCATTAATAGATTCTTAATGTGTTATCAACAATACAATGATACATATTATTTTTTATTAATTTTACAAAAATTATTCCACCATATTGACTTATGTATTAAGCATGAGCGCGATGATTCTCGATACTGTTAATAATCGAATCAAATAGCAATGCCCGACAAACCCCTTAAACAGATTTGTTCGAAGAACGCGCCTATAAATACGGAGACTTCGCGTGTGGCTGGTTGACTCATATGTTTTAATTTTAATTCAATTCTTCTTTTGGTTTTCTGTTTTGTATCTATAGGTTTATGACCAGCAATATGTAATAATGTAAACAAGAAATATCTTTAAAAAAGATATACGGCGTTGATTGTGGTTGCAGTTAATGAAAGGTAAAGACTTCAATGAATGAGATCAAAGATAGCGAATGCCTTTTTCTGTGCAGTTCTTAGCTGCAGCAAACGCAGTACGGGATGATACGCGGAGTTTTCGCGGCTTATTTTACATTATTACATATTGCTGGTCATAAACGTATAGAAAAGAATGCAAGCAGATTATGATATGAGCCTAGCTCTGTGAAAAGGAGGTTTAATGCATGTGCTTAAAGTAATGTTCAAGAGTAGCCTGTGCATTCCGCACAGGCTAATCAGGGACGACACTTTCCACCTAAACTGGATTTTTCTAGAGGAATCCTTTTTGAAACGAAAAATATCATAAAAGCGGAAAGTGTCGTCCCTGATTAGCCTGTGCGAACTGCACAGGCTAATATGAGACGACACTTTCCGCACATGCATTAAACTCCCTTTTCACAGAGCACGACTCAAATTTAGTCAGTGACAAAATTTAAGCAATTCAAAGAGTATAATTAGTTTTTGTAAATATATAAAGCAGGCCCTGTATACTAGAAAAAAAAAACACGTACGCAAACATTAAAGCGAGATTATACGATTGTTATATGTGTTCAATTTTAATATATTGATAAAATATGATACAATAACACAAAATAGGCAAGAAAAAGTATTCATTAAATACGAATTTCATAAAATGCAGCAAAGACAAATTAGCGCCACGAGCCGATTGTGACGAACATATTTTCCTACAATAACCGATGCATTCGTCTTTTTATTAGGACCAGAGTTAGTGGTCGTGTGTCGTATGAATATATATCATTGCAGGAATTTCAATTGAACAGTTAAACTAAGTTTAGATTCACATCGTACATGCATAATATACATGCTGGCGAATTCGACTGGACAGCCGTTTTCGATTTCAGAATTAAATATCTAGCTTATTTCACATTTTTGACACATTTTTTCTGAACTTTTATTTTATTTTATATTGATATATATATAAAATAAGCTGTTTACACATTTTATATAAATTCATATATATTTGAAATAATCGTATAATCTCGCTTTAAATTTACAAGGTTATCAATTTAAGGGTGTGCTTTTTTGGCGAAAGTAATTTAACATTTAAAGAATTTTTATTTAACGAAAGCTTCGGACTTGTACTTTCATGCATTGATGATGATTATGATTATGATGACGGTGGTGGTGGTTGTGGTGATGATGATGATGATGATGATGATGATGATGATGATGATGATGATGATAAGGATGATGATGATGATGATGATGATGATGATGATGATGATGATGATGATGATGATGATGATGATGATGATGATGTAAACTCTTTATGCATTCCATTTTAGATTTTTTCTTGTCACATGGTCTAAAATGTTGTTTATATGAAATATATTATTTCAAGGCGCATATATCCCAATCCCATAAACAAGTTCTTATCTACGTCAAATGGTGTATACTCCAACGGGATGGTAATGCTCATGATGATGAGGATGATATAATGTGAACCTTTTTTAGATAATCAAAAACATGTGTTTGTTTGTATATTGTATTTATTCATCAAGAACAATTTCTATTCCCGTCTTCAAAAAAGCAATAACAAAAATAACAAAAACTATAATAACATATTCAAATATAGCCTCAACAAGAACACAGTTAATATACGTATCATTCAACAAATATCACAAACAGTCACATCAAGTGGAAATTATTTCCAATGCATTGGTTCTAAATCTCTAGAACAGTGTTCATGAAACTCTCCAATGCAGTATCGCTGATGCTGACAGCTGAAGCCCTGTCTCCAAACATCGCTCGGAGTTTCCTTAACGTCGTGTTGGTGACGTCAATGTCATCACAGACGTTTCTCTCCGTCGTGTTGGTGACGTCAATGTCATCACAGACGTTTCTCTCCAGTTCGCAAACGCTACTGCACTCGCTGTCGTCCCCGAACGCGCTCTCTCGCTCAGATTCTGACACATCGTCCCAGATCATACCGTCATTGAAAAAGCTTTCGTCACTTGCTATCATAGTCACTAGTGTCTGAAACAAACGCCGTATCTAACTCTGGCTTAATTATATATGTTCTGCTTCCAATTGTCGTCAACGATGTACAGTCGCGTGATGACTCGAAGACCTTTATTTCTACATCACGAATAAAACGGCTCATCATGGCCATTTTCCCCATTATTTCATCATTGATTACGTCATTTGCAACAGAAGATGTTGTGGTCGAAATGCTGGTAACTTGCACATGACAACAACTGTCCTCCTGTCGAGACAGTAAGGAACCCAAACGAAGCAACTTTCGTTTGGCGCTTTTAATGCATGCCATTTTAGATTTTATCTTGTCCATAGGTCGCATGATCTTGAAAGTTTTTGTCTTAAAATTTCGATATGTGCAAACGTTTGTTTGTTGTTTTGTTCACTCTATTTCGAACGATACGCAAACTGCATACATTTGATTGAGTTGTGTAGAATTATATACCCTACAGAATATAATTACATATACTTGTAATTACCAGTAGCAATTGCATAATTACCACGTTAGCACGTGTCTGACATCCGTAAACTATTACTATCAGCCCATCTACACGTGTCGTTTCCATCCGCTAATTAGAGTACATTTAATTAAGCACATCCAATGCGTGTCACATTATTTACTTTTTATTATAGAAGTGTGTTCCTTTAGGCATTTTAATTTCAATTTTATGTTAATTGTTTAGTGCAAATATATACATAAGGGGCGTGCTTAGGAAATTATAAAACACATTTATTAATTTGTCTTTAACAGAAACCCACGTGGTCTCCCTAATGAATTTTTCTGTCAGATTAATTGCAATTGTCGTTATACATTTCAATTTGAAATATCATATGTTATAAATCAGTCAAATCTTTGTTATTCTTTATCTCATTATTTTTATTAGAAACTGTTATTATTGATGTTAAAACTTAAGGAAATATATAATATGTTATGAATCAGTCAAATCATTGTTAACTTCTACCATTACTTAATTTTAATAAATATTATCATCTATGTCACCACACTTGTGTATTTTTGCATTTGGCTTATAAGCAATTGTAATGCTTAAAAGCTAATAAATGTTGTTGTTGTTGTCAGATAAATATATGATAACTTTATAAAAGTAATCTCTGCCAATATTTGTGTGCCGCTCTTAGCGACGATATAGTAAGTGAGTAGTGAAATAGTCGTGATGATTATTCATTTAACTAAAATAGGAAAACACATATACAAGAATATATGTACATTCACATTATTACGTGCAGATCCATACACACTTGATTCATAGTCCAACTTCGATCCAACAATACTTCTATATAATTTTATAGAATAGGTAGCATCATGTCCCAGGTGCCATTACCACTTATAAAATATATCGTTTTATTCAATAATATGATAATGCATGTACACATAGCCTAATGTCTTTTTTTTTAATTCGAGTTTTGATCAATATTTGTAACTCTGTGCACTGCAGTTATTGGGTTTCGAAAGCAACATGTAGGGGCCGTGTTGGATTCGAATTAAATTCAATTAATATTTAATGAATATTTGCCTTGGATTGAAAACGCAATTTGTTTTGGACCAAACAATAGGCATAACGACTATGACTGTCTTGGGTTGATTCGTCGAATCATTTCCGGGACCCGGTAAAGAACAAACCATCCGAGTCGTCTTGGCCCGATCAAATCAAGGCACACATTAAGTAAAACAACAAGATCATGGAAACACATAAATAACTTCTTTATCAAGGTAAACAAATAGGTTAACGCTCTATGAAAGGCAAAATTATGTTTAACATTTATTGCTAGATTTTTCTTTTTTGTGATTATTTTTTACAATGTACAGTAAAATGTCAAGCACCAACACTATATTTCAAATAAATTTGAAGTTTACAAAACTATAGACCTTAGTTAGAGAATTGAGTATATATATTGAATTATTTTTCAGACAATATTTAATATGCCATCAGTTAGAATTAAATAAGGTGTTATTCACAGTATATTTTGTCCCTGCAGTCGACCAGTCCGATTTATTTTTGCATTTATCAAATTTAACCTGAACGCACAAGTTCATAAAACGCAACTTTTGTTGTCTTGTTATGTTTTGTTGCCTGGGTAATCTTAGCCAATAATAGCGGCTAACGAGTACGCAGCAAGTCAAAGGAGAGAGGAATGGTGGTAGATATCATTATTCCACCACCCTACCCCAACACGAGGAATGTAGCCGGTCTTGAATTTGAATTCTGAAATCTGGGACTGAAAGACGAATTGTCTCTTAAAGTCTCTATTACGCTCAAAATCAACGAAAATTTCGTTAAATATTTCGTTAAATAAAGTTAACATCTTAACAATCAATGTTCCTTATAGCAATAGCCAAAATTTCAACGCTAGATGTGGTATGATTACATAGATTTTTGTAGATACAAAATATTCGTTTTTATTTATTTGTGGCCACAATTAATTCCCGCGAATATATCTATTCATACGACACACGAACACCATTTTAGAGTTCATGTGTCGTATGAATAGATATGCCAAACAATAATAAAAACGAGCATTTTGTATCTACAAACATCTATCTTACCAGAACACATCTGACGTTGAAATTTCGGCAATTGCCATAAGGAACACTGATTTTTAATTGGTTAAGTTTATTTTACGACCATTTGTAGGGAATTTTCGTTGATTTGAATAGTAATGTTACTTTAATTGAGCAAGCCTAAATTTATAAAACACGCCAACATGAAAAACATAAACATTAAAAATTTAAGTGCGTTTATTAACAAAAATATGTTATTTTGCCAAATATGTAAAATTAACATGTTATCACGATGGTAAAATAATCATGTTGAAAGTATAAAATCTTAAAAAATAAAACTTAAATATCAACAATAACAACTAGAAACATGCCGCGTCGCGCAAAAATGGGCCATATAACCTATCCGAACAATGTTACTCTAGATATGCACCAGAATCCGTATACCGGTACTCAGGTGATGAGTCATTATGTCCGGCAATAAGACCACGAAGCCTTGGGCGACTTTGAGTAAGGCGGACAGGGTACCTCAGGGAGTAACGCTTGTCGCATATGGCATTAAACCCATTTTACAACGACGCGGCTAACATAATGCAATATAAATGCGACACGTCACGTTTTTCTCCTTCTTGTTTTTCATGTGATAATGCAAATTTGTTTGTCGAGCACCGTTTGAAAACAATACTATATGTTTTCACTACATTAAGACACATCTTGGAAAAATCCTTAACTAAAATAAAAATATAACTAACCTATATTTATCTCGTAAACATAATATATAAAACATAATCATACATTTTATGACTGCATAATGTTTAGTATCTTTTAACAAACAACACCACTTAGGGTGATAAGGTGATATAAAATACACAAGGAAGTGTGCAAAATGTGCTACGTACGAAAAAGTTTTCAGTCTTTTTCAACATATACTTTAAAAGAAAACAATACGAATATTTATACATATTTAACCGGGATATGTGAGATAATCATACTTATTCGAGAACAGTAAGAATTGAATATTTGTGAGACATTTTTACATGTACATCAACAAATACTATTCGTAAACATGCGTTAACAGGAATGGGTTTTCAATTCACAGAAATATTCTACTGCAACAGGCACGAGGTCAACAAGCGGCGAGTTCGTTTTGAGAAAGTTTGTAAACGAGTAAAAAATCGAATGAATACATGGTTAAACAATAATTTCATGTTATAGATACGTAATAAATATACACACAAGGTATCATTGCCATGCAATTACTTTCATTACAATATATTACACGACTTTGAGCGCGCTGTCTTGGTGGTAATCCCATCTTCGTCAACGACAACACCAATAGGCAAACTGGACCGGGACCGAGGCAAGCATTTGTCTACCGATGAGTCATTCTGTGCAAAATCTTCGGTGCCAATGTCTCCGCCAACATCAAACATTGACACGCTCTTATGGAGATTATTAGGTTTTTTGTACAAAGGGAGTTCACCATTCTCATTGGCGTCTATAATTTCGTAATTTACATTGTCGTTGTCTCGCGTTTGAATAGGATCAGATCCGTCTTCGATTCTGTGTTTAGCGTATCTGCTCAAAACCTTCCGCAATTCTTGTATGGCCGCTCCAGTGGAACTCAGCTCTAGTGAAATAGACTGGTACATTGACAGTGTTTTTCCAATGTCGCCTTTCACGGGCCATGCAGTCTTCTCCAATATTAACGGCACAATTGGGCGCCCGAGAGACTTTGCGATGGCAATATCTCGTCGACATTCGACGCCATTGTGATAATTACTAGTGATACACGCTACAACCACCCTGGACTCCTGAATTCCTTGTGAAATCTTGTTGTACAAAGAAACACTACTTTCCATGCGTTGACTCGCCAGCCAGCATCGAAATCCCAAAGACGAGACAGTTCTGTACAGCGATTCTGCCTATGAAAAAATACACAAATAAAGAACTTAAAACAAAGTGATAATGGGACTCAGAATGGGTTGTCAGTAATAGTTTTACATTTGTGGTGATATATGATGTGTTCTTTTCGGGGCAAACAATGGATACCAAGATAAATTTAGATCCAATGTCGTGTCTAGGCTCTGCGTGAAGACCGTCTTAAATTACATAATGTAGTACATGTTTGCGTTGTGATGTACATTTGTACATAACACGCTAATAATAAAAATAACAAATACAACGCCGTTACGACGATTGCAATATATATAGTCATGAAGAGCATACACAGGAGGCACCACAATTTTACGGTCAATTTATAACTTGTTAACAACGAAAGCAAATATGTAATACATGTTTGCATCTCCTATATTCGACTTGGATGTTTTTCAAAACAATGAATTAATTAAATCTCTATATCATAGAAGATACTCTAGACTGATACTTCCCGATCGACATGCATTTTTACTTTTTAGAACGTGTACAAATTATTTGGTATACATAATTGGTACGGGCACAAAGGCCACATTGAATGAGTATAATAATAAATTTTAACAATTACGATTATTAAACAGTTGCATTCAACGACAACGACCAACGTGTTAACATTGTCGGAAACATCAATCTCATACCTGGGCCTGTTTGCACCAGTGATAAGACAGGTACACGTCGCACGTATGGGAATCTGTTCCACGTGTCAGGCTTCCTTCATTCACCGTTTTGATACTCGTGACCGCTAAAATTAAAATGTATTTAAATGAAGAACTTAATGCGGACCCGAAACTTAACTAGTTCAGAGGAAAGTGAACAAGTACACGTCGACAGGTATGATATGTTAATTTTGGATATTGCGAAGAATCAGCGCCTTTTTACAACACCAGTATATTCTAGAAAAACGACTAAAATGTCATGTCGACTAAAATATTGTTCAAATGTGCTCACATGATGTGTTTCTGGTGATTAAGCCATTGTAGTTTAAACGCATAAGAAGTGCTGTGAACTTATAACGGGGATACTTTGTCGCTTCGATAACCGCTTCGTGGCTTTTTGCATACATTCTTATATAATCCTTGTCGTCTAAAACCGCTTGAAGACCTTTAAGGAGTGTCGAACCATTCGACAGCGCCACCTTGTGAAGTAAAACGCATATCTTTGGTGTATTTCCTTGCAATAGTTCAGTGATCTGTAAAGGAAAGGAAAATACAACAATTGCTCACCTGACCTATATATATAAATTATAATACTTTTTGCAGGGATAACATTTCAGGAATGAAACTACTAAATACATAAAGTCGGCACAATACAAGTGAAAATCGTTTATGACCAACATAGATAAATCGATAAAATTGAAATTTAACGATTTAAAGATAGACGATCAGTGATCCAAATAAACACGAGCCCGCAAGCCCTGAAAAGATATATTTAGAACCGATTTTCTTAGTATTTTAATTTTTATTTACTTTGGCTTGTACCATTTTCTAATGGCCTTTAATATTCATTTTCGGGCTTGCTTGGTTGGATGCTTATATTAAACACTAAGAAGATAATATATAAAAAAAATAGGGAAGTTGTCTGTTACAGACACATCATCTTCTTATTTTAAACCAATTGAGCGACAATGATTTGAACACTATATTATGGATAACAATAATAGAACATTAGCCTACGGAACTCCATATCATGACGTGTGGCGGCAGTAAACTGTTATACCTTCATGCTATCTGTGAAATCGCGGTCGTTATCTGGCATGCAATAAATAATCATTTTAGTTGTTTGAGGAATTTCCTGGTCAAAGTCGAGAACTGAGTTAACATAACCAACATCGGCGAGAGTTGTTGATAGTTCTTGCATATTGTTAAAACTGCATTTGTCAGAAATTAATATCAAATCGGAAGCTGGTCTGATCCTGTTTTCATCAGCTTTTGTGATTGGCATTGGGGTATCACCACCGCTTATTGCCAATGGCTGAATGTATGTGTATTTTGAAATGGCGTTAGGGCTCACGTGTTTGAAATCCGGAGATACAGGAAGTGCTCCACTTTTCGTAGTTCCCATGACATTCACGGTATGGTTTTGTGCGGCAATATCTTTTGCAAAATTGATATTTTCAAAAACAATGGCCTTCTGAATAGCTTTGCTTACTGATTCACTCTCATTTAATTCAACCATTGCATCGTGCACTTTAATATGGTTTCGACCGATTGTATCGTCGTCCTTTAAATTAATAAGCGTTGTGCGTTTTTCCCATGCATCCTTTATTTCAACTTCTGTAGATTGTATTTGACTGACATCCTTTCCTTGCATATCAACAAAATCTTTCGAGATATGTGCTTCCATATCATTTTTGTTATCTAACTCGGAAGGGTATTTTTTTTTAGTAATATTTTCATTTATTGAAACTGTGTTGATATTTGTTTTTTCCTTTTCGACCACTGTATCATCCACATTAATTTGGTCGCTAACGATTGCACCGTCGTCATTTAAGTTCATAAACGTTTTCCGTTTTTCACTTGAAACCAATATTTGAACTTCTGTAGGATGTATTTGATTGGCATCCATTCTAGGCATATAACCCGAATCTTTCAAGATTTGTGCACCGAAATCTTTTTTGTCATCAACGGGACGATGTATTTCTTTAGCAACTTGACCATTTATTGCCACTTTGTTGACGTTTGTTTTATCCGTACGCATGTCAGATTTGGACCGACTACTCTGAGCAGATTCCTGGCCGACCCGTTTTATTGCTGGAATAACTGATTCTTTTCTTGGACCACTGGTCTTAACTGTTTCAACGGTTGTTTTATTTTTTGATTGATCGAGTCTAGAAAAAGTCAGTCATAAAGAGAGTTATTAATGTAAACACTTGCACAAAAAATTGAGTAACAAGGGCTGTTTGTAAAACATGCATGCCCCCCATATGGGCTGTCCGTTGTAGTGGCAGCCAATGTGTGAATACGTTTTTTGTCACTGTGACCTTGACCTTTGACCTAGTGACCTGAAAATCTATAGGGGTCATCTGCGAGTCATGATCAATGTACCTATAAAGTCTCATGATCCTAGGCAAAAGCGTTCTTGAGTTATCATCCGGAAACAATTTTACTGTTTCGGGTCACCGTGACCTTGACCTTTGACCTAGTGACCTGAAAATCAATATGGGTCATCTGCGAGTCATGGTCAATGTACCTATAAAGTTTCATGATCCTAGGCGTAAGCGTTCTTGAGTTATCATCCGGAAAATATTTAACTATTTCGGGTCACCGTGACCTTGACCTTTGACCTACTGACCTCAAAATCAATAGGGGTCATCTGCTAGTCATGATCAATCTACCCATGAAGCAGGGTTCGACATTTACCTTTTTTACAGCCAGACCATCGGACCAGCTCCTCTTAAAATGTACTAGCCCGAATCTGATGTCTACTAGACCATAAATGACATAGCAAATAAACAGAATTGTGTCGTGTAACTGTTTAATCAGGTTTTATCAGAAAATGATTAGTGAACACAAGAAAGTTATTTTGATGCACAGAGTAAAAAATAAAATAAAACTATTTAACAACATACATTGTTTGTTGTAATTTTACTGTTTATCACCAGCTAAACAAATGATGTCTGTACCGCAGGTGACATTTATTAAACGTTATCAAATTCTGGCCTCCTTGACCGCTGTGCTCCATGCTAACACAGCTCCCTTTTCCATCATAATCTGTGTCAGTTTTACCGTCGGATTCTTCTTTATTAACTTTTTTGTCGGATGAAAATCCAATCTTGAACAAAGTCACTCTTTAAATTACATTCTCTCGTCTGCTACGCCAAAATGTTTACATTGACGATACCGATTTTCGATAGAAGTCGTCAAAACATGATGTAAAGTTCTACGACACTGCAGAAAATCATTAACTAATTCAGTGCTGGAACCGAATTTTGAAGGTCTTTGCAAACAGTTTGGATCCAGATGAGACGCCACAGAACGTGGCGTCTCATCTGGATCCAAACTGTTTGATATTCTGATAGCATTCTTTGAAAAAAATTGAAGAAAATGCTAATTTTAGAAATTCAGCAGACAATATTTTAGCAGACTACAAATTTCCCAGCATGCAAAGGGTTAATATTCATGACAACTTTACCAATGGAAACAAGCTATTTCTGCGGAAAGCTCTCCTTCGCGTCTAAAAATAGCTATGAATCATGTGAATGCTCCGCGTTTATTTATGTACGCTAGTTTTGTTCTGATGTAAATAATGGATACAATAGTTATTTTACACATTAAGAGAAAAAGGTTTTCGGTAAGTTATAGTTATATGAATCAGTATAGATTTTGTATGTACGACCAGTCGGACAAGCTAGCCCACAGTTTTACTAGCCCGACCACTGATCTTACTAGACAATGTCTGTCGGACGTGCCTTAGTGTCGAACCCTGATGAAGTTTCATGATCATAGGCATATGCGTTCTTGAATTATCATCCGGAAACCATTTTACTATTTCGGGTCACCGTGACCTTGACCTTTGACCTACTGACCTCAAAATCAATAGGGGTCATCTGCGAGTCATGATCTATCTACCTACAGGGTTCGACACTAAGGCACGTCGACAGACATTGTCTAGTAAGATCAGTGGTCGGGCTAGTAAAACTGTGGGCTAGCTTGTCCGACTGGTCGTACATACAAAATCTATACTGATTCATATAACTATAACTTACCGAAAACCTTTTTCTCTTAATGTGTAAAATAACTATTGTTTCCATTATTTACATCAGAACAAAACTAGCGTATATAAATAAACGCGGAGCATTCACATGATTCATAGCTATTTTTAGACGCGAAGGAGAGCTTTCCGCAGAAATAGCTTGTTTCCATTGGTAAAGTTGTCATGAATATTAACCCTTTGCATGCTGGGAAATTTGTAGTCTGCTAAAATATTGTCTGCTGAATTTCTAAAATTAGCATTTTCTTCAATTTTTTTCAAAGAATGCTATCAGTATATCAAACAGTTTGGATCCAGATGAGACGCCACGTTCTGTGGCGTCTCATCTGGATCCAAACTGTTTGCAAAGACCTTCAAAATTCGGTTCCAGCACTGAATTAGTTAATGATTTTCTGCAGTGTCGTAGAACTTTACATCATGTTTTGACGACTTCTATCGAAAATCGGTATCGTCAATGTAAACATTTTGGCGTAGCAGACGAGAGAATGTAATTTAAAGAGTGACTTTGTTCAAGATTGGATTTTCATCCGACAAAAAAGTTAATAAAGAAGAATCTGACGGTAAAACTGACACAGATTATGATGGAAAAGGGAGCTGTGTTAGCATGGAGCACAGCGGTCAAGGAGGCCAGAATTTGATAACGTTTAATAAATGTCACCTGCGGTACAGACATCATTTGTTTAACTGGTGATAAACAGTGAAATTACAACAAACAATTTATGTTGTTAAATAGTTTTATTTTATTTTTTACTCTGTGCATCAAAATAACTTTCTTGTGTTCACTAATCATTTTCTGATAAAACCTGATTAAACAGTTACACGACACAATTCTGTTTATTTGCTATGTCATTTATGGTCTAGTAGACATCAGATTCGGGCTAGTACATTTTAAGAGGAGCTGGTCCGATGGTCTGGCTGTAAAAAAGGTAAATGTCGAACCCTGCTACCTATGAAGTTTCATGATCCTAGTCGTATGCGTTCTTGAGTAATCATCCGAAAACCATTTTACTATTTCGGGTCACCGTGACCTTGACCTTTGACCTATTGACCTCACAATCAATAGGGGTCATCTGCAAGTCATGATCAATCTACCTATGAAGTTTCATGATCCTAGGCGTATGCGTTCTTGAGTTATCATCCGGAAACCATTTTACTATTTCGGGTCACCGTGAACTTGACCTTTGACCTAGTGACCTCAAAATCAATAGGGGTCATCTGCAAGTCATGATCTATCTACCTATGAAGTTTCATGATCCTAGGCCTAAGCGTTCTTGAGTTATCATCCGGAAACCACCTGGTGGACGGACCGACAGACAGACCGACCGACATGTGCAAAGCAATATACCCCCTCTTCTTCGAAGGGGGGCATAAAAATACAAGTTGTTCGATTTAAGTACAAACACATTAACTAAAGTTTACAGAATACATCCAATTTGGAGTTATTAATAAAGCCCATAAAATATATTCAAAACAATCTCGGCCTTTTTATAGCGACGTTTTAAATTACAGGTATTATATTTAAAAAAAAATAAATATCCAAATCAGTGTGGGTTCATTAAATACACAAACCTTTGCATTGTCTGAATTTCCGGCAGTACTTTCACACAAAATTCCTTAACACCATGATTCGAAGTTGATTTCCACAACGACTTCAACCGAACTCTGTGTTTCACTAAAAATTTCGGATGTTCGTGAAATAATGGACCCAGGAATTCCTTTGCCGCATTGGTTACTTCTGGATTCTTGCAGTCAAGAAACCTCATGACGTAGTCCGTTAACGGTTGAGGATATTCCTGAATAGAAACCTTATTCCTCTTACTAAGATTCAGCAAACAAACAAATGATATTAGCTTTCTTATCTATCGGAAAGAACTAGGGGAACGAAGGTATCTTAAGTTAACCATTATATTATCGATCAAAAAAGAATAGCATGGGTTGCAACAACGATCAAAGCAATCGAAAAGACAATACGTTTTGATACCTGCTTCTGAAAGTTTAATGCAAGCCTCTAACATAATTATAATTCACAGTTTAAATGTGCTTACACGCGATATGGAATCAACAATAAAGTATGTTCGATCAAGAGTATGAAATATTTATACTCATAAATATTCTCAAAGATGCAGCTAACTGAATATTATATCAATTACAAACAAGAGCACCGCCTTGCGGGTGCAGACCGCTCATCTATTTTCTTTTTAAAGGTGAAGGGACTCTCATTTTCAATCACAAAGGAGAGAGGGGTGGAGTGAAGAGGGGTGCATTGTGTGGGGGTGTGGACATTTATTACATTATCTTCCAAAAATGCGAAAAAAAGGAAAAAAATCGGGGTGGTGGGGGGTGGGGGGGGTGGGGGTGGGGAAGGGGGTGGGGATTCTTGGGTGCGATGGTTGGACGGTATTTCAAACATAAAATAATAAAAATAAATATTTGTGTTTTTTAACCGTTTCAAAAAAAATGGGGGGGGGGGTGAGGTGGGGGGGGGGGGTATAGTGTGAGGGTGTGGTGGTAATTTGTGAGATGATCTTAAAAAAAAAAAAAAAAAAAAATTAGGGGGGGGGGGGGATTCGGGTGGGGGGAGGGGGGGTGGGGGGGATTCTTGGGTGCGATGGTTGGACGGTATTTCAAACATAAAATAATCAAAATAAATAGTTTTGTTTTTTAACAGTTTAAAAAAAAAATGGGGAGGGGGTGGGGTGGGGGGGGGGTAGTGTGAGGGTGTGTTGGTCATTTGTGAGATGATCTTAACAAAAAAACAAAAAAAAAACAAAAAAAAATAGGGGGGGGATTCGGGGGGGGGGGGGGGGGATTCGGAAGGGGGGGGGGGCACGGGCGATGGTTTAGGTGGAGTCTATTGTGGTATGTCAGGTAAGAGTAGTTTTGTCAAAGTATCAATCAAATCTAATCATAAATAAAGAAGTTATGGCAATTTTAGCAAAATTTAATAATTTGACCTTGAGAGTCAAGGTCATTCAAAGATCAAGGTAAAATTCAACTTGCCAGGTACAGGAACCTCACGATAGCATGAACGTATTTGAAGTTTGAAAGCAATAGCCTTGATACTTAAGAAGTAAAGTGGATAGAAACACAAAATTTAACCATATATTCAAAGTTACTAAGTCAAAAAAGGGCCATAATTCCGTAAAAATGACATCCAGAGTTATGCAACTTGTCCTTTTACTGTACCCTTATGATAGTTTGCGAGTGTTCCAAGTATGAAAGCAATATCTATGATACTTTAGGGGTAAAGTGGACCAAAACACAAAACTTAACCAAACTTTCAATTTTCTAAGTATAAAGGGCCCATAATTCCGTCCAAATGCCAGTCAGAGTTACATAACTTTGCCTGCACAGTCCCCTTACGATAGTTAATAAGTGTTGCAAGTATGAAAGCAATAGCTTTGATACTTAAGGAATAAAATGGACCTAAACACAAAACTTAACCAAAATTTTCAATTTTCTAAGTATAAAAAGGGCACATAATTCTGTCAAAATGCACGCCAGAGCTATCTAACTTTGCCTGCCCAGTCCCCTCATGATAGTAAGTAAGTGTACCAAGTTTGAATGCAATAGCATTGATACTTTCTGAAAAAAAGTGGACCTAAACGCAAAACTTAACCAAAATTTTAAATTTTCTAAGTATAAAAAGGGCACATAATTCAGTCAAAATGCACGCCAGAGTTATCTAACTTTGCCTGCCCAGTCCCCTCATGATAGTAAGTAAGTGTACCAAGTTTGAATGCAATAGCATTGATACTTTCTGAGAAAAGTGGACCTAAACGCAAAACTTAACCGGACGCCGACGCAGACGCAGACGCCGACGCCAAGGTGATGACAATAGCTCATATTTTTTTTTTCAAAAAATAGATGAGCTAAAAATGCTCATCAATTTAATAAAAGTTAGTTCTTACATCTGTAAGACCTTGCAATTTTTCAAAAATTCGAATTCTTCCTGGCAACGATCCAGCTTGGAATTTGCTATCGTCTGTTAAGATGTGGAAAAATGGAACGAGCGACTTGGGTTGACAGCTAGCAATGTTTATCAAGATCTCGAGCGAAATTTCCTGCGTCTGTTCAGACTCTTCGTCATAACGGTCGAATAGTTGACGAATGTGCACCATGTCAAAAATCTGGAAATATTAAAAAACGGTTTAACGACATAAATGAAGTAAATTACAAGTACTCCTAAGTGTGCGATTGAACAGGAAAAATGTATATGAATGTGATTCACTGACAAAAGCAGTCATAGTAAAAACGAACAGACGCATTAAAATCTGTCGAAAAATAATGAGTTAGTATATATGAACGCTCTAGTTTCTATAAAAATATATCTGGGAATGCCTGTGTTGTAGATCGAGCAAATGCATTAGATTTGTACAAGCGCACGGTCATGTACAATTTGCAATCGCATCAAGCCCTTCCGAACATAAACATAAGTGTATTTCTTCAACAAAAGTGAAATAAACGAATTTTTCTTTCATTAGAACAAATGCAAGAAAACAGTATTTTTGGCTTATTTTGTGTGTATATGTGCTTTTAACACTACGTATATACAACCGACTAAAAGATTACTAGAAGAAAAATACCTTCGGATGGAGTTGAGAAAGATATTTTAAAATACGCATGCCCCTGTGCTTGACGTCCCGATCCAAGTTCTCGACACCGTCAAATAGATCTTGGAATTCGTTAAGGAAAGCGCCAACGTCATGATGAGCTAACAGCATCAATAAATCTGGATTTAAAAGAATACAGGTTATTAAACTTTAAAGTATGGAAAATACGTTATGCATAACATTCTCTAATTTAATGCAAAGTGGTATGTACTAACTTTGAATCTTTTCAGTATAATGATGGTCTGGAAGCGTCAATAGTTGTAAGTAAGTGAAAAATATCGATATTATCACATTAAAATGTCTATAATTCGTTTATAAAATAAAGGTAAAATATTTTCGACCAGCATAACTAGAAAAAAAGGTCTTCTGATGTACAAAAAAACGAAATGATTTTACCATCAATGGAATAACATCCCCACTTAAGAAATAATTCCAGCAATGACGTCACATGGCTGGTTATCATGGAGATGCACATCACACCGAGATCAGACAAAAAATGCACACATCTCAAGTGACCAGAGCCGCTACGCTGAATACTGTTTTGAATGGCGTATATCACTTCCTGTACAATATTTGAAATGCTGTGCAGTGTATGTTTTTCTCTATGCTGCAAAGTGGAAAATAATGGTTTAATGATTCTATAACTATATAATCTTTATAGTGTCTTTCTGTCGTAAGTGTTAAGGCCTTTTTATTTTAATTTTAACATCTTTGTTCATAATATATACACTGGTTGCTTTTATGTTCAACAATTGATTTTACTATGAACAAGTATAAAAACGCATGGGAAAGTTTGTATGGAAACGATTTGAAACATACAAATTCAGTGAGCAGAAACGTCTGAAAAACTCATTGATGTGACTGACATTTTAAGACAGCTGTAACATAATATCAACGCAATAGGTACATTTGAATCCATGGACTTACCATCGCGACAAAAGCTACGACAATTTTCTTGTAAAGTGTGTTGAACATGTCTCCATTAGGCATTGCAAGTTCACTGGCAGGCCTGAGGTCCTCTTCACCATCTTTTGTTAAATCAGCTGACACGCATGACAGTGTAATAGAAGCTAACAACGAGTTAGCATCTACTGTGAAATACCCTTTGGACCTTAAAATAAAAAGAGGAATTCTAAAGTACAATTAAAAGGCTATTTGATAAAGATCAATATGTATCAAATATAGATAAGAGTTTCTGTGCATGCGTATCACAACTTTGTAAAGCTAATACGATAGGTTTAAAAAAAGTCAACATTATATCCTTTTTCATCCATTCGGCCTTCCCATACTATTGAATTAAATCAATACTTCTTACAAATTTGAGTTGGTTATATTTATTTAGAAAATGCAGTTGTTCTTTTGCTTAAAAGGGTAACGTTATTTACCGATTTTATGTAAGAAAAATATTAATAGAACCATCCCGGCTTCTACAGAGAATTATAATAATGCTAGCAAGATCATACCGGACTTCTGGGTACCAACTCAATTTCGTTATTCACTGTACCGACCACAAAAATGAGCGGTTTTGCGTTGTAATGCAAAACGACGTCATTGACGTCAGCGTCATTCCCGTTTATGAGCAAGACAAAGTAGAAGTTGCTGCGCATATAATGTAATAACACTTGCTATTAAATGCTAACGGTTGAAGGGTTTTGCCCGATATATTCAATTAAAGTGCTGAACTGACTCAATGATAAATTTAAACATGTGTTGGCAAAACAGAAGCAAAAATTGCTACAAATGTTGTGGAAAAGCGTAGAATATTGGACATATTCACGTTGGTGTTTGTAAGTTTATGAAATTATGTACTTAATAAATTATATTATAAATCGTTTGGCGTCTTACATTGCAATATGACAGAACAGTACTTCAACATTTTGGTATGTTTGTGACTCAATAGACAATAGGCAGATATGTAAACAACTAATATCAGGAACATAAACACAAGGTTACCTGAAATGGTCCAAACATTCTGACAGAAGAATCTCCAGCACATTTGTCAGTGTAGAGTGTCCAATAGGGCACTTTGGATCCTTCAATACGTTGTCAACACAGAAGAGCACGTCCTTGATAAAGTTATCCTGTGGATGGACCAGTAACTTACTTTTTTCAGTGCAAAATTTTATTTTCTCCGTTATATGTTACATACATACGTAGAAATGCATACATACTTACATATATACCAGTAAAACTAGTTTTAACACAACTGTGTTTAGACACCCATGTTTCAGGAATACATGTTAACAAGAAGTTATACTGTTTTGTGTGGTCAAACTTAGTGAAAACAAGATCATCAACACTTAATTATAGTATGTAAGTTTTGAGAAAAAACAATTAATACACCTATTTGTTTTTATTTTAAACTATAAAGGAGAATATGAGAAGACTGTTAAGAATATTAACTTAACAAAAGAAATTGTTAAACTCCAATGTTTAAGTATTTTCATGACTATAAACAGGTGTTTATGTTTTATATCACTAGTTATTAATGCAGATATGCAGTGGTGACAGAACACGGCCCTTTTATAACATTGCATGTCTTTATTAAAAACTAGCTTTAGCGTACCTTTATATTTGGTATTTTGGACATCAAGCATGCTTGAGCAATGACAGCCTTGTGTGGGACATTCTTCTCCAGACATTTTAGCAGACACATTTGTACATTCTCCTTCAAACGTCCCTCTAGACCCTGTGATCTGGTGAAAAGAAAACCAGTCTCATGAAGTTCCTTTTCCTTAGATCTCATTAGAAATAAGGTGTTCCATTAAAAATCTTATATTATTGATATGTACACCCCCAAAAAATAACTGGACTGGGCAGGAGTTGCCATCTCATACTTTACTTTATCCAACAAGTTGCTGAAAAATTTATTGAACGAGTTAAATAAATCAAGGTATAAAATTGCACCAAGGGTCTGATTTTTTCATGACATGCTCTTAAATAAGAAAAGATGCGTAATATTTACATCAACATCATGATAAAACCTGAGGGTTGCTTACATTACGTGATTTCATTTGACGCTGAAACTGATTTCAGAATAATGTAATACAATTGGTGACTCAAACAAAAAAGTTGCCAATATCAATGCTCAAAAAGTTATAGTATAAATGTAATATTTAAGATAAAAATACGCAACTGTTATTTCATAAGAAAAAAAGTTGTAGCATGAGAAAAAGGTTCATATTGTATTAAATTGCAGATTAATTTGATTGCAGTCATGTTAATGTTCATTTACACTTGTGTTTTTTTTTATTAATGCTGGGCTGAGGTTCAGCACGCCTATCAACCAATTTAAACCAATTAAATCTTTCAATACTTTGCATGAACTGTTCCAAGACCATAATGAATGCTTTAATTATGTTTATGGTCAATATTTTGTTGTCTGTTTTGTTCTGTGTTGTAAACGCAACTGGTAAAAAGCTTCAAATAAAGGACTTTCGGATGATGAGTTTCTATTCTTTGTATGTATGTATGTAGGAATATTAAAATGTGCAACTCAGTAGCTCAGTGGTAGGACATGAGGTATTGGAAGGTCACTGATTGGAATCCTGATCAGACCTCAGGAATCTTTTCTGGTTAAAAACATATGCTTCGCTCGCTCTTTTCCTTCTATGTGTATTAATGCATACCTTTTGAGCATAAAAAGCCAATTGGTAATGACTGCATACTACACCAAATTAAAAATGAAGTCTTATTACTCAGCCATTGCAGAGTAAATTTTAAAGTCTGTTCAAGAGTCATTACTATCAGACATCAAACCCATGACCTTTGACCTACCCTTTAAAATCTACCTGATCTGTTCCAGAAACGATGTTATGAACTCTGCATAAGCCTGAGCAGTGTGCCAAGTAGTGCCATCTTCAGAACGTTCCAGAAACTCACTTGGAAGGTCGGCAATAATGTCAACCAGCATCCTGCCTTGGTCAATGTGCTCCTGAAGTATTGGGAAACATGTGTCTTGAATTTGCTAATTGTTCCTTGAAATCGCAAAATAATAGAAGTAAACAAATGCAATAATTTTCTGTTTTATAAGTTTCATTATGTTTAATAACAGAGAATAACATTTTTTTGAATGACAAAGCTGTTGGTAGAATCCATACACTTTTATCATATAAGAAAATCAAGTTGAAACTGTTTAACAAGGGTAGATGCTACCTTTGAGCTTATTTTACCTCATACCTTCCAAACAAAAGCCTGGTTCTCCTTAAGGACCTGTGAGAACAACAGCACCGTTGCCTCCCTCACCAACAATACACGTCCTGACACGATGTAGTTCATCATCAGACTGTGCCACTCTTTTATCTGCTGAGGCTTTCTAAAGACATACTCTTTGCATTGAGTCTAGCAATAGCTAAGGAAATAAGAACATGTACATTGTTGTTTTTTCTTTCACTGGAGTTAAACACAGGGTATTTGGAAGTAAAATTATGTACATGTACTGTAGTAAAGTTTGTAGAATTAATTCAGA
This sequence comes from Dreissena polymorpha, assembly GCF_020536995.1. Lineage (NCBI taxonomy): Eukaryota > Metazoa > Mollusca > Bivalvia > Myida > Dreissenidae > Dreissena > Dreissena polymorpha. Next base: position 145,400,097 of record NC_068356.1, on the reverse strand, counting down.
TCGATAATGTTTTCTCTCATGCCACATGATAATAAGACCGGACCCAATCAATTTTAACATGGACAAATGAAAAAGTGATTATGAATTAAATGCAGATATCAATTACATTAATAAAATGCAAAATCAACAAATACTATCGTTCAATCTTACAGGGACTCAGTGAATACATAAAATTGAGAAAAACAATATAACTATTATCATTTAATACAATAAATTGTGTTCAATCTAAATTAAAACATGTTGCTATATATTTATCATAAAAAAGCAACGTATATTTGCTGAAAATAAGATATATTTAAGTCTGCCATAGTTATTGATGTTCTATCATCCAAAAGGTTTCCGATATAAAAGTCTTAATAATAAGAGCCATCAAGTCATCACAACATAAACTACTTTATGTATGTTTTATAATGATTTTTAATTTGAATATCTTAAATTGCCAGTGACTTATTTAAATCTCAACATGTTTTTCTTAATTATTGTATAGATCTTAACTATGTAGGGAATACACTTACAACTGTGTGAAGTTCATAAGGCAGATTTTCTGGACATGAATGATAATTTCATCAATATGAGTTTCCATGGAAATTGTCTTGCAGATGACATGCAGTGTCTGCATGCACTGATCAAATAGCCAGTAGGGAGTTGCCTGATATATAAAATATACACATGTAGTAGTTGTTTAATAATATGAGTCGTGTTCTAAGAAAACTGGGCATAATGCATGTGCGTAAAGTGTCATCCCAAATTAGCCTGTGCAGTCCTTAGCACAGGCTAATCAGGGACAACACTTTCCGCTTTAATGACATTTTTTGTTTTAATGAAGTCTCTTCTTAGCAAAAATCCAATTTAGACAGAATGTGTCGCCCCTGATTAGCCATCTTGGACGACACTTTACACATATGTATTATGCCCAGATTTCTCAGAACACGACTCATATGGTCTCATGTTTCTTAATAATAAACAGTCTCAAATATTAATCTTCATAAAATTTATTCAATTATCTAATTCAATTTTTATATAAAATGTTGTTTATATATATGACCATTGTCATGCAAAAATGAGTCTTATGCCATTTTAGGTCTGCATATCTAATGACCAGCCTGTGCATCCCCAAGTCTGGCCAGGAGCCACCCAGTCGGTTTAAGAGACCACGAATCCTTGCATGACTAGCATTTAGCGAAACTTCTGACCAGACAGCGTGACAGTGCAAGTTTTCTACAGCTTTTAAAACCATCTTTGCATGACGTGTGTCATATGGTTTTGTGAAAAAGATATACTGACACCCTGTTTATTTACACAATCTGAAGTAAACAATAAAATGAAGTTTTTAATGCGCACTTCCAAAAAGGTCAACAATTTGTTTATTTTATCAATCAAAGTAAAAGGAGTTTTAATCATCAAGGAATCTAATACCTCAAATCCTTTCTTGAAATCAATCTTGTCAAACAGTGACTCTCTGTAGACAAGGAACAGACGCTTGCAACACCTGCTGTTGCTATGGTTACATATTGTTTGTAGAAGAATCATGAAATCTTTAAACATCAGTTCTAGCATTCCATCATGTCTAAAATCAAGATGTGTATTTCGATTACCCTGGTACAATTAAAATTATCTATGATAGATTACCATATAATTAATTATTTGTCGATATAAGATTATTAAAAGACAAAATAGCATAAAAATATTCTTTTATTTATACAGCACTGCCAAAGACATTCTTAAACGTATTTCTTTATTCCATGAATTTTACTTTGAAAAATTAAACTTTCACATTTCAATAACATATTTTTCATTGTATAAATAATGTCCAACAAAGCCTCAACTTAAAATAATAAATTATATCAAAAGCATGAACATAATATTAGATGATTACAGCAAATTCATAAATTAATATAATAATCTTTCTAAGAAACCCTTTCAAAAAGGTTGTAAAAGAGACAGGTATAATCTGACCAAGGTTCATTTGACGATGGAGTGTCAATGTTTATTATGAACCAGCATGATCTTGACAATTAAGTAAGACCTAAACCTTAAGCCAGCGTGATTGACTTATGCCTTCTATATTGTCTCAATTATCTTAATATTGTAGACAGGTTTCATAAAAACAATTCAAACGGTATAGAACATAAGGAGCAGAAACAACAAGACTATTGCCAAGCAATATATGTCCGACTCCACCATTGTCAGAAATTCCACAATTGTCAGATTTTTTTTTTTAAATATTTGTTGCCATCGCAACCAGAATTTTTGACATAGGAACAAAATGAAATGACATGCATAATGTCCATATTGCCATCTATTCAGGTTTGAAGTTTCATGAAAAAATATTTAGAACTTTTAAAGTTATCGCAGGATTCAGAAAAGTGTGACTGACTGACAGACAGACAGAGCGCAAACCATAAATCCCCTCCGGTGAAACTGGTAGGGGACAAAAATGGAAGCTTAAACTTTTGACCATCCATTTTGGCCTGACTCTGCAAACCATATCAGTATTCTTAACCTTTTAGCAACGTTTTACACACAATCCTAAAAGGATAAAGGAGACATGGAGTGCAAAGGAACATTGAAACTTAATCTTCTGACCTTCACTGGTGCCCTACACCTTGAGCTGGCATGCCTGATACATGCCTTCTGCACATGTGTCAATTAACAAAACATTTTGGTACTTCTTTATGAAAATCGTGCAAAAGTTATAGGATACATTGAGCACACACAAAATGGATGCTCAAACGTTTGAACTTAGCATATTGTGACCTTGAACTAGCATGGCTGACTCATGCCTGCTGCACAAGGACTCAGTGAACTAATCAGTGAAACCAATTCTCATGAAAAGGCATCAATAGTATAGCAGATAGGAACGAGACATAAAAAATAGGCTCAATCATTTGACCCTGAAGTGCAACCTTGGCCTTAAGCCGGCATGACTGACTCAAGCCTTTGCACATCATCTTAATGCTCTTAAAATTTGACTCAAGTTTAATGAAAAACCATCAAAGGCTATAGAAGATATGAAGAAGACACGAAAAGTATTACCAACAGAGTGTCGAAAAAACAGATAGACTGACAAACATCATTTGTGTAATACACCTCCTGCTTGTGACAAAAAACATAGAATTAAAGATAAGAAAAAAAATCTTATGAATGGTATTTCAATGTGATTGCTAATAAGATTTTAAATGCTTACACTGCAGCCAGTAATATTTTCTCAAGAGTTTTTGGTGCCCTGTACTGGGCCTCGCTGGCAACTCGAAAAGAGGGATCAACAATGACATCCTTGACTCCCTTGAGGTGGTGTCTCAACAAAACCCAGTCATCCTGGCCCTATTGAGGAATAGAATGAAGAAATACATAACAACCATAGTAATAGTCATAATAGCTCAAATAACTATTAAAGAGGGGTCAAGGTCGGTGGCATTTACCCCAAAGAGGAGGTGGCTCAACATAACCTAGTTGTCATAATTTGCCTGCCTTATTTATCATCAAATAATAAATTCTCATCATGATACAATTGTCAATGAAGCATTAATGCTCAGCATCAAAATCTATCGTTTATTTCAGTATTTGCTTATTTATTATAAGTGTCGCTTTTTCACTGACATAATTTAGTAATTTTTTTTCATGGTATTAAATTTTTCGCATACTAAAACTAGACAAACACATGTTGTACCTACAATACCATACAATTTCAGCAATTGTAATGAATAAAAACAAGACACAGGCCTAAAGGCCCTTACCTGAGACCCAAAGGAACTATACTATTATGAAGAAGTGCAAGCTGATTCATGAAGATTGAACCAAAAAAGTGACGTAAAGAGTATTAAAATGTTTTTTTTATTTGACCTAGTGACCTAGATTTTGCACTCAAATGACCCAGCTTCAATCTCAGACAAGTTTTTTTAAGGACAAATGTTCTGTCATATAAGGAAAACTGCACCGCCCTCGGTGGACCATGTTTTTCAACAAACCAGAGGAATTTTCGAACTCGACAGAGAATTTATAAGAACAAGTATTCTAAGATTCATTTAGATTTCACTAAAAATGTGACTTCTATAATGTTAAAAAGGTTTCACTAAACTAAATGTATAAGAAAAAATATACCTCCCCCTGGCAGCCATGTTTTTTTAAAATCATAACCATTTTCAAACTCAGTTTCATGAAGAGTGTACTATAAATGTGACTTCTTGAGTGTTAACAAGCTTTTAATTAAGCCATATAAGGAAAAATACCCTGCCCCCTGGCATCAATGATTTTCAACATACTAGAACCATTTTTGAACTCATCCAAGATATCATAAGAACAAATGTTCTGACTAAATGTGACTTCTATAGTGTTATACTAGGTTTACATCTGGCCACAATTACCACGATGTCCCCGATTCCAGAGCAGTCGAGTCGGGGTTACCGTGGGGGAGCGTAACGGAAAGTGGTTGAATCGGGGACATCGTGGGCATCGGGACAGATTTTAAATCAAACTTAAATTTCACCACGATTGCCCCGATTAATTTTCTAATCGATCAAATCGCAGGAGATCGCAACAAAGCGGCTTTGTTGTGGGAGATCTTAACAGGACGTAACGGAACGTGGTGGAGCGTGGAAGCCAATCGTGTTGATCGCAACAAAGCATAACAGAACGTGATGCAAATCGTGGGCTCAATCGTAGCAACAAAATGTGCTGATTTCGTAAGGAAGCGTAACAGAACGTGGAGTATACCATTTAATCGTAGAGCTCCCCGATTTTTTAGCCTCTGGCTAATAGGGGAGATCGTGGCCAGATGTAAACTTAGCATTAACATGATTTTACTATAGCAGTATAAGAAAAACTGACCCGCCCCCTGGTGGCCATGTTTTTCAATCAACCAAAACCATTTTAAAATTCGTACTAGATATCATAGGGACACATGTTTTGACCAAGTTTTATGAAGATTTGAATAAAACTGTGACTTTAAGAGTGTTAACAAGGTTTTACTATTGTCATATAAAGAAAAATACCCCTGCCCCCTGGTGGATATGTTTTTTCACCAGATCAGAACCATTTTCAAACTCATCCAAGATATCATTAGAACTAATAAGCTAACTAAGTTTCATAAAGACTGGACAATTAATGTGATTTCTAAACTGTTATAACAAGGTTTTACTTTAGCCATCTAACTGCCAAGCCCCATGGCAGCCATGGTTTCAAACTTAATTTTTTTTTTTTTTTCATGCAGACAGTTGTTCTGACCGAGTTTTATGAAGTTTGGACAAAAAAAAGTGGCCCCTATAGTGTTGACAAGGTAAATGTTGATAACACATGACAGACGACAATGCATTGCAATCACAAAATCTCACTATGAGCACGTTGTTCTCAGGTGAGCTAAAAAAGTGAAGAGGTCAAAAAATAAAAGTAATGAGAAGGCTTCCTACCAGGCCTAAATAGTGTGTCGCTGCCAACATCCCTTCATGTTAATAATCATTATTTGTTATAAATAACCTTAGACAAAATTTGCTTTTTATGATTTAAACATCAGGTGTCTTCATCGGAAGACATATGCCCCTGAAAAACGCTTTTTCGAAACTTAAACACAGATTAAGAAACCAAAACGCGGACCCTAAGTTCAAGGTCAAGGTCAATGGGGTCACAATTTGTGTGCGTATGGAAAGGCCTTGTCCATATACACATGCATACCAAATATAAAGGTTAGATCTGAAGCGACATAGAAGTAATGAGCATTTTTGGAGATCTAAACGCAAAAGTGTGACGGACAGACCGACGGACAGTGCGATCACTATATGCCCTCCTTCGGGGGCATAAAAAAACTGCCAAATGTATACAATGAAAGACTACTCAAGAAGATTAAAGACACAAGAGAAATTGCCGTACAATATGGTCAATTTCTAGTTTGCAGTGTGTTGAAACTGAACAACTGATGTAGGAAGATTTGTATCAGTTGCAATTCCTATTTTATCTAACATTTGTAAGAACGTAAGTATTTATTTTTGAACCAGTAAAAAATATAAAATAAATTGAGTACAAACACACTAAATTAAAATCCTAAATCGCACCACTCAGGTCCTAAAATGCCATTTCGAGGGGACACCCTCTCTTAGCCCACCAAAAAGGGCCTGAGATCATTCTTTTTATATTATTGTGCAAGTTACACATTGTACACATGCACTATGTGGATAGATTGTACAAAATCATATGTTATGTTAGCTGTAAAATATTGATTAATGAATAAAAGGTAGAAAAGCATATTTAATACCAAATACAAATTTGAATTTGATTGCAAAAGAATCGATATATTTAAGATCATGACTTACGAAACTATTTAAACCAACCTAACAGTGTTCAGCTAGCACATAGGTATGGCAAAATGATTATTAAAACAAGACCACTGCCGAACCAGTTCAAACGCTCCGCTGCGCGTGCAATCTTGAATAAATGAAAGCTTGTCAGAATTTTTTTTTTAGAGGTCACAGTGACCTTGACCTTTGACCTAGTGACCCAAAAATGGGTGTGGCGTGTAGAACTGATCAAGGTTCATCTACATATGAAGTTTCAAAGTTGTAGGTGGAAGCACTTTGATTTTAAAGCCAATGTTAGGGTTTTAGCACGGCGGACAGCAGAAATACGCGACACAACACGACACCATGAGCTGGCTATGACAATACCTCGGGTTTTCTCCAAAAACAGCCGAGCTAAAAATAAATATATATATTAAATTTCCTAAATCAATCACCATGAACGGATTTTCATCATCATATCTGCTGAATATCAGGAAGCAAAGATGGGACAGACGGGGGCCAATGTGGGGTACGTGGTTCATCCTACTCAGGTAGAACATGTGCAAGTCCAGCAACCCACGTCGTGCCTCTTCCACCTGCCGGCCTCTGAAAGCAGACAATTTACCTGTTAACATCTGTCAGTAAATGCTTGAATTGTCACCATTAATATTATATCCAATAACGGCACTTAATCAAGGATTTGAGTTTATTTGAAGAGACCTTTTAGACAGCAGAACACTATTGACAGTGTGTAATCAAGTGTTGTATTTTATGCCTAAGTTAACCATTTAAGGTATGTGCTTTCATACATTTAAATATGCTAGAATACATGTAAATGATAACAATGATTGATAAATAAAAAGGTAAGAAATACTCTAAAATATTTAGACACATTTGACAAACTTTCATACGTCAGGATGGTTTTGAAGACCTTGTCAATGTGAGTCTCCATTAAAGTGGCATAATGATCTGCTGATATGTTTTCAGAGTAAACAAAGTCCCTCTTTAATGATGTCACCAGCAGAACAAGATCATCTCCGCTCAAAGTCTGAAAAAAATGCAAAAAACAAACTAAGACCCATCTATTCTTTCAGAGATGTTGCAATATAAGGAAAAAGCTATAATTAAGTGATAAAACAAAATGAACTGGGATTCTAAAATTAACTGCTTTAACCTACTGTGTAAACCCCATTAAAATGTTTTGATTGCTTATGCAAACCAACATCCATTTTTCTTCCAATGCATTTTAAATGGTTTACAAAAAACGAATTAAATGGTCACTTATTTTTGTATTATTATTATATGAGTCTTGCTCTGAAAACACTGGTCATAATGCAAGTGCATAAAGTGTAGTCCCAGATTAGGCTGTGAAGTCCAAACAGGCTAATCAGGGACGGCACTTTCCGCCTTAACTGGATTTTCACAAAAAAGATACTGCCTTTAAAAGAAAAATGCCATTAAAGCAAAAAGTGCTGCACATGCTAATCTGGGACAACGCTAAATGCTCAGTTTCATACTGAGACTGTTAATCTATGATAGACTGTAATTTAAGAATTTCTAGTCATACATTTTATTGATATTGTTACTGTATTGCTTATTTAAGATGTAAAAAATGTGAAATTTGTACTTTTCAATAAGCATGACAAAGAGTGACATTGTAACAAAGTAACACCAATCCGTTAAAAAAATCCAGTCAAGATTTGATAAAGTCTCAATTGATTTCTTTTGTTTTACCTTTGACATTTAATTGTGCCCCTCGACCTAGGGACTTGTTATAGTGCGTGCTACTCAGAATGCTTTTAACTACTGCCAAAATATTTGAAATCCTTAATAAGCTTCAGACTATGTTTTGACCTTCAACTTTGATTTGTGGCAATGATCTTGCAACCTAGAGCTTGCTTTTTTTGCAAGTTACACTCTGATCATCATGCTGTTCACTACTGATCAGTTATTTAAATAGCAATCCTAGCTGCACAAAGTTATGATCTGTAAAAATTGTTACTCAATAATTCTTTGAACTTGACTAACACAACTTGAAACTAATTTAAAAATCAGGTTATCACAAACAAACATTTTCTTAAGGATGGCCAAGGAGCATAGAAACGTCCACCTGCATGTACTTCCAGAGGGTGAAGGTGTCATTTTTCAGGATGATGTTGACCAGGTCAAGGTGAGTGGACCCAGGGCCTGCAGTCATCAGCTGAATCCACAAGTCAAACAACATGGCATCTGTAGTCTTCCGTATTTCTATGTCAGGATGGTTGTTTATGTAGCCACTTGAAACAATTAAACGTACTCAACTGTATTTCTAAGTAAGTTGAATAAGACTGTAGAATCATGAATGCAAATAAATATATAAAACCATTCAAAAGGAGTTTATTGTTTGTTTCTGAGACCACACATATGTCTTGAAATTTCCAATGTCTCTAGACTAATAAAGAAATTAGGTATTTCATAAATTTGTGTCAGAGTCAGGGCCTTTGAAGTTTGATAAGCAGTTTCCATTCATTCATTCTCTTCTTATGGTTATTTTGAGGTCCTTTAATTGCTTTAAAAACTTGTCAACATAATTATGGTGACATCTTCTTAATTGTGTTTTAACACTTTACCTCTTAGAAATGTATTTTGACGCATTTGTAGTCCCAAAGAATGTTAAATTTAATTAAAAACCTTACTAGATTTAAGTTTTAAAGACTTCATTTCCCACCCTTAGATACAGATGAGCAGCAAACAGCATAAAACCTGAACAACTGTGAGTTACTCACAGGCTGTTCTGGTTTTATGCTGGTTGAAAAAGACATTTTCACTTTGCTTCTGATGGGGAAAGGGTTAAGTCAAAAATACTCTACCACATGACACTGTAGATGGCTGTAAGTGATGAGTGTGCCAGCCAATACTGCGGAGAAAATCGTGCTGGGAAGTTGGAGACACAGACACATTCTATAAACACCTTCAGACACTCCTGAAAGGTAAAGATACAGGATCCCTTGATTCAACTGATTCCGCTCCTCTTTTAGTACAGTAACACTTCCCAATAGAGAATTTAATTAGATTTTCTTTCTAGGTGAGATAAGTTTTCTTTCCTCTTAATGAAATAAACTCGTAATTCAGCATCGTTATAGATAGTGTAGTGTTAATAAAATAAATAAATTTTAATAAAATAAAAAAGCAAGCTATTAATATGTTACTTAAAGCATTTCATGCATTTTGGACATAAAAATAATGTTAAAGATTGAATATTGCAAACCTGTCCTATTATCATTAAATATAAATGATATAACAACTGAATATGAAAAATACCTGTAAGTCCTCAATACTAGTCAGATGAGTCCACTTGGTAACATTTTCTTCCAGGATAATACCAGGATTGTCTTCTTTAGTTCCTACATACTCACTGCTTTGTTTTGCACCAGGAAAATTAAGCCTCTTTAAGAATTCTGACAACAGCATTTCCTTTAGTTTGTTCTTTCTGTAAAATTTTAACAGCAGGATGTAGTAATATCCATTTCTTCCAACTAACAAAAAGCCTAAACTGTGAAACTCATACTAGGTTTCTTACAATAAATCAGTTTAACGGCTGTAATCTTGCCTTACATAATCTGCTGAAGCTTTATTTGCACTTTTCTGAATTTCGTAAATGAATCCCTCTTCAATTGCACCCAAATACTTGCGACTTACAGTCACATTTTAAACACAGACATTGCATTCACATGTCATATTTCAGCAAGGCACCTACATGATGCCACATCAATGCAAATATTGATGGTACGGCATCTCACATTTACAACCATCTTACCAGTCATTTTTTCAGTTTTTTATAAAGTGTCACTTTTGATAAAATATGTGTACATTTTGCAGTGATTCATTTTATGTCCTGTTAAAATCAACGAATTAGTTCCTATATGAGAGTGGATCACCTCCACCTGTGCCAATGATTCATTAAAATTCTGTAGCTAAATTGTGTAGATCTTGAATTTTGGCACATACTTTTTCATCAATTCTGAAGAAAAAAGTTTTCAAACATGAGCTATCACTGCACTCAAATTAATAAAAATGTTTTAAATATTCTTTACAACAGATAGTACTAAACCTCTGTGTAATAAGATGAAATTATACATTTGAAAGCCGAACTAGCTGCTGAAAATTCTAGTCCATATAAACGGACTCCCAGAGCCTTTGATAATTTTTGCTATGGCGTCTCAGCAACCCATTGGGTTATAAAGCTGAGAGTTGAATTATTGCAACTACTGAACCTTCCTGACTATGACATGACTGTGAGTGGGAAGAAACTTCTGTCAAAAGGTTTCATAGTGTTGACAACGTCAATGTCACGCAAAGAAAACTATAAAAGCGTGCTTGTTTTAATAAGGTAGCTGAAAGATTGTTATGCATTAATATTAATTTGATTTAAGAGTATCACACCTTAAACTTTAAAGCACAACTGGTCCAGTAGCAGTGCCAGTGGGGGTAACTGTGGACAAAAAAGTTTTAAATACCAAATCAGCAAATTAAGCAAACATAATAACCGTGCATTTGTCTTTAAACAGTTGCTCAAGAAACTATAAAAAGGAAATCCAAATATTCAGCACTACTATAGTATTTAGAACATTCATTTTAATTGCGTCCTTTGCATAACACGGATGGATTCGATGAGGTAATCTTAGAAGCATCACCGGAGTGATTGTCGGTGTTTTGAAGGAAACTATATTTGTAAGACTAGCAAAATATGGGAAATGTCAGTTACTTAATCTAAGATATTTATCATTTATTTGTTTGAAATAATTAAGTTAAACTCAAATTATGCTGAGATCAATTTCTACACTGATCAAGAGGGTAATTTGCTTTCCTGAACCTATGTCTAATTCAGAGAATGAAGTTACTTTGAATTGTCATGAGTTTTCGCGACTGATATGTTCAATGTCGATTGTCATGTTACTTACAAATCCCGTAAGATTATATGCGTTTCATACACTACGGAACAACGCTTATATTCAAGATGTTTATCTCGCCCTTTGATCGATTCTGCTATTGAGTTTGACATTTGTATATTGTTTTGTTAGCAAAGCTTGTTTTTAACATTATTTCAGACTTTGTAACAAACACATTACCCTTGCCGGCCTTGGTTCTAGAAGTTTCTTAATAAAATATCATCAAATATTTTTTAAGGCTGAAATTTAAATTGTAGCAGTGGTGACTGTATATTCAAAATTGTTAATTATTGCTTATCAGAATTATGGCCAGATGCATTTCACAGCATTAACTAATGACTTAAAGATTTTGGCAGATATTGAAGTTTGTCATTAAATGCTTTATATTGATAAATGTAAACATTGGATCTAAAAATGGATCTTAAATGTACCCAGGAAACAGAAAACATACTTTAATCAGCGATTTTCCTCCTTCTTTATAAAGTACCGGTAAACGGTACTTTCCCAATCGAACGAAAATTCCCAAATTCCCAAAACGGTACTTTCCCAATCGAGCGAAAATTCCCAAATTCCCAATCGGCATCTGGAAAAATCCCAATCAGCGTCCGAATTTTTTCTCAAAACGATAGAAAGTTTCGTAAAAAAACCAACTTTCGGCGAGCGAACAAAGAAAATCGTATAGTTGTGTGTAACCACGCGCTCGATTAATTTCGGGTTTTATTATTCAGCGCATTCAATCAATAGAGTTGTTACTGTTTCCGGTTCTTTTGCCAGGCAGCCAGCGTACTGTTTTACGTCGGTTTGTAACCTTATCGTAGTTTGAAATGAGTCATAATAGCAAATATTATGCCAAAAAACCAATCGGAACCATCAATCACAGGACACATTGACAGCAATAATGATGCTGTGCAGGGAGGGATGCAAGCAACTGAGTGATAATTAAACATCAAAGATTGTTGAAATTTCACAAAAATGAAAGAGAGAGACATTGCTTTAAAAGAGATTAAAACAACTAGTAATTGATTTGGTGTGTTCTTTATAATATTTTGTTATTTATATAAACTTTAAAACTTAATGGTCATTAAGGCATGCCTGCAAATGATTATTTAAATGGGTATGTTCAATTAAGTATGAACTGTATGATGTATTCAATAAGACCCAAACTTCACGACGCGATTTTCCCAATTTCAGGATTTCACGACTCGATTTTTCCCAATTTTGAGGTTTTCACGACTCAATTTTTCCCAATCGGACCGGTACGGGTACTTTTCCCAATTGGACAAGGAAAATCGCTGTTAATGTACCTGGGCGTTATAACGCTTAATTAGTTGTCAGCTTTTTTTGTACTGTGACAACACATATAGATCCACTCAATTGATAGTTCTTTGCTCTTTATTCAGTTGTTAACATAAATTTACCATATAATTCTTTAAATTAGTTGTTAATGTAATATTAATAAGCAGGGATCATATTTTCCCGCAACATCAATCGGTCCGGATTTTAATGGGGAAAAAGTGTCCGAAAATTTATATCCGAAATCATGACAAATTACGTTAAAATATATACCATTGATTTTGCAATTCATGAAGATGGTATAATAAATGTTCAAGTTAAATTCCCTTAGGCATTATTTTTAAACGGAACGTACGAGTTTTCTCATTTTGTTTGATCATTTGCTATTTCATTGACATTGGTTGTTTCGTGTGCTGTTTTATCTGACTGTTTTTCATCGTAGTGTACTGCCTAATGTACCTTATAATTGCTATTGACAGATGAACCTGCTCGCTCTCAGATACGCACATTGGTCTAAAAAATTGTGTAAGTTTTGATGAAAAGGGCAGACACTTTGTCCCCCACCGGTTTCACCGTAGAGACTTTGTGGTTTGCACTCCGTCTGTAAGTCTGTCCGTTACTCTTTTCTGGATCCTGCGATAACTTTTAAAGTTCTTAATTTTTTTTCATGAAACTTGAAACATGGATAGATGGCAAAATGGACATTATGCACGACATTTCATTTTGCTCCTACGTCTAAAATGGTTGCTATGGCAACATACTAGAAATACTGCTGAAAATAGTGTTTTTTCTGGGTCCTGCGATAACTTTAAACGTTCTTCACATTTTTTCATGAAACTTGAACCATAAATAGATGGCAATATGGAAATTATGCACAACATTTCATTTTTTTCCTACATCAAAATTTATGGTTGCTATGGCAACAAATAGACTAGAAATACTGCTGAAAAGGGTGTTTTTTTTCTGCGATAACTTAAAAAGTTCTTATTATTTTTTCATGAAACTTGAAACATGGATGGATGGTAATATGGACATCATACACGTAATTTCATTTTGTTTCTATGTCAAAAATTCTGGTTGCTATGGCAACAAATATAAAAAAGCAAAAAAAATCTGACTATGGTGGAATTTCTGACAATGGTTAAGTCGGTAGGGGACATATATTGCTTGGCAATAGTCTTGTTATATATGCATTCATAATATTAGAACCGATATCTGAAAATCTCAAAAGTGGGTCTTGTTCTCTAAACAAACTATTCACCCAAATCTTATGCTAAAGCATCTTCCACCATGCGTAATAGCAATTGGCAGGATCAAATAAACTTCTGTGTACCCAATAGAGTTTATTCTAAAACAGAAATTTAATGCGCATGTATCGTTAGATTTTTAACTGCGCTATATGCGACAGAAACACATTAAATTCTGACTTTATATTTCACAATACCTTCAATATTACCAATACACTACATACATTTGCAATAAACACAAAAAGGTATATACATATTTACATTATTTATTTTTGTGTGTGTCTGCCCTATTCATATTCACAATTACCATAATGATTACTGTTCTCATTTATGTATTTACACTCCTAATTTCTTTATTCTATTAATGCATGAAACCATATATAATTATTCAAGTATACGTCTTTCGTGTACGTCTCTAAATTCTCATTTATGTGCAGGTGACCCTTGTTCCTATCGTTCATAAAATGACATAAAATTCTGTTACTTTTAGATTTATATGCCTAATTTCTAATTTCCTATATCATAATTCAAATTTCCTCATACATGTATGTTCTAATTTAATGAAAATTTACAAAAATGCCAACAATTTAAAATGTATCTATGTTATGCAAAAAAAATGTGTCCGTACATAAGTCTACATTCTAACAATACCAAAATATATAAAATTCTTCAAATACTCTCTATTGTTTGTTCGCCTCTAATTGCATTATTTCCATAACACATAAAAAATGTAAAACTCAAGCACTTTCTTATTTATTAGTTTTATTCTCAATTTTTCACCGATATTTATGAATAATTTACCGATTAATGCAAAAGTTAATTGTATTGATCTTGATACTTGCAAAATTTATTCGTACATATTGTATTATTATCATTATTATTTTTAACATATAACTACGTAAAAATTCTTTAAAACAATTCTTAAAAATTTCGTTGTCATGATGCCTTTTACTTTCTATTTCTAACTTTATAAATTTTGAAATTCCCTCTGTCAGTTTGCCACAATTGTTAAACAACTGACCTGAATTCATGTTGCGTTGTGGTTGTTCTGTTGGCCCATGAATTCCATAAATTGATGTTTGTACTTCGTTTTCCAATGTTCATCTTTAACTCATGTGCACCAAAACCAATATGTGTACCATAACAACACATATACATAAATAACCTCGATGAATAGTTCTTTATTCAGTTGTTACCGTAATGTTTCCAAGTCCATATAAATCTTTAAATAAGTTGTTAATGCAATATTTCCAAGTCCATGTAATTCTCCAAGTAACTTACAACATTTCCAATACATGACAAACTCCGTCCAATTCCATCCTGATAGGACCCCACCCCTAAGGGGTCCCTGAAGATAAACCATTAGCGTCTCTCCCATGTGTTAAATCCTTATTGTTTTTTAGTGTCCAAAGCAGCATTGCTTATATACATGTATTGTTGCATAAACATGTCAACTTGATGAGTCAAACAAATTTGTTGAAATGCATATACGTGCATATTTATAATCTGGTAATTTCACGGACACAAAAACAAACATCATTTAAACGGACTGAACCCATTTACAAGCGTGCTTCTAATGTCAACAAACTAATGAGTCTCCGGCTACACTAAAGTAACACAGGGCATGCATTATTGCGAACAAGATAAATACATCAATTATGCAACATTTGTATGCCCCCGGATCGAATGATCAGGGGTATATTGTTTTTGGCCTATCTGTCATTGTATGTGTGTGTCTGTCCCAAAACTTTAACCTTGCTCATAACTTTTACAATATTGAAGATTATAGCAACTTGATATGTGGCATGCATGTGTATCTCATGGAGCTACACATTTTGAGTGGTGAAAGGTCAAGGTCATCCTTCAAGGTCAACAGTCAAATATATGGCTTCAAAGCGCAGTATGGGGCATTGTGATTCACAAACACTTGAAACAATGTTTCAAATTAATTATGAAAATTGTTCATATTTATGTCAATATTCTGTAAAATAACCTCTATATTATCAAAACCCCTACTCACAAAAGCATGTTTGGGAATGTTTTGTTCAAAAGGAATTGTGTTTAGTATTCGGTAGTGCAATTTTTGACACCAGATTTTTAGTGGGAATAAAACTCAGGTACAGTCTAAATTGACCGGGTATGTCTAAGTTTATTTTCCCTTCCTGGGGTACATTTAAGTATACTTTAGAGGACCCAGGGTACATTTAAGTATAACCCAACCATATATGACCAATGGAGCGTAAGTATAGATGTCTAAATGCAGTGTTTCTTAGATTTCAAAGTAACAATAAGTTTATTTTATTAGTTCATGTAACAAACTAAATTCACTCTTACAGCAAACATTAGTTTACCTACTGGTAGGTGCAAACAGACAAGGATAAACCACATATTCATCTATTAACTAATCTTAGTCTTTAGAGAATCACTTAGCTCTCAAACAACAAAAAGAACATAATATATTCATAATATTTTAATTTTGTATTTTTGTTGTTTTCTTTGTCACCCAGTGCTTCAAATAAAACAAAAAATAATTTAAGTCACATTGAATATCTGATAAATTCAACACAGGACTGAAACTCTAATTACAGTCAAAACTGAGAACATCGGATCAGTCAAGGGAAATGGCAAAAGTGACCGTTGTCTAAAAGTGACCGATGTTCTCGGATGACAACTTTTTAGATGGTTGGTCAGTTGGTAGTATTGCTTCCTCGTTACTCCACCCAGTCGTCGCACTTAGTGTAAAACAAAGGTTCATTGCCGATAACTAAGTATAATAACATAAATAACTTCTATTGAACAATGCAGAATAATATCTTATTCATTGATTTAATTTCATACCTAATTTTAAACTAAATTTATGGCTTTATCAACTATAGTATTGTTGTGTTCTCTTTCCTCTTGTTTATTCAGTAAACACCACTGATAAGGGAAAAACTAATTTACTATATTATTTTTTATAATAATTCAAACTAGAAATGGCGCGGCAGAGGCGGACTTGTATCCCCATGCGGCCATGCCGCATGTTTGACCCAGGGGGCGCCCCAGGGTTGATAATGGGGCCATACATAGTTGAGATTGTCCGTATTGTCATAAGATATGTTCAGTATCAATTTGAAGTAAATCGGTGTAGAAATGAAGAATTTATAGTAAAAGGCAATTTTGGGTGGGTGTGGCCTATTGGCGAGGGCGCCCCAGGGTTGGTAATGGGGCCATGCATAGTTGAGATTCACCATATTGTGAAAAGAGATGTTCAGAATCAATTTGAAGTAAATCGGTGTAGAAATGAAAAATTTATAGTAAAAGGCAATTTGGGGTGGGCGTGGTCTATGTGGGCGAGGGCGCCCCAGGGTTGGTAATGGGGCCATAAATAGTTGAGATTGACCGTATTGTCATAAGAGATGTTCGGTATCAATTTGAAGTAAATCGGTGTAGAAATGAAGAAGTTATAGTAAAGGGCAATTTTGGGTGGGCGTGGTCTATGTGGGTGGGGCGCCCCAGGGTTGCTTATGGGGCCATACATAGTTGAGATTGACCGTATTGTCATAAGAGATCTTCAATATCAATTTGATGTAAATTGGTGTAGAAATGAAGAAGTTAATGTAAAATAACATAAAAAAATGAGTGAAAACCTCTGACCCAGCCCCACCCCAACCCCCATAACTTTTTACCCAGGGGTCAGATCAAAATTCCAAAAAGTGCAGGGTCGCACATATGCTCATAGCTACCATGTTTGTTAGTTTCAAGGTTCTAGTGCTTATAGTGTAGAAGGAGATTTTAGTGGCCAGGACGGACAGACGGTGGAGATAACCACAATATCGCCACGTTTTTCAAAAAGCGTGGGGATAATAAGAACAAAATCATATTTAGTAAAGTTATATACTTTGCCAATTGTGTCACGTAGTTCTACACCTTAACTGTATATGTGCTTTAAAACACAACTTAGTCAATTCAAGAGGTGAACTTTAAGTAATATAATTTTTATGATTTTCCAATCTAAAGTTATAACAATTGATAATTTCAAAGTCTTATATACTAATTCTATAGATTATACAAAATGATCAAAATAATATAGCATAAAAAGCCTATCTAACTTCCCAACACAACTGAACCATCATGTCTTGGGGTAGGTATTATTTAGGCAGAGCTATGTGTCTATTTTGAAGATACCATCTGAACTGGTCATCAGATTTTATATTTGTATGTAACATATTGCTTATAGTGGGAATTTGCCAAATTTGTGACCCACATATAATTTCTGAATTTTTGTTGTTAATAAATTTCCAGTGCGTATGATATTTAATATACTAATATTCAATATAATATTAAATTTCTGTTTGTTGGTATTTTACTTTGTTAAACCACACATGTAATTGAAATAAAATTGACATTCATAAATCATTAGAGACTAATTAAAAAAAAAAAGGTTGTGTTTTTTTTGGAAATTTTTCTTCAAATTTTGAATTTGTTTTACAATTTCGGTTTGGGAATGGATCTGTTTAATTGACCTGTAGATGCTTCAAGAAAAGGCCTGCGTGTTCAACAAGTACAAATTCGAACAACACACACCACATGGAATTTCAGGACTGTGATCAGGATGTGTAAAATAATGATTCTGTGTTCCAGATGAGGGTAAAACATGTGCTTTTTAGCTCACCTAAGCATAACCTGCTCATGGTGAGCTTTTGTGATCGCCTTTTGTCCGTTGTGCGTCATCCGTCATGCGTCGTCAACATTTTGTGAACACGCTAGAGGCCACATTTATTGTTTGATCTTCATGAAACTTGGTCAGAACATTTGTCCCATTAATACCTCGACTGAGTTCGAAACTGGGTCATGCTGGGTCAAAAACTAGGTCACTAGGTCAAAAAAAGAAAAACCTTGTGAACACTGTAGAAGTCACATTTGATGCCCAATCTTCATGTAACTTTGCCAAAATGTTTGTCTAAATGATATGTTGTTTGAGTTCAAAAATGGTTCTGGTCCGTTGAAATACATGGCCGCCAGGAGGGCGGGGCAGTATTCCTTATATGGCTATAGAGAAACATTGTGAACACTCTAGAAGTCACAATTTTATCCCAATCATCATTAAACTTGGTCAAAACACTGGTTTCATTGATATCTCGGATGAGTTCGAAAGTTGTCCAGATCGGTGCAAAAACATGGCCGCCAAGGGGCGGGGCAGTTTTCTCTATATAGTGAAAACATGTGAACACTCTTGAAGTCACATTTTTGAAATTTGGTCAGAACATGTGTTTTCTGGATATGACGGTTGAGTTCGAAAATGGTTCGAATCGGTAAAAAAGCATGGCCGCTAGGGGGTGGGTCATTTTCCTTATATTTATATAGTAAAATCAGCTTGTGAACACTCTAGTTTAGCATGTCAAGGGAAGTAACTGCAAAATGGCTTTTGAAAATTTATGTTGAATTGACAGAGTTGTCTCCCTTTTTAAAATATTTTTTTTAAGCAAAAGTAGATTAAGTGGAATTTATTATAAATGATAGTTTTACATTATGGAAGATAGCAAACTTTTGAATATGTTATTTATTGTTTGATGATTCTGTACAATATGGGATTCTTTTGTCAAACGATTAAAGCGAGACTATACGATTTTTATATGTGTTAAATTGTAATATATTGATAAATACATGTTACAATAACACAATAGGCAAGACAATTGAAGACGAATTTCATAAAATGCAGCAAAGACAAATAAGCGCCCCTAGCCGATGGTGACGAAAAGATATTTCGTACGTATTTTCCTACAATAACCGAAGAATTCGTCTTTTTATTAGGATCGGAGTTAGTGTTCGTGTGTCGTATGAATTAAGATTCACATCGTACATGCATGATATACATTCTGGCAAATTCAACTGTACAGACATTTTCCATTTCAGAATTAAATATGTGGCTTATTTCGCATTTTTCGACACATGTTCTTCTTTACTTTTATTTTAAATTATATTGAAATGTATGACCTTGTTAACACTCTAGAGGTCACATTTATTTTCCGATCATCATAAAACTTAGTCTGAAGATTTGTCCCAATGATATCCTGGATGAGTTCGAAAATGGTTTTTGTTGCTTTAAAAACATGGCCACCAGGGAGGGGCATTTTTCCTTATATGGCTATAATGGCTTAACTAAAACCTTGTTAACACTCTAGAGGCCACATTTATAGTTCAATCTTCATGAAATTTGGTCAGAAGATTGGTATCAATGATATCTTGGATGAGTTCGAAAATAATTATGTTTGCTTGAAAAACATGGCTTCCAAGGGGCGGGGCATTTTTCCTTATACGGCTATAGTAAAATCTTGTTAACACTCTAGAGGCCACATTTACTGTCCGATCTTCATGAAACTTGGTCAGAAGATTCATCTCGATAATATCTTGGACGAGTTCAAAAATGATGCCGGTTGATTGAAAAACATGACTGCCAGGGGGCAGGGCATTTTTCCTTATATGGCTATAGTAAAACCTTGTTAACACACTAGAGGTTTATTTTCTGATCTTCATGAAACTTGGTCAGAAGATTTGTCTCAATAATATCTTGTTATCTCAGGTGAGCGACCATGGGCCTTTCAGGCCCTCTTGTTTAAATTATGACAAAACCTTGTTGGCTGGGCAGGGCAGTGTATCTTACATGGATAAAAAAAATCTGTGAATACTAAAGTCACCTTTTTTCCCAATCAACAGGAAACATCCCTTGGTAGAAAATCTTGACCGAGCCGCAATGGTTTTGATACATTTAAAATTATCCATGATAGTACAATACAAGCTTTTTAACTCTAGCATTCATATCTTTTTTAGAATATTTTTGCCAACAATGTCTGAGAACGGTTTTAAAATGGATGCACTCCATTAAAAAGCATGGTGGCTATGGCTTTATTGAAAAACTTTCAAAAGCTTGTTAACAAAAATCCAACAAATGGATCACTTTTATTGAAAAACAATGCAGAAACAATTAAAGAAACTTAAGTTTAAAATTCTGTAAGTGTTGGGTTCAAACTTATATAGTAGGAAGATTATGTTTGTTCTTTTTAGCTCTATTATTCTTTGAATTACTTTAAGCTATTCTACTCTGCCCAGGGGTGGCGAAATCAAATGTCCGAGTTGCCCGAGTCGTACATTTGCTTGTCTGGGCAACTGATTTTTTTCAATTAAGTTGTCCGTGGACAACAAGTTTTTTAAAGTCGCGTCCAGGTATACAAAATTACATTGTATTAAAGCCGTAATTAAGTTTTACAAAACCGGATGTTGACACGCGATTACATTGTCAGTGCTATTTGCGGAGCAATCAAGCTAAAAACCGTGCACTTTCCTGCGCAATGATCTCCCTTATTCTAAAAGAGACCGGGAGCATGCTGCATTTTCAACATTCGGCCCGACTGTTAGACAGTGTACAGACTGGTTTCTTTATTTTTACAATCAGACGGAAATAAAAAGTATCAAAGTAAGATGATCAAAACACGGTCTACCTTGTTATTTAAGACAACTTTAAGGGTAAAGATGAAACTTTTTTTTAATCTTCAACAACGGAGCAGAAACCCGAAGCTTTGAGCAGCCCACCTCCCAAAAAACTAAGAAAGATTATGATAAAAAATATGATCTAAGTAAACGCACCAGAACTTTTCAAGAAACTTGGCTAACAGATTTTCAATGGTTACCAGTTTATATAATCAAATTGCTACCAGTTGCGGAGCCTCAGTCTGATGAGGTCCACATATTGGACTAGTTTAATTTGTTAAGATTACAATGTATAACACTAGCTTCGCAAGATTTAAAGTTTGAGAAAGTCTTTATATTGTTTATAATATACTGCTATAATGAATGTACCATTGAAATACAACTATTAACAAAACAAGCAAATCATACTCATTTTGATATATTCCACATTATTTAACATTAATCAATAAATGCGTTTATAATTTATATAAACATTAACGGACAAGTGCAGTTCAGCAACGGACAATTAAAATTTCCTAAATGGTTGTCCGTGGACAAGTATAGTTTTTTGAGATTTCGCCACCCCTGCTGCCGTTGTCTGCGTCTGCATATTTCTTTGCTTACTTAAAATGTGTACAATCTTCACATTTCAGTTTTGACAACAACACATGTCTTTGCGATACTACAAATATTCGATTTATATCAGTGTATATCTAAGTGGTCATTATATGTGGTAACTGACCATGCTAACAAATAAGTATATTACTATAATTTATATATAAAGTATCTTCTTATAATTTTATTATTATAAAGAGTTATATTGGATTAGTTTTGCCCAAATCACCATTTCCCAATCCTGATATTATTTTTTTTCACAAAATGGCCAGGAAAAGGCCTGCTGACCAAATGTACAAATGAGTTTGACCTGTACATTAGCAGAATAATGCCCATTGTGTTCTTATAAAATTAACCCTTTCCCACTCAAAGGCAAAGTGGAAATGGCTATGTGCCAACAGCATAAAACCAGAACAGCC
Source organism: Dreissena polymorpha (assembly GCF_020536995.1). Taxonomy (NCBI): domain Eukaryota; kingdom Metazoa; phylum Mollusca; class Bivalvia; order Myida; family Dreissenidae; genus Dreissena; species Dreissena polymorpha. The sequence goes on along the minus strand of NC_068356.1, from coordinate 145,377,883 downwards.
TGCAAGTAACTGGCAGTCTGTTCAGGTTTTATACTGTTTGCTGCTCATCAGTATCTAAGGGTTGGAACTAAAGCCTTTAATTAAAACTTTAATCTAGTAAGAAAGGTCTTTAATTAAATTCAACTTTCTAAGGGACTACAAACGAATCAAAATACGTATCTGGTAAAGGGTTAAGGCTAAGGCTTGTCTTTGCTTATCTATAACTTTTACCAATCTTGATGAAACTTTAGTTATAGCAAGCAATTGCCTGGATATCCTGCATATTGGGCTAGTTGGTCAAGGTTACTGTTGCTCAAAATATATTTCATTTACGATTCAGATATTTGGATGAAAGTTTTGTAAGTATTTAAAATGTAAATCAAACGTGATATTGCGTTTCGGGCCAGTTTGGTCAGGACAGTATTACTAGATAGAGAAAAGCTTATTCCCTTGGATAATTTTTGGGCTGTAACTTTGCATGAAGGTAACAGACATGCAGACCTACATGTAGCTAGCCTTAACTTGCATGCATTCATTATTGGGATAGTTATTTGAGCCACTCAAACCATGGTGAAGGTAAGTGTAACTTAAAATAGCGGAACGGTTTTAACTTACTTGAGTTTTGATAAAAGCTTCATGTTAAAATATGTGATATGTAGGTTGTACTCAGACCATGCAAGGGATTGCACATTTATATAAATAAAAATTAATTAATTGGTAAAACAATACAAAAATCTAGTTTTGTTTAGTGACTGTTGTTTCTTGTTCAGGTTTAATGGTACATGTCCATTATTTTTCACCTATTTCAGGGACAGCAGTTTAAGTCGACAGTCCCAGGTCTAGCAAGTGTCACTGCTACAGGCAGATATGTGCAATGCAGACAGTTCATGAAAATGCTGGATTCTATTTTGAATCTGTAAGTTTGAACCTTGATTTAGTTTTTGTTATATTTATGCCCCCCTTCAAAGAAGAGGGGGTATATTGTTTTGCACATGTCCGTCTGAATGTCCGTCCATCCACCAGATAGTTTCCGGATGATAACTCAAGAACGCTTAGGCCTAGGATCATGAAATTTCATAGGTACATTGATCATGACTCGCAGATGACCCCTATTGATTTTGAGGTCACTAGGTCAAAGGTCAAGGTCATGGTGACCCGAAATAGTAAAATGGTTTCTGGATGATAACTCAAGAACGCTTATGCCTAGGATCATGAAACTTCATAGGTACATTGATCATGACTCGCAGATGACCCCTATTGATTTTCAGATCACTAGGTCAAAGGTTAAGGTCACGGTGACCCGAAATAGTAAAATAGTTTCTGGATGATAACTCAAGAACGCCTAGGATCATGAAACTTCATAGGTACATTGATCATGACTCGCAGATGACCCCTTTTGATTTTCAGGTCACTAGATCAAAGGTCAAGATCACAGTGACTCAACTTAGAAAAATGATTTCCGGATGATAACTCAAGAACGCTTATGCCTAGGATCATGAAACTTCATAGGCACATTGATCATGACTCGCAGATGACCCCTATAGACTTTCAGGTCACTTGGTCGAAGGTCAAGGGCACGGTTACTTGACACAGTAAAATGGTTTCCAGATGATAACTCAAGAAAGCTTATGCCTAGGATCATGAAACTTCATAGGTACATTGATCATAACTCGCAGATGACCCCTATTGATTTTCAGGTCACTAGGTCAAAGGTCAAGGTCACAGTGCCAAAAAATGTATTCACACAATGGCTGCAACTACAACTGACAGCCCATATGGGGGCATGCATGTTTTACAAACAGCCCTTGTTCATAATTCAAACACTTACCGGAATTCCACTCAAGCAAAAAATCACTATATGTCTCTTTTGTATTGAGTGATGAAGTTTATAAAAACATTTGATTGATGCATCAATTTTGAGCTCACCTGAGCACAAATTGCTTAAGGTAAGCTATTGTGACCACCCTATGTCCTGCAGTGTTTGGTGTATGTGATGCATTGTCAACTTTTAGCTTATTATTACTTAGAGGCCACTCTTTTCATCCAATAATGTTTGTTAAATCATATCTTGACAGAGATCCATTCTGGGTTGCGTGGGTCCAAAAACTAGGTCACACAGTCATATCTTAGACTAACCCTGTAACCTCTCTTGAGTCCACATTTATGACTCATTCTTGATGCCACTTGGTCAGAATGTTTATTTGGACAATATCAAGACTAAGTTTGAATCTGGGTCATGCGTGTCTCAAAACTAAGTCTAGGTCAATCTTAGAAGAATCTTATTATCACTCTAGAGGCCACATTTATGACTTAATCTTAAATAAAATGGGTTGTGTGAAAACTTGTTCACCATGTCAAATGTAGAAAACCTTGTTATCACTCTAGAGACAAAATTTATGACTCAAATTTTAAACTGGCTAAAACTGTTTATCTTGGCAATATCTAGGCTGTATTTGAATCTGGGTTGCAGGCATAAAACATATAGGTCAAATCTTAGAAAACCTTGTTACATGCACTCTAGAAGTCACATTTATTACTCAGTGTAGGTGTAGCAGGGATAGAACGCTTAACTTGACGATACCTAGGATGAGTTCAAATGTGGGCCATGTGCATCCAAAAAACTAGGATAGGTGGTAAAATTTTACAAAAACATCGTAACCATGATAGACACCACATTATGACTCAATCTTGATGAAATTTTGTCTGAATGTGTATCTTGATCATATCTAAGCCGAGTTTAAATCTTGATTGTGTTTGTCCAAAAACTAGGTCACAAGGTCAAGGCTTAGAAAATTGTTGTAACCACTATATGGGCAACAATTACTGCTTTTTAAAACCTTGTTCAGAATGTTTATCTAGAAAATATCTAGGTCAAAACAAATGCTTCTTAAAATTAGATCATCAGGTCAAATAAAAAAAACTTGTGATAATTCTAGAGCCACATTGATTGCTCATTCTTGATAAGAAACCTGGAAAGAGTGTTAATCTTGAAAATTGGAAGGCCATATTTAGATCTGGATCAAATGTGGTCGAAAACAAGAAAGCCAAATCAAGTCTTCAAAAATTTGTGTCTGTTGTGAAGTCAGGTGAGCCATCATGGCCATCATGTTTAAACTTTCCTCATCCTTTGATTGGCAACAGCATATTGCTAAGGTTGTTGGCAACAAGTCTGTGGTTTTTGTTAGAAAGGCATTTGAAAATCAATTTTTATGTAAGGTAAATGAACATCATGAAAAAAATTATTCTATGGAAAGATGTCACACATATGAAATGTTATAACCCAAACACATCAGAGTAACATGGGAATATACATGTAGGTACTCCAAACTAGTCTCCATCATAGTTTAGGGATTACAGGTGCAGCGCATGTCTACATTTGATTTCAACTTGAAAGAGCCATCATGCTCAATTAGTAGAGCGTTAGTGTACACATCAAAAGATCATGCAGCATAACTTGTAAATTGATGCTCCTCCTACTTCTGGCTCAAGAGGCAGTTATTTGCATAAGTGTTTGCACTTAGACCTGGTTAACCTGTTAATCCTGGAAGCAAGAGTACTGATAGGTGAATTGAAATACTGTTGAATACTACCAAAAAGCAAACTAAACAAACAAAACAAATGTGCAGTGCTCTGTGACAAAAAAAGAGAGGTTTAATGCATGTGCACAAAATGTTGTCCCAGATTAGCCTGTGCAGTCCACACAGGCTAATCAGGGACAACACTTTCCGCATTATGATCTTTTTCGTTTCAAGAAAGTCTCTTCTTAGCAAAAATCCAGTTTATGTAGAACTTTTTGTCCCTGATTAGCCTGTGCAGACTGCATAGGCTGATCTGGGACAGCACTTTATGCACATGCATTAAACCCCTTTTTCACAGAGCGTGGCCCAAATAATTTCAGCTTAGATTCCAAGAGGTTGGATGTGGTAGGCCCAGACCGGCTGTGTGCTGAGTGGATCCTCAAGACAGGAGGGCGGGTCAGGTGGGCGGGGTCAGATACGTGGCTGCAGGACTTCAACTTCCTGCCTCCAGAGGACTTTGAGGTCAAGCTGCAGGACGTAGATGCCACTGAATGTGCAATCATGATCAGGGGGTTCGAACATTTTAGTGAGTATACTGGCATAAGCAAATGATTTTACAATGATAGTTTTAATCTTAGAAACAACAGTCAAAACATCAAACTGTGTATTTTTTTACCATAATTGCGTTAGACCTGTATTAGTTAGTGTGTTTTGTTAAAAAACACTGTACATGTATGCTGGGTACTTGTATATGTACTCCAAAAATAGTAACTCTACTTGTTTTTATTTTGTTCATTCTATTTTTTGGGGGGTGGGCCTTTATATATATATTAAAAGAATTGCTGTGATACTATATTTTGTTAAAAGTATCATTTGAAACTATTTTGGGCCAATCTAGTATAATGAAGCTTTAATTAAAAACACTATGTTGTTACTTCTTCTAATTGCATTTCACTACATAAACAGGCTCCCTTTTTTGGGGTCAAATTTTTAAAGGTATGCATTTTTGGAAAATTCCTTTTATGTTAATAAAAAACAATACCATTTCTGTAGATATTTAAAATATATGACCATAGTATGATACATTGTCAATTCCCCTACTTTTCAGAGAACTGTAAGCACATCCGGTCGATGAAGTTCCATGGCTGTAAATACCTGACCGATGACTGCCTGGCCATGCTCTGGGAACTGAACGATAGTCTCCGTCAACTGCAGGTCAGCGGCAACAAGAGCATCTCCGACAAGGGAATCCTATACCTCACTGGATTGACGTAGGTGGATTAGAATGGGAAAATGAAAAACAATGTGACTTCATATTCTTTGATAAACACCCCGAGGGTTTTTATACTGAAAGAACTATTTAATATGACCCCAGTGTCTGATATTGATCATTTTCTATTTGATGAGGTAGTAATTAGTAAGCGGCAAACAATAATATATGCCTCTTTATGAAAGAATTTCAAAGATTTGCAAATTGCATTTGCATGAAGTGTTTCAAGCTAATTATATTTCTTAATTATATCTGGAGGTTACAACCTCATCCCCAAATGGGGATAGGCATAAGAATGAAACTTTTTTAGTTTATATAAATTATTGTCATGAAAATCAGCAATATTACATCATTCACAATATGGTGGCTGAAATAGAAAATTATATTTAAAATCCATGATGACTTAAAAAGACTTCAAATTAAGATATATTTTTAGCATGTGTGTTGCATTTATCTGTAGTACAATAATAATAATGTTATTATTATAATTATTCGTATTAAACTTAAAACATTTCATTAAAAAAAATAAGTAATTCACACAAAATTATTAATATCAAGCAATACTTAAATGCTGAAACAGTACATATAAATTAAATTTCTATGAAGTCCGACATGTAATTTTGTTGAAATAATTGATGTCAACATATAACTATACATGCGTTACTTGATTTATCTTGTAATAAATTAAAAGTAGCGTTGCAGCAGGGCTTGTGCTGATCAGTTGTTACTGATCCAGCAAGTTTGGGTGGACAATTCATTGATTTTATATAACAGTGAATATAAGCACATTTGCTTGTACAAACAGCCATGGAAAAACAAAATGCCAATGTTATCTAACTGTAGGATTTTTGCCACAGGAGATTAAAGCCACTCAAAATTGTATCACTAAGTTCATCCTCCACAAAGACATTGCAGTAATTAATTATTAATAAAAGAGAAACGCTCTCTAAATTCACATAATCAAAAATAAATCCAAATAATTGTCTTCAGGGAGGCAGTGGAGTGAAACTGATCATATTCAATGATAAAAGTCTTAGAAAGAGCTTTTTAGTCCTTCACTGACTATAGGTATAGACTGTCTGTCTTGCTGTCTCTCTGTTCTTATATGGATCCTGAAACAACTCAAAAAGTACTTAAGCTAGGTTTTATGAAACTCGGTAGGTGAATAGATAGCCATGTGGGGACTAAGCATATTACTTCAGTATTTTTGCTGATAAGCTTTGATGAAACCTTCGGAAATCATGTTCTGACTCCAACCAGGCCCGTACCCAGGCCATGGGCCCAAGGGCCCGGGCCCCCCCAGCTGGCTGTCGAACTATGATTTTTTTTAAATGATCGACCCACTGCAATTTTTACTCTTGTGCAAGGGCCCACAGTACACTTTCCCTCAAAACAAAAGAGCAGCTATGTTTTATTGTCCCTGATAAACAAGGGGATTAGCGCTCACCAATCGAGATAAGCCCCTAGGCAATGTATTCTTATCGCCTTGTACACACATCCCCGATCAGTCCCCCATTGTGATCATGAATGCTTCATCTATCGATGGTTGATGTAACATGTATTTTGATAAGTGCAGCAAAGTGAAGCAACTGCTACAGGAGGTTGTAGAATATGGTCTGATAATTGCTGACGCAGGTTTTTTTCCTTCTTTGAGAAGGCCCTTTCCCGTAGACGTATTTTTCCCCTATAAAAGTTAAGTTTTTTTTTTGAATACCTTTTATTTGGGAATTTTTAGGTCCCAATATATACTTTTTACATTGAGATAGGGCCTTGAATTTGAACCGGAACAAAAACACTGACAAAGGTATGAAAACTTAGTATTTATCATTTTTTTCAAGGAAATCACTGAAAAAGACTACGGTGAGATAGTTAACATGTCTGTTGAAAAGAAAAACAGATTCATAAATTTGCCGAGCAACAGATAAGAATTTGGCAGAATTCAGTATTTAAAATAATTCAATGCGGGGAATCACGTGGTCAGATTTGATAAAAAATGGCCGCTGATGCCTCGATTCGATGGAGAAAATGAGTCTTCAAACGTTTTCCGTAAGGAACTCGCGAAATATTCCATGAGTTATCTCCACACTCAGACCAACCAGCGGAAAACGGTTCTGGCTGGCCCTATGATAGGCGTTATCCGATAAAAAAACAAGTAAGTAATAAGGTAGATGTACCTGTTTGAAGACTCAATTTCTCCATCGAATCGAGGCATCGGCGGCAATTTTTTTTATCAAATCTGACCACGTGATTCCCCGCATTGATAATTGAGTACCGAGAATTGAGTAATGTCAACCTATTAATGGCTCATTGGTAAAAAAAGGAAAATTAAAACAACAAATCGATCTCATTATATAAGTTAACCTTATCCAGTGTAGTAAAATATTGTATAATTAAATTATCTGTTGCCTTGAATGTGTTTGAAAACAGTCAAATATGTTTAATTGATTATTAAAGACTTTCATTATTTCCCCAAAAAATTAGGCGTTTCGCGCAATTTTTTTCCTTAAAAAAGGCAAGGTATTTCCCAAAAAATCAGAGAAAAAAACTGTGACGTTATTGATTTGTGAAAAAAAATGGTGGAAGCAATACGAGAGTTGATGTGGATAATAGTCAGTTTAAATCTGTAAGTTTCGGAAATCTAAAGCTTTTAATATTGTTGTGAATTCACACCAATGTTTAAAGCTTAAGACTTCCGAAATGTGCTGATTGACTTGTTATATTCCATTAATTCATATCACAAAACACCATTTTTATAAGCATTAAAATTCACCTTGCAAAGAGCCAAATTAAAAAAAGTATATATATAGGGAGGAGGGAATCCTCCCAAATTTTTCCCGGTTGGGCCCCCCCCCCCCCCCCCCAGTCAAAAAATCCTGGGTACGGCCCTGCCAACCACACTTACCCAGTAGGTAAGAAGCTTTGTGAGTGACAATACACAATGTAGCTATTGTTATACCAAAAGTATAGCAAGAATATTACACACATCCACAAAATGTAACTGCACAGTTGTTTGCTAGAAAAGCACCATCTATTCAATCATTGGTATCCTATTTTATCTTCACATAAGACAGTGTTAAGTTGTGTTTTTCAGAAACTTGACTGCACTTCACCTGAAGGACCTGCCTGGGGTCAAGAACAAGCCTTTCTGTTATGGGGAGCTGAAAAAGCAGCTCCCAAAATGTGACATTGTGTATATGGATGTTGTGCAGTGATACGAAATTCAGCAAGTGACAAGAATTGTCAAGAGAAATCTGACTTTTAATGTATTCTTCATGTATAACATGATTTTATGTTAGATTGTCCTTTTTAAAAGGGATCTTGTTTTATTTTCAGCAATGGTTTACCCATAATTATATTATAAGTCATTATGGATTGTTTAATTTTACATTTTGAAGGTTCCATTTTCACTAAGCTTCAAAGCATATTTTTCTCATAAACCATTAACAAATGTTGGTATTAAGTTTATTGCCAGTTAATATCATCTCAAGTTGATTCCCTGGAGGGAGTACTATGTGTAATACAAATGTGTGATTTTGTTGCAGATTTAAATGTAATCATATTGTGATTAAGGTGAACTGAAAAACTGGGAAAATAACAAAGTGAAAGTATTGTTGTGAAGCAAACAGTTTATTTATTGCTTTACTTGTACTATGGTCAAATAAATATGAAGTCGGTAAATAGCACTGTTGAAGGTTCTTGCCATAAAAGTAACACAAAAGCATCTTCACAATATCACTAATGTCAAACATGGGTAAATACACTTGAACTTAAACAAGACAGTATGTATTCGAACAGCCAAGCTGACTAAAACACTAAACAGTCTGAATTCATTAAAACCTAGCTTGTTTGTCATACTCAGCTTAAACATGGCTAGTCACTTGACCGGAGCAATAATCATAATGTAATGCTGTGGGTTTAGTTTATGAGATACTTCTGTTCGTGAGGCTTAATGTGTTCCCAGCTTTCCTTCTTTATAACCTTAATAGAATTTCGGAAGTCAGGACAAACTTTGAATCATAGCTGCTAATTCTAGCTATTTAGTCATACCTTTGGATATGAAGAAAAGGGAGCGTACTGAAATCACCATTGACATCTGTCTGTCTGTCTGGCCTGCTTGTTGGCCGTCCGTCCGTCTGTCATGTAACACAGAATTATCAGAGTAGTTCTTTACTTTTCAACTTGCAACATTCATGATTGCTCAGATTGCTCGTTATGATATAATGTTGTGAATATGCATTTTTGTGTTGGCCATGTGTTAAAAATTACAAAAGTTATGCCAATTTTTAACTAAAAATTTCCCAAACAATATGTTTATATCTGAAGACTTTCTTAGCAAAATACTATCTTTGAAACTACTATAACCAGATGTTAATGTAAGCATGTATATCTTTAATGTATATCGTATTGCGCATTGAAATTATAACGTAAGTTCTGAATTGTAATATGTAAAATACATTGGTTATGTAGACTTAGGAAAAAAAAGATGTAATAAACAATATTTATATTAGGTTTTACGATAGTGTCGTTATAAGAGATGTTAGTACAATTTTGACACTTCACAAGGCTTTCAATTGTTCATTTGTTCTCATTGTGGGTTTAACCCTTTCAGTGCTGGAACCGAATTTGAAGGCCTTTGCAAACAGATTGGATCCAGATGAGACGCTACAGAACGTGGCGTCTCATCTGGATCCAAACTGTTTGCTGTTCTTATAGTATTCTTTGAAAAAAAATCTAAGAAAATGCTAATTTTAGAATTTCAGCAGACGACATTTAAGCAGACAAAAAATTTCCCAGCATGCAAAGGGTTAAATATTTCTTACATTTTCCTCATACTTATTCATGACTCGTTAAAGTGTGATGGTGTAGGGAACACAAGATAATTGCAATAATTCTATGACATACCATATATTAGTGCACATAATTCAATATTATGACAATTGTGGTTTTATTAAATGAAACAACATAGTCTTAAATATCAACCCTCTGGCTAATAAATAGGGACGAGTAAACGTTGGAAGTCGTGCAACCTCTGTAACAGTATTATGAAAATCCTTGTAGCTCCATAGCTGTAATTTCGCAACGCTGGAAATTGCGTATCTACAATTATTTATGTGTTTGAAATCCATATCTGCAATTTTGGAAGTCCAGGAAATTCCATAGCTGAAGTTTTGAAAGGCTTGTGACAAAAACTGGGAGTTAATTATACCCAAATTTCCGAGCCCTGTTTAATTCCGCACCAGAGTCATTTATTACTAATATTGAGTTGCAATAACTAGAAATTGGATGTAACTAATATTGAACGGAAACAACTAGAACTTGGGCGTTACTAGTATTGAATGGCAATAACTAGAACTTGGACGTTACTAGTATTGAATGGCAATAACTAGAACTTGGACGTTACTAGTATTGAATGGCAATAACTAGTACTTGGAGTTGCTCATGTATATCGTTGTTTAAGCAATCACTCAATTGGCATGTTTTCGATGCATAATTGAAGGCTTCACAAAATAACGTAAGGGAGAGCATATCGGTTAATTTATCTAGGGACTTCGTCTTTTAAATGGGATGTTTACACAATGCATATACATCTCGCGAGTAATTTAACAGTCACCTTGCGAGTAATTCGATGGTTAAAAAGGTTTAACTGTTATAATGTGTTGGATACATACACCAATACTATTGCATCTGATCGGTCGGTTTGGCGATTGATGTGTTCTGCAAATATGTCGTTTATTAAGAGATACACGTTATCATGTTCGAAAACTCGATGAAACCTTACTCATTTCTCGCTACGCATCTAGTTATGTTGTTACCACGGCTTAGCAAGTCCACACCTTTCTCAGTCGATAATGCTTTTTATTAAGTTGTTTCAACGAGTGAGGCATGAGGTTACCCCAGTAATTCCCACGACTTACTATTTCAATCCCACGGAGAAATTAATCGTTTCAAAGACAAAGATAACGATGGAAATAGAGGCATGCAAATTATCTGTGCCACATAATTGAAAGATGTTAGTGTTAAAATATATGTAATAAGGCATATGTTTTTGAAACGGAGTGCATACACTATGTACGCATCGAACACTCCAGATATCGCTTGTGTAGCAAATATACAACTTAAACTTGCCAAATGTTTCACGTGTAATTTGCCAATTTCATTTCGGATTTTGTATATTGAGTGAAAGAAGTACACCAGAAACATTTAATATTTGTGCAAAGTTTAATTGTTTCTATAATTTCGGACAGTGACTTAAATTGCATCAAGCAATATCATGGGTTTAACTTGGTATTATACACGTGACCTCGTACCGACTTATGCGTCTACACGCGGAAATCGCGGTGCGAAAACACTTGTACGTTCGTACGGGAAGACCTATTTATTTGCACATGCGCACGTGAGCCCTTTATGTGTGCAGGAACACATAGTTCGAATGTCCACTCCGTGTCACCATATCTTATCAGTACCAGATATTTAGTAAACGCGCTGTGTTGATATTATTAAGCGAATAACTGATAAAATGCAGCTAGTTTGTACCGGGCCGGCTGTCACTATATACAAGATACACAATAGTGTGGACGTGTTAGTAAAACAATGACACATTTAGATTGACGGATAACTAAACGGAATTTTCGTGACGTAGCCACATGGAGACGCGGCACAGACCTGGTCACGGGCCGGAAGTTCCGGTGATAAGGGTAGAGGCAGAGGGATATGACGACAAGAAGACTGACCGAAAACGGTAACGTTGGTCAATGCATGAACATTAAATACCATGCGTGGCATATATACTGATTCACTTATAATTCATGCACAATTGTAATATAGTTCTTCTTGAATACTCTGAGCTTTTATGGGTACATACGCACAGCCCTGAGACCCGGAGGGTCAATAGCTGGGATTTGGATTATTGCAACTAAACTGTTATACTGATCAATTCATATTCAAGCATATTCATTTTGCTGAATCAACTTTAAATCATAAATAACCTTTAACATTAAATAATGAAAGATATTTGAATGTTATTGCAAATTATTATATAAGAAGAAAAAAGTTCACAAAAAGTACTTACCGTTACTTTTTTGCGATGTTGTCTTCTGTTGTATGCATCTTCTTAGACAGTCACGTATATTGTCATAAATACGTTGCTAAAACTGATTTGTATCTTTTTATTATTCGAAAGAAAGTTTTTATCTATATTAGTATCGTCAAAGAAATTATGTCTAGTTAGACGTGTATAGCATCGGCGTATGTTTTTTACCGAATATCTGTAACTATGTTGATTCAGTGCGTCGCATACATCGGGTACAATCTGATAAATGTATTATAAGGATACTTTCTTTTTCTGTTTACGTAAAAAACTTAACAAAAGCACGTTTAAATATGAACATTAAATCAACCTTTACAACTCTAATACATTTAGTAATATACATAGAACAAAACATGTTCACTATTCGGGTACATGTCTATTTGGTAATACCAACGCTTGATCTTGGTCAGAGCCAAAATGAATACTTTAAACAACCACTGCGTGTTTTGTTTCTACACCGTGTTCTCTGTTTCAGACATACGGACAGGTTTCATTGGGACATTTGGCTGTTCTTGGCACTGGACAACTGGATATTTGATTTCGGCAGACCGATAGCTGCAGTGAGTCTATAGGCACGATCTAGCAAAACCCACATTGGACCTGTTTTGGTATCCCCATATCCTTTTGACTGATCTGTAACTTACACAGGCCCCCGGCATAACCCATACATGCATGTTTAATTGTGTATTGCAAAATCCCATCTGGCACCGTACGAAAGGGAGGGGGTCAAACAGGGCCTTAATTGTCTAGACTCCGATCGTACTCGTCCCATAAATTCATGCTTACTATTAACATGAATACATGAATATGCATTTATGTATAATGCATGAATCTATTCTTGCATATGGCGAGTGAATGCACAACTACAAAGTGAATTTTGTTTGTCTAGGTAACGTGTAAATAAAGCAACTAATTTAAAATGCATAAATGAATACGTCGAGCGCATACAATAAAGCAAGTACGACATGGGGATCAAATCTAACAGGATACGTGTATATATCCAATCTCATCTCTAACTGTACGCTTCATCTTTTTATGCTCCCCGAAATACAATTTCGGCGGAGCGTATAGTTGCCAGTTTGTCCTTCCTTACTTCCTTCCGTCACACTTTTGCTACCGTTTCTCATAGCGCCACCATTACTTTACCAATCGCTTTCATATATTGGCATGTAGGTACCTTGCACGGACCCCTACCTTTAGATAAGGTTTGAGGTCACTGGGGTCAAGGTCAAGGTCACCGAGGCTAATAATATATTTTTTTAGGTGTTTATTAACACCTACATTGACAAAGCGCATCATCGGGGAGCATCCACCAGTTTCACTGATATTCTTGTCTTTATAGTAGCAAGCTATTTACGAAGAAAAACACTTCATAAGTCTGAAATCTAAAATTACTTTGTATTCATAACCAGTTGTTCGTGCCCCTGGAATGGTCGCCCCTCAACAAGCCAAGTATCGGGGACTACTTCCACATGGCCTACAACGTCATCACACCCTTCTGTCTCCTCAAGGTGAGTGGGATTTACCTAAACTCTATATGGAACGAAAGCAAGACAAACTAACTTTTACAACAGAAATACAATAAAACATGTTTTAATTAGCCGAGTCCTGGAAACACTGGGCTTAATACATTTGCGTTCAGTGTCTTCCAAGATTAGCCTATGCAGTCCTCACACGCTAATCACTTTAAACAAAAAAATCCACAAGAGTGGAACTTGTCGTCCCTGGTAAGCGAATACGGACTGCACTGTTTAATCATGGACGACACATTACGGAAGTGCGTCAAGCCCGGTTTTCCAATAGTGGTTCTAAATTAAGCTCGACTTTTGAACACTATATGTCTTATTTCACCCGTATCATTAAACTTTCATAGAACATAGAACTTTTCTAATAATATCTCGGTTGATTATTAAAATGGTAGAGGAATCTTCACAAAACCGTGGATCCATGCGCATGACCCAGTATATCATCCAATGCTTAGTTTTAGCTTTATGTAATGTTTATTGCAAACCTTATAAAAGCAGTTAAATTATGTATAACATAAGACAGATTTCATGACATTACAAAGTCAAAAAATGAAAAAGATAAATCTGTCAAGATCTAGAGGGATTTTAGTTGTTATTTCACAGGCTACCGTTAATCTTTATGTGGGGGAAACCTTAATGAGAAGTTCTCGTTCTCTTAGTTACTGGACCGTTGCCCACGAAAGCCCTCGTCTACGCTGGTGTACCTGTCCATTATCACGTTCGTGATGGGCGCCAGTATTCACCTGGTGGGTGACAGCGTCGACCACCGCCTCGTCCACCTTGGCTACCAGCTTCACCTGTCCGTCAGGGACAACCCCATCATGCAGCGCCTCCAGCCGCCTCAGCTGGTAAACATACATTTTTTCTGTGTGTTTTTCTTTTTTGTTTGTGTGTGGGGAGATGCAGACTCCGTCTAATTAAACATCAATCAAACATCATTCGTGAATTTTAAATGACGATACAAATTTTGTAGCAGCATACTTTATATGGTCTAAAATTGAAATACATATTATTATGTTAATAATTTATTCTTTAAGTAAATGTATTTATTTTTAATGCCTCCGATGGGTGGCATATAGCAGTTGAACTGTCCACCAGTCAGTCAGTCAGGCAGGCAGTCAGTCAGTATGTCAGTCCTTCCGAAAACTTTAATGGTCATGACTTTTTCAATATTAAACAAAGCAACTTGATATTTGGCATGCATGTGCATCTCATGGAGCTGCACATTTTGAGTGGTGAAAGGTGAAGGTCAAGGTCATCCTTCAAGATCAAATGTCTAATATATGGCGTCTGTCCGTCCGTCCGAAAATTTTAACATTGGCCATAACTTTTTCACTATTGAAGATAGCAACTTGATATTTGGCATGCATGTGTATCTCCTGGAGCTGAACATTTTTAGAGTGGTGAAAGGTGAAGGTCAAGGTCATCCTTCAAGGTCAAATTTCAAATATTCCGTCCGTCCGAAAACTGTAACATTGGCCATAACTTTTTCACTATTGAAGATAGCAACTTGATATTTGGCATGCATGTGTATCTCCTGGAGCTGAACATTTTGAGTGGTAAAAGGTGAAAATTAAGGTCATTCTTCAAGGTCAAATTCAAATATTCCGTCCGTCCGAAAACTTTAACATTGGCCATTACTTTTTAAATATTGACGATAGCAACTTCATATTTGGCATGCATGTGTATCTCATGGAGCTGCACATTTTGAGTGGTGAAAAGTCAAGGTCATCCTTCAAGGTCAAAGGTAAAAAAAAGCGGCGCATAAGGGGGCATTGTGTTTCTAACAAACACATCTTTCGTCTGTTTATATTTCTTCAATTTATGGGCATATTGATGATAATGACTAAAAATTACGTTGTTATAGCAGTTTGTTAGAAGAGTTTGATAAAGCATTACTTAATTAGGTTCAATTTCGATAAAATGAAGCTCTTTGTGAGAAACTATAAGGCAGCAATTTAAACTTTTTGTAATACATTTTCGTTAGATAAAGGACCCAATTTTCTTATAAAAATAAAAGCATTTTACATTTTAATTGTGGTCGGCGAATTTATAAAATGTCATTCGCTACAGAACGTATTTCAATTGGTACGTGTTCCTTGTTATTCTATTCATGTGCTTCAGATCGACTCGTTTGAGCTTTTGTACTCCTACGATGAGGAGATAGGGCATTTAATGTGGTACGTATATATAGCACACGTGAGTATGTTGTACATGTACGTATGCCATGCGTTTTTGTATTAAGTCTTATTTTAAGCGTGCGAACATTTGCATACTATTTTTTAAAGAATATTTGTGTTGTTTTTTTCCGTCAGGTACATCCCATTTTTTATCAGCCTCGTTTTGTACTTTGTCGGCTGCTTCAAATCCAAGCATGACGCCACACGCACGCGCTCCGGAGTCACGTGGTGGTTGTTGATGCTCGTGAGCGCCGTGTACTACTGGTTAGTACTTGGTTAAATATTCGGCTTAACTGAACGTGAAATAAAATGGTTAAAAAGAACAAATGTAGTGGTAAAAGTGTGCATATTATATTTTACATTGTTCGCATTAAGTCATATTCTTATGCATATATTATTTGCTCCGTGTGTTACAATGCAAATTATTCTATACTTAACATGGATTTTTTCAATAATGTTTCAGTCATTCAATAACATCACAAAAAGATGTCCAGTAATGAATGCTTATAAGGCAATAATAATGCATTGCAATAGAAAAACAATTGTCCAAGCATGTTATGATACATATCATTTATCATTTACGACGAATTGGCTTATAAATAACTTCTTTCGTTGTTGTGGGTGCCTATACATCATTGTATATTTGCAGAAAATTGGAAAATTATGTCATACAAAATAAAGCATGGTCGCTCAAGGTTCTTTCGAAAGCCAAATTTTACTTTATCGTAATTACGTCGAAGAAAAACAGTTGCTTTGCGGTTTTGTTCAAATCAAAGCAGTTCGTCCTTTAAGTTTGCAACACCTCAATTTTGGCACGTTATAATTCGCCAGAATTATCCTTATATCATATTCATGCATACATATGTTAAAATGCCGTTACGAAGAAAGTAATAAAGTTCCATCCTGGAATCTATTTTAATAGCTTTAAGCATACCTGACTAAGTTTACTGCTATGGTCTGATTTAAGTCCTGTCGGAACGAGCAAGAACAAAAACAAATGCCACTAAAGCTTACATTCAATGTGTATATCTAATGTTTATAAAGTTTACGTGTGCCTGGTCGATGTTATCGAGCTGTTAACACTTTACAGTACGGCCATGTCGTGTAACCTCTTTCAGGTATTTAGTGACAGAAGGTCAGATATTCAGCGTTTATGCCCTGACCTGTGCCGCCATGTGTATGACTGTCATCGTGCAGAGGTCACGTGGTAATGTCTTGGACATCAATGGCCGCTTTCTGTTGTACACGTTTGCGACCACAATGGCGCTGACGGCAGCTTGGGTGGCGTTTTTGTGGTCAGATCCGGTGCTCAGGGCGAAATATCCAGGCTTGATATACGTACCGGAACCCTGGTCGTATTACACGCTTCACGTCAAAAAGTAGTGCAATATTTATATATCATGTTTATTTTCCAGGGGCCATGTTTATCAGTTGTGTTTTAGTAGGTAATTTATTTGATGCACTTCAGTTTCATGGTGACGTTTTAAATTAATTCATAAAATTAAGTGTTTATTTCTTAAGTGTGTAACATCCACTGAATAAACATTCATTATTTTCTTTTTGTGTTCAAAGTTATCAACCAATCTTCATTTAAACTCGCTAACCAAATCCAAAATTATTTAATATGTTCTTGACCCAATTTGTAACACCGTTATTATAGTCGTTTAAGGCGTGTTTGTAAACAATTTGCATTATGATATTTAAATTGTTTAAGATTTTCAACCAACATTTTATTATTTTAACAAATATATTGACGTACACTTGATATCTGCATAATTCTTCAAACACAGCGTCTTTACATGTATTTATTTTAACATGTAGCAATCGCTTGCAAAATTTTAAATGTATACGTTTGATACCGTTTGACTTTGTGAAGTCCCCAACTTCTGAAACATAATTTAATATAGGAGAAACAGAAATGTCAAACAACTGTCAAAATATTTGTTGGTTGTATGTCAAAGTCATGTCGTACAAACAATAATGTATTCATGGCTTCAAGTGCTTTACCAACCATACGTTCCTGTAACAAACAATAATGTATTCATGGCTTCAAGTGCTTTACCAACCATACGTTCCTGTGTTAATGTAAAACTTTAAGTATAATTCATCACTGTTCTTAAATAATGAAAGTTATCAACGACTTCAATAACAATCCAATTGTATGACCCCTTTTCGTTTCCTTTTAATCTACCTTTCTTCCGAAAAACAATGATTTTGATTTTTTTGCAGTGTCAATGTTCAGTAGTCCCAAAGAATTGCAATATAAATTATCTAAATGTGATGTGATTGAACATCAGCAGGCGATGTGCCTCAAATGGCCTTGTCATCAGCAAATAATATTAAAATCAACAAAACATCATGTATAATAAAATCAAAGTTAATAGTATATTGTAGGTTAAGTTCAATGTCTTAAACAAATAAGGAAAACAAAATCGGCGAAATTACCTCCCTTTACCTTAGTCAAACCGCATAACTAAAATAATCTGAATATGATTAACATGATTTAACACCTGACTTAACATTCGCATGCATATCCTTCACTATTCTAAGCAATTAACCTTGTATACCAGACTTAAACATTTCAACCATAATGCATTGCGGTATAAAATATCAAACATTTTAAAATTAGGCTTTCTTCTTGCAAAAGATTCTGTTTCGAGGTTGTATAGAATGAGTGCCTGTAAGTTTTTAAAATAGTTTGGGTTGGAATGTAAATGCATCAGAGGTCCATTGACGGCATTATATGACATAAATCGACTTTTGCTTGCCTTGAATTTCGTTGCTTGTCGTGTTAGCAAAACTGTTTGTGTACTTTGGAAATGTTATTAGATGGTGTTTTATGATATTTTTTCGGACAAAACCCATTTTATATGGAATTATTCACGCCCGTATGTATAAGTGCACTAGGAAAAATGAATTTAAAACTGATATTTTGGAAGATATAACATGTGCTTGCGTGCAGTGGAACGTAAAAAGTAGGAATTCGCATCGAATGATATACTAACACTTCATCTGGTGTCATATATTTATATAACCGGGATAAGTGCTCAACTTTACCCATAGCGCGTGCTTAATTTCGTCAAAATCGAGTAAATAATAAGATACTTGTATGGATTTGAATTTTCTTAGCGGAGGCAATATTACAATTTTCGTCTCTGCAAAAATGTCATGATGGACCATGTGGTATGGCCACGCCGAATGTAATCAAATTTATTGCCAACTCTACGATTGAGATAATCAGCAACATATATTTAACAAATTCAGAATATTTTTTTAGCGTTTTCTTAAATTTCAATAAAACGCCGACGCCGGGGTGAGTAGGATAGCTCAACAGGATGGATATTTCACCACAACCGTGCTCCTACGCGCGCACAGGGGCGCCGTCAATATAAAGCGTATCGTAGGCCTGGTATGCCCGCTTACCCAGCCGCCTTGCCTCCTTCATTTTTGGCACCAATAGCGCATTTTCACCATGACTTCCGGAGGAAATTGTTGGAAAACCCACATATCTCGTGGTGTATGATAGTGGTGGGCGTGATAAATGTATTCTGTTGACGTAAGATAAACACGCGTTACAAGAGTACGCAGTTATAAATTTTATTGAGTACCGGTAATACAGAACAGAAAGTTTATTTATTACTAGAGCATATACATATCATCGTAAAATAGATATTCGCAACAAGGCAAACATAAATATAAGAATTGTTCATGTATACGTAGGGTGAAATATATGGCATTAATGCCAAAGTCGTTACCGTATATGGTCTACAGATGTATAAAACAGTTTGATACAGAGACAAACGAAAGCAATAAACTGCAGTAAATAGTTATACATGTAGATCTAGTTGAAAGCTGGTAAAATCCCCAAAGTATGGGTCAATAAAAGGCAGGTTTGAATGGATTTCTTAACAGATTATCTTTTTAACTGTAATGTTACATGTCATGTGTCTACTGCAAAAACTACAATATTTGGAATTATCTCAAATAATCATAATATCAAGACAAAAATCAAATAAAAATATTGCTATCACTGGGATTGGCAGCTTCATGGTCCTTTGAAAGCAGTCCAATTGGTAACAATTGCCCAATAAGGCTTTATAACTTTTGTTACGTATTTAATAACAATAGTAGTACTACACACACACAAACCACCGATATTAAGCGTGATCCATTCTGAATCGTGATTATATCAGCAAAACCACACATTTCCAACATACCAGTTTTACATAAGATATGTGTTTATTTGCATTTTTATTTACAACATATACGTTCTTTTTACAATCTGCAAGATTTTGCCAATCTTTATAAAAAGCCAATTATTGGTAGCATAATGAGCATAATCTCGGTGATGAGTGTAATATAGCGTTCTTTGTATGAATCGAATACACTCCTTTGTAAATAACCAAGGCCTTGCTGTATATGATGGAATTGGAAAATAATACATGAGGTTGCTTCTTTGGTATATTTATTAAATTAGACTACTCTTACATAAGCATCTACAAGTGGACAGTTACAGCCAGAAAGTCTGGCTAATCGGCTCTGAAGAAGAACCACATTGGAATGTTCTGAGTATCACAGTAACCATTATTTATGAGAAGGCAACAAATTAACATTAAACAAATACAAAAATGCAAACCGCACCATAAAAATATCCTACAAAATGATCAAAATCACAAATATTGATGTACAAAACATGATTCAAATCTTCAACTTTATTCCTGATTGGCTCAGCACAGTGTCACATATTGAAGTTACTTCTGCACAAACTCATGGGGACAAAAACCAGGGCCGTCGATCGGCTGAGCTGGGTAGCCACGTCTGCAATTCACAGAAAGAACAGTTACAATGCAATAAAAACAAGAGCACCGCATAACGGTGCCACGCTCGGCTGCGAAAGCTTGTCAGAACTTTTTTTTTTTAGAGGTCACAGTGACCTTGACCTTTGACCTTGTGACCCAACAAGAGATGTGTTTGTCAGAAACACAATGCCCCCTACTGCGCCGCATTGAAATAAAAAATTTATTTATCATTTGGCAGGTATAGAAATCATCACCCTTTAAAGGTTTTTACTTCCCTTGAAATTTGACCAATCCAATTGGGGGGGGGGGGGGGGGGGGGGGTCTCACAGTCAATTATGACTATGTCAGACATCACTGACAACCAAGGCCTGTGGTTTAAAACAGATCATAGCCAGAGTTGTTTTTTTTTCTTTTTCATAGCCAGAGTTGATCATGTATCTATGGCCATAAGTCCACAGGTATGTAATGAACATCAAAGAAATGATAATTATATCATTTAAAAAAAAACTTTGACAAATCAATCATTTGGGTTATAAATAATCTAAATAATAAATCTGTACAGTAACTGTGAAAAAAACTTCAATTCTTGGTAAGGATATATATAATATGAGATTTATAATTATATAAATTTCTTCCCTTCAAAATAATTGTCTGTAACAAATCTCTATTTTTAGTAGCAAATAATTAAAAGCCACTACCGTGACTGTAGATTCACCACTCAAAATGTGCAGCTCCATGAGATACACATGCATGCCAAATATATGAAGTGGCTATGTTCAATATTGAATAATTATCTCCCTGTAAAGCTAATTACTTCCCTTAAATGTGTATTTTTTACCGTAGACTGTAAAGGATGACCTTGACCTTTTACCACAATGTGTTTGTCAGAAACACAATGCCGCCTACTGCGCCGCTTTGATTTATTAAAAAAAAATATATACGCGGGCAGGTCAGATAACTATGTCCTTTCCAGGTCGAACCTCAAAGACCTCGTGAAGAGGCCGGTAGGACCTGTAAATAAACTCTGATTAAAAAAAATAAAAAATATGTCCTTTTAAAGCTTATAACTTCCCTTGACTTTGTTTTTTCGACCCTAGACCTTGAAGGATGATGTTCACCTTGAAATTTTACAACTCAAAATGTGCAGCTTCATGAGATACACATGCATGCCAAATATCAAGTTGCTATCTTCAATATTTAAAAAGTTATGGCCAATGTTATGGTTTTAGCACGACGCCTACGGCGGACGACGAGCTGGCTATGACAATAGCTCGGGTTTTCTTCGAAAACAGCCGAGCTAATAACAGTTATGACAGACATTATAAATATCTCAGTCCAACACAAATAGTAATAAATCCCAGGTCCATGTTATATTTCATAAATTATAATGTA
Organism: Dreissena polymorpha; assembly: GCF_020536995.1. Classification (NCBI taxonomy): domain Eukaryota; kingdom Metazoa; phylum Mollusca; class Bivalvia; order Myida; family Dreissenidae; genus Dreissena; species Dreissena polymorpha. The sequence continues at coordinate 145,356,132 of NC_068356.1, read as the reverse complement.
TAAATGCATGGTAAAAGGGGGAAATTAAAAAAGGTCTATCATATATTTTATAAATTATATGTATAAATTCAAGGTAAAAAGGGTGCATAATAAATATAAAGCTCAGCTTACTTGACCATCCTGCAGCGGTGTTCATCCAGTCTCATCTCCGCTGACTTGACGTCAAATGTCCCAATGGGGCTCCACAGACGTTCTGCAATTGGGGAAGCTCTCGGCCTATAGGGGGAATTAGACATTCTAAATCATTACTTTGGTCTAATGAAACTTATAATATAATGATAATTTGAAAGAAAAATTCAAACACAAAATAAATAAAATTGAAATCCCTGAATGTTTTACATATAAAATAAGTAAAAAGTATCAAACTTATAACCCTTTTTAAATTTCTTTAAACCCGGGCCCACAAGCTGCATAAATAACAATTTATTTGGCATCAAAAATAATCAAAGCAAATCTATTCATATTATTCAAATGGATACTGGGAAAACAACATCAACTGCAACAAAAGGGAATTAAATGGAAACTAGACTAATGAGTTTTATCCCAATTCAACCAACTAAGTCTTGATACCACACTGTTATGATGGATATACAGGGTCTTACCAGAGTCTAGATAGAACATTGGTATCATCGACGAATTCCCCCCAGAGACAGGCCTCGCCTCCCATAACCAGGTCATACTGCTCCTGAGTGCCTGTTTAAAAGAAAAACAAAGCTTTAGTTCTGTGTTAAAAAGAACACGGCACTGTGCTACTATGAGCCACTATGGCTCAAATTTCCACTCAATAAGGCAAACTCTTGTTCCAAATACAATAAATATCATTTGAAAAATTATTACAGCTCAACAAATATGTTCTTTTTATAAAAAGAGTTAAACTAATATTTTTAAAATGTAGCAATCTTTCCTTTTTATTTAACAATTCTAACAAAAATGAACCAGTATTACCGGGGGTAGATTAAATGGCTTTAAATCATTTGTGAAAGTGGGCCCTCTTAAAGCTTATCACAAATTTTGAAAAAAATGCATCAAAATTAATGTTTGATAAAAAAAATTAAGTTGTCTGTTACTTAAAATATGCCTGAATCTAAAATTGTCCTTGAGAGGTTAATGACCATCAGTCCAGGGCACCCACCATTGAAGTCTTGTGGGTCTGCCAGGTAGTACTTGTACCAGTCCTTGCCATACGAGATGTAGTCGAGGTACCAGGGGGAGGACAGCAGCACCTTGTAGCCCTTTGCTGTCACCGCTGCCATCTCCTTCTGATACTCACCCTTCCATACCTCCACCACTGTGTTTGCTGCAACCTGCAATCGTATTTATTTATTTAAGTTCAACTTTATAAAAAAAAAACTTTTGGTTCATTTAGACATCATCGGGTCCCTTTTCTTGGCTGAAACAGACCTGGTTCTTTGTGTCTTAAGAGAAGATCATTAGAGTGCTTCAAAGGTTGGGATCAAACACGGGACCACCAAATAACAAGGCAATATATTTCACTTTACCACTGCATCCGTTTTAGAAACCTGCAATCATCAGGTTTCAAAAACACTCTTTACTTTAGTTATTCAGAAAAAGATTTCTGAGGTTGTTTGACCAAGGATTAAAAAGTTAATTATAAAGAGGTCTCCTTTTGAAAATACCACTGTGGAGGAAAATGCAACACCCCTTTACAGTATTCACCTAAACTCCTCCCTTTTAAGTACTTGAAGGTCCTTTAAAGTTATGAGCTATGTGTAATACCATGTTTGCATTGAAAGGTAGGAAATCTGCTGGAAGTGGGATAAATAAAACGGCTGATTATATTACTGCAATATTCAAACAGGATGTACTACATGCATTACTATGTATGTGCTTCTAAAAGGCCCTGTCCAGGCAAAATAATTAAATACTAGCAGACAAATCATTTGTTCTTATGAAGAAAAAAGGGGTTTATTACACAAAACACAATTCTGTTACTAAAAACCAAAATTTGAATATAATGATTTTAGAAAGCTCTTGGTGCGAATAGAATGTATACTTAAGCATAGGGTTGGAGCACAACGTAGTGTACATTATCAATTAAGTCCTGAGGTATCACACTGTTTGACATGAATAGAATCAATATGATTTGTTTGTCAATTTTAATTTCGTTTTTGTAAATTGTTTGTTAAGATTTCCTCTACAAAGTTGTCTGAATATTTAATCTTTTTTTTTAGATTTAGTGGCAAGGGACTTTAATTTCAAATCCATATTCCATTCACATGTATGTTGGACATCTATCAAATGTGTGTTCAAATATTACTTACAGTGACATTATTATCGACAACCTCCTGCCAGATAATGTAGTTGCGCTTTGCAGAGTCCACTATCTGCAGCAGCCTAAAAGCAACACAAAAATCAGTGTACTTTTAGACAAAAGTTCATATAACTGTCAGTCTTTGCTGTGTGTATATAGACCATGTCAAGCAAAAATGGGTCTTAAGCGATATGTAGCAAGAGTATCTCCAGACCAGCCTGCACATTCCGGCACTCTGGTCAGGAGTTACCATGTGCGCTAAACAAGGTCTGGTGGGCTCATAAGCCTACAGGGTAGCTTCTCACCTGACTTGGCTGATGCACAATCTGTTCTTGAGCTAAGCTAGGCCATATGGCAATAAGAGCCTATTTCGAATGACCTGGCTCATATTATCTTAAATTGAATTGATGATGTGATATGCATGTACAGAAATCCAGCTTAAAGATTCTTGCTAAATATATTTAAGGTCAGAAGTATTATCAATACAATTATAATATTACTATTTTATAATTACATGTATATATTTACATTATTAATATATAAAATTGTTATTTCAAGCAGGTATGTAGTTATATCGTTACATAAGTTTTTTAGTCTTTATAACTTGACAACATTGTGTTAAACAGTGGCTGATTAAATAAACTTTTTTCATGATGTATAATGCCCAATATCAGAAAACCCTGATGATTCATTGTTTAATTGTAACGTGCTAATTGCTGATTTTACTATTGGAAAACAAAGCAAAAAAAACCATTCAAAATCACCCCCAAAATAGTCACTTATATACAACTGAATTGCATAATGGTCCATCAGTCTAAAAACAATGAATATTACTGTTTTTCTTGCATATATAGTCTTATTAGAATATGGATTTTAGTCAGACAAAAATAAAGCCAGCATTTGTGGTCTAAAGAGTGGCATGGTGATCTCTTTTATGAGTGATCTTATTGTGCTGTGTTCACTTGAGCACTTCTGTTCAATCATCCATTAAGCAAACATGCCATGAAATATGTTTTATTTAAAATAATTTGAAGTTGATATTGATATCAAGTATGTTACTACATGTAATTGTCAATAGCCAATATAAATGCATTTGGTGTGTCGAGAACATTGACAAATGAAAAAGGGCAAAAAAAAGAATGTATTATGACAATGGAAGTGTCCCCCCCCCGGTTATTTGCACAAAGTACATATACTGAGTTATCATGCCCAAGGAAACTACATCACTGCAAGTTTCAAACTTACTTGGTCATGTAATACTCCTCCAGCTTGGAATAGTCATTAGGAAAGCCCATTCGTGTCATGAATGCGTTCACATCAGGATTGCTCTTCCTAGAAATAAACCATGAATGAATACATCCATGAACACGCCACAAAACAAATCATAACATTCCATTTGTAATCTTTAGCTGTGATATAGGATACTGATGGTTGAGGGAGAAACTGCTGTGTCTTTCTAAACATGTGTTCATCAGATAAAACAGTTTAACACCCAACTATAATAATGTGAAATTGCAAAATACCTTTTGTAATGAAGCCAATAATTTATTTATGAAAGGTGCTCATCTTTGTAAAGCATACTCATTTTTATTACACAATCAAAAAGGCTATAACCATTAGTACTCTTAAGTTCTCAGACACTTATAAATAATAATTTAAAAATGTCTGCAAATTTAGATAAAAATTATATTCGAAAAGTAAAGGTATTCACACGTTTTCACAAAAAGGTGTGATTTGGTAAAGGTCAAGGTAAAAAAGCAATTGGATGATATGGATGATTTGAGAATGGTCATAGGCAACCACAGTATCTATTATTTCAAGCAGGGACTAGATGAAACTGTACGATCTTGCTTACCACAAAATAGCCCTTTATAAACCTTCCTAATATACAAATTAGGTCAAGGGCAAAATGAAATATGGTAAATTGTGTAAGTATGGAAAAAAAGAGCAGCTTAATGTGACAATGTGTCTTATGCCATTTGTGGCAAGCGTAGATATCACTTGATTAGCATTATAAAGCCAGGGAGCTACCTGACCAGACTGCACCACTTACAGATTGAAGGAAAGACTGAAATACAGACAGACAGACTTAAGGACGAACAGACAAAGAGATTTACGGACAAGGCAATCATTATAGGCCTCCAACATCAAGATGCAGTGGGCATAAAAACAAACAGTATCTATCTATTAAAATTAAAATTAAGTTACAGCTAAAATTACCAACAATCGAAGGACACTTCATCCCCACCAAGGTGGATGTACTGATCCTTAAATACTTGTGAAATCTCTGTGAAAAACTGAGTCAAGAATGGATAGGTAATGTTGGAGGACGGGTCAATGGGCCCGAAACTTCCGTCCCACTTCCCGGCAGTGAAGCACTTGGTCAATAATCCAGGGTTGGCCGGGCCCCAGGACTCGGAATGACCTGGAAACAAGCTTGTGTATATGAATGTTTAGCCCTGTTCAACAATATTACAGTCATATCACGATGCAGTTAACCTTTTCATGATTGCCATGGGAAAGCTGGTACTAGAACTTTCAAATGAATTTTCCAATAAGTTTTAAGTAAATATCAACTTTAAAGAGTCATTTAACAAAAGATATCAATTAAACTTGAAACAGAAGGGCCATTATGGCCTACAGTGCAATCAATCACCTGAGTTAAAGCTCTCACACAGCACACAGCTGAATGACATTGCCAATAAAACTGTCCCATATTTGACAGAAATTTACTGCTGTAATGGGGATATACAAAATTCACAGAATTCCCAAACTCACTTAAAAGCAATAAACAATAAAAGTCATTCCAACACTGATGTGTAACAAGCATAAACTGTCTAATATAATCAGTATTTTACTGTCACATAAAAAAGAAATAAGACTAACAAGCAAGTAAAGCAATACCTGGTGAATCAAATTCAGGAATGATACGAATTCCTCTAAGTCTGGCATACTCAATAAGATCTTTGATATCTTCTTGAGAGTACACTTCTTTTCTTGTGTAGGCACTCTAAAATAAATAACTGGTCTTAAGGAAAGATCAAGGATCAAAATAGGTACAGAGTGCTGAACAAAAGGGACAGGGTACAGCACCCTGCTATTTTTTTATAGATTTTTCCCTACATTTTTTCAAGGATAAAATTGTGAAAATGTGTTGATTGGAAGCATTAATTGCAGCAACCCCTTTTTTACATATTTAATCAATTAAATGATTTAAAATGGAAAATGCAAATGATTGCCTTCCACTGCTACATGAACTTCTAAACTAAATATTTAATAATTAATCAATTAATATTGTTTCTGAATACCTGACTTTGATAATGACCCTATAAACATAATTCAGGTATATTATGAATTCATTAACCGATTTAAAAATTTTACAAAGCAAACAAGTTTTAATTTACCATAGCACTCATATCTGGAAATGTGTAACTCTCGTATGGGAATGATGTCCCATCCACAATGTGCCAGTGGAAGACATTGATTTTGTTCATGGCCATCACATCCTGAAAATGACAAGTTTTAATATATTATTTATATACACTTGTAATAATTTACAAAGGCTTGCTTATTGCTCTACATACAACGACATAGCTAAGATATGATATTAACATTATGTGATAAATTGATGCATCTTTAAAGCTAAGAAAAATTATGAATAAGTACATGATTAATTGTATGTATATTTGCTTATTTGTCTAATCTGAATGGAAATTATATTTATCGTAAACCGATACATTTATAAATGTTTGCTTATTGGCATATAAACAACAGTGAACTAATAGGCTAAGAAATGATATTGATACTGTGTATATACATGTAAGCTTGTCGAATGTATGTATCAAGTCTTTCTTAATTAGGCTGATTATATAGCTGTTATTTGGTCATATGTCAATGAAATAAAGTATCTTTTTTGAAAAGGTTCAATATTTACCAAGTTCTTCTTGAGCACGTTTACTGACAGGAAATGCCTCGATGAATCCAGTAGGATACCACGATGTTGAAATCTGGGCTTGTCTGTGATTGAAGTCACATTGATGACAAACTGGAAAACAATGCATTTATAAATTCAATTATGCAACTATTCTTATTGTGCAAATGCAGCATAATGTACACTTGAAAGTGATACAAGTGTTATGTCAGTAATGTTTAAAAAACAAACATACTTCCCAAAATAGTAACTTGTTTCAAGTTACAAATTGTTTAAGTAATTTTGTAATTTGAACAGCTGATTCATCATTAACAAAATGGTATTTACAGTTGTAATTATGTCTGTAAAGTTATTTGGTATTTTTTTCCAAACAATATTCTTTTATGTTTGGAATGTGTTCCCTCCCCCCCCCCCAAAAAAAAAACAATAAAAGATATTGTCACATTATTGTGCATCAGTCAATGAACAAGTAATAGAACTATTTTCGATGGAATAAATACATTCAATAGTCACATTTGATAATATTTATCACAAATGGAATTCTATAGAATAATAAATCCTACAATACCATTGCTACAATATTAAAATCTTTAAAGCTTTTTTGTACTTCAGAACAGCATGATGTATGTGATTGAAAATGCATTATTAAACTTACAGCACCATCATCATTATTGTAGATGAGCTGACTAAAGGTTTCAAGACCTCTCAATGCTCCCCATACTTGCTTTGCATCCAAAGTCGCGAAACCATTTGGATTTATTTGTAAATTGTCTGAAAATAATACAGAAAATATACAATTTTCCAGCAATTTATCTGGAATATATATACACACGTTTCTCACTATGTATAAATCTTTGTCTTTGTTTCACTTAACAGTTTCTCTGCATTTGTGTGTGATATACCGCCCTGGTCATATATATCATAGCAGATTTTTTTTTCAGATTGATTGAAAATGTTGTTTGATGGTATTTGATAGTGTTTGATTATAGTTGAAGTCATTTATTTATATTTTTTCACGGTGGGGGGTAGTAGAGGGGGTGGGGGGTAGTGACTAGGCCACGCGCCCAACATCTGTGTACCGGGTACATGTAAGTTGCTGCACTGTGACAACAATGGGATGTTAGTCTTTTGTAAAAGGACATTCCGGTAATATATTCTAACCTGGTATTGTACTGGGCAGGCTATTCTTATGGTATTTCATTAATCGGTAATACCTGTTGGTGTATGTTTACAAACAAATCTGCAGTGATCTACTAGTTAAACCTGTAGGAAACATCTCTTGTTGCCAGTATCAATGGATTCTTGTAAAATTGTGCTTCCAAAAATGATGGATAAAATCATTTTAAGTGCAAAATTTAATTTACTTAATTCCATCTTGAAAGGAATTTTCACATAAAATTGTTCATCACAATTTTTGTTTTGTGTGAACATTGCTTTTGGGTACCTAGGTCAGACATTATTATATTGTTACAATTCTTATGGTTCCACCACCTATTTATTTTAATTAAGTTTGTGGTCAGCCTTAAAGGGATCTTTTCACGTCTTGGTAAATTGACAAAATTAAAAAAAGTTGTTTCAGATTCGCACATTTTCGTTTTAGTTATGATATTTGTGAGGAAACAGTAATACTGAACATTTACCATGGTCTAATATAGCCATTATATGCATCTTTTGACGATTTAAAAACCTGAAAATTATAAAGCGTTGCAACGCGAAACGATTGAATAATTTTGAGAGTTTTGTTGTTGTCGTTTAATTTTATGAAACTACGAAGATTGCTTATATAAAGTATAAAATACGTCAATCATACATACTCGGCAGGATGGGAGCGGTCTTATTCGTTTTTACTCCAGGACTCAGTGGTTCGAGCCCTGATGCGGTCTACTTTTTTTCCTTTTATTAATTTTATTCTTGATTTTTTACTGGAGTTTTTTAGATCCAATGTTTTTTTTTTACATTTATCAATATGAAGCATTTAATGACAAACTTCAAAACATGCCAAAATCTGTGAAAAGGCCCCTTTAAATCAATCTTCAGATTCTTAGATTTAAATTGAATTTTTATGAATATATTTGGACAGTACTTAAAACTAACACTATGTGTGTGTCTTTAATTTTGTTAAACTAATATAACATTTTTAGTTCAGGGGTTTCCTTGCCATTTTGAGAAAAGAAGTCTGGTCAAATTTGGATTTTTAAAGGGATACAAAAGCAAATTTAGGATTTTTTATCGACAAAAAAAATGGAACAAATTGGTTTTTATTTATCATCAAATATTGACAAATCATGCTATTTCCTGGTCATTTTTGGAAAAATGCAATTCTTGCTAAAAGTCCACTTATTTGGGAAAAACTAATTTAATAGCGAGCTCACAGAGCAGCCACAGGCTGCTCGAGAGGCGAGCATTACGTTAACACGTGTATTTGACTATAGATCTACAGGTTGTTGTTTTGAAAAGTTTGGTATCTGCGCGCGCAATATCCGAACCGGATATCTGAACCAGGAAACCGGAACTTGAAATTTTCGAAGTAAATAACCGGCGTCTTCTGATTGATCATAATGATAATAGATAAAAATGATAAAATTTACGGCTTTTAAATATTCTAACATTCTTCTCAGTATTTATTGTGACTAAATTTCAAATACGCATCAGCATTCTTCGTGATTAACAGTTGTCTTCATTCGGGGATTTCCCCATTCGATGACGTCATCACCAAATTTATCCAAGTAACGATTGACGTCACCGTTTTCAGGGGTTTTCCTGGCTTCATTGGGAAGAGGCCCTAGCCTATGGATTTTGGGAAGAAATTGCTCATTTTGGGAAGAATTCTCGCTAAAATGACTGCTTTGGGAAATGAAAAAGCTGGTGTAAGTTAGGATTTTGGGAAAAACTGCATGATTTTAAAGAAATTTTCAATTGGGAAGGGGCCTTTAATAGGCCCCTGTTATATAAGGCTGAAAACCCCCTGGTTTTGTGTGTACATAGCAAGTGTCAACACCGACAGCTACTCGCGTTTTTGAATAAAAATGAGGACAAAACAAATAGGTGGCAGTGCTATTATTTAATTGGACGATTGCCATTGGCCCTTTCCCCAAAATCAGGTAAAAACCCCTGCTATGAAGGTCCGATCGGGATTCAAACCCGAATCCACCCATGAGCCATCTAATGATATTGATCATATGATATTGGCCTGGGTTGCCAATTAAGCTATCTGTCCTTTTGAAAAATATATAGGTAAACTGCAATGCTGTATAATAGCATGATTACCTTGCTTAGGAAAATTTTACAAAGAATTACATTTAATTGATATTTTGTTATGATTTAGAACAGTATATTCAGTTCAAAAGCTCACATGAGGTAATGTTTGAAAAGCCCACAAAAGCTTCTGTTTGTGAAATAGGTGCTAATTTTCCGACTGTGTATAGTTGAAATCAGGGGCGTAGCTAGCATTTATTGAGCTGTAGGCCCGGATATGCTACATAAAAACGGGGAGCCAGGGATCATCATCCCCCTAAAAAAAATGTTTAATCTTATAACGCCTGTGGTGAGATTTTAAGCATAACTAAAGAAATAATAAGATAAGAAAATATAAGACTTTGGCCAGTTTTTCTTAGATATTCTACTGTTTTACACCTCATCCCCCTCCCCCCTCAGGGTCAACATTTTAATGCGTTTTTCGAAGTTGAAGCATTTGTTTTTTCATGTTTAAAAAAAAAATGTAGGCCCCGGCCCGCTGTGCCTTATAGCAGCTTCGCCACTGGAGATAAAATCACCTTATTTTGCATAAATCTGGTAAAATATATATGGTTCGAAAACCAACTGTGGATAAGAGCAACAGAACAGTCCTTGTAACTAAATAACTTCAATATTTTTTATAAGTAATTATCTTAACCATAAAGTGACCTATACTTCGATAATTATGCATACCTGAAGAGAAGATATATAGGTGAAAGTTGCTGTAATGCATAAAACTAAAAACAAATTGTGCAGCAAACAAAGATTGGTATTACCAAGGACATAGATATTAATCTTGTATGTATGTCCTTGTCATTGCCTCCTTAAAACACTAAACAATCAACTAGAACATACATTGTAAAAATTTAGAACAGCCAAATGTTGCTACCTTGTAACTTATAATTTTGAGGTGCGCATCATCGTTGCTGGCATCAGCAATGATTTCTCCATGTTGCAAACTGTATTTAGATTTCACAAGGGCCAGGCAGCATATTTGTTTTATTTTCCTTTTTGAGCATATAAAGTCAAAGTAATTTCAAATTACCATCATTTAGGAATTAATGCAAGGTAAGTCAGCAACATTTATGTCACCCACCAAAACATGTTATTTAATACGATTGATATAACACTTTGACAATTTTACACTTGTAAGTTTATATTTTTATAAGTGCGACAATACTATGATTAAATAAATTTGTATTTTCCTAACTACTGTTTAAAAGTCATTCTGGTTAGCGAATGTCAAGTCACCCACCGTACTCAAGGTAGCGACTGTCACGTCACCCCCTCAAAGTTATTTATATCTTATTTGAATTTATGTTTTAAATATGGTTAATCACATTTGATCACATCTTTTGATTGCTTGAATCAATCACATTTAATAGTATCTATAAACATTGCACTATTTGTAGTAATTATCAAATAATTAATTTAGAATGTTCTTTACCAGAAAGGTAAGCTCAGATGTCAATTAGGGCACTATCTCCCTCACTATGAGATATTGTCAAAGGAAGCAATATTTGTTTGTATCATGCCATTTTGTGAGGCATAACAATTAAGCTAAATTTTTGTAATTTTTTCAATAAAAGAGAATAGATATCTAGAATATAATCACTGATGTATAATTTTTGATGAGATAACAAAGTTTGGTCATATTTGAATGATACTCAAATGTGATTTGCCACCTTTTTAAATTTAAATGTAATGCATGACAGTGAAAGAAAAATAATATACACTATAGTATATGAAATGATTATGAAATCGAGTATTAGACTCACAGGTTGTTGTTTTGAAAAGTTTGGTACCTGAGTACACAGGGTTGGCATATTGACCGGTCAATTGAGTATTGACCGGGTCGGCGGTCAATACCCGGTTAAAACCGGTCAATACTGGTCATAATTGGTCAATACTGGTCGATTGAAAATTGTAGCATTTAAACATGACAAAGGAAGAATTTAAGCTATTCTATATTAAATCAATCATTATTCTGTAATTGATAAACTTTTTTGAGTTATCTATTAAAAAAAAAATCTTTAAAGCTGTAAAAAATACTTCTTTATTATTTATGGAAACGGTCTCAAATACAAAAGAACTAAGGCAATATCTTTATCTCAGTGTATCACATCTGTTACTGAAGTATTATTACTATTGTAGTTACCATAGTATTTCACTGATCTATTGATATATCTATTTGATAAGCTGATGGACAAACAGAACTCTTGTGGTTTCTAGGGTCATAAATGATCTGGCCCCTTATAAGCCTTAATTGGTAATAAAATGCATGCACTGGTATGTCTCTGATAGTAGTGCTGCAACAATATACCGGTATATCGGTATATATCGCAATACGCAATCCGCATATTGTATTGTGATACGATTTTCATCATACCGGTACGAACATTTTACAAAAATTCATACACATTCCGTCCAGAAAAGCCATCCGAAATAACGATATCAAGGTAAACAAAGCAAAGCGGTGTAAATAAATTTTTACGTAAAAATAGCATTCTATAATGTGAATTATACGGAGTAGCGTTGTTACATGGGAGCATTTGTTCGATGCTTTTGAATAGATTATCGTTAAATTAATTGCGCACAACTGTGAATGTTTCGTTCGATTCTGAATTGAGCATTTTTTATTTGTAATCCGAATTTCGGAAACACACTTCCAAATTTTAATGCTTACGCGACAATAAAAAAATATCGTCAAATAAAAAGTGCTTTATCCTTTGTCTCAATAAAAAACGCGCGAAAATTATGCAGACATGTAGAACGTCACATGGAAAGTATGGGTGTATTTTGTGTTGTATAAAAACGGGAACATCGCATCAGGCGAATTACGCGTGTTTAGTGAAAACAAAAACGTCCCGGTAGGACGTTATTTCATCACATCTTTAAATAGTAACAAATGCCATAATGTTTTTGATACTTAAGAAAATTTGCGAATGCTTGTGTTTCTTGTTATTCTTGAGCACATTTATAGTAAATATTTACCAGAATTTGTTTTAAAACTGGAGTATACGGGATTATCGGGTAATTGGCGAGTTATAATTCTGGTACAAGTTAGCAATATATTGCGATATATTGTGATACGGGTTTTTGTCCTGACAATATATTGCAATACGGTTTTTGGCGTATTGTTGCAGCACTATCTGATAGTGACAATGAAGCAAATCTGCCCTTAGGCTATTTCATTTCACTCAAACAAAATGAGATAACTTGCTATTAATGTTATTAATTTAATAGTTACTTCTAACTTGTCTCCTTTTTATATTAAAAGGGTTTTCATATTTTAAAGTTCAATTGGTCTTCAAATGAATAAGCAATCAAAGTTCTTGATTTTGGCAACAAATAATGTTTACCAATTGTGGGTCTACTCTAGACTCTTCTTTTCAATTATTTCTTTCTTTTAATAATTATTTCTTCAATATTATGTGTTTTTTTTATATCAATGGAAAATAAAATATTTTTGCACTATTTTGTTTAAAAAGTACTTAAAGAAATCCAGGCAAGAATACATGACAAGTAAGGGTTGTGTCAAAGGTGCCATGTTAGGCCCTATTATCAGTTTTGGGTGCCCTAACCTGTATAGGTGAGAATGACTGTGAAAGACTGTGGAGACAGTCAGGGCCCTCACACTACTTTGGGGGAATGGTTCCGCAGCCCTTAGGAGGGGGAATTTTCGCGGCGTTTCCCTTTTGGGGGGATTTTTTTACTTACTCTCTCGATCATTATTTCATTTGTACATGTTTGCACAATTAAATTTGACTAAATTTGGGAAATTAGTGTTGTTGTTGTTTTGCTAACAAATGCTTCAAAATTGAGGATACAAGTGTGTCTAGTATTATATTTTAATACTACGGTTGATCTTATATGGATGGGAGATGAACAAAATATTGTTCTCAAAAAATAAAAAATTGTTTTGGTTCCATTGGGAATTTTTAGCTCCCATTTGGGAAAAATATATACTTTTTTCCATTGGGAATGGGTCCGGTTACCGGACCCGATTTTTAATGAAAAAAACACTGTTGATCAAGCTCGCTTTGAGGCTTTGCCTTATTTCATATTATAACTGTTTATAAGGCCACGATTTTTATATTTCTTGGTTTACAAAACCGCCGACCCTAATTTTTGGAAAATGGGAAAAAAAATAAAATCGGAAAATCGTCTTTTTAAAAAATATTTTATTCCCGACCGCACTGCAAAACGAGCAAAACGACAAAAAAACCCATCCGGTTTGAGTATGGTTGCGAATAAAATCGGGTAAGTACAATCAACGATTGGTTCACATATATTGCAGAGATCGGGATATTTTTCAATGTGACACATTATGTACCAGTCCTTTTATGGGCACTTCTCAAAATTTATTTCGGGTAAAAATTACAGACAATAAGAAAATCAGCGTCAGTAAAATGTCGACCCCATCAAAATTTATTTCCGAGTCTGTGACGCAACTATATTGTTTAACATGTTAATTATATTAAACAAACCCGATATTATAGTAGATAAAAAAGTATTTGATAATTAGTATAAATAATCCAATAAAACACTGCCATTATTTACAATATATGTGTTTAGGAATTTTGTTAACACGTCCGCCATAGTTTATAGGAACTGTACAGAAAGTTTGGAAATCGGTATATCTCGGAAAATCATTGATAAATGTATTTGTCTTTTCAATGCTTAGGGCCGAGTAATTTCGGCAAATCGGAACTCAACTTGCATAAAACACTAGCTCAATTAACCGTTAAACTCTGCCTCCGTTCTCTGCAAAAGATTCGAAGGCGGAGCTATGCATTGCATGTGCTTTTATTAAATTGGAGGATTGCAATTGAGAAACAAACACACGATTGGTTCGGCATGTTGATTGCTAGACAAAGGAAGCCAATTTTTTTGGTGCGAAATTTGTCGCTTTATTGCTTCTGACAGAAAGCGGCTTTCCTTTGATGACGTCAAACTGTCAATTCACACAGACTGCACATTTTCGGAAGACTTTAACTGACTCCTTGTTTACAATTCCAGTAAAAAAAAACACTTGCTAACATTGAACTTTGGATTAAATTATCAAAATAAAGCAAAAGCGAAGTTGACAAATATGATTAAATTAATTCGCGTCAGTTCAAATAAGACGTTTTGCGTTGTAAATCAACGAGTTTTCATGACAACAACAACTTTGACAAACATTACCGCTACGACGCATGGATCGATCTACCTCGATTTTTTTTCATGTACGATCTCATAAGTCGAGTAAGAGCAAACACATACCGGGTAATTTGTGTATGAGTAGTTTATCTTATATAAGATTTATGCAACGGGCATCGCATTGTTGCGTAATGGTGCGCATCGAATTATGGAAATGAAGCGCAGTTTTTCGTTTTAATGGGAGAAGAACGCATGTCATGTAATGGAGTGTTTAAAATTGCCTGATGTTACAAAAGGTGCTTTTAGGACTCATTTCATTTGAAGATATAGATGTGTTTCATTGATTTTTTGTCTCTGTGTTAAGATTATAAAAGATATGTTGTCTTTGTTCTGATGTTATTAGTATTAACTTTTTTTTCCAATGATGTTTTTTTTTTTTTTTTTTTTCGACCGCCCGATGGACCATTTTCAAAATAATTTTTGTAAACCAATAAAAAAAAAAGTCGTGGCCTAATAACTCAAGTTAGAAGAAAGAAATAATATGAATTCTAGTTATAATTACACTGGATTTGGATGGCCATATGATAAAACAAGTCCTAATCCCTTTAAACAAAAGTTTTGGCTATTACAAACCCAATTAAAGAGCCATAATGTTCACCTTTTTACTCTGAAGGACCTAGGATGTCTACTTACAAGATTCATCTGACTGGAGACTGGGATACTCATCATCCATACATTGTCCCTGAACATCCACATGCAGAGCTGTAACAACATCATCATCCCGTAGCGGCCGCGGAATGGCAAACTCAAACACTGTCTTCTGATGGGCATTTCTGTTCGAAAAACGTTTTGTTTGCGATACTGTGCTGTCATCAGCTCCAAAGATAATATCCGTGTACCGTTTGAACGCGTATGAGAGAATGTCGCATCTCTGGTCCAAATTGAAGACAAACCGGTCTTTGTCAATGAATAGTTGATCTTCCGACGAAGTCATCTGAAATGGAAGCGGCCATGGCATTCCTTGCGTTTTGGGCAACAAAGCCTTATACCTGTCATAACCGTCTTTTGAATTTGCAGTTGTTAAAGACAAAATGTGTATATGGCAGAAAATGAATATGCCAAACTTTGAAACCGCCATTTTGAAACTAGAACCTGAATCACATGACTGCGCATGTGATAAAAGAGCAAAAAGTTACAAAAAAGAACGAAAGAGACTTAAAAATATTAAAATAATAGGATTTACATATCGATTCTATTTCAAATTGAAATACAACATACAAATAACTACTTAATTTCTTTAATTTGACAGTATATTGTATAATTTTTGTGTTATAGTTATTTACATACAAATAAATAAATATCTTCCCGTTTACATACAAATAAATAACTATCATATAGATCTAGATGTTCTTCTTCATCGAACATACAGATCCTATCTGAAAACCGTGAGTAATTTGCGCCTGGGAACAGCTGACCCAAAAGCATATACAGTTTATATTGCTTTTAAGATAAATAGCAAAACGTATATTTTGAAATTTGAAAAAAATCTAGATCAGGATTGGGCATGGGGCCGATATTCGTACCTACAAGATAATACACAAAGCGGATGGTAATGCTACTGGTATAGCATTGAAATGTTTAGGCGATTTTTTTTCAGGCGTTATTCGCGTCGTACAAATTAAAGGACTTGCATATTGAGCACCAGACTTTTTTTCAGTCCAGGGCAATGTCACTCATATGAAATGGGATTTATGCGATCAATACCTTTTTTGTGAAAAAAAAACAACAACACAACAACAATCCAAGTTTGTTTCTAAAGCTGGCCGGTGTATTAGAGTTTATACTGGACATTTTGGACGGTTTTGCTAGTATCCTGGTGATACCGCGTAACGGTGTATTACTCCTTTGTCAAAACACTATCGCTGACTATGTAGCTAATCCTAATGTAATGATATTGAAGTCTGGAAATCCCTGTATACTTCCAATGTTTAAATCATAAAGCTCCCTTTAATTACAAAGTACTGCCCATGCGTCACATACGAATTCACACAAAATCTCGAAAATTCCGACAGAGTTTGGAAACTATTGGCATTTCGGTTATTACAATTGTTTATTTAACAGGGAAATGTTGGAAACCACTTTATTGATAAGAATATGGGGCGATTCGGCAAGTTTTATTAGGTTGCTAACATGATGCACTTATAACAAGAAGTTATGTATAAAGTCACTTGGTATTGTACACATGTAGTTCACCAAAATAATGCTCTTTTAAAATAAGGTTCAATATGTAAAGTTATATTGACAAGCTGTTTAGCGGATCCACAGACACATTTGTCCAAAGAAACTAGACTGTCCGAAAAAAACCGGACTGATTCCATTCTCCTCAGCCCCTTTAACAACAAATGGAACTCAAGGTTAATGATAACAACGCCGGACGCACCATTAATGTTAAAACAATATGGTGGCGTTATTAGTGTCATAGTCTTTCGATTGTTTAACAACAAATGGAACTTTACTCATATACAGCATTGCTGTGTTCTTTTTTTAATGTTTAGTTTCAATCATTTTGGTACCTGTGCAATAAGCGCGGGGTTCCCATTTCATCCACTGTAACATTTCAAGGAAAGCCTTATCTTAGTGTTAACATTATCGCGCACAATGAGTGTCAACCAGAACAGAGCAAATTCGCGTTTGTCTCTATACACTTTACGAAACCCTTTTAAATACCAAATTCTCCAAGTCACAGCAATTTTTCTTTCCGTAGCAGTTCTTTTTCTAGAGACGTTAAGTCGGTTGCTTGTAAATCCACGCTTCAAATAGTTAAAGACTGTAATTTGCTGACAGTCTTCAATAAAATGAAAGGATAACTTTGTTTAAGTAGTATGTCTCTTGATTGAACGTTTCAGTTATCAAAAATTGTTTGCTACATATTGATATACCACTTTATTGTTTAGCGATTGCTTTGTGAATTAAGTAAGGCTTGGAACACATATTTGAATATCTGGAAATTCGAAAACTTGCCGATTATTCGAATACGAAATTTAGATTCGAATATTTTATACTTATAAACTTAATGAGTGCCTGTAAAAAGCAGACGTGCCTACAATTGCAGTAATATTTAAGCTGTTGTGTATTAGTCCATGGTATGAAAACAGCTGTCATCAATTAACGATATAATGTTTCATCATTTCCATACAGCAGCACAATAAGTGTTATTGTAAAGTTAATTGTCAGTCTGGATGCATCCCACCGAGGTACTAGTAGATTCAAAATCGTTGGGAGTTGAAAGGACGCAACAATTAAATACGCGATACTCGTGTCTTACTTAACGACACTTAAGGTAGCGCACCTCTAATGATTTCCCGCGATTAATTTTACGATCATTGCCGATCTTCAATGATCGGTTATTTCCGAGAGATGCATTTTATTTTTTTCAAACTTCGAATTTTGATATGTGTTTACCTAATTCATTTAGAATACATTACTTTCACTATAAATATTGACTTTGATCCAATTATCATCTGAAAAATACGAGTTCGCGATTTCTCCAAAGATTGACGAGCCTTTTTACCTGTTTACTTATGGATATCTAATTTAAAATTACATTCGTGTGGAGTTGTCGTGGCCGAGTGGTTAAGGCGATGGACTACAAATCTTTTGGGTTCTTCCCGCGCAGGTTCGAATCCTGCCGGCATCGCATACTTTTTGCGACGCGTTTTATTTCTTTTCTAACGTAATTTGATTTAATATAGCATATAAGATATGTTTATTGTCAAATATGTTGAAAATTGTATGCACATCCTTCAATTTTTAAAATTACAACAACGTTATGGCTAAATTGGGTAATTAACTGCTGAAAATACGAATGATGCATGTTGCATTTTTATTTTTATTTCAACAAGTAAACGGTAAATCTGTCTATTTCTTGGTATTTTTGCTGTATATAGTGTTTCTATAAAAACAAAGTTTAAAATATAACTTAAATGATACTATTTTGAATTTTATGACACTTTGTTTTTAACCGACCCAATTTTTACTTGGCTGAAATCACTTACATTTCATGGCGCTATTCCATAGATAAAAATTTGTAAAAAATAAATGTCTGTAAAAGAATACTTATTCCAACTTGTTTTAACTTTAAACACCTTTACTGCATCTGTACACACCAACTGCATGCCCATATTTGGAAATTTGAAATAATTATGGAACTTTTATATACCCCAGGGGTGAAAATAAACTGGACAAAAGCCGAGCGTGAAGGTGGTTTTGAAAAATCGGTATATTTTTTTAAAAGCATGGAAAGCCTACCTACAAATTTGCATGTAGTTCAGTGAAAAGATGCTGATTAGGAAAATAATTAATTAAATTATATTTGGATATGTGCCCATTAGGGGTGCGCTACCTTCAGTGTTTAAGGCTTATTGAAACACTCTCGAGTCCGTTTCTTGGGCCTAGAACCAGTACTTGGTGTCTTTGGTGGAGATCTAAAGAACGCTCCCACAGTGGGGATCTAACCCGTGACCTCCCGGTCGCTAGGCGGACACCATATCCATTACACCACGGCGACCTTTATGTCATTGTTTGATTCATTTAAAGGTTTTCTGTAAACTTTTAACTATTGGCTGTTAAAATTTAATACTCGTATCACAATAAAGTGCTTTGCCAATTAACTTTTTTTATCCCTTATTGCATTTAGCTAAGGTTTTATAAAGCACATATTGGCGCATTTGGAGAAAACAGCCAAATTAGTTGCCATTTGAACTATTTGTAGACCTCTGAGTTTATGTAAATACTAAACATTCCTACACAACAAATCACCAAACCCTTTTTACCCCCATTATTACAACTTACATTATACAGATAAATCTGGTGTTAAAAGACTGTAAATCGTATCATATCAACTATCCGTGAAAGCAAAATGGTGTACCAAACTTAATACTATAATTAATAAAAATGAATGGAATTGAATAGTTGAACTTCCATTTTTAATGACCAATGATGTTAAGGTTCAGTGGTTGCAATATAGAATAATTCACATGATACTTTGAACAAATAGTCTTCTGAATAAAATAAAAATAACTGATGATCCATTATATCCATTTAAAAAAGTGAGGGAAATTTGGAACATTTAATCTGGTAATCTAAAATATCTAAAGATATTATTGACGAATTGTTATCAAGAAAATCTTTTCTTTTCATAAATAAGACAATTTTTCTATTGGGAAATACTTTGTTTGAAGCATGTAACTTCATTTTTCTGGAGAGTTGTTTACCGCTTCAACATGTTTCCGCATTTTGAAACAACAATACATGATTCAATAATTTTAATTATACAATTTAAAAACTTCTTATTATCTTCAGACAGTGATAAAACCGTGTAAGGACTACATTTTGGTTGGTTATATAAAGGACACAATAATGGAGACTGCAATGTTTTAATGCAAAAAATGAAACGAGCATTATGACTTACTGTAACATTCAAAGAAGTATTAAGCTTTTGGATAGTGTTTCAGGTGCAAACAATGATGCTCCCAGTAGACTTCCATACACTGTTTTTTTTAGATTTAGGCGTCACATGATAATTTTATTTCACTGATATGGCGACCCTCTTTTGTTTTGCCGACTCTAAATTTCTTGTTTATTTCAGATTGAGTTTAAGTAAATATAAACATGATTTTGGAATTGTCAATTAAGTTTTCGATCAACGACACTATATTTGAGCATATTGCCTAAATAAACTTTAAATTAACTAACATTAACAAAAGAAAGAAGAAATAAAAATATATATTTGTTATACTAATACATGGTATATCATATCATGATACAGTGGGTTTGCATTTTATCTTAAAACAAATTACACAACAAAAGTGAATCCGACCTACCCAGCAATCTATTAACTGAAGTTGTTAAAACAAACATACTTTTAGCCTTATTTGACTAGTATTGTGACGACGCAGATGTCGGTCTTTTTAATATATTACGGTATTGCTTTAACTTGAATACATGTCATTATCCTATTGGAAGAAGTGTATAGCCAAGCTGTCGTTTGTGTTATCAAATGGACTTTTAGTAAATGCATCGGATTACGCAACCATGTGCTCAAGTAACCAACACAAATATAAGCACATGATTGGTTAACTCAAGCATTATTGTCTATTGATTAATACCTCTTTTTCTAACCATATAGAAATATAGAAACTGTCATTATTTTACATTTCATATATTTGAACATCAATACTGTGTTGTACTTACAGTTTTAAATATAATACATGAATATTCAATAATTTAAAATGAACTTTAAATCACCGAATTAGTTTTTGCAAAAGAACAAGAGCAAATTTATCATAAAACTAACTTGAAAATTAATTTTGATGAACGTTTGGTCAAAATCAATTATTTAACATGTTTATTAACTCATCTTTAATACATGGTATGGTTTCTTTTTACGTGCGTCACCATTTGTGTACCTGTAAGGGCGATAGCTTGGTACAGAGGTTCCCTAAAATAAGCATGAAACATGAGAGGCGTACCTGCGGTTATAAGTGAACTTGAATAATAGATTTGAAGTTTTCTGATATAGGTATAAAGAGGACATGCAATTACAATTATCGAGTAGAGCGTAACTCACACATGTTGCATGGTTTACAGTGTCATTGTAGCTTTGTGCGTTGAGGCAAACATGGGAGTACATAAATACCAATATGTAACAGCGATATTGTTTGTTTTAACCATATTGTTAATATTCTGTTTTCAATCAACCATTCGTGTATTTATGACTCAACAAATTACGAACCAAAACGAGAAGAAACACAATGAAGAAGCAAATATACCGTGTAAGATTCAAGCTCTCGACCCGTGGGATCTGTCACTTAAGCCATTTCTAAGTGAACCGGCACCGCTTAAATGTACCGAAAACATCGACTTGTTTTATGTTCAGGAAAATGGAATTCTTGTAATAAACGCGAGTGTAGAGAAGGCCAATGGCGTTACAGTCTCGGATTGGAAATGCTATTATAGTAATATCACACGCGGTCTCGGCGATTCAAATGTGATATTTAGCGGAAAAAAAGAGTTTAAATACACCTTTTTGGTCGAGAGTCAGCTGTTTCGCATAACATGTTTCAACCATACGGCGAAAAGTGCAGCAAAAGTCTATGATATGGCATTCTTCAATCCGTATTGGGTCGCAAACAAGCTAGACGAAATCGACGATGAAACAGAATATAAATCAAGTGTCATCCTTATTGGGATTGATTCACTTTCAAGGTCAAATGCTATCAGAAGCCTTCCAAAAACTCTGCAATATCTTCGCGATGATCTCGAGGCTTTTGATTTCATGGGGCTACGTAAGGTAGGGTTGAATACGTTTCCAAATTTAATACCACTTCTTACGGGAAGACCACATACCGACTTTCCCAATTATATGCAGGGCAAAGATTTCGCCGATTCAATACCTTTAATCTGGAAGGAGAACTGTACCGCTAGAACCGCAACAGCTTTTATTGAAGACTGTCCGGGCATTTCCATGTTCAACTATTTGAAACCTGGATTTTACAAGCAACCATCTGAATATTATTTCCGCTCTTTTGAAGTTGCACGGCGCAAATTCAAGCCGATGATTTTTACATCTCTAGGAAAAGATTCTAAGGACTGTTACGGACAGAAAAATGTGTTTGTGTTGATGAAGGAGTATTTTAAAGGATTTCTTAAAGTGTATAGAGAAAAGCGCAAATTTGCCCTGTTCTGGGCGACCCACGTTGGGCACGATTATGTAAACCATGTCCGGCGATTCGACGAACCTTTACTTGAAATGTTACAGTGGATGAAACGAGAAATAAATCTGGAAAACATTATGTTAATTTTCTTTGGTGACCACGGCTTTCGAATGGGCGGTTTAGCCTTGACGCATATCGGGCGAGAAGAGAATAACAATCACGCGCTTATTATACATGTACCAAAGCAGTTGAAGGTAAACGTGGAAAATATACTTTTTAAGAACACAGCAAGACTTGTTAGTCATTATGATATTTACCAAACCATGTATGACATTATTGCGTTTAAACATATCCCTCCTCCGCAATATATGGATGTTCAAGACACGTTAGTGCGACGAAATATATTAAATCCAATACCAATTGATAGAACGTGTTCAGATGCGGGTGTTCCTGCAGAGTATTGCACTTGCTATGAGAAAATATCAGTGGATACAAATTCAAGTATCTGTTTGGAATTAGGCCAACATCTTGTTCATCACATTAACAAAAAAATTCTTCACAGCTATAGGAAATGTGCCGTTTTAAACTTATACAACATATCTGACGTGTCGCTTGAATATTCTGATAAACATGTTAAGCGACAGGCAGATCAAGGTAGGAAGTCGTCTTGGAATAATCAAACTAAATCTGAAGCCGCTGAAGAGGCTTTGTACAATGACGGAGGGTATAGAATGGTGATCTACACGATCCCCGGAAAGGCCTGTTTTGAAGGACTTTTAGATTATTCGAGTGCTACCGATGGGTACAGGATCAAAGTCATCGGACTACCCAGCAGGTTAAATGTGTATGGAAATCAGTCGCACTGTACTGAAACTGTAGTTCTTAAATCTTTCTGTTATTGTAAGGATCTTTTAAACGATCACTAAGCACGTTCGCATAAGTGTTTGGAAATGTAATATTTATCAAATACTTGAAAGGGTATTAGTGAGTTTAGTGGTAGTAAAGTGGGAAACTGTATTGATTGGATCAGTGTAACTTTATCAACCCGAAGAATTGCCACAACGACTAAATTAAATAAGTTCCAAATCAACGTATTCAATTAGAAGTAATACAATAACTACAGTAATAATACCATATATTCAAAAAGAGATTAGTTTTATTTTTAAATTATATACTAAGAATTTTAAATTATATACTAAGAAAATGGATTAACAATAAAACAACGCAACGTCGAATCGTTTTATATGTATTTCATGTATATATGTATAACAACGTTTTATATGTATTTCATAAAATAAGGTTCGTTATAAAAACGATCTGTAGCATATGACCGTCATCCGAATTGTATGTTGTCCTCGATATATGCACAAGTGTTGAGATACTGAATTGTTTTCACAGCTGTTGTAAATTGTTACTTTTGTAATTCATTTATTAATTTGAGTAAAATTTGGCATGTTATTATTATAAGTGCGCTTAAGCACACACTAGTTAAAACGTCAATCGGAAGGAACAAAAAAGCGCATAATGGCGACATTTGTGAATATACAATTTATAGAGACCATTGAAAATATTATTAAACTTCATGCACCATGCTTCTGTTATGAAGTATTATGTAATTATATATTTCTAGTGTTAATGTCTCTTTTTGTTTTGTTTGTTAAATATCAAATCTTCTTTCAACTGATTACATCCTTATGGATTTATACTCCTGACTGAACTGCGTATTTAATTATAAACATACATAGCTATTTAATTGATAAGTGTAAAACGTTAAAACGTATTTTTATATGTAACAGTTAACACATCTTTTTTTAAAGTGTATTTCATATTTAGTAAGTAAATTTTTGTTATAGCAGAATGTATTAGCTATGAATGCACATTTGAAAATGATTCATACAAGAAAATGCAAACGTGGAATCGTTTGGCACTGGGAGTCGAATGTATTTACAATGAACATAAATTCGAGGATTTATCAAATAAAATAATAAACTTTGGATTCTTTGTAAAGTGCATGTTCGCTTATTATTCCAAAGCGGGATTAATTAATTGTACTTGTATTTTCTTACTTTGTTTTTGTAGCAAATGTTTAGTTTATTTGCAGGTGTATCTTTGTTCTCGGTAAATAACTTATGTCAATAAAATATTTAACATGTTTCAAGCAATTATCTAACCTTATAAATTTAAGAAACAAGACCTTTCATAAAAAACATAACATAGTCTGTTTATGTATGTAATTTTGCAAAGCTAAAACGTATTATTCAGCTCTTTTTACAACAGTGGCTGTATATGATATTTACAAATATATAGTTTTCAAACTTGTGTGGGTTGAAGGTACGCCATCAACGCCTCAAATCATACTGTGTTGGACCGTTTTCCCTCCGTCATTAGTCCCATAAATAAAAGGAAAGTGGATTTGTAAGGCAAGGCGTTCAACAATAAAATGTAAAAAATAAAACAATAACATAATTACACTAGGATATGTATTTAATTGAATAACTGTTGAGTTATTAAATTGTCATCAGAGCACATCATTAAAACCATCTGAAACACGTTAAAAAGCCTTGTATAAATCAAAATTCCAATTTAGTTCTTAATTTATAGTTTATTTATGTCGTTTTGGTTATTCCGGCAGAAAAGTTGCCATTTTTTTCTAAACCTGACATTGGAGGGAAAAGTTAATGCTAAAGTGTTTTTTGTTAGGGGACATAATAATGATGAAGATTCCAAATGTTGCCGGCCGGTTTATCTTGTAATACACATTTTCTATGTATCAGGATTTCCATAGCATGCTAAGACAAATCTGGTCGCTTCCTTCACAACTTCTTTTAAACAAGCTAACATATCGCTAAACAATCTGATGGAATTGCTTGCGTTAAGCATTTGAAAATAAATCTTCCCTTACCGATACACAATTATCCAGCCACCGTGTTGCATCTAAAGGAATCGTTAGTAAGTCGGTTGCGATATTTATATTCTTTGGGGCTACCACAGAAATGCCAGTGTGTTCTGCTTCTACAGAATCAACCATTTTTATTATCATAATCACGTCCGCTTCTTCGTGGACTGTTTTTAAATCAGCTCGTTTGTTTATGACACCTTAATATATTTCAGTGGACGCATCATGATCTCCTGTAACGACCAACTTGAGTGCACAAAAGGTGAAATTCTTTATCTGTACATAAAGCTTAACAAATCAGAGAGGTCAGCTGTTGTTTTTCTTCAGTGACACCTAGTGTACTTTTATTTGGCGATAAAGACATGTCACCTGTTAGTTTGTACACCCTTGAAACATTTGATTGTCTACCTGACTTTGTCACACTCTTAGTGCTGAACTCCATGTATCGTCAGACATTAAGTAGACATCAAATTTATTCAGATAGTGTCTTGTATAAGTCTTAAAGTTATAAATATAGTCATATATCTTTCCGTCTAAGGGTCAGTGAATGTCATACAGGACAGCAAATACATCTATAACGGAACATGTGAGCTGGCTTTCAATGTGCATCTCAGACACTTCTACTCTTAATAGATTCTTCGGCATCTATTTGTTTTTTTCTATTCTGAGTTCCCCTGTTAATAAACATAGCAGTAGGTACTGAAGCCAATGCATGGCGCTGTATATGGTAAATGTCTATTTCCCTAGAACAAGGTTGTAGGCCAATTACTCTTGAATAAATCAGATAGATGTTATACACGTTGGTTTCCACAGCCCTAATGTGGTTTCTAGACACAACCTGGGGTTTAACCTTTTTTAGGTATTGACCCATAAACATTGTGCGACAATGAGCTTTCAAATCCGATCGTTTGGATTGTACCAATATATTTTGCTTGTTCAACATTAGCAGACGTTGGTGCTATTGTTCCGGTCACAATGTTCACTAGACTGGGTGGATGCTTGCTTCGATCAGACGGATAATTTTCTCTGAAGACTTGCTTTATCCTGAGCTTCTGAATTAATACTCACCCGCTTTTATTCTTTGTGCTGTTTATCAGTGTCAATTTAATTTACACCACTCATTTCTCTCAGATCTTTTATTCTGCTGAACATATGCAGGCTCAGCTCCAAACATTGAGAGTTTCAGGTTTAAGTGTTGAACCTATAATGCCCTTCTTGTCAAAAGCTGCTTATATGAGCCTGTCACTCCATATGGCATTCCATACCCCCGGAACATGTCTCATGACATGCTCACCCTTTAGGAACTTTTCGTGTGCGCTTCCTCCATTTATCTGAAATAAAGAGGCCGTATCTCGAGTAGTATGGGTTTAAAACGCCAACAAGTATGGTAAAATGATACCAATCACCTTCTCTTTCTGTTTGAACATACATCATTATAAGGACTGCTTTAATCAAACAATCAATCCCCAATTTAGACGTACGACTTGCAGATGCTATGTTGTTAAGATATATTTCTAGATCATTAAATGGCGGACACCATATCTATTACACAACGGCGACCTTTATGTCATTGAT
This sequence comes from Dreissena polymorpha, assembly GCF_020536995.1. Classification (NCBI taxonomy): domain Eukaryota; kingdom Metazoa; phylum Mollusca; class Bivalvia; order Myida; family Dreissenidae; genus Dreissena; species Dreissena polymorpha. Next base: position 145,329,367 of record NC_068356.1, on the reverse strand, counting down.
TGATTCAATTAAAGGTGTTCTTAAACCTTTTAACTATTGGATGTTAAAATGTAATACTCGTATCACCATAAAGTGCTTTTCCAATTAACTTTTTTTTATCCCTTATTGCATTTAGCTAAGGTTTTATAAAGCACATATTTGCACATTTGGAGAAAACAGCCACATTAGTTGCCCTTTGAACTATTTGTAGACCTTATGTAAACACATAACATTCCTACACAACAAATCACCAAACCCTTTTTTACCCCCATTATTAAAAGTGTTAAAAGACTGTAAATCGTATCATATCAACTATCCGTTGAAAGCAAAATGGTGTACCAAACTTAATACTATAATTAATAAAAATGAATGGAATTGAATAGTTGAACTTCCATTTTTAATGACCAATGATGTTAAGGTTCAGTGGTTCCAATATAGAATAATTCACATGATACTTGGTACAAATAGTCTTCTGAATAAAATAAAAATAACTGATGATCCATTATATCCATTTAAAAAAGTGACGGAAATTTGGAACATTTAATCTGGTTATCTAAAATATCTAAATATCTTTTCCTTTCATAAATAAGACAATTTTTCTATTGGGAAATACTTTGCTTGAAGCATGTAACTTCATTTTTCAGTAGAGTTGTTTACCACTTCAACATGTTTCCGCATTTTGAAACAACAATACATGATTCAATAATTTTAATTATACAATTTTAAAACTTCTTATAATCTTCAGACAGTGATAAAACCGTGTAAGGATTATATTTTGGTTGGTTATAAAAAAGGACACAATAATAGAGACTGCAATGTTTTAATGCAAAAAATGAAACGAGCATTACGACTTACTGTAACATTCAAGAAAGTATTAAGTTTTTGGATAGTGTTTCAGATGCAAACAATTATGCTCCCAGTAGACTTCCATACACTGTTTTTAGATTTAGGCGTCACATGATAATTTTATTTCACTGATATGGCGACCATCTTTTGTTTTGCCGACTCAAAATTTCTTGTTTATTCCAGATTGAGTAAATATAAATATGATTTTGGAATCGTCAATTAAGTTTTCGATCATCGACGCTTTATTCGAGCATATTGGCTAAATAAACTTTAAATTAACTAACATTAACAAAAGAAAGAATATAAAAATATATTATATTTGTTATACTAATACATGGTATATCATACCATGATACAGTGGGTTTGCATTTTATCACAAACCAAATTACACAACAAAAGTGTATCCGACCTTCCCAACAATCTATTTACTGAAGTTGTTGAAACAAACATACTTTTGGACTTATTTGACTAGTATTGTGACGACGCAGATGTCGGTCTTTTTAATATATTACGGTATTGCTTTAACTTGAATACATGTCATTATCCTATTGTCAGAAGTGTATAGCCAAACTGTCGTTTGTGTTATCAAATGGACTTTTAGTAAATGAATCGGATCACGCAACCATGTGCTCTATATATCAACCAACACGAATATAAGCATATGACGGGTTAACCCAAGCATTCCTGTCTATTGATTAATATCTCTTTTTCTAGAGCCAATATAGAAACTGTCATTATTTAACAGTTCGTATATTTGAACCGTCTGACATAAATTCTGAGTTGTAGATCTACTTACAGTTTTTAAGATAATACATGAATAGTCAATAATTTTCATCACCGAATTAGTTTCTGAAATAGAACAAGAGCAAATTTATCATAAAACTAACTTGAAAATTAATTTTGATAAACGTTTGTTCATAATTAATAATTTAACATGTTTATGAACTCTTCTTTAGTACTTGCTATGGTTTCTTATTACGTGCGTCACCATTTGTGTACCTGTAAGGGCGATAGCTTGGTACAGAGGTTCCCTAAAATAAGCATGAAACATGAGAGGCGTACCTTTGAAGATGCACACTGATGCCACGAATGAGGTCGATTAACACGTCAGAAAAAAATTGAGGAGAATCATGGGCTGAGGACGTTTTTTTTCCGAGCGCCATCTTCTCAGCGGGAGTCTATCATGTAATAAACACATAACGACGGTGTAAAGTTCTATAGTGTAAGGCTTGTTAAAGCGACTTTTCCACACATTGATGCATTTTTAAGTTTTAAGTTTGTCAGTAAACGCTTTAAATTGCTTGAATATAATGACAGAGTAAAATCTAAGAAAGAAAAGATAACAGGTTTGTCCCTAGCGGGGCTTGAACCATTGTCCTTCGGTTTAAAGACTTTTGAAAAAAAACAACAGATCGGCCTTCTTTACTTTTGTATGATGAGATCAATTAAATGAAAACACAATAAAATGACTCAATCGTGTAGCGAATGTTACGCTGAATACTTTCAATTTCAAATGATGTTTATTCTTAAACGAAGCTGTTAATCGGTTTGAGTGTACGGCATACGTAGTATTTCACTCCAGGATTTGTAGTGTCCTTTTATTTATTTTTAAGCTGGAAAGTTTGTATATTGTCCTTTCGAAAATATGCGAAAAAAAAGTCGCTTTAACGAAACACGTGTATTGGCTATGTTTAAAATGAAAAACCCTATATGCAATGCAGAGAATAGAACCGATTACTGAAAAATGTGTTATTCAATTAAGGAAACACAGCAACTCTTAACTTTATCGATCAATAAATAGCAGGGGTCCGTCTTATCAAAGATCGTACGAAAATGTTAACTTACGATTGAATTTTGTTAGTTTAAATATAAGTGATTATGATCTGTATGTTTCAAATATAATGGATATTTGACAGCTGCTTTGGAAATGAATGGAAATGTTCAACAAAAGTAATTATAAAAGTGACGGTTACATATTTATGGCGCTTCGAAAATTGCATCGTAAGGTGAGAATGTCGTACGATGTTTGATGAGACGGGCCCCTGGTGTTTAGACGGCTCATTTGATAAAGAATTTATATAGAATGTATTATAAAGAAAGCAACAACCCGCGTGTTTATACAGTTATCGTCACAATGTATGAATGTAATTAAAACATGAACAATTGACGTCTCATAAGGTAACGCCCTTTTGGCTGTAGTTAAAATAAGTGTACGCTTTATTAGATTTGCTTTTTAAATTATTCAATTTAATAGTAAACAGGTCGTTCAACGTGCATTTAAAAATAGTTTACTGACAAGATACAGTTTGAAAAAAAGAATAGTTAAAAAAGCATGCAACGAATCTATGATATGCAAATAAGCATACACACAATCCTGTTTAAGAAAAGAGTTTATAAATATATCTTCGTTCATTGATTCAATTACCACTAAACATATGTTTGAAAGGCCTTTTATCTTTGACATGTATTCAACAGGTATATATGATACACTATTCTTTAAAAATATTTGTATTTAACTTTTGTTCATTCTATATTTTTAATTCGAATGTACTAGTTAAAGGCATCCTAATTATCTCTTGCTAATATTCCTTTTCACAAATTTGGATATTTTTGTCAGTGAATGTTTTATATTGATACATGTAAACATTGGACCTAAAAAGCTTAAGTAAAACAAAAACAAGAAAAAAAATAAAGAAAGAAAAAAGGAACCCGCATCTTGGCTCGAATCACTGACCCTTGGAGTAAAAGTCTAACGTTTGGACCACTCGACAATCCGTGCTCATACAATGAGTGATTATTTAATACTTTAAATAATCAATCCTCGTAGTGTCACAAAATATAACGACAACAACAGAACTCTCCAACTTCTTCAATCGTTTCGCGTTGCAACGCTTTATAATTTTTCTGGTTTTTAAATCGTCAAAAGATGCATATAATGGATATTTTAGAGCATGGTAAATGTTCAGTATTACTGTTTCCTCACAAATATCATTACTATAGCGAAAATTTGAGAATCTGAAATGTTATTTTTATTGTAAATTTACCAAAATGTGAAAATGCCCCTTTAATGGTCTTAAATCAAATCATATGTCGTAGTAAACGAATATCAGAACAGAACAGAACACAAAGTTTATTCAAATAACAAGTCTAGTCCGATGCGAAAGTGACAAAAATAGTATATAAAATGTGTATTAAAAGGGCGGATTAGGAAACTATATTACTCAACGTTTGCATTCAATGTCTAAGTTCTCATTTTACAAGCATTTTGACAATATTTCGCGTTATTATTTGTTAACAAAAGTATAAATTATGTATTCATTCTAGATCGGTTATAATTGAACTTGAATAATAGCTATGCAGTTTTCTGATATTGGTATAAAGGGGACATACAATTACAATTATCGGGTAGAGCGTAACTCACATAATTTGCACGATTTACACTGTCATTGTAGCTTTGTGCGTTGAGGCAAACATGGGAGTACATAAATACCAATATGTAACAGTGATATTGTTTGTTTAAACCATATTGGCGATATTCTGTTTTCAATCAACCATTCGTGTATCTATGACTCAGCAAATAACGAACCAAAACGAGAAGAAACACAATGAAGAAGCAAATATACCGTGTAAGATTCAAGCTCTCGACCCGTGGGATCTGTCACTTAAGCCATTTCTAAGTGAACCGGCACCGCTTCAGTGTACCGAAAACGTCGACTTGTTTTATGTTCAGGAAAATGGAATACTTGTAATAAACGCAAGTGTAGAGAAGGCAAATGGCGTTAAAGTCTCGGATTGGAAATGCTATTATAGTAAAATCACACGAGGTCTGGGCGATTCAAATGTGATATTTAGCGGTAAAATAGAGTTTAAATACACCTGTTTGGTCGAGAGTCAGCTGTTTCGCATAACATGTTTGAACCATACGGCGAAAAGTGTAGCAATAGTCTATGGTATGGCATTCTTCAATCCGTATTGGGTCGCAAACAAGCTAGACGACATCGACGATGAAACAGAATATAAACCAAGTGTCATCCTTATTGGGATTGATTCACTTTCAAGGTCAAATGCTATCAGAAGCCTTCCAAAATCTCTGCAATAGCTTCGCGATGATCTCGAGGCTTTTGATTTCATGGGGCTACGTAAGGTAGGGTTGAATACGTTTCCAAATTTAATACCACTTCTTACGGGAAGACTACATACCGACTTTCCCAATTATATGCAAGGCAAAGATTTCGCCGATTCTATACCTTTAATCTGGAAGGAGAACTGTACCGCTAGAACCGCAACGGCTTTGATTGAAGACTGTCCGGGCATTTCGATGTTAAACTATTTGAAGCATGGATTTTACAAGCAGCCCTCTGGATATTATTTCCGCTCTTTTGAAGTTGCACGGCGCAAATTCAAGCCGATGATGTTTACATATTTAGGGGAAGATTCTGAGGACTGTTACGGACAGAAAAATTTGTTTGTGTTGATGAAGGAGTATTTTAAAGGATTTCTTAAAGTGTATAGAGAAAAGCGCAAATTTGCCCTGTTCTGGGCGACCCACGTTGGGCACGATTATGTAAACCATGTCCGGCGATTCGACGAACCTTTACTTGAAATGTTACAGTGGATGAAATGAGAAATAAATCTGGAAAACATTATGTTAATTTTCTTTGGTGACCACGGCTTTCGAATGGGCGGTTTAGCCTTGACGCATATCTGGCGAGAAGAGAATAACAATCCCGCGCTTATTATACATGTACCAAAGCAGTGGAAAATATACCTTTACAGAACACAGCAAGGCTTGTTAGTCATTATGATATTTACAAACCATGTATGACATTCTTGCGTTTAAACATATCCCTCCTCAATAACGCGACGAAATATATTAAATCCAATACAAATTGATAGAACGTGTCCAGATGCGGGAGTTCCTGAAGAGTATTGCACTTGCTATGAGAAAATATCAGTGGATACAAATTCAAGTATCTGATTGGAATTAGGCCGACATCTTGTTCATCACATTAACAAAACAATTCTTCACAGCAATAGGAAATGTGCCGTTTTAAACTTATACAACATATCTGACGTGTCGCTTAAATATTCTGATAAACATGTTAAGCGACAGGCAGATCAAGGTAGGAAGTCGTCTTGGAATAATCAAACTAAATCTGAAGCCGCTGAAGAGGCTTTGTACAATGACGGACGGTATAGAATGGTGATCTACACGATCCCCGGAAAGGCCTGTTTTGAAGGGCTTTAAGATTATTCGAGTGCTACCGATGGGTTCAGGATCAAAGTCATCGGACTACCCAGCAGGTTAAATGTGTATGGAAATCAGTCGCACTGTACTGAAACTGTAGTTCTTAAATCTTTCTGTTATTGTAAGGATCTTTGAAACGATCACTAAGCACGTTCGCATAAGTGTTTGGACATGTAATATTTATCAAATACTTGAAAGGGGATTAGTGAGTTTAGTGTTAGTAAAGTGGGACACTGTATTGATTGGATCTGTGTAACTTTATCAACCCGAAGAATTGCCACAACGACTAAATTTAATAAGTTCGAAATCAACGTATTCAATAATTAGTAATACAATAACTACAGTAATAATACCATATATTCAAAAAGAGATTATTTTTATTTTTAAATTATATATTAAGAAAATGGATTAACAATAAAACAACGCAACGTCGAATCGTTTTATATGTATTTCATGTATATATGTATAACAACGTTTTATATATATATTTCATAAAATTAGATTCGTTATAAAAACGATCTGTAGCACATGACCGTCCTCCGATTGTTATGTTGTCCTCGATATATGCACAAGTGTTGAGATACTGAATTGTTTTCACAGCTGTTTTAAATTGTTACTTTTGTAATTCATTTATTAATTTGAGTAAAATTTGGCTTGTTATTATTATAAGTGCGCGTAAGCACACACTAGTTACAACGTCAATCGGAAGGAACAAAAAAGCGCATACTGGCAACATTTGTGAATATACAATTTATAGGTACCATTGAAAATATTATTAAACTCCATGCACCATGCTTCTGTTCTGAAGTATTATGTAATTATATATTTCAAGTGGTAATGTCTCTTTTTGTTTTGTTTGTTAAATATCAAATCTTCTTTTAACTGATTACATCCTTTTGGATTTATACTCTTGACTGAACTGCGTATTTAATTATAAACATACATTTTAAAAGCTATTTAATCGATAAGTGTAAAACGTTAAAACGTATTTTTATATGTAACACTTAACACATATTTTCTTATAATGTATTTCATATTTAGTAAGTAAATTTGTGTTATAGCAGAATGTATTAGCTATGAATGCACATTTGAAAATGATTCATACAAGAAAATGCAAATGTGGAATCGTTTGGCACTGGCAGTCGAATGTATTTACAATGAACATAAATTCGAGGATTTATCAAATAAAATAATAAACTTTGGATTCTTTGTAAAGTGCATGTTCGCTTATTATTGCAAAGCGGGATTAATTTATTGTACTTGAATTCTCTTACTTTGTTTTTGTAGCAAATGTTTAGTTTATTTGCAGGTGTATCTTTGTTCTCGGTAAATAACTTATGTCAATAAAATATTTAACATGTTTCAAGCAATTATCTAACCTTATAAATTTAAGAAACAAGACCTTTCATAAAACACATAACAGAGTCTTTTTTATGTATGTAATTTTGCAAAGCTAAAACGTATTATTTAGCTCAATTTACAACAGTGGCTGTATATGATATTCACAAATTTATAGTTTTCAAACTATTGTGGGTTGAAGGTACGCCATCAACGTCTCAAATCATACTGTGTTGGACCGTTTTCCCTCCGTCATTAGTCCCATAAATAAAAGGAAAGTGGATTTGTAAGACAAGGCGTTCATCAATAAAATGTAAAAAATAAAACAATAACATTATTAAACTAGGATATGTATTTAATTGAATAACTGTTGAGTTATTAAAATGTCATCAGAGCATTTCATTAAACCATCTGAAACACGTTTAAAAGCCTTGTCTAAATTAAATTCCAATTTAGTTCTAAATTTATAGTATATTTTTGTCGTTTTGTTATTCCGGCAGAAAAGTGGCCATTTTTCTCTAAACCTTACATTGGAGTGAAAAGTAAATGCTAAAGTGTTTTTTGTTAGGGGACATTATTATTATGAAGATTCCAAATGTTGCCGACCGGTTTATCTTGTAATACACATTTTCTATCTATCAGGATTTCCATAGCATGCTTAGACAAATCTGGTCGCTTCCTTCACAACTTCTTTTAAACAAGCTAACATATCGCTAAAAAATCTGATGGAATTGCTTGCGTTAAGCATCTGAAATTAAATCTTCCCTAACCGATACACAAATATCCAGCCACCGTAATGAATCTAAAGGTACCGTTAGCTAGTCGATTGCGATATTGATATTCTTTGGGGCTACCACAGAAATGCCAGTGTGTTCTGCTTCTACATAATCAACCATTTACATTATCATTATCACGTCTTTTTCTTCGATGACTGTTTTTAAATCAGCTCGTTTGATTATGACACCTTAATATATCTCAGTGGACGCATCATGATCTCCTGTAACGACCAACTTGTGTGATTGAGTGCACAAAAGGTGAAATGCTTTATCTGTACATAAAGCTTAACAAATCAGAGAGGTTGGCGGTTGGTTTTCTTCAGTGACACCTAGTATACTATTATTTGGTGATAAAGACATGTCACCTGTTAGTTTGTACACCCTTGAAACATTTGATTGTCTACCTGACTTTGTCACACTCTAAGTGCTGAACTACATGTATCGTCAAACATTAAGTAGACATCAAATTTATTCAGATTGTGTCTTGTATAAGTCTTAAAGTTATCAATATAGTCATGTATCTTTCCGTCTAAGGGTCAGTGAATGGCATACAGGACAGCATATCAATCTATAACGGAACATATGAGCTGGCTGTCAATGTGCACCTCAGACACTTCTACTCTTCATAGATTCTTCGGCGTCTATTTGTGTTTTTGTTCTATTCTGAGTTCCCCTGTTTCAATAAACTTACCAGTAGGTACTGAAGCCAATGCATGGCGCTGTATATGGTAAATGTCTATTTCCCTAGAACAAGGCTGTAGGCCAATTATTCTTGAAAAAATCAGATAGATGTCATACACGTTGGTGTCCACAGCCCTTATATGTTTTCTAGACACAACCTGGGGTTTAACCTTTTTTAGATATTGACCCATAAAAATTGTGCGACCATGAGCTTTCAAATCCGATCGTTTGGATATTACCAATATATTGTGCTTGGTCAACATTAGCAGACGTTTTTGCTATCGTTCCGGTCACAATGTTCACTAGACTGGGTGGATGCTTGCTTGGATGCAACGGATCAATACATTATGTAAACTTTCTCTGAATTCTTGCTTTATCCTGAGCATCTTTATTAATCCTTACCCGCTTTTATTCTTTGTGCTGTTTATCAGTGTCCATTTAATTGACTACTTATTTCTCTCAGATCTTCTATTCTGCTGAAACTATGCAGGCTCAGCTCTAAACCCTGAAAGTTTCAGGTTTAAGTGTTAAATCTATAATGCCCTTGTGTCAAGGCTATAGCTCATAAAAGTTGCTTATATGAGCATGTCACTCCATATGGCATTCCATATCTCCGGAACATGTCTCATGACATGCTCACCCTTTAGGAACTTTTCTTGTGCGCTTCCTCCATTTACCCGAAATAAAAGAGGCCGTATCTCGAGTAGTATGGGTATAAAGCGGCAACAAGTATGGTTAAATGAGCTTACCCGATACCAATCACCTTCTCTTTCTGTTTGAACATACATCATTATAAGGACTGCTTTAGTAAAACAATCAACCCCAATCTAGACGTACGACTCGCAGATGCTATGTTGGCAAGATACATTTCTAGATCATCAAATGGCTGAAAATTATGTTAAGTGAATACCTTGCGCAACATTTCCTCTGTCACTATTTGTAATGCCCGTACATTCTCTGGATATTTCTTCCAATTTAGGAGTTTGGAGATTCCAGCAACTGTTGACTCAAGCAACTCTTCCAACCCACTATTTGCCATTAGTGTTCCCACTGACCCAACAAGTACACTTTTAACACGTTTCACTTATCAAATGGAATTTGCTTGTGAACACTCTTATTTAATGTATTAGAAACATAATTAAGAATTATAATTAATTTATTTGCGTAGTCCATGCTTACCCGATGAAAATCAAACGGGTGTAATTCATGTGTGCGTTATGTATACATAATGTTCGCACCTAGTGTATTATGCAGTACGTGTATGTTAATTATGGTTTCTTAGCTTCCGTGTCTGTTATCACTTCATGTATATGTAAAATAATACAGTTTAGGGTTTTTGTGGAAAATGATGAATGGTCTTTAGAAATGACATTCAGACACTTAATTATTTCAGTTTGTGCAGCATGAAAGCCGATCCGATGTAGTGGAATGGAATTTTAACTTCAATTATTTGCATAAGCGATCATATTGGCAGCCATCTTGCGTATATTCTGGATTTTGATTTCGATGGATTTTCTATCCAATTATGAACCATCATAACATCATTCTATTTTAGCCTGAACAATCCACAATACTGGATAAAGTCATGATTATTTCACAATCTATGTTAAAATGCTGAAAACGGCCGTCATCTACATGCACGTGTTTGCATATTATATGAGTCAACATGTCACACTGATCCAGAAAAAATGTGCAAATTGGTTTATCTAAAAAACACTTCTAAAACTATAAAATGTTAACAAAAAGTAAGGTGTCCTATCAAATGTTTTTTTTTTACTTAAGATATGTAGACACCCGATACGACTCGAGTTAGTCTGTTCAACAGGCCTTAGGTTAACGGAGTTAGCCTGTACGGACAGGCAATGGTATTACCATCATACCATTTGGTATGGGGTTAGCCTGTAGATAACCTGGATAAAAGATCTATAAATAAATAGTTTATTTATAGATAACGAAGGAAAAGGGATTAGGTCACGGTATCTCGATCTCTCGATTATTTATTGAAAATAATGAAGAAAAACGCCCTTTTAGGTCTCGAACTTAATAACTATGTGAAATATGGAATGCAAATATTTATTTTATTCAGGGAATTTAGAACATTTTAAGATTGAATGTAATAAATGCTAAAGTGAATCTATCTTGTTACCGCGTGGTTTATTTGTAATACCTGTGAAATGTACAATAGATTCAATATATTGAAAAACACTATGCATTTGTTGATACATGTAGTTAAATTATATTTAAGTATGCAATAGCAAAAATAATAACAAACAAAAGGTATGAACGTAATTTTATTTAATTATTTTTATTATTATTTACCCATCTATTTATCTAATTATTAATTCATTCATTCATTTATCCTTCCATCCGTCCGTCAGTTCGTCCATTCCGTTTATTTGTTCGTTTTGTGCGTTCGTGCGTTTGTTTATTGTTTGTTGGTTGGTTGGTTCGTTTGTTCTTTGGCTCGTACCTCGGATCGTTCGTTTGTTGGTTCGTTTGTTTGTTCTTTTGTTATTTCGTTCTTTTTTGATTTTGGCCTTTGTTTAATTTTTTTTTCGTTTGTTCGTTCTTTCGTTCGTTCGTTCGATCATTCATTCGTTCGTTCGTTTTGCATTTATTCATTCATATATGTATTTATGTTTTAAACATTTTTGTTTTGTTTTTTTGTTCTTATTTAATTATTTATTCGTTCATTCATTCATTAATCTTTCCATCCCTTCGTTCGTCCGATTTTTTCCCCGTTACTTTGTGCGTTCGTGCGTTTGTTCATTGGTTCGTTCGTTTGTTAATGAGTTCGTTCGTTGTTCTTCCATCCATCCATCCATCCATCCATCCATCCATCCATCCATCCATCCTCCATCCATCCATCCTCCATCCATCCATCCATCCATCCATCCTTCCTTCCATCCATCCTCTATCCTTCCTTCCTTCCTTTCTATCCTCCTTCCTTCCTTCCTTCCTTCCTTCCTTCCTCCTTCCTTCCTTCCTTCCTTCCTTCCTTCCTTCCTTCCTTCCTTCCTTCCTTCTTCCTTCCTTCCTTCCTTCCTTCCTTCCTTCCTTCCGTCCTTTCCTTCCTTCTTCCTTCCTTCCTTCCTCCCTTCCTTCCTCCTTCCCCTTCTTCCTCCCTCCTCCCTCCCTCCCTCCCTCCTCCTCCGTCCCTCCCTCCCTCCTCCTCCTCCTCCCTCCCTCCCTCCTCCCTCCCTCCCTCCCTCCCTCCCTCCCTCCGTCCTCCCTCCGTCCCCTCCCTCCGTCCCTCCCTCCGTCCCTCCTCCGTCCCTCCCTCCGTCCCTCTCTCCGTCTCTCCCTCCGTCCTGCTCGTTCCTCTCTCGGTTCCTCTCTTCGGTTCTCTCTCGGTTCCTCCCTCCGTTCCTTCCTCCGTTCCTTCCTCCGTTCCTCCCTCCGTCCTCCTCCTTCCCTCCTCCGTCCCTCCCTCCTCCACTCCTCCCATCCTCCCTCCACTCCCTCCCTCCCTCCCTCCCTCCCTCCCTCCCTCCCTCCCCCTCCCTCCCTCCCTCCCTCCCTCCCTCCCTCCCTCCCTCCCTTTCCTCCCTCCCTCCCTCCCTCCCAGCCAGCCAGCCAGCCAGCCAGCCATGCCAGCCATTTATTCATTCATTAATTTTTTGATGTATTTAATAATTTATTTACTTATTTTGTGTTCAACCTTTTAGCTTTTTTTAGTAAATTAAATGTATTAATTTTCTTTTTAAATATATTGTTGTAACAAACATACAAAATAAATAAAATTATAAAAAAACGTTCTAAATTGAAATAGTGTAAATTACTAAAATTAAATAGAAATAACATCGGTGAAGTACCATGGGTGCTTTTCACAGTATAATACAAGTTTAAACTCTCACAGACGAGAAAACGTTCAAGGCACGTTATTAAATAACTTATTAAATTATGCGCAAAGTTGGTTTCTATCACAGCACATACTACATTTGAAATAAACATTCGCTTGCAAGACATCTAATTGGACAGAGATGCAATTATATTCCTTTATAAAATACGATTTTTAGCCTCAACTTATCTGTTGACTTTTAAGTAAGATATCATCTGCCTCCATAGGATGCTTATTAGTTGTTTTATAATTTACTTAATTGTATGTGTCGTCCTCAGTTGTCTACAGGTGTCTAGATAATCACTTCTTTGATGTCATCTATACTCTTCAATTAACAAGTCAACGGCGCTATTTTCAGACGATTTTTTATTTCAAAATTGGATTCCATATTATTTTGGCCATGCTTTCTAAACAAACATGTTTCAACAATAAAACAGCGGAAGTCTACACTGTGTATTAGCAACCTGCTGTGGTGATCCCTTTCTTATCTATTTGAGCGTAAAGTTATCTGATATAGATCAGACATCGGCCGGCTATTAGTCTGACTTAAATTGGTTGTGATCCCTAAATCTTATCCATTTGAGCGTCAAGTTCATTCATATAGATCAGACATCGACCGGCTCCGTTATATATTAGTCTGACTTAAATTTTCTGTCGTAAAGTACAGGTTAGATTGTCCAATAAAGAAACGCAAGTAGTCATACATGTGTGATTAGAATGTGTGGAAACACAACTGCGTCTAAATGAAATATTTAAATACCATATAGTTCAATTTTTGAGAACAGACGTATGCTACATAAATAATATGCCATATAACTGATATTAGGATGCATATAACAGTGCTTAATGTAGTTCAAGTAATATATACGCACACAAGTGTTTAGTTTGATTACACTTTTGCATTTATTTACTTGATACTTCCAATATGGTTTTCTTTCCCGGCAAATACTATAATTAAGTGTATAAAAGTGCACGGGAAATATGATATGCCCTTTTTAATGATTTATAAATTATATCAGCAGGACTTCAAACTGTAATACGTAAATATACAATACAGTACATAAAACATTTGATGTGTTTGATATGCGACTTAAAACTTAAAAAATCAGTAATTTAAATATAACGTTTTATTTCAACCTTAATTTTCACGATCGGGATATGTACCGAGCATCGTTAACAAAAAGATACTTCTTGCTACCATTATCGTAGTTTCATAAAAAACACATGTTAAAGAGTCAATTGCTTTAGTAAATTAACAACTATAGTTTTTATGTAATTTCGTATTAAATCTTCAAACTAAAGACAGTAACACTTCAGATAATCAATATACTTTTAATATAAATTGAAACAAAGAAAGAGTCAAATAAAATAACCTGTGGCATTTGTTTTCGCAGTCTCGTATTGTTAAGCAATAGAAATTACAGTTATCACCATTATTAAAAGTGGCTTTATCGCATTAAGGGTCCAATAAACAGGACAATGTAGCATGACACTACGACATCAATCACCCTGTCGGCATGATATGTCATAAAGTACCCAAGGCACCCTTCCTCCTGCTATGTGACGATATCACCAATCGATTTTTGTAACTTCATTCAACATGCATTTGTTTTAACGTGGCAGCATTAACATAATATGCATTTAATATAATACAATACAAATAATACAAAATATATAAAGAAATGAAATTTAAAAAAAATGATGATAATGATGACGATGATGACGATGATAAAGATGATGATGTTGTTGTTGTTGAAGATGATGATGATGATGATGATGATGATGATGATGATGATGATGATGATGATGATGATGATGATGATGATGATGATGATGATGATGATGATGATGATGATGGTGATGATGATGATGATGATGATGATGACGAACGCAGAAAAGCTCGAACGCACAAACGAACGAACGAACAAACAAATTGACGGACGCATGAACGTTCGAACAAAATAACAAACGAGCGCACGAACGACCGACCGACAGGCCGGCCCGCTCGCTCGCTCGCTCGCTGACTGACTGAGTGACTGACTGACTGACTGACTGACTTACTGAAAGAAATTACGAACGAACGAACGAACCAATAAACCAATGAACAAGCCCACGTACGCACAAACGGAATTAATAGATAAACAGATAGATAACTAAATAAATAGATGAATGAATAAAGAAAGAAAGAAAGAAATGCATGAACGAATGAATAAACGCATGAATGAACGCATAAAGGAATGAATAAATAAATAAATACATAAATACATAAAAAAAATACATTAATTCATAAATAAATACATTAATACATCAATAAATGATTGAATGAAACTCTGTTCTGTTTACAATAATTTGATAATTATTTTTGGTATTTCATACTTAAATATAATTAAGCTATAAACAAATCCCTAGTGTTTTCAAAATTATTAATCTATTCACTGTTAGAGTGCAATATATTTAATCTTAAATGTTCTAAATTCATTGATTAAAATATAAATTTATGACCAATATTTCCATTCTTTATTGGTTTAAGACCTAAAAAGGCGTTTTTCTTCATTATTTTCAATAAATAATCGATAGATCGAGATACCGTGACCTAATACCTTTTCCTTCGTAATCTATAAATAAACTATTTATTTATAGATCTTTTATCCAGGTTATCTACAGGCTAACCCCATACCAAATGGTATGATGGTAATACCATTGTCTGTCCGTACAGGCTAACTCCGTTAACCTAAGGCCTGTTGAACAGACTAACTCGAGTCGTATCGGGTGTGGTATTGCGATATATATATATATATATATATATATATATATATATATATATATATATATATATATATATATATATTCTATTATTTAACATTCTATAACAGTAATGTACTATGCTATTCTTAAAGAATGGAAATGTATCAAAGTTTTATTACCGTGAAAACTAAGCGTTTTGAATTTTCGTTTCATTGTGCCAACTACGTCTATCACTTATTAGCGAATGTGGGTGTTTTATCTAACTACATTTTTATCCCTGGTTAAGTGATTTTTAATTACAATACTTTCAAGAGCATATACACTTTAACACTGTACATATTAGGTATTGCCGTTTACTTGTACATGTATATACTTTTATAACTATAAACAGTAGGCAATTTAATAAACATAAACAGTAGGCTATTTTACAGTAAACAATTTAGAAATATGAAAATGTATCGAATTTTTACATGTACGAGTGTGACAATTTTGTTTCATTAATAGCGTGTATCATTCATAACCGTTTTATTTTCAATTTTCTGACATCGTTTTCATACATAAAGCCTGTGAATGATTAAATCTTGATAATTGAACTCTGCAAATAAGAAAGGTAAATCTTGTTCTGAAGGTTAATCTGATTCTGATTTCTATCTCCAGAAACTTATAATAGAAATTATCTCGTTATTGTTTTCATAGAGTTTCCATTTGATCTGCGTAAAATATCTTTAATATGATTGTATAAAGTGTATCATTATGGAATCTTGTTTTAATATGAAGTGTCCATTTAAATTGTTAAAAACATGCATTTAGTATATCAAACAGTTCAACTAGCTTTTATCACTGACCACTGATACTAACATTTGGCATAGAGCACAGTTAGAGGGTAATTAATTACCTAGAAATCATAATTCTGTCAGTATATGGTCATTATCAATTTTTTCAGGGAAACTCATGCTGGGCTTTTAACTGTATCAGCCACTACTTGGCTGAGTAAGCTGAGTGGTAAAAAGTTACATACTGTATTCTGATCTGTTTTTTTAATCATTTATATATGACGAAATAAACAGCATTAATCTTTATCATACCACCGCATTTTTATCTGCCTGATATAACGTTGCCTGATATATTTATTTATATCATGGTCAACAGGAAGTTCTTATATCAGCCATGTGTGGAGGATGGTCATATTACTCGGAATCAACTATTAAGTTATACTTTTTAGTAAAATTGAATCAGATTCAACAAAACAAACAAACACACAATTTGATACTATAATGTAATATATTTTAAACACAAACAGCAAAAAATATGTTTTACACATATTAAGCCTCGCCGTTTTATTATTCTAAGCCTTGGCTGATATATTACAAAAATATCAGGCAGTAACCCGTTATTCTCTATATATAATACTCAGACTTGTACCAACAAATGCTGTATCAGTATACATGTGCTTAATATATTTCATAATCAGTTTTTGTTGTTAAAACTAGCGGGCTTCCTTTTTATGTTCATAATAAATATAATGGAAATGTTTATGTATGCATTTCCTGAATATTTAATAAGTTTTAATTAAAGGACCCTTAAAACAAACTTCTCTTTTAAATACCTCTTTTTTAAAGTTTTAAAGTTTTTTTTATGAAAGATAACATTTCCCAAATTCAAAATCAAGAATAAATAAACTTAAACATATATAACACTATTTTTCATTTGCATAAGGCAATTAAATTACAACTTTCAAAGTTACATTTTTATATGCGCATTATGCACACTCCGGTATGATCATATTTTATACACTGTATTATTCAATACATGCAAGCAGTTTCCCCGAGGTTGTTTGTATTTCAAAAGTGCATATCCTATAAGTAAGAATAAGAAGAGTAAACGTTTAAGTTTAATAATGCAGCTGTTACATTCACTTATAAAATATCATAGTAACGAAAGACATTTCTTTTCAATAACAGCGAAACTGAAATGGTTATTAGCATTCTTGACGTATTTAATGTCTTACTTACTCTACGATATCCTGTATTCATTTAAACAAATGTATACACTTGCATAAATGTACGTACCACAAAACTATAATATATGGTAACAATCAAATATAAGAAGCTTTTGCCATGCACAAAGCTATAGTAGCACGACAAATATAGAGCCTCTATTGATTAAACCACATTCCTCGATTTGTCATATCAGGGACCTATAAAACATGTAGAGGCCATTGATCATATTAGCGGATTTAAAATCAGAATTTTCTTTGAATTCAAATAAAAATATAACCATGACAAATAATATTATTACTTCGTGTCTAGCGATAATCGGTTCAAAATAATATGTTCTAAATGATTCTGTAAATAAAAAAATAAAGTTTTGAGAAGATATCAAACATATTTGTATATTCAGTATATTATATAAACATTTGTAAGTATACAAAACATTGTGTAAACTAACACAAAAAACAATCAATCGTAACACTTCGTCCATCTTTGGATTCTCTGTAAAGAGTAGGCCGGTTGGGTCCAGAGTGCAAACAATTGTGGTTTTATTGTTGGTGGTGTGTAGCCTTCGTCATGGTCTCGGATATGAATTTAGTGTTGGAAACATGATAATGTCTATTAAATTGCTCTATTTTGAGGCAATGTTTACAGATTTATCACAAATTGTGAATGTTTTATTCAACAGTGATTTGTTCATAAAAAAACTGCAAAAAACGCATAAATATTGCCTTTATTCGTTCATATCCGCACTTTTCGTTCATATCCGCGGATATGAGTCATATACGTATTTTAGACGGACCGCTTCCGTGTTTATTATGTATACCAACGCCATGATGGAAAAAAGTCCGTTTCCCACAATGCTTAGCGCGCATTCACACAGGTCAGTAAGACCGGTGTGACACAATGGTCATTCTATACATAAATGGTGACGTCACTACGTTATTGTCAGTAAGACCGGTGTGACACAATGAGTCGTCTGTCAAATGTTTATTTCGAATTATCGTTAATCCGAAGTTTTTTTAACGGTCCCGACGACTTCGAAATAACGGTGTTGAAGTGTAGTTTTGACAAAGCGTCCGTGCCATCAATCTTTGCTCACTTTCTTTGTTTTTTTCGCTATGTCCTTCCCAATTTGTAACTTATAATAAGGACAAAATGACCTAATATTTAACGAATGAGAGCATTATGATTAATGGACATTACATGTATGTATGTATTTCTTTTGACATTGAAGTCAAGGATAACCCATGAAAGTGAAAGCACTTATTTCAATGGGGTCCTTTGTTTTTTTGCTCAAGAGACAGCAAGTAGAAGAGACAGTTTTAGGATACAAGGATTCCGGGTGCGATACCCTAACTCTTTAAGAATAGATCCCTTGGTTCTTTTACGTGCTCAGTGTATAGCACCGATACACGCGAGAATTACCTGGGTTTCATACCAGTACATCTCTAGCTTGTAACTTATAATAAGGAAAAAATTATATTATTGAATCGAGGCTTTTCATAGTTTTTGTGAAAGGTCACTGATCAATATTCACTCTTTTTTTTCAGACATTTGCACTCCTTAAGTACTGATGATAGTGCCATTGACAATATTTAGTGCACATTTTCTAACGATATGAATTATTATTGTAAATAATGTAAGTATTTTGGGTGAACTAAAGACCTATATACGTTACAGGCGCCTGATTCGAAACAAGTTCATTAAATTATAAGCGGTTATTTAATAAATACTACATTTCAGTTATTAAAATTAGCAAACAAAAAACAACGTTTACAAAAACGCAATTTGACTATTTGTTACGCCGCCATTAATTTGAGTTTTTTGCTAACATTACCAGAGGTGCAAACGGGGAGCTTTGGAACACCGTGATAGTAACACTTTGATCGTAACACCGTAGTAGTTACATCATGATCGAAACACCATGATGGTTACACCGTGATAGTAACACCGTGATAATAACACCGTGATATTAACACCGTTATAATAACACCGTGATAGTAACACCGTGATAGTAACACCGTGATAGTAACACCACAATGGTCGATCCTGATGAAAATCTACAAATGTGGTTCAAAGGATCCTTTTTGTCAAGAACTCCGGTAACCATGGTATCGGAACATGTTTTCTTCTCTATATATATAGACAATGAAAATGGTACAAAATCAAACAAGGTTTATAAAAATATAACAAGAATAACAGGCTCAAGTGCTATTAGGCAAAAGCGTTCACTTCCTGTTTATGAAAAAGCATGCAGTACGAAAGCAACAAGTGTAAATGTACAAATAAACAGAAAGTCTTCCGAGTTATACAGAGTATTGTCAGTGCAATGAGGTGTCAATGAAGATAACAACGCGTCGTGTTCCATGATTAAACATTCCCTCCGAAGTCCATTATGAGGAATATGATTGGGAACGCGGAAGTTGAGAGGAGTTGATGTAAGTGATTGTCTGTATGTCCGATATATGGAAGGGAAAGATCGCCAATATTATTTATCACCAGAAATGCTGCACGTGTTGAATATTCAGCTGATATCTTCCATGTTGCAATTATAGATTATACATACATGTCAAATAATATCCGTTTAAATAAACAAGGTTTGATATTTAATGTTGCAAATTTCAACAATGGTAATTTTTAAGGAGGAGACATCTAAAATTTTCATTTTGTGCATTGTCCAATTAAAACTGTTCAATAAATAAAAAATAAAAGTTCAAAATATCAAATATACATTTACTTGAATTTTTAAATCGCATACACCACACACAAAACTTTGTCAGAACTCTCACGCTTCTTTACAAAGGTGACTGCCAAAGTATAAAAATTGCAACAGTAACTTTAACGAACTGCCAATTTTCACTGTAAGCATGTAAACACGTCTAGATTGGTCAACGCGTATCTTTACATCTTGCAATGTTACAAGTTTACATTTAAACATTTGTGAAGTCTGTAATCTATACGCGGTGGAAGCGACACAATTATTATTTGTTTTAGCCAGAAAGCAATGCTACACTTATAGGCCGGAAACCATTGTGACATTATGACGTTACACGAAATTTTAATCCCGGTTAAAATATCTGGGTAACAAAATGATGACTACCGGTTAAATGTTAACATTGGTTCTTCTGGTGCAATCACGAAAATAGTCAATTTCGATGAATAAATTATGTATCAAAAATGTTTGTGTATCAAACATTGTGGGATATTTTACCGAAATTATATTAAATTCGGTGTGTATGCACTCAAGAAATTGTCTTTGTATGGGGTTTTTAGCTGATTTGGACTTAATTGGTGGGTGGGGTGAAAAAACACATTACCATGTAGCAGATTTCCTTTTTTTTCTTCAGGACAACAAAATGATGACTACCGGTTAAATGTTAACATTGGTTCTTCTGGTGCAATCACGAAAATAGTCAATTTCGATGAATAAATTATGTATCAAAAATGTTTGTGTATCAAACACTGTGGGATATTTTACCGAAATTATATTAAATTCGGTGTGTATGCACTCAAGAAATTGTCTTTCTATGGGGTTTTTAGCTGATTTGGACTTAATTGGTGGGTGGGGTGAAAAAACACATTTCCATGTAGCAGATTTCCTTTTTTTTCTTCAGGACAACAAGTGACACATAAATGTTATGTTTCAGATTCCATGATGGTAGCCTTCAAATATGTCTAACTGTCATGGCAGATTAGCATGATGATGATGGTCCTGTTCGTCAAGACTTTGTGTGTATAAAAGTGATAAATGTCCAAGGCAAGTGTATACTAAAATAACATCCAGCAATTAACCTGAACAAATTATTATTAGTTTCTAGAACATAATTATATTTTAGTCTGGACTGATAATATATAAAATGAACCAATTTTTATGCCCCCGGATCGAAAGATCGGGGGTATATTGTTTTTGGCCTGTCTGTCTGTCTGTCTCTCTATCATTGTGTCAGTCATTGTATGTGTGTGTCACAAAACTTTAACCTTGGTTAAACTTTTATAACTTGTGTAGCAATATTGAAGATAGCAACTTCATATTTGGCATGCATGTGTATCTAATGAAGCTGCATATTTTGAGTGGCGAAAAGTCAAGGTCAAGGTCATCCTTCAAGGTCAATGGTCAAATCTCATTGTATTTTTCGTTCCTAAAACTTTAACCTTCGTTAAAGTTTGGTCATAACTTTTTGAATATTGAAGATAGCAACTTGATATTTGGCATGCATGTGCATCTCATGGAGCTGCACATTTTGAGTGGCTGAAGGACAAGGTCAAGGTCGTTGTTCAAGGTCAAATGTCAAATGTATGGCTTCAAAGCGGCGCAATAGGGGACATTGTGTTTCTGACAAACACATCTCCTTGTTACATGATGGAATACTGAATTAATTGTGTATTGTTCAAACTGATTTATTTTAAACTGAACATATTAAACACACCACACGGTTGAAGTTTTATCTATTATCTTCTTTATCAAACATGTTTTGTTAAAATATAAGATTTTCTTTCTATTTTTTTTACTTTTGTTTTCTTAAAATCCTAAAAATCATGATTCATATGTTTGCTTAATTATTTGTACACACATTTTGTATAACTAAAAGACAAAGAAAGTAAACGCACTTTAGTTAAAATGCGTTATTCTTCTGTTGTTTTTCAAACTTGAAAAGGATTCGTCGAAAGATTTGTACCAGTTTTAAGGTGCGAAGCTGTGTAAGACGTACATGAACACCATCGAACTACACAGAAGGTGTTGTTATGCAGCAAGTTTAATATTTCATCTGCAGTGATAAACAGGGACTATGGAAAGCTGTTATTTTTTAGGAATTATATAAACAAACCATTTTATATTATATAATCAATATAAAGTGTATGTATTAATAGATGTACATATTTATGTTATTTGTTTCTTTGTTATTATTGATAAATATATATTGTGTTGTTCTTCCATTATTTACAATACAAGCGTTCATACTGAAATCCATTTTGAAAGTAAGCACTTGTCATACACTATTGTGCAACGATGCATTAGGACCACTGTGGTTTTCAAGTGATAATATGTAGAATATTTGTTAGTGAGGCTAATCAGGGACGACACTTTTATGTTATTTTTAGTTTCAAAGAAGTCCCTCCTTACCGAAAATCAAGTTAAGGCGGAAAGTGTCGTCCCTGGTTCACCTGTGCAGACTGCACAGGCTTATCTGGGACGACACTTTACGCACATGCATTAAGCCCATTTTTCTCAGAACAAGGCTCAAATGTGATCCCAAAAGCTCGCAACGTATGAAGTGTGCACTATTGAGATAAAATGCACAAATTAAACAAAATATCAATTAACAAATATGTTTTACGATGGAAACTAGATACACGTATATGTAAACAATAATCTATGAAGTTTGTCGGACATTATTTAAGAAATAGCAAACCTCACTGAGGGCCCTATGGCAGAATAGTGTCCAGCCAGGCAGCCCCAAACCGAAGCCGAAGACTGGTCACTATTCTGCAATTGGGCCTGAAGTGAGGTTTTCTATTTCTAATATTATACCGAACATTTTTGTGCAGATAAATGACGCAATATAAATTCCATAAATATTTATCCGTTACTATTAATAATATGTACCGTATTATTGTTGTGCGCGAGTTGTCTCCCTGCGAAAGTTTAACACGGAAAAAAATGCGCTTCTTTATACAAAATTCATTTATATTGTTAAGCATTTCACATATTGAAATACATTTTATAAAGATATAACTGCTTATATAACAGACAATAAGCTGCAAAACATTGATCCCAAATAAAGTATTTAATTTTTGTTTTTTTAAGTTGTAATTTATTATAAAAAACACACACTCGTGACCTGCCAAACGAATCGAATACGATTAATAATTATTGCATAAACTCTATCTATAATGCCCTCTGGCGGGGTGCAGAAACTTGGCAAAAGCAGGAGAAATCGTGTATTGACAAGGCGATTCACGCGCCGTTCAAGCCCTGTTATGTGTTTGTCATATCCATAATCTGGTCCACGCGCAGTTACTTCCCTTCTACAGCCTTCGACGACTTTCCAAGCTTAAACAGGGAACTGTATAAGCACCAGTTTCCTCATGCATGCAGGGATAATGGCAATGACTATTTCAATCCTCTTTTCAAATTATACCATCTGCACTCTCTTGACAACAGCTTTATTTTATTGGCAACGTCAATGCAGTTAAGGTTATTTCCCTTAACAACTACGCTCCCGATAGGGTAGAACAACAAAAATACAACATATTTTTGGTAAGTCATTGGTATGACCGACTGACTGATACCGTGTATTACTATTTCATAGTCCTCAAACATACATAAAAACATGAATACACACAAAAGCTTTGTTACAACATACAACATAGTATACAACAACGCCAGGCATACTGTATGCCGGCACGAGTCCCTCCTCGTAAGCAACTTATAAGGCAGCCACGCCTATCAACATACTACTACGACACTAGGCATACTGTATGCCTACACGAGTCCATCTTCGTAAGCAACTATAAAGGCAGCCACGCCTATCAACGTAGACTGCTACATCACCAGGAATAC
The DNA here is from genome assembly GCF_020536995.1 of Dreissena polymorpha. Classification (NCBI taxonomy): domain Eukaryota; kingdom Metazoa; phylum Mollusca; class Bivalvia; order Myida; family Dreissenidae; genus Dreissena; species Dreissena polymorpha. The sequence goes on along the minus strand of NC_068356.1, from coordinate 145,305,357 downwards.
TGTATGCCTACACGAGTCCCTCCTCGTAAGCAACTATAAAGGCAGCCACGTCTATCGTCTCTTCCGGAGACCGAATTCCCAGTGGGATAAATAATAATTATTATGATACTGGTATACATGTATAAAATGAATACATTAAATGCGTACGCAATGTGGATAAACGCATGACCTGTTGTAAAAAACACAATCCTAAATTTAAAAAATTAGCTCGTACCCGGGTAAAAAGCATGTAGATTACACATTTAAACAATAACGTTTGTAATGTTACTCTTACTGTTATTCAAAACAAATTTAAAAATGTACACATGTATCGATCACAGGGATCTTTAAAAAAAAATTATATACCATATATATATATACAAGGGATGCAACTGTCAAAAATCTGATTTAACACCCTTGTCTGAATAAAGGTCCATTTCTCTCAAACGAATGCAATCAACGAAATATGCACACATAATATCGATAGTCAACACATTTATCTTCTTAAAAAACATCACAATCAATGGATTTGACATCATTTAGGTATAAAACCATAAAAAAGTTTAAAGTAAATCAACGTAAAAAGGCAAGTTGGACACAGGTCTGCACATAAGATTATCCATAAATTTGTATTTTTTACCCTTTTAATTTCGTTAAATCACAGTGTTACCTGTTTTTTCACGTAAATAGAGTTCAAAGCATTATATCATACGCCGATCGTCTTATATTTGTAGCCTTTTTTGTTTAAAAAACCAATAATAACAACTTACTTCACGTTTGTGAAGTTTTGCCGGCAGCCATATGCAGAGAACAAAAAATTGTTACGCGAAATTTGATTGGCTGTGCGATTTTGTGTCCGATTATATTATATAGTACGGTAAGTGTCGCAATTTGCGTGGAACCAGTCACATAATGTAAACAAAAAACAGCTGTTCGTGTCTCATTCGCTGTCAATCTATCTGTCGCTGTACATCTATTAACAGACGTTAAATATATCAAGCGTTTTCATAAGCTGTCATAAACAACTTATAATGCTTGTTAATTGGTAAATAATCTTGTGTATTATTATAACTGCAACTAATAACACCCAACTCATTATTTAATAAAAGATAATACTATTCAATGAAATAACATGTGAGTTCTTAATAAAATTTCCATCGGGTCCTGTAAGAAGAATACCCTATATTTACACAATAAACATATACATTTTTGCCAAAGGACCCTGTATTTTATTTTTATTGCATAACTTATGCTAACTATTTGTGCTTCTTTGAGTTATATTATTGTAATTTCGTTTATATACTGTTCTTTAATAATTGCATGTGTGTATATATTTACACAGCAAATAATTTATTGCAATATAATATATATGGTTTGCATAAATTTATGTTCCTATGCTTCTTTTTATATAACTGCTGACATATATGAAGGTCACACATACTCCCTTCATTACAATTGCTTTCATTAAATTATGAATATTAATTTAATACGTATATATTATAATGTATAATGACTGGTATATATATTATTTTGATACAATGCAATTCATTTGACTTCAGATTGCAATCGTAAGATAAACACATTGGATGCACTTTATCAAATGTATTAAATGACTAGCTTTTTTTTATTGTAATAATACACAAGTACATGTTATTGTTTAATTTATAACCAAACTCATAGGTTATATAGTACTCTATATGTCTGTGTATGTGTGATAGGTATATATAAAGTTGCAAACAAAATTCCAGTTAAATTATTTATTGCACTTCAACAAGCTTGCATATACAAATACTTATATACAATGTAGCAATCAATATTGAACTTTCAATTACACATAAACATGAAAATCTTTATCAATATATGATATGTATTACATGTATAAAATTTCAATGCACGTTGAAATTACATAAATAAATTATCACATTGTTAATAAAATATATCACAAGTTGATAATTTGACTACGATCACACATAATTGGATATTTGAATGCAAAATATAAGTTCATTCATACACGCATATATATATATATATATATATATATATATATATATCTATATACATATATATATACATGCTTTGTAAAGAGAGAATTTCACAATTACAAACATACACATTTATTTGCACTCTATACGTAACCATGAAGCATTTTGTTTTGAGAATTTAGACCACAATTTTGCAGTTCTTATTCCGGAGCATTTCTTGTAAAAACAATTATTACAAGAGTCACATTGTATCCACTGATCATCCTTATTTGTAAAACATTTTTGACATTGATCATTGTCAGCAATTTCCGAATCAATTTAATGACCAACGTCCATAGTAACCTCAGTTAAAGGTCAAGGCTGAGGCTCACACTGCACAGCCAGATTTAAATCTGTTTCTTTTGTTTTAGACATTTCATTGTTATTACAATCAATTTGCATATTTTTATTTTTATTAACTTTTTTTCTATTTTTGAGTCCAGTTTCACTTTGATTTGCTTTCTATGGGCCATTGTTTTTTCAAGCTTGTAATGTGATTTTACATCTCTTCTGAACTGTTCCAACAACACCATCAAATACTTTTTTACTAAATGATTGTAAATGTCAAAAATATTGGTTGTCAAACAAAGCAAAGGGGACATTGATTCATTAACAGAAAAATCTTCTTCTGGACCAATTGTTTGCATGTTTGTTCCATTTAATTTTTTGGAAACAATGCTAACAAATTTTTCAAACATTTTGTTAGCATTACAAACTATGTTGTAACATTCTTCATGCATATTTTTTCCATATTTCATTAAATTTTCATTTGTTACAGTTGAAATACATGCACCAGTTAAATCAAAGAAAAATGTAAAAAAATCATCTGTAACATTTGTAAGACCACTAGCATTATTTTGTTTTCTTTCAATGTCCAGCAAAGAATCTGGATGTGTTGTTACTTCTTTAATATACAAATCACTTTCTTTTAAAACATCTAATAATTGTAAAGCAATTTTTGAGTTGTGGTAAATTGAATTGGATGATTGTGAGGTTTTAAACTGGTGTGTCTTCAGTGACTTTACATAATTTTGTTTTAATTTTGATACACACTAGCCTTGAACATAACGGACTCGTGCTTTGTCTGTATCTGTAACAATTCTCTTAAGCATTCGGTTGTTTGAAAGACACAACATATCCACCTTTTTTTCAAGAAATACAATACGAATTTTTTGCACTATTTCATGGCAAACTGCCATGTGTCGGTTTGCAAATGTTTTTTCAGTGTTAAATAGCATTAAACAGTCCATTGTATATGATGTTCCGGTTAAAAAAATGTGCAACTGTTTGTAAAATTGCAACAAACATTTCTCAAATATGGAATTCTTGTCATCAGACACTGTAAAATCCATTTCAATATCATTCAGTTTTTAAATAAATTTTCTTAACAAACTTTATCAAATTTGAATCATCAATTTTGTCAACAATAACATTAATTTGCACTTGTGTGTTGGTTACTGGACGTTTAAATTTTAAATTGTCTTTAAAATCCTGAATGTTAAAGTCATTTAGTTCATATGTCTGTGCTTGTTCTTCACTTTTTACTAACGCACTAATAATTTCATTGAAATCATCATCAAGCTGATCATGTTCATCTTCATCATCATCCGGAGCGGTATAACTGGTAATTGTTGTTTTTCTGCGTTCATTGTCAGTATCCCTGAAATATAAACATAAATAAATTGAATTCATTTTAAATCATGATGCAATAAAAATATTGACCCTCAATTATGACCTTGACCTGACATTACTGATTAATGTTGCTAAAGTGACCAGTATATATTATGAGTCAACATGGAAATAATAAATACAAATTGACCTTGAAGCACATTATTGACCTTCATCAATCATTCTGCATATTTTTATTTGAGGAAAAATGCATGGCAATATGTCAAATGGTATAGGAAATTTGGAGCATACAAAAAAATGTTAAGAACAGACAGACGGACAAAAGTAGTACATTCATGTAATTAAATTTCAGTGGGATTTTAACAAAGTGCACATACAGAACAATACCATTTACATTACATTTATGTATTTATCATGAAAACATGTCTCTTATACATAGTGTTGTATTTGGAATAATAACAATAATTGGCTTCAATTAACTTAATACATAAAAAATGCATGTTACTTTAATGAATATTATTTAACTCAATGCAAGGAAAATAGATTGTAAATGCATAAAAGTCTAATAATGTTTATTTATTTTTTAGGGTTAATTGACAGACTTGAATATGAAGAAGAGAGTAGCGTGGAAATCAACAAACTCTTTGAGACTTTTAAATTTGAACAGATTGAAAGTGGGCATTTCAATCCATCAGTAAAATGTCAACTTTTTGTTGAACATATGTTGAATTTATTTCCAAACATAAAAAGATGCAGAAAAAGAATGAAAGGAAAATTTCTGGTTATCTATAACGGAATTTCAATAAAGCAACTTCCAGAATTGAATGAAAGAACTTTACAATTCAAGACAACTGTGGATTTTTTTCCCAGAGTTAAAACGTACATTGGTAGATGAAAATAAAATTGTATATAACATTGAAAGTGGATTTTATTCCAATGGACATGCTGTTTTTAAGTGACATTTTGTTCATGTGCAATATTCAAGGTTTCCATAGGTGGAAAAGACATTGATTTAAATTCTATACATATAGACAAATGTTTCAAGTTCACTGAACAAAGCATATGCATATTGTGAAAAAATTAATTTATGCAACGGAATAAAATATGAAAAAACAATGACTGTTAGAAAATGCAGTGTCTTAGAGCAATGGAAATACCATGAACAAATTGCATGCTCGAGACAAATAAGATCATTGAATTGTTGTAAAATTGGCCAAAAAATGAGGGTTAAGGCCATTAGAGAAAAGGAAAATATTAATCCTAATTAATGTGAGGTTTCATGTCAATCCATTAACCCTCATGAATGTGGAGTTTCATCTGGATCTTTAAATCCTAATGAATGTGGAGTTTCATCTAGATCTATTAACCCTAATGAATGTGGAGTTTTATCAGGATATGTCTCTATTGAAGACATAAAGAAAATATCTCCGCAATCACCAAATGAAATGTTACTAATGCTTGTAGAACAGTCAAAAAATGTCAGTAGACATCCAAATAGCAGACGCTGGTCAAAAAATTTCATTTCTACATGTCTGCAATTATTCAATAGAAGCCTAAGGCATATGGACTCCTTGAACAAAGTAAAATACTGCTGTTACCATCCAAATCACTACTTATTTTGTACAAGAATGCCATTAAACAAGATGCTGGATTTGATGATACATGTTTTGAATGGATGCATGAAGAAGCCTTGAAAAATGAAATGGATGAGGAACATTGTGTAGGGGGGATAATATTCGATGAAATGAGCATACAGACAGACATTCGTTTTGAAAATAACGGGAGACTACTTGAAATGACTGGATTTACGGACATAGGACAGGAAGGTGACATTTGCAATAAACTTAGAAATGGAAACGGTGACAAATTAATGGGAACACATATATTGCAATTATTATTTTTGGGTTTAAATGGCTTTATATTCCAATTTGCTCACTTTGTTACAAAACGAATTCAGGCTTCAGAATTATATGGTTTGTTCTGGAAAGCCATAAGATTGATGTATACATATGGTTTTAAAGTATTGTATACATGCATGGACGGAGCCCAGTGTAATAGAACATTTTTACATGTATGTTTAGGTGACAATCCGACAAGTTTTCTTTCATCAAATCCATGCTACAATTTTCCTGTAGTTTTCATTATGGATATTTCACATGTATTAAAAAAAATAGAAATAACATACTAAAAAGTGGAATTTCCAAAGGCAGTACAAGACTTTTAACCCTTCCAGATAAACGTGAATCCACTGGCAAATGTTTACTGACTATTATTATTATTTTTTTATTACATATCATACATACAATGTAAACATGTATATGATCATACAACATAGTGATTGTACAAAGCAATACAGTTCAGACATGTTATACAAGATATGCTAATATATATTTTTGTTAGAGAGAAAAAAAAAGAACAACAGAGGAATAGTTATGAAAAATGATGAGTTGTATAAAGTCGGAAGAAAGCATACTGGACTTGTGTGTTTTGTTGTATATTCACAATGATCTTGTCAGATTGAAAAATAAAAATGAGAAAACAAATAAACAAAACTATTTTAGAGAGATAAACTAACATTAGAGTGAAATGTATATAAGTAGACACAAACATTATGAGAATTTAATCCGATTCCATTTTTGTTCAAAGATTTGTAATGTGTCATTACTGAGGGCTATTTCTTTCTCAATTTGGATTTTTAGTTTAAGACTATGGACAAAACAATTAAAATTTGGTACTTGTTTTTTGTACTTCATGTTTAATATAAAATATTTCATCAATATAACCATAAAATTCACAATATTAATACAGTCTATTGATTTCAATGAGTTAATTCCGAAACTTACATTTAAGAAAGATAGTTCAACGTTTAGTTGATGTTGTTCAAGAAAAGATATTAATTGATTCCAAATAGGCTGGATGTGTTTGCACTCCCAAAAAAGATGTTCTATAGTTTCAATGTTTTCACTGCAGAAGTCACACAGATTTGAGTTAGATAATTTGCATTTAAAGAGATATTTATTTGTAGCTATAATTCTATGGATGTATTTATATTGAAAATTTCTCAGTGTGCTTTCAATAGTTGATTTATATGGCATGGTAAATATGTGTTTCCAATAAAGTTCATTTTCTCCAAAAAGGACTTGCCATTTATTTTTGATTTTGGAGTTTTCTGTAGGGTTTTTAATTTGTAGTGTGTAAAATATTTTATTTGTTTTGTTTTTTCTTCCAAGTATGTTTTCTACAAAAGTTGTTTGAGTACATGGTGTAAAATTTGTATTGATTTCAGATTTAATATGTATGGGTATGCTTTTGATTAGTGTGTAGTACTTCAGAAGATTATTTGAAGGTAATCCGTACAGGTAGCATATATTATCAAAAGAGTAGAAATCCTTAATTCTGTAGTCATATAATTGGTCGACATATTTAATGCTTCGTTCAAACCAGTCATTATATAAAAACGTCTTATTGTTTGAAGTTATGTCTTTATTATTCCATAGAATTGTTTTACTGCTGGTTTGGGTTTCTAAATTATGAGTGACATCACTCCACGCTGATAGAACATCAGACAGAAATATGTTTTCGTTTGCAATTTCATGTAAGATAGTATTGCTGATGTTACATTCAAAGAGTAAGGAGTCACCATATTTTTTTAGGATTTTCTGGTAGAATAATTTCCATTTACTCGTGTTGGTATTATCTAGGTATCTTTTAACCCAGCTGCATTTGATTGCATTCAAGAATGAGTCAATGTTCGTTAATTGGATACCTCCATTTTCTACAGATTGAATTAACTGAGTTCTTTTTATTTTATCAGGCTTACCGTCCCATATGAAATTAAATATTGCTGATTTTATATCGTTAATAACATCATTTGGTGGATTTGGGAGAACTGTTAATACATATATTAATTTAGGAAGTGCAAACGTTTTCAATACCGTGTTTTTTCCGATTAGTGTAAGTTTACGATGATGCCATGATTTTAAGAAGTTTTAAAATTCTGTAATTTAGGTATTATGTTTTTAAGAACTGTATCCTTTTCATTATTTGTGAAAGTAATTCCTAACGTTGTGGCTTCATCGGATGTCCAATTAAATTTCATTTCTTTTTTATATTGAACATTACTTTGTTTAAATTTACCTACTCGTAGCACAGTACATTTACTTTTGTTGAGTTTAAGACCCGATGTCATTCCGTAAAGGGTGAGCGACTCTATTAGTTTATGGAAAGAATCGTAATTGTCATTTAAACAATAAGTTGCATCAACAGCAAATAGGGATTGTTTGATTTCTTCTTCAGGTTCTAGTAATATGCCTTTTATGTGTTTATTTGATTGGATGTGATGTGATAGATACTCGATGCAAATAATAAATAGCGATGATGAGAGTGGACATCCTTGTCGAACCCCTCGTTCGATGTTAAAACTGTTTGAAAAGAAGCCATTGTTAATGATTATACTGTTAATATCGGTATAGAATAGTTTGACCCATTGAATGAGACTTTCACCAAAGTTCATATTTTCTAAGCAAGAGAACATAAATGAATGATCAAGCGAATCGAATGCCTTTTCAAAGTCTGCAAAGAATATTAGACCAGGATTACAGTAGAGTTAGCGATTGTGTTCCGCGATTAATCGGTAAAAAATCGCTAAAAAATACGCGTTTTAAACCGATTTAAGAGCTTAATAGATTTTCAGCGGTTATTACGCGTTTTTAAACGGATTTAATCGGTTTTCATCCGCTGAATTGCGCAACCACTTTTTAAGCGATTTAACGCGATTAATCGCTACGCATGCGCATTCGTCCAAACCGCTGAAAAAGCGCTGAATGGGCGGAGCCTAACACAGGTAGGTGTGTCCTAAAATATGTATTTATAGATTCTCGCTTATCTGTGTGTTATAGATATTTGGTTATCTCTGTGTTATCCATTTTACGCTATAGTCGCAACAGTGGTCTAGTGGTAGGATGCTGGTCTAGGGATCGAAAGGTCTCTGGTTCGAATCCCGCTTGGTCAATGTATTTTTTGTGATTATATGTTATTTTCAGTTTGAACATTATTATTATTTTTAACTTTTATTGTGTATCCAACTTAAATATATTTAAAAAATATCATCTCTTATTGCAAATCCTAACAAAAATACTGAAACAAACATAAAAAATATGATACTGTTTGTGGAATAAACATAATTCAATAATACATGTAGATGAGGGGATCGACGTGAGACACGCTCACAATTTTATTGTCCGACTTAATTCCCGTGTTTGATAACGACGAAATTTTTCGTAATTAATATCGATGGAAACAGTTTTTTACAACTGAAATATTTTAAGAACACCTAAACAATTGAGGGAAAAAGAAGGAAAGTGTCGTTTTTTTTTTGTTGTTTTTTATTCAATGATAGCCGTAATGTTCGTTTATATCGTATGTACGTACACTAAAATGACATAAGAATTCATTAAAATGTTAGTCAGTGATAATTCTAACCACACAAATATTGTTTTAAAAAGGGCAACCTATTTTCGCGAATTGTGGGACGATCGTCTTTTAATTAAAACGCGTTAGTTATAAGTGTACTGTTACTGTTTACTACTCTGTCAAGTTGAATCATTTAAAATAATTGATTATTAATTGATTGGTTGTGACGGTTTAATATGTAAGTTGAAATATTCACTTTTTAAAACTAAAAATCTTCATGACTGCATTTCTGACTCACAGGTGTTGGGCGCGTGGCCAAGTCACTTAAACACGGTATCGGGTCCGTTCGCCCTAGTTTCACATTCGCCCTGTGTCCATTTGCCCCGGGGTCGTTCCCCATATATTATCATATGCATATTGGGGTATAAACAGTTGATTGTTCACACATGTAAGCAAGTTTGTACCTTAAGTTTTCATTAATTAATAAAATAAGTGTCACAGTTTGACATTTATCAATGTGTCAGTGTTTTAGCTATATTGATTTTACATGCGCCGTTCCATAGTTAAAGTACAAGCACACGTATATTAGGCAACGGGCAGGCGCTGACTTTTCTGTTTGTTCTCATATGTCTTCCTCAATTGTTGTTTGTCCTTGTGACGCCTGGTGTTGTTGGGTTAATCTGAATACTCCGGAACTACATTGAACATTGTATATCTACGAAGACGGCCGAGGCTATCCAACTGTCGCACGTGCTTTCGTGTGAGCACTGTTTAATGTTTCCGTCCAATCGTTCTTAAATTATCCCCATGCTTTTTGAAACAAAGGTGGGGATATTTTGGTTATCTCCGCTGTCCTTCCGTATGTCCGTGCGTCCGTCCGTCCTGGCCAATATCTCCTCCTACACTAATATGATTATAGGTGCTACCTAATTTACGGGCAAAAACTAATAAGATGTCTGTTGTAGATAACATGAGTTGTACATGTCTGCAAATAATCATTATTGTGGGACAAAACCTTTACATCATTATCATAAAATATGTAACTGAACAAACCAATAAAATGTAATTTGTTTTAAGACAAATAAACAAAAAAAACAGAGATGTGTTTGTCAGAATCACAATGCCCCCTATTGCGCCGCTTTGAAATAAAATTTCTATTTATCATCTGGCAGGTTTAGAAATTATCTCCCTTTTAAAGCTTATTACTTCCCTTGGATTGTTTTTTACCTTGAAGGATGACCTTGACCTTTCACCACTCAAAATGTGCAGCTCCATGAGATGCAAATGCATGTCCAATATCAAGATGCTGTCATCAATAATGCAAAAGTTATGACACTACTTTAACCTTTCGGTAGGCTACCGGTAGGTTGAAGTATTGTCATAACTTTTGCATTATTGACGGGTAGGTTAAAGTTTTGGGACAGACATTCAAACAGAATGACAGACAGCCAGACAGGTCAAAAACAATATACCCCGATTCTTTGAAGAAGGGGGCATACAAATAAGAGTTAGGCTTAAGATGACATATATATAAATATATATATATATATATATATATATATATATATATATATATATATATATATATATATATATATATATATATATATATATATGGGCAGAATCGTAAGAAAACGTGTTTTTAGTGAGGGTATCACTGAAAATCCGGTTGAAATCGGTTGAAAACAAACAATATAGCGATTTTTATTTTGGGGTCGAGTACTATAAAGTACGAAAACGACCTAATTAATATTCATGATTCGACACGTTAATTCAAACCTAAACAAACAAAATTGCGGATACGGGCGAATTTAGCGGAGAGAAGGTAAGAACAAATGCAAATACATCTGTTACAGACGGAAACTAAGTTGCAACGCTACGATTTTCCTAAATCTATGTATTTATCTTCCATATGCTAATAATGTTTAGCGAAAGCTAAATATAGATACAATTTGCATAACTCGCGACGCTGCAATGATTTTCGCCTATTGCATGTAATTATGATCATTTATATATTATTGTATCGATTCAAAACCGATTTTGACCAGGTTTTCGATGTCAACCTCGATAAAAAAAAAATACTTCAAGGTATTTATGTAAAGTTTATCTCGCTATACGATTTATATGCAAAACAACGATCTATTCCGCGAACGGGGACTTTAATGCTATGTCTGAAAGATAAAGATGTTCTTCCTAGTTCTTTATATATAAAGTTATTCTGTGTTTGCCTTAGGACTCCTAATTATACTTTGAAATAATTTAAATGTATTCGTTCTATCTTTATATTGCTCTGTAAACCCCATATTTCGGAATCATAACTTAAAACCGGGTAAATTAATTTATATACACTGTATACTTTGTGCTGCAATATGTCCAATCAGATTTGCACACATAATTACAATGAATACATGAAAGAAAAGTGTACTTAACTCACAAATAAATGTCGATTTTGTTTCAATCGAAATTCGCGTTTCAAACTAAACAACTATGTAGTGGCTTTGCACAGTTACTATAAGGCAATATGTTTTTTTCGTATTGCGGCCGTTCTATAATTGAATATGCACATGTGCCTTCAAATATCAAAATAATTAATGCATTATATATTATTTTCATTCAGAATAGGCTACGGATTTTTACGGAAAATTCATGTCAGTTTAATAGTTCGTTTAATACCTACGAAAGTTAAACTGAAAAATTTATTTAATGCGAATTTGTATAAATAAAATCATGCATGTTGAAATTGTTATTTGGTCTAAAAGTTAAAAACATACTTACTTCAAAACCATATAAACGTTCCGCATGTAAACTTAAACAAATTTTAATATATAACATGTTTCTTTAGAGGTCATTAGATGATTTCCCATTTTATTTGTTTTTATGCAATTGAAAACAGGTGTTTAATAGATGCCATATATATCATATATATTAAAATATGTAAATTTTGATTTCTAAACACATCCCCGTTCAAAACTATGAATTCATTGTACCTTTCAAGAGAATGATGAATAAACCACGCGGTAACAAGATTCACTTTAGTATGTATAATATTTCATTTGAAAATGTTCCAAGTTCCTTAAATCAAATAAATATTTCTAACAAATAGTTTAATTCTCTTTTTGAGTTCATGACCTAATGATTCTTTTTTTTTCTCGCATCCATTTAAAGGGGCCTTTTCACGTTTTGGTAAATAAACAAAATTGAAAAAAGTTGTTTTAGTTTCGCAAATTTTTGTTTTAGTTATGATATTTGTGAGGAAACAGTGATACTGAACATTTACCAAGCTCTAAAATAGCCATTATAATTATGCATCTTTTGACGATTTAAAAACCTGGAAATTATAAGGCGTTGCAACGCGTAACTATTGAATAATTTGGAGAGTTCTGTTGTTGTCGTTATATTTTGTGAAACTACGAGGATTGCTTATATAAAGTATAAAATACTTTCATCATTATATGAGGACGGATTGTCAAATGGTCTAAGTGGTTTTCTTTTACTCCAAGATTCCAGGTGTCAGTGGTTCGAGCCCTGCTGAGGGTTACTTTTTTTTTTTAATTTTATACTATATTTTTTACTGGAGCTGTTTAGATCCAATGTTTACATTTATCAAAATAAAGCATTTAATGACAAACTTCAAAACATGCCAAAATCTGTGAAAAGGCCCCTTTAAACAAATAATCATAATAAATACTCTGATGAATATTGTAAATACGACACGTTCTTCCGAGCAGCATTCGTTAATGAACTTCGGATTTGCTCGCCCACCGTCATTTAATGCCGTTTAAAGTCATTGTATCTTATATAGGGGAATTCGTACCAAGTGATATCATTGTAATACCACTGTACTATCCGTACAGCGAAACTCCGTTAATCTAAGGCCTCTTGAACAATATAAACCGAGTCGTGTGGGTTGAAAATGCATCATGCTTGACATTATGCTCATGCTCAATAGCATTACAGCTTTTTGTTCGATGTTGTTACTCATTATTTTTATGATTAAGGGGCATGTCGACTGAATTTGTTCCGGACTCGGTAAACTAAATTACCCCAGGTTTAATTCAAACAGCGATTCTGTTAAGCTTCCAAGTCTCGAATAAAACATGACTTATCGGTGATGAGCTAAATGAGGTGATGTTTGAAACCCCCATCCCTCTCAGTTTACCTTACGGAAATTTATGTACAATATTAATCAACCGACAGACAAGTTAATTTCTACTAGATTAACAATACCGAGACTCCATGAGTCTAGGCGCTAAATAGCCTTCTAATTATAAGTATTTCAAAAAGTAATTTGTATTTAAATATACCTGCAACTGTTACATTAAGCATAATGGAGTCGTTGCTGTATGCATTGGTGGCTATTAGCTGGTATTGTCTGTTTTTAACGCACGTGACATTTTGGACGGTCACATTATGTACTCCACTTCCATTTACTTGTGCCACAGTGACCCCAGTTTCGATGTTTATTATTTCTGTGACTGGGTCCGGACTACCTGCTACTTCGAATTCCAAATTGAAGTCCTCCCATTCGAATGCGTCAGGTGTTATGAACAATTTAATTAGAACTTCTTCTGCGTATATAAAACATCAAAGTTCAGTTGAAATGCTATCACAATTTGGAGATTCTTACATAACAATAAAAAAGTATATATATTCTTGTACAGAACAATTAAGCTGTGCTGAAACATTCATACAACAATGTCGCAGGGACTAAAGTTTACCAAACAGAGTTAAATTATAAATGTTCTCTGCACAATTATAATACTGCATATATTTAAGTTCTGAAACACATGATATAAAGTTTTTTTACAAAAATCGCTTCTTTTACTTTATTATACACACACGTTTCTCCAGTGGTGACAATTTTACAGATATCTTTTTCGTAGGTAAAGTGTGTAACCTTACCATTTACGACTTATTGCATTTTTTCGACTGACGAAACAAACATGCCAATACGTGCAGTCTTTTATTATCCCTACGTTATAAACATAGATGCGAACAATTATATCTTAAAATAGTCTTACCGTAAACCGTTACGCAGACCTCGTCAACTAAAATATCACCCTGTGTAGTAAAAATGAAGCATTTGTACAGCCCAGCATATTCTTTATCGACATATACGTGGTGCGAAGGTGGACCAGAATTAGATCTGTGTCTGGGAATTTGCCATAAATAACCGTAAATTGTGCCATTGAACGAACACGTGTCGCACTCTAATGTTACATCGTCACCTGGTTTCGCGTATACTTCCTTGTAACCTACCCAATGAAAAATGTAGATAGAAGAATAGTACATACTTGTTGAAATATAATATGTATTTTTTTTCATTGTTCACATACTTTGAATCTGTTATATTTTTATATAATAAATAGAATTGACGTTAACATTCATGCTATGTAACGTCAAATGTTATGTTGAATCGGTTAAAACATGAAAAGTATAATTATTCAAAGCATACATTATTTAAGTTGTAAGGCAAAAAAGATGTGTCTTGAGATAGAATATACGAACATATTTCGGTAGGTAGTTTTCTCAAACTTGTTCGTCCTTTTACATGCACGGACTGCGTTCACGTTAATGCATCGGGCACATGGAAAACAGCCAAAGGTTTTTGATTTTCTGACGATTTGCACACAAACATCCCAAATCTTTTACGTTCGCGTGCACATGGAATACCGTCTTAGTTGTAAGTTTATTGGCTTTAGTTTTACCGCAAATAAGAAACTAGTCTCAAAGTCGGTTGCTTGTTTAGCAAGGGGTGAAAAATGCCCGGATGTAGTAGGATGTTGGAAGATGAAATAGATAATATATTGAACAAAGACTTTTCTAATTCTCACAAGTTTTCACTTCGAACCTTTTTTGACGATTTTCTTCTGTCAATTTCTAAGACCATTATTTTAAGTGAATTTTTCTAAGACCATTTTTAGTGGAAAAAAACGCTCTTATCACACTTCGTTCGTTAAACAATCCGGGGTTTTTGTCAAAACCTAGATTACGTTTAGGTAATAGGTAATATGTTTCGCAAAAGGTTATCAAAGTTAGCCAGGGGTAGCGCATCCGATTACGAATCATGACGACACTTGTTCAAATACCGGCAACGTCAGTTTTTATCAACGTTTTTTTTTCTTACTATAAAAAAGTTAAGTCTATTTAAAACCTTAAAGGGATGGTCAACCAAAGTGCTATTATAGTATATATCACACAAAAAAGAAAAGTTCTAAAATAGCGTATTTTTTTTACAATTATTAGTTTATATTGATTAAAATATCACGACTTGTATATTACATTACTTGAAAAATGTTGTTTAGTTTTCATATTTTCGTACATTCGGTAATAAAATTTTACTGAGTATGTCTAACATTTGAAGAGTTGTGTTGTTGTTGTTATATTTTGTGAAACTACGAGGATTGTTTATATGAGCATGGATGGCCGAGTGGTCGAGCCCTATTGAGGGTTACATTTTTTTCTTTTTCTTTTTAAATTTTAAATGGGAGACTTTTTACTCCAGGACTCCAGTGTTCAGTGGTTCGAGCCCTGTTGAGGGTTACATTTTTTTCTTTTTTTTTTTAAATTTTATTCTTGATTTTTACTGAAGATTTTTAGATCCAATGTCTAAATTTATTAATTTAAAGCATTTAATGACGGTATTTTAGAACTTTTCTTTTTTTGGTGATATATAGAAATCTGGTTGACCATCCCTTTAAAGACTGTTTAGCAATCATATCTAATGACATTTGAAAAGAAAATGCCAAAACCTGGATGGGAACAAGATTTTGATTAAATTATCGTACTTCCACTTGTTTTATATATACGATTATTGCAATAAATTCCAATAAAAATATGTTCTTAACAGTTTTTGCTAATTTTTGCATACTCAGTTGTGTTTTTTTTCACAAAGTGAACCTCGTCGTATTTGATTTTTAGATAAAATAATTTTTTATTGTATTTATTATTAGGGGAAGTTACTTAAAATAGTTTTAAATGTGCCTTTTAAAGTTCTGGTAAGTCAACAAAATTAAAAAATAAACTGTTCCAGATTCGCAAATGTTCGTTGTATTAATGATAGGTGTTAGGAAACAGTAATACTGGATGTTTACCATGCTCTAAAATATCCAGTATATGCATCTTTTCACGATTTAAAAACCTGAAAATTATAAAGCGTTGCAACGCGAAACGATTTAATTTGGAGAGTTCTGTTGTTGTCGTTATATGTTTTGATACTACGAGGATTTCTTATATAAAGTAGATCCAATGTTTACATTTATCAGTATAAAGCATTTAATGACAAACTTCAATACTTGCCAAAATCTGTTTAACGGATAAATAATTGTGTTTCTTGTAGAGGACTGTCGAGTTTTTGCAGGGCTGAATATCGTTAAACTTTGTGATGGCAAACATTTACCTTGCTTTTTGGGATGGCAGGAGAGGGTTGTCAAATAACAGTATTTTGACATAAATTTATAAATTATTTTGCATATTATTTGACTTTATTTAAATAATTTAACTAAATATTAAAAACTTTAGAACGTGTGCTTCAACATACAGCGTGCATGTAATTTTTTGCGTATGTAACGAAGTCGGTAAATATAACAACAACAACAAAATCAAATCGCTGAAGGCATCGAAGTTGGTCGCTATTGCATTATCTTGGACGCAACTAATTATTTCAAAATTAATCGCAAGTTTGAAATTAACACAAGCCATTCAAATTAATAAAGAGTATGTCTTAACGCACCGGTCGAAATGTGTGTGCACTGTTGATCATCCTATGTTATAGAGATAACTTAGACAAAATAACAACAACATGGTCCTACGTTTGACGTTCTGAAAGCACAGAAACCATGATGAAAATGGTATAATGAGAACCAAATATAAAAAACATTTGCAATCACCATCATATTAAATGAATATTGTTGGAATGTTGAATACCTATCACACTAAGAATATCATGATGGAAATTCCTTGTACACAACTTTTCATTTTTGACACCATATACAAATTCAAAATATACAATAAGATAATAGATGGAAATAAAATAAAAAATCTGCAAGCAATTCTTTTTTTTACGAATAAGATAGTCATAAAGACAGCCTTGTTGACCCGTACTTAATTTTTTATGCATTACGTGTTAGTCTAGCAGTTCACACGGTGTCAACCAATTGCTGACCTTAACACGGGTATAGAGCACTAATGCGCTTATTCGGCATAGCTGTTTTACCCAGATTTTCGCCTTTAATGACATTAACATAACGCCAGCAAACACGAATTAATATATTAGAATATTTCATAGGCTGATTCGATATAAATCCCCTAAACTTTGGCTACATCACTGTGTCTGTTTTCATCGTAACGGATGTAGCACTGTTCAGTGTAAGGAATACCGGACTACTCTCTGCATGTTCAAACGACACAAATTGTGGACCAATTACAATGACGCGTTAAAATCCATCTTGTAGAATATCGGGGTCTATACTCGGTCACAAAATCGTCCGGGGAAAACATAATTGACTATAGATAAACACAGTTTTGCTTTCAAGATATAAAAACACACTACCCAAATAGTATAGTGTCGGGATAAGAGGAAAATCGTCTACTTATCTAACCACAAATGTTTGCCGTACTCGGTCAGCACGTCTTGAAATCGTTCCTGAACGACTGGATAGGCTACCCTTATTTACCAGTTTTCTATTTTGAAATCAATTTTGTATCCTAAAGCATTGTGCTAAAATGTGCCATTTACAATTCGTAATGAGATTTTTAAAGACCCTCGTCATGCGAAAATGGGTCTTATGCCATATGCGCCCATCATATATATAGCCCACTCAACCTGCACATCTTTTAGTCTGGTCAAAGATACACAATGAGACCATAACACCTTTTAAAACAAGGGCTGTTTGTAAAACATGCATGCCCCCCT